>NC_132916.1:30240304-30865304 GCF_047675955.1 Chlorocebus sabaeus
CCTCTGAGATGGATTAGTTGGGTCTCTTGGGCAGTCCCATCAAATGTTGTGTTCTACTGGCTTGTAATTGTGTGTTGATGTATACCATAGCTCCTGCAATACTGTTAGCTCCCTGAGGGGTACATAATACATGCCCTGTCAGACTTGTATCCTTAAAGTACAGCACAGTGCCTGCCACATCATAAACACTCAAAAGATAATTCTGATTAAGGCCAGGCACGGTGGTTCACACCTGTAATCCCAACACTTTGGGAGGTCGAGGCAGGTGGATCACCTGAGGTCAGGAGTTCAAGACAAGCCTGGCCAACATGGTGAAACCCCATCTCTACCAAAAATACAAAAATTAGCTGGGCATGGTGGCAGGCGCCTATAATCCCAGTTACTCAGGAGGCTGAGATAGGAGAATCGCTTGAACCCAGGAGGCAGAGGTTGCAATGGGCCGAGATCATGCCATTGCATTCCAGTTTGGGCAACAAGAGAGAAACTCCATCTCAAAAATAAAATAAAAATAAATAAATAAATAAAATAATTCTGATTAAATGTGTTAATTAGTTAAACTGAGGTAAATAGTTGAAAAATCTGTTAAAGGATTTTAGATTGAAGAGAATCTACCTAATGTTAATGGCAACTGAATCTGGAAACAGATATGGGCGTTTAGTTGACCCCAAAGATAATGAAATGTTAAAAATCCACTAAAAACGATACGTCACCAAGATCAGAAAATGTGATGGTACATGATTACTTTGTTTGGAAAGTTGGTCTTAAATGTTTTCATTTTATTTATTTATTTATTTATTGAGATGGAGTCTCACTCTGTCGCCCAGGCTGGAGTGCAGTGGCGTGATCTCGGCTCACTGCAAGCTCCACCTCCTGCGTTCACGCTATTCTCCTGCCTCAGCCTCCTGAGTAGCTGGGACTACAGGTGCCCACCACCACTAATTTTTTATATTTTTACTTAAGATGGGGTTTTACTGTGTTAGCCAGGATGGTCTCGATCTCCTGACCTCGTGAACCACCCACCTCGGCCTCCCAAAGTGCTGGGATTACAGGTGTGAGCCACTGCGCCTGGCCCTTAAATGTTTTTAAAATCTCTTTCTATTCTAAGATGATATGGTTCAATACATTTCTCTTTCAATGACCTGTCTGAAACAAAATGAGATTCAGATAATGACTGTGTGGTGCCTCATTGTTAGCAAGTCGTTAGGAATTCATATCTTTCAAAAATAAACCTACGGGTTGGTAGAAAAAATCCTCAGTCTACGATGGAACTGCAAAGGATATCCGTTAAGACTGGGCCCAGTTTATTCCTATTGTGGAGTAGGTAATTCTAAACAAGGAATTCAATATCTGAACCTAGAAATAAGAATGATAGATTAGCCATCCTCACCCTCTGTTCAAGTCTTCCTGTCTAGCCAGTAAAATTAGCGAATCTGTGGATCTATCCTTACCTCAGTTTATAAAGTCAGGGAAAATAGAAACTTTTTTTTTAAACAAAGTTTCACTCTGTCACCCAGGCTGGAGTGCAGTGGCATGATAAAGCTCACTGCAGCCTCAATCTCCTGAGCTCAAGGGATCCTCCCACCTCAGCCTCCTAGGTAGCTAGGACTACAGACACATGCCACCATGTTAGGCTAATTTTTTTAAAAAATTCTTAGTAGAATTGAAGTCTCACTATGTTGTCCAGGCTGATTTTGAATTCAGCTCAAGCAATCCTCCTGCCTCGGCCTCCCAAAGTGCTGGGATTACAGCTGTGACCCACCATGCATGGCTGAGAATAGAAACCTTTTAAAAGGAAACAACTTTGGAAAATCAAAGGCTTGCCATTAGCTTTGTGATCATAAGAACCCGATAGTGTTGTTTGAATTACTCTTTGTACCCTAAAATCACCGATTAAAAACAAAGGTATTGGCAATAGAGTTGTTGCTACCAATACTTATTCCTCTTTTTCAAGTTTGCTGATGCTTTTATCATTATTACTACAAAATCTACAGTTCTTACAAAGCTATTGCACACCTTAAGAAAATAAATCATCCCTAAAAGGGAAGTGGAGGAAACTTTTTTCTCTCAGGATCTCCTTTGCAAATTCTGCAGTGTCTTATTTCAAAGGGGGTGGAATTTATCTATAAGATCCAGTTTCCTATTGGTCAAGAGTTGGCCCCATCAGCAAGAACTCCCTGGCATTTCTGGGTTGTGCGAGCATGAGTGGTAAATGGGTTTCTGCTGGGACCCCCATGATGTAGCAACAAAAAAGGCCTAGGTCAGATATTCCCTTGACTCCAGGACTTCGAGACCAGCCTAGGCAACATGGCAAGACCCTGTCTCTTTAAAAAACAAAAAAAAGAAGAAGTAGAAATCCTAGGTCGGGAATCAAAAGCATGTGAATGTAGGTAACACAGGCTGCAATGGAGCTGTTATCAGCTTACACTTCTGTGAAGCTGAGTGAAGCCTATGGGACTGATCCCTGTAGCAATGGCTGGAGTCATAGAAAGAGGATTTGAAGTGGTGCCCAATAGGTGTCCAATACAAACTTACTCTTTCTTCTGCCTAGAACACTCTTCTTCCAGAAATCCAAATGGCAATTTCTCATGGCTCAGATGTCATCTTAGAGAGGACTTCCTCAAGCATCTGATTTAAGATAGCAATCCCCCATCTCCCACCACAGAGCTCCATTTCCCCATGCCTGTTTTTCTGCTGTACATTTGCTGTGCTTTGCACCATCTGAAATATTTATAGATTTAATTGCTTATTTGTTTATAATCTGTATCTCGGCAGCTAGAATGTAAATTCCATGAGGACAGGCACTTTGTTTTGTTTACTGCTGTGTCCTCAGGACAAGGTATACACAGAGAGACATATATTGAGATCTTTCACATTTAAAACTAAAATTATGACTCCTATATAGTTTTACTGGATATTTTCCTATAGAAGGAAACATACAAAAATTAAAAATTCCCAAAGGATTGTGAACTATTTTGAAGTTTGTGGAAAAAGTAAACAAAAAACATGAGCATATGGTCAGCTGATAAAGCTTAACTGAATCTTATTTAATATCAGCTTTAACTCTATAAAGCTTAATATTAGCCAGACAGCAGGAAAATAAAACTTTCATTATTAATGATTTCCTAAACAGAGTCAAGAATTCTATCAGTAGGAAAAACAGAAAAAAAAAGAAAAGAAAAGAAAAGAAAAAAATCTCTTTCCCTGAACCACCTAGATCCCTTGTAGTTTTAGAGCTATGTAAAACCATTGGGATGGTGCATTTAACTGACATTCAAATCATTTCTCTTTAAGAAATAAGGACTAAGGCCAGGTGCAGTGGTTTATGCCTGTAATCTGAACACTAATGGAAGCTGAGGCAGGAGGATAGCTTGGGACCAGGAGACCAGACTGGTCAACATAGCGAGACCCTGTCTCTACAAAAATAAAAAAATATAAGGACTTATATAATTGGTGGTCTACAGACAGGTAAGATGTGATGGATTCAGGAATAAGATAAATGGCACGACAATTTAATGTACTGATTTACAATGAACTCAGCCTGTGTAATCACCCCTACTGCTGTGACTCTGAACCATCTCTCTTCAGAAGCCATAAGTGGCACTCTGGTTCAATGTTACCTTTAGAGGCTTGCAAGGAATGCTGAGAACATCTCTTAATATTTACAGATCTCATTTAAGCCAACCCTGCTGAGTGACCATCTTATTTTAAAGTCCCATGGAGAAAAAAAAGGAAATCCAAATGCCCCATTTAGGGGTCCATATCTTCACTGAGGCATAATTCTATTCTGCAGCTAACTCAGCCCTGGCAAAGCAGAGCAATGACTTTGAATAGAATGGGAAGCAGATTTGCCCTAAGCAGTTCCCAGCTTGAAAGGGCCCAAGACATTTTCCTTTCACACCATTACATGCAGACTTAATAAAGCCGTCAAACTCGCTGTGTAACAGTCTGTATTTTTGATACACATTATTATAGCACCCTGTAGTTCCTTTTTTAAAATGCTACATGAGGCTGGGCACAGTGGCTCATGTCTGTAATCCTAGCACTTTGGGAGGCTGAGGTGGGCGGATCACTTGAGGTCAGGAGTTCGAAACCAGCCTGGTCAACATGGTGAAACCCCATCTCTACTAAAAATACCAAAAAATTAGCAGGGCATGGTGGCACGTGCCTGTAATCCTAGCTACTTGGGAGGCTGAGATGGGAGAATTGTTTGAACCCGGGAGGCAGAGGTTGCAGTGAGCTGAGACTGTGCCACTGCACTCCAGCCTGGGCAACAAAGCGAGACTCCATCACAAAAATAAATAAAATAAAATGCTGCATGATAGTAACTTTTTTCATCTTTTCTGGCAAATTTAATTTTCTCTTAATTGTATCTCTGGGTCAAAGCTTCCTAAATCCTTTGGTCCAAGGATTCAAGAGTCTAACCAATATGGATTTCCACAGCAGGTTAGCCTAATTTCTGTGTCCCGTGTTTCTCAATCCAGTATGGTCTAGCCCCTTGCCACTACTCAAAGTGTGGGTTAGCACCAGCAGCACCAGCATCATCTGAGAGCTTGTCAGAAATGCAGACTCTCAGGCCAACTCAACTACTGAATTGGAATTTGGGCTTTAACAAGATCCTAGGCGACTCCTTGCATATTAAAGTCTGAGAAGCACTGTTTCAGAGAAGCAGAAAACAAGAGTGCTACTCTCATTCCCAATATACTCTGAGGTCCTGGTGTTTTGATCTCTTATACTGTTGATCTTTTTTTTTCTTACAACCACATTTCTGGCATAAATTCGTAATTTATCTCTAAAAAATAGTAAAAATACATCATTTTTAGAGTTAAAGGATGATAGTATTTATTTCAATCCTTTAAAAAAGTCTTTTCTTTAAGGTGCCATTTACTATTTATCACACAAATGAAGCTCACTGTATATTATGTGTATTGTTACTTGTTTATGTCTGTCTCCATAGTACCCCAGAGGGCAAGCACTGTGTTTTATCTCACTTTGCAGCTCTAACTGCCTATATTCAGATTTTTATAAGCAGTTGTTAATGATTGCAAAAAGAAGGTGGTCCATTGTGTCGTTTGCCCTGAACAATTAACCCACAGATGCAAAAAGCCAGAGTCAAACTGTGCTTCTCAATTTCATTATGGAAAGACAATAGCAAAATTCTTGCTAAAATCAATGTAGATAAAATCTGTCATTTCCTTTTTCCTACCAATCCCTTTACCCTATCACAGTAAGAGATAAGATAGTCTGACCGAATTTAAGACCAGGCTGTCACTACCCGGGACTTCTTCAAACTGTTAGCAGATTAAATCCATGGCTACTTTGTTCCGTAGTGGCGCCCTTTTAAGAGTCATTCATTTTCTAAATTTTAGAGACCTTTTCTATTATATGCATGTTCTTAAGGATAATCAGTGATATTGCTATCTCAGTCAGTACACTACAGAGTGCTGGTATTTTATACAGGGTAGCCAAGATCAATTTATTTAATCATTCGAAAGGCAGTGACCGTCTTCATTTTGGTTCCTCTTTCTACTGAATTTCCTGTTTGGAGTGGAAGAATTCTTTTCTAAGGAATATATCTACATGCCATGACGTTGCCTTTTTCATGTCATTCCTTAGCAGCTTTCTATCTTTTAAAAAAAGGGATCAACATTTTCCATGACCTTCTCTGATTGCTGTGCATGGTGGTAATATATGGCCTTTTCAAAGATTTTTGGACCTCACTCCTATAAGCCTCCAACACTTACTTGAATTTCTTGATAATCTACCAAACGACCTACTTTATCTGGCCAATCATTTTGTAAAAAACGTATTCAATACTTTAAGTACATAGATTTACTTTTCTCTTTTTTGTGTGTGTTTTTATGTTCCTAGCATAATATTGTAACTATAATTAATAGTTATGTAACAGTAACATATTTGTATTAATATTAACATAATATAGTTATAGTCATACTAGAAACATTAAAATTTATATTGTATAAATTTACACATATATGCATATATATATATAAAATATAAAATTTCAATCCCAGCTACTCTTCCCTATTCTTACTACTTACTATTACAACCCTAGCTCAGGCCCATGAGACTTACATGCACTGCTACATGAGATTTTTCATTGTTTTACATTGTGCCCTAATTATTCCGTGGGAAACATGCTTATCTACCCCATGTAAACTACTTGATAGAAATTATAAAAATCAGCAAAATACCTAGTACCTACCACCACCCTGAGTGCCTGGTACAACCTTGAACACTCACAGACTTTTTGTTGGATCAACATCCATTGATTGGCTTTTACTCTTTCGCCAGTAGATAAAGCCTGTATCAATATAAGCAATGTGTAATTGAGAGTTGAGGTTATTATCTAGGAAGTTAAAGCAAAAAGTCAATCACTCTCACCAGCTTTCATTTTCCTCCCATAATAAAACTTGCAAAATCAGCAGTCTGGGTATTCCCAACATGAATCCACGTGTAGTTGCTAGTTAGTAGTTCAGCCCTCTGTATAAAGTATTTTGTTTAGAAGTAGTCAAAGTTAGCACAGAGCTTGGTAAAACACAGAACCAGTATAACCAATATTTCTCCATATCAGCATGGACTTTCAATTTATTGTATGTATTATATTGTCCCAAAACATATCAACCATACTATAGGTTACTTATTGTTTTCTTTTAAAATCTGATCTTTCTTTTTTGCAGGATACAAACAAAGATGAAAACATGTAAATTTGTATGGATTAGAGACAAATTAGCAGGCTTTCTAATAAACATTAATATTTGCTTTGTTTTTAATTGAAATTATTTCCACTGTATACATAGAGTCTGTAGCTGTATTAGTTTTTAACAAAAAAAATGTCACAATACTTGGACATGTGCGTGCACATGATTTGGAAATAGAACCATATTTATTATTATACTTATTTATAACCACTTATTGGAAAAAAGTATGTAAGATGGTATACTGCAATGCAAAACCCACATCTCTGCTTTTATAAGCATATTTAATTGCAGAACACATTTAATGACTCCTACTATGCTAGGCACAATTGAGAATCAATTGTAGAACAAAATTCAAGCTTTAGTTCCTATTTGATAATGTGTTCCACTTAATTACAGAAGGCAGCATATTTAAATATTTTTATTATATAAATTATGTTTTAAAAGTGTGTATAAATTCCTTTGCTAGTTAGATTTGAATGAATACAATGGCATACTTTGATTTCAGGTATATAAGTAACAATATACCGCATTGTTAGTCATCTTCAAAGACTAGGAGGTCTTCACACCTTTCTCTCAGTTTCCCTTGCCAGGACCGAAAAAGGATACTATAAATGTCATGTTGTAAATGATAAATCACATTTTTATGGACTTGGAAGTTAATTTTGCTTAGAAGCATTTTTATGGACTTTGGAAGCTAAAGAATAAAAGCCGCTAGTTTGTAAGATCAAAAACTTTCCTTCCAGGGAGTAACATTTGTTTTCTTTCCTCCACATTCACTATTGGTTTCAGTTTCCTCTTGCTATTTTTTCACTGCTAAGAGGTACAAGCTGAAAACCATATACTTAATTAAGGCAGCTTTTCACCTAGCCTCTCAATTGAAAGCAATTTTTTTTGTTGTTATATAGTGGAAACAATAAAACAATTTGAAATGCCCTCCCCACTGACTGTTGCTCTTTCTTCCTGTGATCCAGAATGGCAGATGAACCATGATTCTCTTTAGGTGTCCACACTCCTTTCAAAAACTTGAGAAAGGCTGGGTCCAGATCCAAGAGGTGAATTTGGTTAGTGTATGGCACTCATAGCAATGAATGATGATATTAGGAAGGGGTATGTGACCCAGGTCTGGTCAATGGAATCTCATTTTCTGCCCCTACTTCTTATTGTCCCTCAAAGGGTTTGTGAAACTGAGGCAGTCATCTTGCCACTACTAGAGAAGGTAGGCCACCTGGATGAAGACGGTGCAACTGAGACATGAAATCTGGATCTCTGGTGACACTACTGAGCCACCAAATTAACCAACCTCGAAACTGCCCTATTTCTGAACTTTCTGTAACATAAAATTTAAAATTACCCATCTGTTTTTGAGATGGAGCCTCATTCTGTCCAGGCTGGAGTGCAGTGGCACGATCTCAGCTCACTGCAAGCTCCGCCTCCAGGGTTCACGCCATTCTCCTGCCTCAGCCTCCAGAGTAGCTGGGACTACAGGCGCCCGCCACCGTGCCCGGCTAATTTTTTTGTATTTTTAGCAGAGATGGGGTTTCACCATGTTAGCCAGGATGGTCTCGATCTCCTGACCTCGTGATCCACCCACCTCAGCCTCCCAAAGTGCTGGGATTGCAGGCTTGAGCCACCGTGCCTGGCCAAAAATTACTAATCTTTAAAGCCAGTCGAAGTAGAGGTTTTGGTTATTTGCAAATGAAAATGAACAGAGTCCCCTCTATCTTGTGCTGTGATGAGAGGGAGGGCAAAATTCAAAATATAAGGAGAACTTCTTCATACCTCACTCTGCAAGTAGTAGGAGGAAGGGAGAAAGATGAACACAGGGTCTAATCATGAACACTCCATTCATGTATTAACTGCTTCATTTAACCTCAGTGCTCACTCACTCATTCCATAGTCTGTTAAAGAACACGAAATTCCCTCTCATTTTACCGAGTAGTTAGGACGCAGAGGTTAATATAATACAAACCCTCGCCCTTAAAGAACGCATAGGCCAATGGATGAGACAGATGCGTCTACCAAAATTTTTACCTCACTGTGCTCGTACACCATCTGCCATGGAAGCCCTAAGCGATGCCTAATTAAACCTGGGAGTGAGAGGCTAGTCATTATGCTGGATTAAAGGAAATGGACTGTTCAGGGAGGATTCTAAAAGGAATGTTTTTTCAAGTTATGAAGATATTTTCCTTTAATTTATTCAAACATTTCACATTCATGAAGCCATTTATTTCAGGGCAAATCTAAGTGACTCTTGGAGTTGATCTTGAAGAAAGAGCTTTAGACAGATACAGCAGAGAAGGGACCATCCAAAAAAGGGAACAGGGTGCACAAGGGCACAGAGGATGAGAGAGCGCCCCAGGGGAACTCAAATTAACCCGGAATGGCAGGGCAAAGCTGCATGTGAGGGAGTGCTGGGCGATGAGCTTAGAGGAGCAGACACGGACCATACAATGAAGGTCTTTATCCTAGTGAAAGTCAGGCCAAGCACTACTGGAGGATCACAAGTGACATTATCAGATATGCTTCTTAGGAAAACCATTCTCGCAGTAGAAGATATGATACATTGGGAAGAGGAAGAGTTAAGAATTTGGAAGAAGAAGAGTTAAGAAAGAAATGGACAAGACTTTGAAGCTATTGAAGAAATCCAATCCAAAAAATGGTAAGGACCTGAACAAAGACAGAACAAAAACAGGGACTACGAGGATGATTAAAATAATTTTTTTTTTTTTTTTGAGACGGAATCTTGCTCTGTCACCCAGGCTAGAGTGCAGTGGCGCAATCTCAGCTCACTCCAACCTCTGCCTCCCGGGTTCAAGCAATTATCCTGCCTCAGCCTCCCGAGTAGCTGGATTACCTTGGCTCACTGCAACCTCCACCTCCCAGGTTCAAACAATTCTCCTGCCTCAGCCTCCTAAGTAGCTGGGATTACAGGCGCATGCCAACACGCCTGGCTAATTTTTTGTATTTTTAGTAGAGACAGGGTTTCACCATGTTAGCCAGGATGGTCTCAATCTCCTGACCTCATGACCTGCCCGCCTCAGCCTCCCAAAGTGCTGGGATTACAGGCGTGAGCCACTGCACCCAGCCTAAAAGAAATTATTGTTTGGGTCGAGCACATTGGCTCACACCTGTAATCCCAGTACTTTGGGAAGCCGAGGCGGGCAGATCACCTGAGGTCAGGAGTTTGAGACCAGCCTGGCCAACATGGGGAAACCCCATCTCTACTAAAAATACAAAAAAAAAAAAAAAATTAGCAGGGCATGGTGGTGGGCGCCTGTAATCCCAGCTACTCGGGAGGCTGAGGCAGGAGAATCAGTTGAACCCAGGAGGTGGAAGTTGCAGTGAGCCAAGATCGTGCCACTGCACCTCAGCCTGGGCAACAGAGGAAGAGTCCGTTTCAAAAAAAAAGAAGAAGAACTTATTGTTTGATGGCAGAAAGTGCATGGAAGGAGAGCACGAGGTAACCTAAACCGATGCCCTAGGACTGGACTGGACAATGAGGGAGATGACTGTTCAACCAGGGGGACAGAGCACTCCTGGAGAGGAGACGCATGGCACAGGAACAGGAGACAATGCCCAGGCCAGCAGCCACAAGGAAAGCACCACCATGTCCCGAACCCAAATAGTCTAACCCATTGTCACCATGGCAATTGTAACCAATCTGAACTGATGATCTCAGAAAATATGTTATCTGTAGCTGTGAACAAACTGTCGATGGATTCCTATTCCTAGCCCCTCCCAATCCTCAAAGTAACAGAAAACTTCAGGTGGATATAAATATATTGATTTATTTTATGCATAGATAAAATATAATGTAATGCAAGGGAAATGGAAGAATAAGTTGAATGTCGTTTTACATTTAGATGCATAAATGAGTCCAAAATTCAAGAGAAATAATTGGAAATGATTTTCCTTTTTTAGTGTGGCTAGTTGGTCTATATCACACTATGTAAATGCAACAGTTAATTTATTTGTATTTGTGTATGTTGTACAGGATAGGAAATACATAAATACATATGTATTTTTAGGTACCTTCTGATTGAATCCTTAAAGACACAGATGTTACCTATAAAAACTTTACTTGAAGCTCTCATTGAGATTCTATATGAAAGAGAAATGACCTTCTATAAACAAACAAGAAACTAAACCCCTAAGAGGCAGATTTTTTGGCCTACGGCAGGTGCCTGAGCCTGCTTGTTTTCCCTCTAGTCTCCCTTATCGCTGGCTGAGAGTCAGCAGTGGCTGCACCAGTATCTCTCTCCAATATACCTGGTTGATATAACAGTAACTGAGGTTAATTTTTCTCTCACTGCCTCCCGGAGAAAAACGTATTGGATGTGTAGGAGTTAGGTGGTAAGGGATGCCTACTACTGATGGGAAAAAAAAAAAAAATGCATGGAGAAATTATGGGCAAAGTTCCCAATAAGATGCATTTTCTGCTTGCAAGAAGATTAAAACAAGTATTATTAGCATACTAAAGGTGAAAAGCATATGTAGCAGAACTATAGCAGCACCAGAAGCTTCAGGGCATGTTCACAGTTGGACGGATTTTTGAGCTAGCTCTTATAACTGAGTAACAGGCAGAAACAGGAAGGAGAAAGAATACTCCAAGTGAAGAAACAGCATGAGCAAGAAATGGAGTCTAGAAAGAAAACGGTAAATGCATGGCATAATGCAAATTATCTCCTCTTTGATGACCTCCCGCAGGCCTCTGACACCATCCATAGCACCTACCATACGTATTAAGGTTATTTCTTTACGGATGTCTCTTCCCAGCTAAAATGCTAACTCCTAAAGATCTGGAACTGTCCTTGTTTTCATCTTTTCATTCGTAGCACATACAACCACATCAGGTATGTAATTGATATTTGACAACATCTCACTGAGTAAATGGGGTCTGCCTGTGTCCATCAATGAACATGATCCCAGTTAGCTGGTACCAGGGCAAGTGGGAGTGATGAGATGGAAAATGAAATAAGAAATGGAGCTTGGAGCCAGATCATGAAAAACTCAAACCTCATAATTCGGGAGGTTAGATTTTATACGGAGTGAACCATTTACATCATGAAAGATTCATGGTGGATAACCAGAAAATAATCTATTATGCTGGGCAAGAGGCCATGAAGATAAGAGGATATGAGAGACCGCGTGGTAGACCCCGTGAGTTACAGAGGACTGGGCCACTGCTTATAATTCAGTGCTTACCAGGTGCCAGGCATCATGCTGAACACTTTATACACACTATTTTATTAAATCTTCACAATTCTTTAAATTAGGTACTTTTATTCCCATCCTAAAGATGATGAAACTGAGGGCCCTATAAATGAGGACACCTGTAGATACTTAAGTCTAAGTTTCCTTCCCATCTGACCCTGACAACAAAGAATTCTTTTGAGCAAACATGTATGCAGAACCTAGATAGAAGAAAATTCCAGCAGTGACCAAGAAGCAGCACACTCCTTCTCAGGACTGGGGACTATTCTGCCCAGGGTAGAACCTCTCAAGGGAAGCCAAGGCTGGTGTCCACTGACACATATCTAAAATTATGTCTTTGCAATGACTTAACTTTATGATTAAAAAAAAAAAAAAAAAAATTAGATGCGGCCGGGTGTGGTGGCTCATGCTTGTAATCCCAGCACTTTGGGAGGCCAAGGCGGGTGGATCATGAGGTAAGGAGTTCAAGACCAGCCTGGCCAACATGGTGAAACTCTGTCTGTACTAAAAATAGAAAAATATTAGCCGGGCATGGTGGCGGACACCTGTAGTCCCAGCTACTCGGGAGGCTGAGGCAGGAGAATGGCGTGAACCTGGAGGTGGAACTTGCAGTGAGCTAAGATTCCACCACTGCACTCCAGCCTAGGTGACAGAGCAATACTCCGTCTCAAAAAAAAAAAAAAAAAAGAAAATAGCTGGGTATGGTGGCGGGCACCTGCCATCCCAGCTACTTGGGAGGCTGAGGCAGGAGAATTGCTTGAACCTGGGAGGTGGAGGTTGCAGTGAGCTGAGATCACCCCACTGCACTCCAGCCTGGATGACAGAGCAAGACTCCACTTCAAAAAAAAAATTAGATGCAAACTTTAAAACATGCAGAGGTGCATAGTTTTTTATATTGTTTTATTCTTTTTAGGTGGTACAAGAGCAGAATTATTTGACAACCTTCGCTCTGCTTAAATTTCTACAGAAAATTTTCCAGTCTTAGGTAACCATGCAAGGTATATTTAGAGGGATAATTATTTTCTTCTTGAAGGCATGGATTTGCTCTTGTTTGTCTTTGTATTTGACATAACAGACCACTTCACACATATTTGAAGCTTCATAACATATTTTAAACCAACCTGGACTTAATCAGTTTGGGAATGATAGAAGGTAAATCTGGGCCGGGTACAGTGGCTCATGCCTGTAATCCCAGCACTTTGAGAGGCCAAGGCAGGCAGATCACAAGGTCGGGAGTTTGAGACCAGCCTGGCCAATATAGTGAAACCCCATCTCTACTAAAAATACAAAAAAATTAGCTGGCTGTGGTGGTGCACGCCTGTAATCCCAGCTACTCGGGAGGCTGAGGCAGGAGAATTGCTTGAACCCTGGAGGCAGAGGTTGCAGTGAACCGAGATTATACCACTGCACTCCAGCCTGGGCAACAGAGCAAGACTCTGTCTCAAAAAAGAAAAAAAAAAAAAGAAGGTAAGCCTGACCAGATGAAGACACTGAGTGATAGCCTAATATTGTCTTGAGTCATGGCTTTTAGAAATATTTATAATGACAGGATTTTTTTTAAGCAGGGAAAGAAAAAGAGGGTAGGAGGGAGGGAAGGAGGGAGAGAAGAGAGAGAAAGAGGGAGAAGGAAGGAAGGAAGGAAGGGAGGGAGGGACGGAGGGAGTGAGGGAGGGAAAGAAAGACCACAAACCTCACTTTGTGGAATATAAATATTTGTCAAGAGACAGCCTCTTAAAGCAGGTTGCTGTCAGGAGGCAATATCCTAACTGAGCACAAGTTAAGGTTTATTGCCCTGGTCAAAAACGAACAACAGGGCCGGGCGCAGTGGCTCATGCCTGTAATCCCAGCACTTTGGGAGGCCGAGGCAGGCGGATCACCTGAGGTCAGGAGTTCGAGACCAGCCTGGCTAACATGGTGAAACACCATTTCTACTAAAAATACAACAAATTAGCCAGGCATGGTGGCTACGTGGGAGGCTGAGGCAGGAGAATTGCTTGAACCCAGGAGGTGGAGGTTGCAGTGAGCCGAGATTTTACCATTGCACTGCAACTTCAGCAACAAGAGCAAAACTCCATCTCAGAAAAAAAAAAAAAGGTATGGAGGAAAAATGTGAAAAATGTGAAGATCCTTGTTGCCTGGAATGAAGGTACGTGGCAATGAAATGCCGAAAAGAGAAGGATGCCTACATCCTTTTTGGAAGAAAACATGCCTGTAGGCAATAAAAATCCTGATTATTTTTATTGTAACAGTTTAGGAAGTGAGCAAATAGAAGTTAAACTAGAAGAAACAGATATGGAGATGAGGAGACCACGATACAGTTTTACAAAGCAGTATCATTATTGCAAAGAAAACCGTGTGAACATAACCTCACTTCTAAAAAGGTAGGAACTGATTTTAGTTTTAATGTCGATGAACGTCTGACACGACACGGCGTCTTCATGGATGCTCCCAGCACGTGCTCATTTCAAGTGCTCGTCATTCTCAGTTTGTTGCCTTTTAGTTGCTTCCCTCACTAGCTCAAATAAGGTCAACAAAAGTCTCTGAAACATTCTTTTTAAAGATCAGAATCAATCTCCTGATTCTTTCATTCTTTGTACTGTACAAATATTTTTACTCAGCATGTGTTAAACATGAAGGCATGAATTTGCCACGTGAAGAGTTCACAACACGGCTGTGCCATGGGTAAAGTGATGATAAAAGACACATTGCAGAATGCAGGGAGTTATAAACTTGTGACAGGGAGAGGTATGTATGCAAAGAACTGTAATTCAAGTAATAAGTGTCACAAGAGAGAGAGAAACATGACACTAAGAGTTCAGAAAAAGGAGACGTCATTTCTGGCTGAGGTGATCTGAACAAGTTCCATATGTAAGAAAATGAGCAGATTTCTTGAACCTCAAAATGCCCCCTGATGGCTAACTGTAGCCTCTAACTCCTGGGCTCAAGTGATCCTCCCACCTCAACCTCCTGAGTGGCTGGGACCACAGATGCAGGCAACCACACGCTGTTAATAAAAATAAAAAATTTTTAAAAACACATTTTGTAGAGTTGGGGTCTCCCTATGTTGTCCAGGCTGGTCTCAAACTCCTGGGCTTAAGCAATCCTCCCACCTCAGTCTCCCAAAGTGTTGGGATTACAGGAATGAGCCATCGCGCTTGGCTCACTTGGCTTTTAGAAAGAGATTTTACCTGATGACAGTATCTTTGCTTTCTACTGTGTGATTGCTGGTTGGCTGAGGAAAGAAATCCTGACCTATCAGGATGTCCCTAAGATAAATATAATAGCACACAAAAAATTCCCACCAATGGGATTTCTAGGCAAGTTTTCAAATCAAGAACAATCAACAGAAGCAAAGTGGGTGGCTGATACTGCAGTGTATTGTGGGACAATTCACCCTCTCATTCCTTACGCTTCGCCTCGTTTATACAAAGGAACTGTTTTCATTCCACCTAGTTTCGCACCTGAAAAAATAAATAATATAACAAATAAAAAACTCAACATTATTGGCTGTAATACGTAAAGTCTTAATATTAGTGACGATGACGTAATGTTTAGCTTTCACTCCTGGCACTTTCATATATGCCAGGAGCCATTCTGGTGGTTTGGGGGTACAGAATATTCTAACCCCTACCTCCAAAATCTTGCCTGCCTCTGTGCCCTTCTGAAATTCTTTACCCTTCTGAAAAGAGTAGGGTATAACAGTGTTCTCATAATGAGGATGTTATGCAAGGGAATCACATGAGGAGCTTTTATTTGAGACAGGATCTCTGTTGCCCAGGCTGGAGGGCCGCAGTGCGATCATGGCTTACTGTAGCCTCCACCTCCTAGGATCAAGCAATCCACCCGCCTCAGCTTCCTGAGTACCTGGAACTACAGGCATGTGCCACCACACCTCTGGCTAACTTTGTTATTTCATTTTTTTCTAGAGATGGGGGCTCACTATGTTGCCCAGGCTGGCCTTGAACTCCTGGACTCAAGCAATCCTCCCACCTTGGCCTCCCAAAGTGCTGGGATTACAGGTGTGAGCCACCTCACCTGGCCAGGATGTTTCCTATTGTTCACAATTACAGTGCTGCAAAGATCCTCCTCCTCTACCTTTTTGTGCACCTGTGCAACAGTGTGGTGCATTTGTACCTTGTTAACTTAGCTAAACTGGAACTATGTTTCTCAGAATTCCCTCCTGGTGTTTATCTGAATTAGCAAGTGCCTCAAGGGTTATTTTGCCCAAGGTTTGGGAGGGAGCTTGAATCAGCAGCCAGGCCTGCAGCTCCACCAGTCCCTGCAGATCTCCTTCAGCCTCTCTGCCTTCTGGGCCAGGTGCAAATGCAGCTCCCTAACAAATGGCATCAGCTTTTTCTGCAGGTTACTCCCATCATCAAAACCAAAAGCTTGGAGGTAGTGAGAGACCCATGCAGGCTCTGGGCCATCCTTGTGGGTTCCAGCTTGTCCCTACTCTTCCCCACTTCACATTCATCATTCTTTCCTGACCATTTGACCGCTTGACCTTCTGACTTTAAGCTCCAGCACCAGCCACAGAAGCCAACAGGCCTTATGTGAACTGTTTAAACCAAATTCCTATAATCAAGCCCTTATTCTATACTGTATCTCATGGTTCAGCTTCTGTTGATCCAACCCTGACCTGTTACACCAGAAAGAGTCTTAAGAGTCAGAGAAATTGACTAAACTGCTCCCTACTCCAACCACCTCCCTCCCTCCTGCTTCCTTTGGAGGTTTGGATGGACAGTAACTGCTTTATGCCAAGGAAAGAAAAGTTGTCCATGCCAGAATAAGATTGCCTCCCACCTCCTCTGCTGACCTTCCTTCTTTCCTTTTAAGGACACTGTCTCCTCCATGATCAGAAATGAACTGATCAAGAGACCATAAAATCCCTCCTTGCCAAGGACCCACAAAGACGGTAACTGCCTAATTTTTGAAATTAAGGAAATTCACTCTCTTGACATCAAATACAAAACATTATTTGAAAACAATAAGTCAATCTAGTACTCCACCAGGGGATTCCCCTTTATTAGGATTTCATCAACATTGGAACAGACAAGGCTTGAGAAAAAGAAAGTTCTTTTAGTTTTTAAAACTGAAAAGTACCTGACATAGGCAATAAGCCATGAATAAAAATCCAACTCAGGCCGAGCATGGTGGCTCACGCCTGTAATCCCAGCACTTTGGGAGGCCAAGGCGGGCGGATCACCAGGTCAGGAGATCGAGACCATCCTGGCTAACACGGTGAAACCCTGTCTCTACTAAAAATACAAAAAATCAGCCGGGCGTGGTGGCGGGCGCCTGTTGTCCCAGCTACTCCAGAGGCTGAGGCAGGAGAATGGCGTGAACCCAGGTGGCGGAGCTTGCAGTGAGCCGAGATCGTGCCACTGTACTCCAGCTTGGGTGACAAAGCAAGACTCCGTCTCAAAAAAAAAAAAAAAAAAAAAAAAAAATCCACTCATTTGCTTGTCCCAAGGAGAAATGGACGTAGCCGACTCTGTAACATTCTAAGAGGCTTTCATATGGCAAGGCTAAACTGAACATCCCTGTCAAGAGGATGCCAACAACCAGGGTCATCAACATCAACACAGACAGCAGTGAACAGACTACGTGATTTTGGTAACTCAGCCTCATATATAAACAAATTGCTACTTCTTCAATGTTGCAAGATGCTGAAAGTTTGGTACTTGAAGAAAACCAAAGCACAACAAGACAAGCTGAATGACACCAACTCTATCACCTTTTTCAGTAAGATTACGTCATCCTGCGAAAACGAACACTCTTCCCCCAACTTTAGGATTGATGAGGAGAAACAATTCATCCTTCACTGCTCTTCCTCTTAAAAGAGAGAGAGAGGCTGGATGCAGTGCCTCAGTCCTGTAATCCCAGCACTTTTGGAGGCTGAGGCAGGAGGATTGTTTGAGCCCAGGAGTTTGAGATGAGACCAGCCTGGGCAACATGACAAAACCCTATCTCTATAAAAAATGAAATAAATCAGCCGGGTGTGGTGGTGTGTGCTTGTAGTCCCAGCTATTTGCTGGGGGCTGAGGCAAGAGGGTCCCTTGAGCCTGGGTCAAGGTTGCAGGGAGCCAAGATCACACCACTTCACTCCAGTCTGGGTAATAGAGAGGGACTCTATCTAAAAAGAGAGAGACAGAAAATGTCTGAAAAAATTGAGTACTTTTCTCCCATGCAACTTTTATCAAATTAGGGTTATGAAACAGACTTGTGAAATCATTTTTTAAAGTATAAGTCAACAACAATTTATTGTATGTTTTAAAATAACTTAAAGAGCATAATTGGAATGCTCATAACACAAAGAAATGATAAATGCTGGAAGTGATGGACACCCCATTTTCCCTGATGTGTTATTATTTTATGCCTGTATCAAAATATCTCATGTACCCCATAAATAATATGTATACTTACGATGTACCCATAATTAAAAATTATAAAAATAAAAAGTATCAGGTAGAAAAAGACGTTTTTGGCAAAGTAAGTAGTAGAATGGAGGTAGTGAGAGTGATTATTGTACTTAATCCTCCACATGGTCCTACATGTGTCATAGTAAAGAATACATCTTTATGTGTCTATAGGAATCTACTTGTAGAGTGAGGGGTAAGTTAAGTATGGTGGTTTCTAAGTCCATCTCCTGTTAAGTACTCAAATACAAGTAAGAAAGAAGCTCCAGACAGCTACAAGGAAGTCTTTGTTTTCATTAGAATGTCTTTGGAAGTGAGCAACTGAAGACCCAACTAAACATGGTCTATGCTCTAAGGGAATTTATTTTCTTACATAACAAATGTCCAGGGGAAGATCAGTTCCAGAGCTGATTAATTCAGTGGCTCAGCAACATGGTCATGGACCCAGGGTCTTTCCGTCTTCCCACTTCATCATCAGGGTGTCAGCTAGATCATAATCACAAGACAGTGACAACATCACATCCTCAAACCCAACGTCCAGGGGTTTATGTGTCTTTTTAAAAACTAAGATGCTTCATCTCATCTCCTTGTCCAGAACTTGATTGTGACCCATCCTGAAGCCATTCACAAGTAAGAAGAATGAGACCTTCATGAGCCGCTTAGTCCAGGCAAGGTTTAACTAAGTCCCATGCTTGGGCACAGGAGCAAAGTCAAAACTCTGGGTGAGCCACTGACTGTGCGGGTTAGGCTGCTGTCAAGTCAATGTGTGATTCAGCCTAAGAATAAAATACTTGCTATGAGCTCCAAAATGGGCTATTTCCCTAATCTTTTTTCTAGTTTAATACTTTGTCCCTTAGAAAACCTCATGAATAAAATGTTAGCAGGCACTAACCCTAAATGAAACAGATTTATACTGATAATTAGAGCTTGTTCTAAAATTGCAGCATGAATTTTTTTTTTTTTTTTTTTTTTTTTTTTTTTAAAGATAACATTCCACGGGGCCGGGCACAGTAGCTCACACCTGTAATCCCAGCACTTTGGGAGGCCGAGGCGGGTGGATCATGAAGTCAGGAGTTCAAGACCAGCCTGACCAACATGGTGAAACCCCATCTCTACTACAAATACAAAAAATAGCAAGGTGTGGTGTGGGTCGCCTGTAATCCCAGCTACTCAGGAGGCTGAGGCAGGAGAATCACTTGAACCCAGGAGGCGGAGGTTGCAATGAGCCGAGATCACTGCACTCCAGTCTGGGCGACAGAGTGAGACTCCGTCAAAAAAAACCAGACAAAACATTCCCCCAAAATATCAGCAAATAGTCAAAGACTACCCATCTTCTTATAGTCTTGAGAAAGACTTGTTGAGAAAATACTCTGTTTTATATGAACGAGTTCCAAAATACTGGGTTTTGTAGACAGGCATCTTGTTTTGTCTACCCAGCAGTCTCTTTCTGTTGGAAAACATAAACCTTCACCACCCAGTATTCCTATGTGGTTCTAGTAGACCTGCCAACCACAGTGTGCACTGCAGAGGTGGACATGCGGCCCAGGGGTTGGGAATTAGGATACACCCGTCCCCTGACCACAATATTACACCAACAATTAGACACTTAAGCTTGACCCAGGTAGGGACGAAAAAAGTCCTCCCCTGAGATTTACTAGATGAAAATCAAGAGAATAAATGTCACCCTTTTTTTCATTAGATCTTGCCATGTTTGGACCCAGGGGGGCCACAGGAGCAAATGTAGCCAATGCAATGACACACACACAAAATCAGAGACTAATGACAGAGAGAGAAAGAGAGAGAGAGAGAATATAAAGAGGTAGGCTTAGCTGGCCTAAAGCTGTCAACTTTCCCAGTGGTGACAGATTGCATAATTGACCCCAAATGTCAACCCTCCCTGCATCTAAAATTTTGCCTTTCCCCTACTTCCATGGAGTAAGTATATTTCCCCACTCCCTGACTTGGAGCGTGACTAGGTAACAGACTGGCCAGTGGGAGGTTAGCAAACATGATACAAACAATAACTTTAATAAGCCTTCACCATGACCAGGAGAACATGCCTCAGCTCAACTACTGGTGCAAAGACAAGAGACACATGAAGCAGACCCACAGCTCTGTACCACAGTCTTCCAAGTCTAAATCTGCTGATGCATTAGCAAGCTCAGCTGAAATCAGCAGAATTGGTCTAGCCACCCACGGATGTGTGAGCTAAATAAATGCTTGCTGTCACATGTCACTGGGATATGTGTGGTTGTTTATTATGTAGAAATGGCTGGCCAATACATAGGTTATGGAGCCAATAGATTACATGCACATCCCTTTTCTTAATATTTTTGTTTGTTTGTTTTTAAATACCAAAATGGAGGCTTCAAACACAAGGGACTTCTTGCCTGTTTGGTTTTCTGTGGTATCCCCAAAGTCAGTAAAATTAGCTGGGACATCGTAGGCACTCAATATTTGATGAATAAAACAAGTTTGAGTTGAGTATCTGTCACTTCAAGCAAGAGCTCTAATATAAGCCACAAACTGAATATTTGATTTCCTTTGATCTGATTTCCATCACAAGCATCACATCAATAGAATTTATCCTAGTGGTTTTCTCCCATGTTTGGAAGATTTTTAGTGTTAACAAATTATTAATGTATCAAAGATCAACACAAAAGTAGATTGTACTTAATAAAGTCAATCCTCAATTATTTCTTAGCAGAGAAAATGCAAGTCATAAAGCCCTAAACTCACCCAGCCAAGGACACACTTGTGTCACTGGTTTGTTGTTACTCCTTTGTTAATTGCACCACTTCTGCTGATAAACTAGACCAGGGTGGCTTTCTATCATACAGCTTCTATTTGTTTTTTAATTTTTATTTCACACTTAGACAAAAATTGCAAGAATAGTATGAAGAATTACTGTATACTTTTTATTCAGATTCACCAATGGTTAATATTTTGTTCTTTTTGCTTTATCATCTGCTCACTCTATATATTTTTACTTAGTCATTCGAGCGTAATTGCAGGCATAATGCCGCTTTATCAATTAATACTTCAGTATATACGTCCTGGGAAGAAGAACTTTCCTTGACATTCCACAGCACATTTATCAAAGCCAACAAATACAACTTTTTTTTTTTTTCTTTTTTTTTTTGAGACAGAGTCTTGCTGGGTCGCCCAGGCTGGAGTGCAGTGGCCTGATCTCGGCTCACTGCGAGCTCCGCCTCCCGGGTTTACGCCATTCTCCTGCCTCAGCCTCCCAAGTAGCTGGGACTACAGGCGCCCGCCACCTCACCCGGCTAATTTTTTGTATTTTTTAGTAGACACGGGGTTTCACCGGGTTAGCCAGGATGGTCTCGATCTCCTGACCTCGTGATCTGCCCGTCTCGGCCTCCCAAAGTGCTGGGATTACAGGCTTGAGCCACCGTGCCTGGCCCGCAAATACAAATTTTAATACTGATATCCAACTCAGTCTTCATATTCAAATTTTGTCAATTGTCCCAGTAATATTCTTTATAACTTTTCTCACCCCCTCCCCGATCTGGAGTTCAATCCAGGATTACATAATATAATTAATTGTCATATCTTTTTAGTCTCCTCTAACCTAGAACATTTCTTCAACCTTTCATTCTTTTCAGGATTTAAACATACTTTAAAATTTGTAATTGAACCTACATTTATTTAACAGAACATAAGAGAGAAACACTTAAGCTCACTTTCTCTCTCTCTCTCTCTCCCCATCCTCTCCTGTTACATGATTGACTATACAGTTGCAAGGAATTTTATTTATCCTAAGACATTTTTGTGGTAAAATATACATAATATGAAATTTACCATTGCTACCATTTTTAAGTGTAAGGTTGAAGAGTTGTACAACCATCATTATCATCCCATTTCAGAGATCTTTTCATCTTACAAAGCTGGAACTCTGCACCTATTAAACGATACCTCTCCCTTCCTTCCTTCCCCCAGCCTCAAGCAACCACCATTCTACTTGAATTGTACTATTCTAGGCACTTCATATAAGTGAAATCATACAGTATTTGGTTTTTGGAAAATAGCTTATTTCACTTAGCATAATGTGTCAGTGTTCATCTATGTTGTAGCATATGTCTGAATTTCCTTCCTTTTTAAAGCTTAATAATACTCCATTATATGTATATACTGCATTTTATTTATCCATTCATCCATGAAGACTTGGGTTGCTTCCAGCTCTTGACTATAATGAAAAATGCTGTTATAAACATGGATGTACCAATATATCTTGGAGACCCTACTTTCAATCCTTTTTTTTTTTTTTTTTTTTTTTTTTTTGACAGAGTCTCATTCTGTTGCCCAGGCTGGAGCGCAGTGGCACGATATCAACTCACTGCAACCTCCACCTGCCAGGTTCACATGATTCTCCTGCCTCAGCCTCCAGAGTAGCTGGGATTACAGGCACACACCACCACACTCGGCTAATTTTTTGTATTTTTAGTAGAGATGGGGTTTCACTATGTTGTCCAGACTGGTCTCAAACTCCTGACCTCGTGATCCGCCTGCCTCAGCCTCCCAAAGTGCTGGGATTACAGGTGTGAGCCACCGCGCCCAACCTTCAATTCTTTTAAGTAGGCACTCAGAAGTGGAATTGCCAGATCACATGGTAATTCCATTTTTAGTGTCTTAAGGAACCACCATATCATTTTCCACAGTAGCTATACCAGTTTACATTCCCACCAGCAGTGCACAGGATCTTCATGTCCTTATCAACACTTTTTTTTTTTTATAGTATCTCTCCTAATGGATGTAAAGCAGTAGTGGTTTTGACTTGCATTTCCCTAATAATTACTGATATTGAACATCTTTTCATGTGCTTGCTGACTATTTGTATATCTCCTTTAGAGAAATGTCTAAGTCCTTTGCCTATTTTTTGATTGGGATTTTTTGTTGTTGTTGCTGAGTGTAGAGTTCCCTATATATTTTTGATATTAACACCTCATCAGACATACGACTTGCAAATATTTTCTCCCATTCTGTGGGCTGTCTTTTTCTCCTGTTGATTGTGTTCTTTGACACACAGCAATTTTTAATTTTGATGTAGTCTAATTTATCATTTTTTTCCTTTGTTGCCTATGCTTTTGGTGTCATGTCCAAGAAATCATCCAAATCCAACATCATGAAGGTTTTCCCTTGTTTTCTTCTAAGAGTTAGACAGTTTTAGCTCTTTTTTTTTTAGGTCTTTGATCCATTTTGAGTGATTATTATTATTTTTTCCGAGATGGAGTCTTGCTCTGTCACCCAGGCTGGAGTGCAGTGGCGCAATCTCAGCTCACTCCAACCTCTGCCTCCCGGGTTCAAGCAATTATCCTGCCTCAGCCTCCCGAGTAGCTGGGATTACAGGAGCATGCCACCACGCCCTGCTAATTTTTTGTATTTTTAGTAGAGATGGGGTTTCACCATGCTGGCCAGGCTGGTCTCGAACTCCTGATCTTGTGATCCACCCCCCTCGGCCTCCCAAAGTTCTGGGATTACAGGTGTGAGCCACTGTGCCCAGCCTGAGTTCATTTTTGTACTAGGTGTAAGGTAAGGGCCCAAATTCATTATTTTACATGCAAAAATCCAGTTTTTCCAACACCATTTGTTGAAAAGACTTTCTTTTTTGAATTAAATGGTCTTGACACTCTTGTTGAAAATCATCTGACTATATGATTCAAGTGTTTATTTCTAGGTTCTCAATTCTATTTCACTGGTCTGTACATCTGTCTTTATGGCAGTACCACATTGCTTTGATCACTGTAGCTTTAAAATGGTTTCAAATCAGAAAAATGTGAGATCCCTCTCCATCTTTGTTCTTCTTTATCAGATTGTTTTGGCTATTCAGTGTCCCTTGAGATTCCATATTAATTTTATAATAGATTTTTCTATTTTTTTAAAAAATTCATTGCAATTTGACAGATTTCATTGAATCTTAAATACTGTTTTTATAGTTTTGACATCTTTACAATGCTAAATCTTCCAATTCATTAACATCCAATGTCTTTCTATTTATTTGTGTATTCTTTCTTTCGGTCACATTTTATAGTTTTCAGTGCAGAAGATTTTTGCCTCCTTAGTTTATTCCTAAGTATTCTACTCTTTTGTGCTGTTATAAATGCAATAATTTTCTTAATTTTCTTTCAGTTTGTTCATTGTTAGTGTATAGAAACACAACTAATTTTCATGTGTTGATTTTGTATCTTGCAAATTTGCTGAATTTGTTTATTAGTTCTAACTTTTTTTGGAATATTTAAGGTTTTCCACATGTAAGATCATGTCATCTGTGAACAGAGATAATTTCACTTCTTCCTTTTCAATTTGGATGCTTTCACTTCTTTTATTTTTTTTTGAAGTGCTCTGGCAAGGACTTCTAGTACTATGTTGAATAAAAGAAAATGGGCATTCTTGTCTTGTTCCAGATATTAGAGGATTCAGTTTTCCCCTTGAGTATGATGTTAGCTGTGGGCTTTTTCATAGATGTTTGAGTAGTTTACTTCTACTTCTAGTTTGTTGAGTGTTTTTATCATGAAAGAGAGTTGAATTTTTTTCATGGAAGCGTGCTGGTGCTTTTTTTTTTTGCATCAATTAAGATGATTATGTGTTTTTCTTCATTCTCTTAGCATGATATTTTATATTGATTGCTTTTCTTTTTTTTTTTTTTTTTTTTTTTTTGAGGCAGAGTCTTGCTCTGTTGCCCAGGCTGGAGTGCAGTGGCGCGATCTTGGCGCACTGCAACCTCCACCTCCCGGGTTCACGCCATTCTCCTGCCTCAGCCTCCAGAGTAGCTGGGACTACAGGCACCCGCCATCGCGCCCAGCTAATTTGATTGCTTTTCATATATGGAACCATCCTTGCATTCCAGGAATAAGTACCACTTGGTTATAATATATAATCCTTTTAATATACTGTTTAATTCTATTTGCCACTATTTTATTGGCAATTCTGTGTCAATAATCCTCATGAATATTGTTTTTTAGTTTTCTTTTCTTGTAGTGTTTCTGGCTTTGGAATCAGGATAATGCTGGTCTCATAGAATGAGCTTGAAACTGTTTTCTTCCCTTTAATTATTTTGGAATACTTTGAGAAAGATTGGTGTTAAATCTTTAAATGTTGGATAGAAATCACCAGGGAAGGTGTGGTGGTAAATGTTAAGTATCAATTTGACCAGGTCACAGAGTGTTCAGATATTTGGCTAAACATTATTTCTGGGTGTGACCATAAGGATGTTTCTGGAAGAGATAAGCATTTGAATTGGTGGACTCAGTTAAATATTACCCTCCTCAGTGTGAGTGGGTGCCATCCTATCCAGTGAGGGACTGAATTTTTAAAAAGGCAGAGAGGAAAGGAGAATTCACTCCTTCTGCCTCACTGTGTAAGTTGGGACATCTGTCTTCTCCTGCCCTCAGGCCTTTGGACTCAGATTGAACTACAACACCAGGTTTCCTGGGTCTCCAGCTTGCAAATAGCATATGGAACTTCTCAAACTCCATAATCATGTGAACTCATTCCTCATATTTAATCTCTCTCTCTTTACATATATCCTATTGGTTCTGTTTATCTGGAGAACTCTGACTAAATACAGAAGCCATTTGGTTCTGAGCTTTCCTTTTCTGGGAGATTTTTGATTACTGATTCAAACTCCTTACTAGATATAGATCAGTTTGGATTTTCTATTTCTTCATAAAAGCTGAAGTCTTTGGTAGGTTGTGTGTTTCTAGAAATTTATCTAATTCATCTAGGTTACCTAATTTATTGGAGTGCAAATGTTCATAGTATTATCTTTTAATCCCTTTTATTTTTGTGATGTCACTTGTAAGGTCCCTGCTCTCATTTCTAATTTTAGTTATTTGAATGTTCTCTCTTTTTCTCTTAGTCAGTCTAACAGATTTGTCAATTTTATTGATCTTTTCAAAAAAAACCAACTTCTAATTTTGTTGATCTTCTCTATTGTTTTTTATTTTCCATTTTGTTTATCTTTTATTTAATCTTTATTATTTCCTTCCTTTGGCTAGCTTTAGGTTTAGTTTGTTTTTCTTTTTCTAATTCCTTAATGTGTAGCCGGAATGTGTTGAGATCTTTTTTCTTCTTTAATTAAGCATTTACAGTTACAGATTTACCTCTTAGCACTGCTTTCACCACACCCCACAAGTTTTATTCCGTGTTTTCATTTTCATTTGTTTCAAGATATTTTTAAAATTATGTTGTGATTTGTTCTTTGACTCATTGATTTTGTCAAAGTATATTTAATTCCCACATATATGAGGATTTTCTATTTTCCTTCTATTATTGATTTCTAGTTTTATCCCCTTGTGATATAAAAGATATTTTGTATGATTTTAATCTTTTTTAATTTAGTAAGACTTGTTTTGTGACCTAACATATGGTATATTCTGGAGAATATTACATGTATACTTGAGAAAAATGTGTACTCTCATTGTTGGGTGAAGTGTTCTATATATGTCTGTTAGGTTCAATTGGTCTGTAGCATTGATCAAGTTCTTCATTTCCTTATTCCTTCTTTTGTCTGTCTGTTTCCTCAATTTTCAGGTGTCCTTTATATAATAACAACATTAACTTTTCATCATTGTATGTTACAAATATTTTCTTCTAATTTGTCATTTGTCTTCTGACTTTACTTATGATGTTTTCTGCCATGCCAAAAAAAAAGTCAAATTTAAAACATTTTTTAACTGCTTCAGGATTTTGAGATATGGAGTCTTTCCTTACACGCAAGGTATAGAGAAATTCATTCTTCTTTGTTTTCTTCAAGTGTTTGTAAGGTTTTGTTTTCTATATTTTGATTTGTGATTCATTTGGATTTTATTATTCTATATAGTGTGGGATATGGATCTAATTTTTTCTTTTTCTGAGTAGTTACCAGTTATCGCAATCGTTTTTTTTTAAATGTCTATCCTTACTCCAGTGATTTAAGATGCTACCTTTATCATTTTCATGTGTACTTGGGTTGATTTCTAGACTTTTCATTCATCTGTTTGTCTATTCATGTACTACCAGCACACAACTACAATTATAGTGGTTTTATAGCGTATTTTAATATCTTAAATGGCTAGTTCCCCCTTGTTGCTTTTTTCTCCAGTATTTTCCCAGCTATTCTTACATCTTTACTTTTCTATAAAAATTTTAGTATCCACTTGTATAACTCCATTAAAAGTTTGTGGATATTTTCATCAGGATAAGAAAAATTTATAAATTAATTTAGGGAGACCTGATATTCACATGAGGTTCAGTTGTCCTACACAAGATCAAGGATATCTTTCCATTTGTTCAAGTCTACTGTAGTGTCTTTCAGAAATTCCTTCCTCCTGAAATTTTTTTCTAATTATGGAATTTTACATATAGTTTGCTGTTGGAAAACTCCTAACGTGTTTCATTCTCAGAGATGAATACCAACTATGTAAAACTAAAACCATGTGGCAGAAGAATGTTTTTTCATTCAGAAATTTGCCTGTTAAATTAAATGAGACATAGCCTGTTCTGTCCTTTCATTAGGAAAGTAAACCAAGTTACAGCAAAAATATATACTACCCTTGAAGAAAGTTCAGGTTAATCTGTTCATTTAGTCAAAAAACACTTATTAAGAAAATGTTCAGTTTGTGGCAAGTGGCTCCCTTGGCACTGAAGTTCCAAAGGTGAAGAAAATCCTTTCTTCAAGAGTGTCACCATAGGCTGAGAGGGAGCCAGGCCCTTCCCAAGCAGCTCAGGTAGTCTGTGCCCCAGACACAACAGCTTATCAACCGCATCCTCCTCTTTGCTCATGGAGTTCCCTTAGACCATAATGCTCTAACCCTCCTCCCATTGTTGCCTGTCAAAATCATTGACCTGTCGGGTGTGGTGGCTCACACCTATAATTCCCAGCACTTTGGGAGGCTGAGGCAGGCAGATATCTTGAGCCCAGAAGTTCGAGATGAGCCTGGGCAATGTGGTGAAACCTTGTCTCTACAAAAAAAAATACAAAAAAATTAGCCGGGTATAGTGATGCATACCTGTAGTCCTAGCTGAGGTGGGTCCCAGGTGAGGTGGCAGGATCACCTGAGCCTGGGAGGTTAAGGCTGCAGTGAGCTGTGATTGTGCAACTGCACTTCCACCTGAGTGACACAGTGAGACCCTGTCTCAAAAACAAAAAACATTAAACACCTCATAGATCTTTTTCCAGTCCTAGCTAAAATTCCACGTACACTGAGAAATCTTTTCTGATCAGCTTGTCCAGAATTAATTACCCTACTTCTACAATAGTTTAGAAACTATTACAGGTATGTTACAGGATAAAGCAAATAATTACTTGTGTTAATTTCCTTGGGACCCAAGATTTCAGCATAAGGGAAAATAGATATAATTATAAAATCAGAGAAGTTAAGGGAAAGTGCTGTATTTTAAATTTGAATTGAGAAATCTCAGTGTAAATGAAAGATTTTTCTTAAAAAAAAAATTTCCTAGCTTTCACCACCAAAAGGCTTATAAAGAATAATACACTCAGCAACAAGAAGCACCCACAATGCCCAGGTTATGCTCTATAAATATAATTTACCACCAAAAGGAACCAGGACTTTGAAGAAATGACTGTTCCAGATCTGTGGCAGGAAATGTATAACATGAGCTTAAGACATTTTGTTGTACCAGAAATGAAGGAAAATATCAAAGAGTAATTTGGTCATATAAAAGGACACAGGAGGCAACTTCAAGGGACTAGCCTAAGATGTGACAATCTGAGTACCAAACAGGAAAATAACTAAGATGGATTAAAACACATAAAATAGATGCAAATCAATTGGTCATCATTGGAGGTTGTTTGGGCATTAGTTCATCAACTTATTACTTTGAAAATGTAACAATAAAGGAAAAATATTAAGCATTTTTCCTGCTTTCCCTATGCCATGGTACTTCAAGGGAGACAAAGAGTAGATGAGAGAAAGTTCTTTAAAGAATTATTCCACTTCATAAGTGCAGATGAGGCATGGTGCAGTGGGTCACACTGCAATCCAAGCACTTTGGGAAGCCAAGGTGGGAGGATTGCTTGAGCCCCATAATTCGAGACCAGCCTGGCCAACATGGCAAAACCCTGTCTCTATTAAAAACACACACAAAAAAAGTTAGCTGGGCATGGTGTCACGTGCCAGTAATCCCAGCTACTTGGGAGGCTGAGGCAGAAGAATTGCTTGAACCCTGGAGGCAGAGGTTGCAGGCACTCCAGTCTGGGCGACAGACCGAGGAGACTGTCTCAAAAACAAACAAACGAAACAAAGGAGAAATAGCTGTTACAGAATAACAGAGGCTTATGAACCACAATAACCAAATGCAAAATGTGGACCGTATTTGGATGCCAATTCAAACAAATCAACAGTAAAAGTATATATTTCAGATTGTTAGAGAAAATGTGAATAAAAAGTGGGTATTAGATGATATTAAGGTTTATTGTAAATTTTGTTAGGTGTGCTGATAGCATGGTTGTTATGTTTTTGCAAGGTCTTTATCACTTAGAGTGTCATCCTGGAGTAATTACGGGAGAAACAATATGGATGCTGGGAATTGCTTTAAAATACTCCAGGAAAAAATAAAACGAAAATGAGGGAATAGATGAAATTAGAGTGGCATAAAACTAGACAATATATATGAAGGTTCATTGTACTATTCTATTTTTGTATGCATTTAATAAGATTTTTTATAAGAAGTAAAACCAATGCAAACAAAAAAACAGAAAAACAAACAAAACAAAACAAAAAAACAAACAAAAAAACCTTTGACATGGAAGAGCACTGGAGCATCGGAGGGTGATCAGCTACACTGTAGTCCAGATCTGCTACTAATTCACCATTCAAGGGCTTTGGCCCTCAGCTTCTTTATTCATAAAATGAATTAGATTTTGACTTTTTATTTTGAGTCTCACTCTGTCACCCAGGCTGGAGCGCAGCGGTGTGATCTCAGCTCACTGCAACCTCTGCCTCCCAAGTTCAAGCGATTCTCCTGCCTCAGCCTCCCAAGTAGCTGGGATTAAAGGTGTGCATCACCGCGCCTAACTGACTTTTTTTTTTTTTTTTTTGTATTTTTAGTAGATATGAGTTTCGCCATGTTGGCCAGGCTGATCTCAAACTCTTGACCTCAGGTGATCCACCCAAAGTGGCCTCCCAAAGTGCTGGGATTACAGGCGTGAACCACCATGCCTGGCTAAATTTTGACTTCTAAAGACTCTTTCAATTCTAACATACTGTGATTCTGTCTCTCTGAAATCCCCATCTCTGGCTCCTTCTCGAGAATGCTTTCCCAACTAAGTAACTGTAAGCAAGACAGGAGTTTCCTCTAACTCTCCCAAGAATGCTTTCTCTGAATATGTGACTTGCATATCTCACTTTCTATTCTCTTGTGCATAAAAAGCACCAGAACTAATTCCTGTATATCTAAATCATTCAACACTTGCTGTACTCCATATATACATCTGCTTCTGTAATATGTGTGTTTGTGTCACTGTTGTATGTCTAAGACTATAAACTAGGACGCTGTCAACCAGGCATATGGGTGTTTGCTTTAATCATACTGATGACTTAGCACATTGTCAACATGTAGCAAATGTATAATACCATAATACTGTAGTATAAATAGTGAACTTTTTCAGCAATCTGTTGCAGCTGGCCTAACTATCCACACTGTATTTTCTGGTTCAATTTGTTTCTTCTTCTCCCGTCCAGCATCACAAGTCATCATTTGGTAGACTATATTTCCAGGATGAATAAAAAGATCTTTGTGTTTCATGCAAAATAGACCTAATCCACAAGGTTTTTTTCTTCCCCGATTAAATAAGGGGATATGAACCTCTTTCTTATGAGAAGGATATAAACTTTTCCAATTTTCAAATTTTGCCTATGAACTATTTATCAATAGACTCTGTCGTATTGCCTTTTCTTCCTGTCTAAAATCTGCAAGTTCATAATTCAAATACGCCATATAAAAAAGAGCCTTGGTATGGCAATGACACCTGGAAGTGATTAAATATCACTTTAACACTTGAGACAAATTCAAATCAATGCCGTTGATACGCTTCTTAAAATGTTGCCTTTTAGATAACTTTTAAAAACCAGGAAGTGACCACATGAAAGCTTATGTGCATTTCTTCTCTTTCTTTATGTGGGGAGTGCAGACGTGAGGGGTAGTTATACTTTTGGATGTTTGGCTAATTCCAACTAAGTGCTCATATTTTGCTTATATTTACATTTTGTCTAATCCATCCTCTCAACTCTGGGATGACCTGGTCTAAGGATGTTAAACACTGCAAGATAGCCGAATTTCATACTTGCTGAGGCAGTGCTGACCAAACCTTCTTTCTTCTTAAAAAAAAAAAAGACCATAAATTTCCATCAGAGGTTTTAAAAAAGTACCTCCTTGTTGCTGCAAGTGACCTCACAAAACTATGCTACTCTGCTGATGTCACTTCCCTGATTCAAAAGTCTTCAGTATTTTGCTTACTAAATTACACAGAAACTCTTCAGCCTGCACTCGATACACAAGTACCCGCATCTCAGTGAGTTGTTATGAGAAGTAAATGAACTAATACACATAAATCACATAACACAGTGCCTGGGAGCTGGAGACACACAAGATTGTTCCTTGTAAGCATTCCCTGAACCTCTTGAAGTCCTCAGAAAAAGTGTATTTTCAGTAAACATTTGTTGAATAAAAACATTGAATGATTTAAGGAGAAAAATAAATTCTTTGATATCTATGAACAAATAGAAATTCTCCCTTAACATGCTTGTATAACTTGTTGAGGACATTTACATGGATGTTAAGCAATAGAATGCCCCCGCATAGAATTTTAAAACCAAACAACCCAATTTTGAAAATTTAACAGGAAGATTTCATAAAGGGAAGGCCCATTTATTCAAATGAATCAAAGATGAATCTGAGATGTAATCATGTTTTATTTGTACAGGGTCATTCACCCTAGAATCAAAGCACATATATCTCGTTAACCCTTACAACACCCCCAGGGGCAGGTAGATGGTGAAGATGATCCTCTTGTTATAGTAGCAAGAGCCTGAGGCCCAGGACAGTGAAGGGACTTGTCAGAGGCCACATCAGGTGAGCCAGTAATAAGAGCAAGAAACAGAGCTAAATTCATCCTTGGTATACTATTATATTTTACCATGAGGTTGCCAAACATCTCAATTACTCAATTACATTTTTCTTTTCTTTTTCTTTTCTTCTTTTTTTTTTTTTTTTTTTTTTTAAGACCGAGTCTCACTCTGTCGCCCAGGCTGATTTTTCTTTTCTTTTCTTTTCTTTTCTTTTTCCGAGAAGGAAAGTGCACTGGTGTGATCTCGGCTGGAGTGCACTGGTGTGATCTTGGCTGGTGTGATCTCGGCTGGAGTGCACTGATGTGATCTCGGCTGGAGTGCACTGGTGTGATCTCTGGAGTGCACTGGTGTGATCTCGGCTCACTGCAACCTCCACTACCTGGGTTCGAGCGATTCTTCTGCCTCAGCCTCCCGAGTAGCTGGGATTACAGGCACCTGCCACCAAGCCTGACTAATTTTTGTGTTTTTAGTAGAGATGGGGTTTCACCATGTTGTCCAGGATGTTCCCTATCTCCTGACCTTGTGATCCATCCACCTCAGCCTCCCACTCTCAATTACTTTTTATTCCAAAATCGATTTTTTTTTTTTTTGGTAGGGAATCTCGCTCTCTCTCGCAGGCTGGAGTGCGGTGGCGCAATCTCGGCTCACTGCAACCTCTGCCTCCCAGGTTCACACCATTCTCCTGCCTCAGCCTCCCGAGTAGCTGGGACTACAGGCCCCCGCCACCACGCCCGGCTAATTTTTTGTATTTTTGGTAGAGACGGGGTTTCACCGTGTTAGCCAGGATGGTCTCGATCTCCTGACCCTTGTGATCCGCCCACCTCGGCCTCCCAAAGTGCTGAGATTACAGGCGTGAGCCACCGCATCCGGCCTAAAATTCATGTTAAAATAAACCGTCTTAGAAAACATCAACTCAGAGTACAAGATTCAATAACTAACATTTAAAGAAACACAAATCAGTTGGGTCTTTTGTTTGTTAGCTTTATTTTAATGACTCCATGATACCATTTATCATGGGGAAGAAAACTTGAGCAAATATTGGTTCAGAAACAAACTTCTGCGTAAGACAAATGTAGGGCAAGTAATACGTACTCTAATTTGCAACTGAAAACACGGGAGCTGGGTTTTGAGTTTCCAAACGTAACTGCAGAAGTTTTCTTTCTCTTTCTTTCCTTTTTTCTTTTTTCTTTCTTTCGCTCTCTCTTTCTCTCTTTCTTTCCTTCTTTTTTTTTTTTTATGATTCTACCTGGCTGTGATGGGTAAACGAACTCTTTTTAGTTGACTCATCAGAATAGGGATTACCAGAATTTTCAGGTATTTTAACCTCCAGATTTTACCAGAAGCTCCCAGAATGAGTTGTTATGCTTTCAGTATCCCGTGACTGAAAATTAAACACATCACAACAGAATGACCAAAAGCTGCTATGAATTCGGTGACTCTGTGCAATGAAATTGTCAATTATCCCCTCTGCCTCCTTGCGTTTAAAGAGTTTTAAGAAGTTGCGGTGAGTGGATGTATTCCCGGACGGAGGCGGGCGGTCCCCGGGCAGGGACCTCCGAATCCGGGGTCGCAGGGTGGAAGATTGGATTCCATCTCCGCAAGGACTAAGAAAAACGGACTCACCGACTGAACTATTCCATTTCCAAGTCGTTTTTATTTTCCTCTTTAAGCATAAGAACGATGAGAACCAGGAGCCAAGCGGCCCCGCGTAGCGGTGGGAGCGCAGGTGCCCGAGCGTCCCGGTTGGGAGCCGGTCAGGCGCGCTCGCTCCTCCTCGTCTTTCCGGGAACCGTGCGCAGGAGCTCACACCGCACGCCTGCGGCCAGGGGCAATCGGGTTCTCGGTTCCCAGATTCCTAGTTCCCGGTTTCCAGTTTTCTTATCGACGCGATTGCTCCGTCGGGGTCTTCCAAGGGGATCCGAATGGTGGCCAAGTCCCGCTGGGGAAACCCGCAGGGGTGCGGCCTGCCGGGCCTTTGGGGGCGCACCTACGCCACGGGCTCTGCTATTCCTATCCGGAAAATTCGAACTGTTTGGGCAGCAGCAGGGACTCTGAGACAGAAGGCATTGGAGAGGGCGTGTCCGTGCTTGTCTTCTTCGGCTAACTGAGGGTCGCACCCCAGGCCCGCGCTGGCTTCGGGACAGCTCCGCTACAGCGAGGGCCACACGGGTGGCCGCGGAAGGGATGAAAGGATTTGGAAGGACACCAGCCTCTTCGGACTTTGCAGGGTCCAGGCCTGCTGCGCCCGATGCTGCCTGAGACCCACCTTCCCAAGGAAGGCTGAAACTCAGGCCCTGGACCCAGGCTGTCTGGATTCTGCCCTTAGCTCCAACATTTGTCAGCTGCCGCGCGACCCTGAGCGAGTTACTTAACCTCACTGGTCTTCACTTTATTTGCAAAGTGGGGATCATCATAACGTCTACCTCAGAGGGTTGTTGTGAGAATATGAAATGATGCATTTAAAGTGTTCTGGCACGGGGGTTGCTCAATTAATGTCAGGGGCTGCTTGGAGGATTCAATAAGCTCGCTGAGAGGAGTCTTGCAACTAACAAGAATTTAACAGTGATGTTTTGCCAGGCTCTGCCCTTCGAACTAGGAAGAAAGCAGAGGCATGCCCTGGCGCGGTGGCTCATGCCGGTAATCCCAGCACTTTGGGAGGCTGAGGCAGGCGAATCACCTGAGGTCAGGAGTTCAAGACCAGCCTGGCCAACATGGAGAAACCCCATCTCTGCTAAAAATACAAAAGTAGCCTGGTGTGGTGGCGCATACCTGTAACACCAGCTACTCAGGAGGCTGAGGCAGGAGAATAGTTTGAACCCAGGAGGCAGAGGTTGTGGTGAGCCGAGATCGGCCATTGCACTCCAGCCTGGGCAACAAGAGTGAAACTCCATCTCAAAAAAAGAAAGCAGAGGCCTAACAGAGAGAAACTGCCGTCCTCATGGAGCTTGCATGGATGTGGGCTTGGTGGGCAGGAGTGAGAATGAGTAGTGTGGGGCAGTTGCAATTTTAAACAAGATGGACAATGAACAAAGCAAGGTGAGAGGGAGCCAGGGGAGAAGGTTGTCTAGCCAGAGGGAAGAGCATGAGGGAGCTCCAGTTTCCCTCACTAAATCCTGTCACACACACACAAACATGTCATCAGGTGAGTCCTCCCTAGGCAGATATACCTAAGGAGACAGGTTGGGTAGCTGGAAGGAAGCCCAGTTCTAGCACCACCTCCAGCCTGTACCGGTTTAAGCCAAGTGCCGCCTTCTCCACCCCCAAGACCCTGCAGCCCCATCCTTGTAAGTCTTCAGAAGAATTTCCCTGGAAAAAGACATGAGAAATGTGTGGGGGTAGGGAGAAGGGGGATGGAGAAGAAAAAGCCATGTGAAAACACAGCAAGACAGTGGTTATCTGCAAGGCAAGGAGAGGAGCCTCCGAAGAAATCAAACCTGCTGACACCTTGATCTTGGACTTCCAGCCTCCAGAACCCTGAGAAAATAATTTTCTGTTGTTTCAGCCAAAAAGAAAAAAGAAATTCCTGATAGAGTCATAAAGGGGGATAATTCATATTCTCTCAAGGAATCTAACTTCCCCTTCCCCCTTTCCATGGAAGATGATGAGAAGTGTAGGTGATGCTGCTGACACAAACCAAGCAAAAAGTGGTTTTTCAGAGAACCAACTTTTCTTTAAACTTTTGAGAGTAACAGTGACCATACACTTCTGAGGCACCATACAAATAATATCACGAACAAAGAGTCATTTTGAGCTGGATGCTACTTTTTTTTTTTTTTTTTTTTTTTTTTTTTTTTTTTTTTTTTTTGAGACAGAGTCTCACTTTGTTGCCCAGGCTGTAGTGCAGTGGTGTGATCTTGGCTCACTGCAACCTCTGCCTCCAGGGTTCCAGCAGGATGAGGTCCCTGCCTCATCCTCTCAAGTAGCTGGGATTACAGGCATTTTTTACTATGCCTGGCAAATTGTTTGTGTTTTTAGTAGAGATGGCGTTTCACCATGTTGGCCAGTCTGGTCTCAAACTCCTGACCTCAGGTGATCTGCCCACCTCAGCCTCCCAAAATGCTGGGATTACAGGTATGAGCCACTGTACCTGGCCTGCTACATTTCTAATTACATTGTGCAGCTACAAGTAGACAGGAGAAATGGTTTCTAAAAATAGGAAAGTAAAATACAAACCATATATTGACAGAAGTCTGGCCTGCATATACTATCAATATCACATTCCACTAAAAATAACTGCTACTTATTCTGTTATGTACTTAGTGTTTTATGTGTGTTTTCTTATTGATAACCCTACAAGGTAGAATCTATCATCATTTTACAGATGAGAAAATTGAGGTTTAGAGCAGTTAAATCACTTGTCCAAGTTCATAGAGCTAGTAAATACTGGAGCCACTCCCTTTCCCCATTTTATTAAAATAAATATTTATTGAGTGCTTTCCATGTGCCAGGCACTGTTTGAGACACTGGAGATACAGCTACTAAAAAGAAAATCCCTGCCCTCGTATATATTGCTTACGTTCTTGTGGAGAGACAGAAGCAGTAAGAGGGGGATAATGTAAATGTAGTATATGGGAAGTTAAGTACCATGCAGAAAAACAAAGCAGGGAAAGAGGCAAAGGAGGGGATCAGGTGCCAATGTTAAATAGGCAGTCAGGGAAAGCTGCACTCAGAAGGCGACATTTGAGCAAAAAGTTGAAACAAACTGTGCCTATCTGGATAACAGCGCTCTAGGCAGAGGGGGGACAGCAAGTGCAAAGGCCGTAAGGCAGGAAAAACAGGAGGGTCAGTGTAGCCAGACAGGAGTGAGCATGGGCAAGGAGAAAGCAGAAGAAGTCAGACATGTAGTAGTCACTCAGGAGGTAGAAGACTTAGGTTTTTACTCTGAGTGAAGTGGGGAATCACCAAGGGGTTCAGAGCTCCCTTATGTATCACAATCACTCTGGCCGCTGTGCTAAGAATGAATGCAATGTAAAGGGGGACAAGGCAGAAGCATGGATACCAGTCAAGAAGCTGTCATGGCAACCTAGGTGAGAGAGGATGATGGTGTGGGCCCATGCAGTAGGAGCAGAAGTCGTAAGCAATGGTCAGACTCTGGATATACACAGAAGGCAGAGGCACAGCATTCACCAACAGGCTCCGTTTGGAGTATGATCAAGGAGCCAAGGGCTGCTCCAGGGTTTTTGGCTTGAGCACCTCCTGAAAAAAAACTGCTGTTGCTCTTAATCTAAAGGGGGAACACTGAAGATGGGGCAGGTATAGGGGCTAAGCGTCTAACAAATTAAATTTGAGGCTGGGTGCGATGGCTCATGCCTGTAATCCCAGCACTTTGGGAGGCTGAGGCGGGCAGATCACTTGAGGTCAGGAGTTTGCGACCAGCCTGGCCAACACGGAGAAACCCCATCTCTACTAAAAATACGAAAAAATTAGCCGGGTGTGGTGGTGGGTGCCTGTAATTCCAGCTACTCGGGAGGCTGAGGCAGGAGAATTGCTTGAACCCATGAGGCGGAGGTTGCAGTGAGCCTAGATCATACCACTGTACTCAAGCCCGGCGGCAGAGTGAGACTCCATCTCAAATTAATTAATTAATTAATTAATTTGAGGTTATTTTAGACATTTAAGTGGAGATAAATATCAATTAGGCAGTTGAATAAGCAAAACAAGGTTGGAGTTTAGGGAAGAAGTAAAGGCTGAATTTTTTTAAAATTCGGGGATGGTCAGGCTGTAGGTGCTGGTGACTGCAAGAGAAAACATAAGGGGTGAGGGTAGATAGTTAAAAAAAAGAAAAAAAAAAAAAAGAGAGAGGTCTGAGACCCCTGTCCAGGTATGCTCCTACTTTTCCTACTTTACAACGACTGCACAGGGAAAGAGAAGCACACACAGCCACACCCAGGTTCAGGGTTGCTTTCTCTGTTGGATTTCTGCCCACTCTCCTGGACAGAGTTAAGCCTTTTCACTGGATGCAGCTGGGAGGAAGCTAAGTTTGGCAGTGGACAGCCACAGGCTCCTGTCCCATGGTCCTAGGCACTTGGTCTCTCTGGGTGTCGGTATTCTCCTCTGTCTAAGGGGATGCTAACACCCCCTCAGGGAGTAGTAATCTTGGATCAGTGAGAGAAAGGAGCCCATAAAACTGGCTCTTTTGCTGGTTCCTGCTACTCAGGACTTTCCCCAGCACTTTATGAATTAACCTATTCACCAAGGTCCACACATTGTCCTATTTACATAGATGCTTCATATCTCCCGCGCCATGCCGGTACAAAACGGGGGCTCAGAGAAAGAATGAATGGATCCAAAGATGGTAGTGGCATCGCCGGCCAGGAGTGAACGCTGTCAATTCATCTTGCCCTTAAGGGAGGGAACCCCGCACACGGAACATAGTGCGAGCCTCAACGGTGGGTCTGTCCTGGGGCCTGGGCAGGGCGCCGGGTCCCCTGACTCAGGCAAGCACCTTCTCCTAACCGCAAGCGAAGCGGAGAGGAGCGACCAGGGCACTTCCTCTCCCGCCGGAGCTGAGTCCTCTGGGCCGCAGTCCTTCCCGGACAAGCTCTGAGGCCGAAGACGCGCTGTGTGACTATGCTGCTGCCTTGACGCGGGGTCTCTGGTCCGGAGGCACGGAAGGGCCCGCCTACCTAACTCTAGTCTGCGAGTCTCGGGCACACGCGCTGCTCCTGCCGACCCGCGTAAATGCCCTGGGGAAAGGCGCCCTTTCTTTTATGATGTTTTTTAAGAGACGAATTCCCTTTTTCCCTCTACAGCAATCCCTCAGATTTCTGGGGGAAAATGGGGCCCCATTTTCCTGTAGACAGGCCACCCCAGGAAGACCGCGTCGGGCCCTGTGTGATCTGGAGAGTGCATTCTGCGGACTGAGGTCCTGCTTTTGCTCGCCCAGGACGCGGCTGCATGGGGTCACCTTAGGAGGAGGTTGCATTTGGACCCTGTTGCCTGAGCCTGCGGGTGACATCCCGAGGGCAGTTGCTGGGGAGATCATAGATGATTGTAGAAATTCATGAAAACGACTTTTCAATGCATTCCAGCAACCCGGGCCTAGCAAGAACTCACGTCTGGCAACAATGGAGGAATTCACCTGGATTATGGGGAGTAGATCTTAACAATTTGGGGGTCATGAATCTCTTTAAAATTGGGTACAAACTATGGAAAGTAGACCCCCCCACACACACACTTTGGGATACATGTTCTGCATTCTAGTAATACCTTCCACCACACACACATACACACAGTCATACACACACAGACATACACACACACCCTTCCCCTATCACACCTGGAGCCCTGTATAAGAACTGGCATACAAGCCTTGTGATCTCAGCAGGGGGGAAAAAAATCAAGTCAATCTCACAGAGCTTGTTTGGATGGTTGTTTCTTTCTTCTCAGTAACAAGTGGACAACAGTTAATCAAGGGATCAAGTGAGTTTGGTGGATATGAAAGGACACAGACCTCCTGGGAAAGGAAAGATGCAATTAGAATGAAATCATCCCCTTGGGTTGTCCTGGCCTCTCCAAACCACCAACAAAAATGTAATTAGGGCAAAAATGTTTTGGAAGGAAGTTAGCAAACAGGGAAGGTTTCCTTAGACGTAATGATGACAGTTTTGTATTTTGTTATTCTATTAACCAAGAAATGTCTATGTTATATGCCAAGAACTTTTGATGGCCTCAGAGAAGTAGCACATGCTCTGGATGTTTTGTTTTGTTTTGTTTTGTTTATGTGGGGTGGGGGGACAATAATGCTATACCTACTGCACCAGGGACAGCAGCTATCCACTATCTAACCAGACTGCTGCTGGTGTTTTTGTGTAACAGTGGAGAATAACATATCTATCTTATTTTATTTCACCAGATGGAGAAAATGCAATAATATTTCGGGGGAAAACATTTCCTGTCTTTTTGTTCTTAACATAAAAAAGCACTTTATGACTATTTTTTTTCAGCATATTTTCTCCTCCTCTGGGGAACTTCTTAAAACCTTAAAACATATATTTGCCAGGAGTCTTTGAATTCTCATGATATTCCTATCTCTTTCTATAACCAAGACTTGCTCCATAAGGGAAACTTGTGTTTTACAAGCTGTAGATGATAACTGCAATAGCTAAACTTTTTTTTTTTTTTTTTTTTTGAGGGAAAATTTTAAACTTAAAACACTTAGCATTTATGGGCCATTGATTTTTTTTTTTTTTATTACCCATTTAACCATGTCTTTTCTTTGACGCTCATCCAGAGAGACTCTCATCATCCATGGCTAGATCAGAGAAACCAAAAGGAAAGGTCTTCATCATCTCTAATCTCCATCTCTCACCTCCCTCCAAAGCAGTTTACAATAAAGAGACTCACTCCCACATCCTGATCCCTGCTCTTCTTTGATCTTCCCCATCATTTTCTTATTAAAAACAACTGCTCTGTTGCCACCACCAGTTTCAAGTCTGAGTAACTATTTTCATGCTTAAATTTTTAATTTTGAAAATCAAGTCATATATTAGAGTTATTATGGTAGCAAATACAATATTCCCACTTGAAAAACAGGGGAAATCTGTAGAGAACAACCTATTAATTTTCCACCAGCTAGAAAGCACTAAAATGCTACTTTCTGAATATGGGTCTCTGGTTTTCCAGCCTGGCTTCTTCCTGTCTCAGTCACACCACCCTTCATGGTTTCCTAGGCTATTTCTTCCATTGAGCACTAATTAAAAGTGAGCAAACATTAAATTTCATTCCCATCAGCATAATAAAAAAATACATTCTGTAACAAGTTACCAAACTTCAGCCAATGATGCAATATACCACCAAGTTCCAGTGGAACAAAATAATTTGAATAAGCCCTCAGATTTCATAGTTTTGGAATGTATTACCTACTAAAACAGATGCATTGCATTCTCTCTTTGCAAATAAATGGGACAAATAACTTACCAAATAAAAATTTAAAAACAGAGGTTAAAAAGTTTATGCTTTATAAACACATAAAGATTGTAATCAGATTTGGAAAAACGGCACTAACATTAGCCAAATTTGAAAAAAATGAATAGAGCAAAGATAGAACAAGATTCTTTACAAGTTTATATAATACCTAGTAACTTATACAAATTCTTAGGGGATTCTTTCATTCACAACTATAACTCCACTTTCTGAATTTCAGTATTCTAGGGTCAATGGCACATTCCACTTGGAATTATCTTCCTCCAGGACAGATGCTGTCACCATATGGCCTTCTCAGGCTGAATTTGGCACTACTGCTATAGTGGTATACTGCTCAGCGGCCCTTTGTACTTCCCCCATTAGAGCAATGACAGCACTTTACTGCCCTTGCTTATACAGTTCTGGATCTTCCTTGTTATGGTATAAATTCCTCTAGGGAAGGGAATAGATCTGTTTTGCTCAGCACTGTATTCCAAGTACATGGCATACAATAGGTATTTATTGTTTCATGAGTTAATGAATAGACCTAGGTGAAATGATAAGTGGGGTGTTTTTTTAAGCACAAAGAAGCCAAGGGCAAGAAACAAAACCAGAGATAAATTCCTTCCATCTCGTTTATTCAGTCTAGTGAGGAAGTCTCTTTAGTGAAGAGTGCAGGGAAGCAACTGGCCAGACAGCTGAGTTTGAAACCCAGTTCAGTTATTTACCAGCTGTGTGACTTGGGATAAGTTACTTAACCTCTCTGAACTTCATTTCCTCTTCTGTAAAATAGGTACAATACAGCTCCCTTGTAGGGTTGTTTTAATAATTAGTAAACATACACACCTGATATATGGAGGTATTCTACAAACAAACATTACCATTCATTCACTAAGCTTTTGAGGGTTTGCTACAGGCAAACTGGGGATACAAAAATAAACCAAAATCCTTCCTCAAGATATAAGATTCTTAAGTAATATGGCAACTCCAATAACAGAGACAATCACAAGGAGCTATGGGAGCAGAAACTCAGCTGGAGAGAGAGATGCAATCCAAACAAAAGGCAGCACAACTTTAAAGATCATAGGGCTGAAGAATAGGACTTGTAGGAGAGACTGTGACCACCACAAGTACTTGGTTTCCCATTAAATACAGAGTCCCCAACTTAATACAATGGCTAATGAGAGCCTGTCCAAAGGCGCACTCCCCTGTTGTCTCTCTGCCCTCATCTCCTGTCATTCTCCCTGCTCTCTTTTCTCCTCTCCTGGATATGCTAAGCACACTCCTACCTCAGGGATATGCACTGGCTCTCCCCTCGGTGTAGATATTCTTCCTCTGTTTATTCACATAGCTCACTGCCTCATCTTTTGCATCTTTGCTCAAAAGGCACCTTTTCAATAAAGCCAACCCTGACCAACCTATCTAAAATTACCCTCCCTCATCCTATCAAATGTGCTTACTTATGTTTATTGTTTACCGATGTGATCCTCCCCATAACATAAGCTCCACAAGGGCAAAGATCTTAGTTTTTTTCCCTTGAGGTATCCCAAGTGGCTAGGACAGTAGCTAGCACACAGTAGTGTAGAATGAATGAATGAAGTGTGGCTAGAATGTGAAGTCAGGACAGGAAGGAGAGAAAAGCAAAGCCAGAGAGAGGTCCAGAGCCTTAGAATGGTGGTGAAGAGCTTAGATTTTTATCTGGTAAGTAATAGGAAGCCTATTAAAGGTGAGTGGCATGTCCAGATCTGCTTTTCAGATAAGTCACTCAACGAAAGGACTGGAAGGAAATGATAATGGCAGAGCCTTACAGTGAAGAGGCTGCTGCAGCAAGTGAGCCAGGGAGCAAGACAAGGAAGGCCTAGACTGGAGCAGTAGGAATGAGAAAGGAAGGGAAGGGGCATATCGGAAGCACCACTAGGAGGTTAAATTAGGCAGGACTTGATAACGGACTTAAAGTGGAGGGCAGAAAAAGAGAAGATTTGAGCATGGCTTCCAGGTTTGTAGTATGGGTGACTGGGAGATTGAACTAAGTAAGATCTAGAATGTCCAAAGAAAGAACGGTAGGAGAGGTGATGAGTTTAGTTCCATATATATCCAAGTAGTTTCTTTGTCATTTGTGAAAGAGGAAATTTGGAGCACAGAAGTTCAGACCAGAGATATTTTTTCTAAGTTACATAGTGATAATTATACTAATTTTAAAGGGAAAACAACTTTCATTTCAAACATCCAAATTGGCTTCCAAAAGCAGGGATTAAAAAGCAGCTATATTTTAAAATTAACATTTTATGTATCTATTCTATGTCATTTTTTTCCAGATAGCAAAACAAAAATGATCTTTTTGGTTATTTAATTAATTCTTATTCCAGACTGCACTTTTTGGTAGATTTTCAGTTAACTTCCCAGAGAAAATAACAATCTCTTCCCCCAAAAGAGTTACCATGTTTGGTTGTGAAATAGCTAGTGGAGTAAGACCATACCCTTTCATTTTGTAAAAGTATAAGGGAGAAGTTAAGGAAATTCAAAGGCCATATTATATATTCAAAACAAATTTGAGGAAATACTTTCAAAATGACGTGTAATTAGTTAGTGGAAGTTACTATCACGACCAAAGATTGAAGCAAATTGCTTTATAAGCTTTCCCTTCTCCCTAATCAAACTTCTATATAAACTTTAAAGCATGGAAGAATGGACAATACTATATTGTCACTTAAAAGTACACAGGAGAGGAAGTGTAACTAGTTTAACAATAATAATTTATTGAGCATTTACTTTGTACCAGTCATTGTGCTAGGCAACTGTCAACACTTACCTGGTTTCTTCTTACCCTCCGAAGTGTACAAATAACAAACAACGAACACAAAAAACAAGAAATCCCAGAACTCTTAAAGTTTGAGTAACTTGCTAAAAGTTATCAGGTGTTGGAGAAATCTTGTTAGAGAGGAGAAAACAAACCATTTTTTTTTCCTTTTCAAAGATCCAATTATTTATTGCAACTTGCCCTGACTTGTTACAGATGAACACCTGAAGGTCACCGTAGGCAAAAGAGCCTGACTAGTTCACAGGTTGCTGCTGTGCTTCAGAACCTAGTAAGTCAGGCACTGGAAAATGTGCAATATAGAAAATAACACTGTTATATGAATGTAAGAAAAAATGAGTGGGCCAAGCTCGTGTTAGTGATCTGGAATAGTTTCTTTCTATAGGTGAGCTTATCTAGGACTGCGGAAGAATGTTTTAGTCAGTGACCAGCCGCGATAATGACTGATAAGGGCGGTTAGTGATGAGTGATAAGGACAGTTACAGACATTGGACCGTTGGCTGGGCTCACCCAGAGCTGGCGCGCAGCCCTCTCCCTGCGCTTGTGCTTAACTGAGTCTAGTCCAGTCCCCCACAGGTTAGAGGTGAGACGGCAGCCATCGTGAGTTTGTTTTTTCAGCGAGCGCTGGGTTGGATGACAAGCCGGCTTTGGTGGCCCTTCGCTCTTGCTACCTTAATAAACTACCTGGAGCAATTCCCTCTTCAAAAACAAAACACCACGTCACCGCTCGGAGCGTGAAGTCCCTACTACTTTCTACTTTTGATTGTGGTGCTGGAGGCCCTTACAACTTCGCGGAACGTTGTGTGGACGCGCGAGCTCAGTGTTACCCTTGCAATGGGGAAAACACCTGTTTTCCAGGTCCCAGTGCTCCCCGGAGCGCGGACCCTGTACAGCCCCCGTCTGACCTCCCCAGCTCATTGCCCCCTTTCAGAAACGCAAGGAACTCTTTTTCTCTCGACTGCCTCCTTTTTGTACTGGCCATCTCAAAATCAAAGCAAAACAAAACAGAACAATATCACCCAGGTGTGAACCCCCAGTGCAGAAAGTGAAAGTGGGACTAAGCCCTGCTGGTGCAGCACCGCCGAGTGCGCGCCGCGGTGGGGCGGGGCTTTGGGGCACGGCGCCCGGTCACGTGACGCGCGCCCGCCCAATCCCAGCGGCCCCGCGTCGCGCGCCGACCCGGGCCTGGGAAGCTCTTCTCGCTCAATGAAAGCTATATTTTGGGCTGTTACCGCCTAAACGCCGTATGGAAACGATGTACCTCCCTCCGCTTCAGATTGCCCTTGCCTGTAAACCTCGAGAGCTGTACGTCCCTAGCCTGGGGGTTCCTGGGCACTGTGCACAATCACTTTCATCAACCGCTACCTACTAGGTAGGCGGGAAAGAGCTTTGCTTTCTAGGCGTGTGTCTCCAGATGGGCCCAGGAAGGATAGGGCCTCAGTTTTCTCTGGTTTGTTTGCTGGGGAGGGAGTTAGAGCTGTATGCCTCCTTCCTCCAAAGCACAAGTGCAAAGAGATGGTTGGAGGGAGTCCTGAAACCTTTGGGTCCCAAGACGTGACCTAAGGAGTCCCGCTGTCGCCACTCTTCCCAGTTTGGTAGAGGGGCCCGTGAATGGCATTTAGCTCTCGCAAAACTGGGCAGATAAACGCACACGTCGACCCTCCTTTTACAATATTTCAAAATGATTCTGCAGTGTTTCTCTACTGGAATCGTTATTTATGCATAACTCAGTATCTTAATTTAAAGGAATTGAAGTCCTATCTTTGGGTTAGGCTCTCTTACAAAGACTTAAGCGATGCTTAGCTGGCATCTCGGGTTTGACCCCCAGCATCCACCACGAAACAAAAGCTAGCTTTCCTAAACTCAGTAACAATAGGATAACTGGTTTCAGCCACCTCTGGGTAGGCAACCCCCACCCCTAAAGCCCTCCTTCTCACTCCAACCTGCCCCTAGGTATGTTTGTGTAATCAGAGACTGATTGTAGCTGCTTTGACGTTTCTCCTCAGGAAAGCTTAGTTTGCATTCATTGAAGTTGCTTGCTTTCTAGGTTTATCTAGGCCAGCAGGGAAGGTGCCACTTGGAAGATTGCTGGGTTTCCTGCTTCAATGTCTTCAGGAGCGGGCTGAGCTGCGCTGGTGTGCCGCTTAGGACTGCGATGAGGAGGGTGACGTTAGAAGGTCTTTAAAACGTTACGTTTGCTGTTTTAGGAAATAGATTTTCAAAGAATCAAGGGTAGGGGACAAAATACATTTGGGCTAGGATTTTAGTGAAGAGGGAATCACGCCCAGAATGAGGGATAGTAAAAGACGGTATGGGGCTCTGATATCGCTTAATCTGTAAACTCTGGCAGTGTTAATAGATAGCTCTCCTCTGGCATTAATTCTTCAGTCTTTTACAGCGGAGTAGAAAGGGACATTGGATTGATCATTACGGTTTGTTTGGAGAATAGAATTTCGTGTCACCAACTTGGAAGGGTAAATGAATCGCAGAGTCGGAGACAGCTAATTTGGGGGAATGTAAGCTTTATGCCTTTTCCTAATTTATGAAACGTGAAGGGGGGTAAGGTATTTATTTGTACGCTAGTTTAAGTGGGGCAGGAACACTGATTCCTGGTCAGTCACGCAAAAGCTGCGCCCAAAGTTTTAAAAAGCGCGGGGACCGTGGCGAGGGAGGCGAAGAGCCCGCGCTGCTGGGCTGGGCTCGGGTGCCGCGCTGGGGACGCCGCATCTACCGATCGGTCGCCGAAGACGCGGGGAGGCGAGGGGCGAGGTAAGACGCCGCCTAAAGGGGCCCAGGCTCTCCCCCGGGGTCGTTGTTGGAAAAGCAAATTCCACGGTGAACTCTACCTAGCTCAGTGCGTACACAGCTAGCGGCTCTGGACTGGACTGCATTCGCCTAAATTGCGTAATTAAAAAAAAAAAAAATACACCATTGCCACCCTACAGCGACGCTTCCGCTAGAAGACGAGTGGGGACGCGTGACAGCGCGGGGATAGCTTCTCTATAGGTTTCTTGTTCTCCGAGCTCGAGCCTCCTTTTAAAAAAGTCGCTCACCAAAAACGGGGTGGGGGATGGAGGTGGAGGCGAGAAGTTGCCGAATGCTGAGTTCATTTGGACGAGGTGAGGAGAACTAGGGTCCTAACAGCAGGTCTAGAGGACTCTCGAGATAGGTTTAGAGCCCGTCCTTTTGTCTGGAGTGTCGCGGGACTCCAGAAGTGGGTTGTGCAAGACAAACTTCCAGATAAATCTTTGCCCGGATCCCCCCTGCGGTCAAAGCATCAGTCCTGCCCGTAACTTCTTAACGACATCTTCTTGGAGCAGATTCCGCGGCGAGGACGTATGGATGTGCAAACTGAAAACAGTTTGTCAGCGCTCCAGTCCCGCCGCGTTGGGAATGCGCGCCCGGCCACGCGGTCCGGCCGGGTCCGGGGACGGCGTGCTGGTCGCAGGAGCCTCCCGGCTTGCGGAGGGCTTGAGTTTTCTGGCGGAGACCGAGGAGAGCCTCTAGTCGAGAGGATTCGAGCGCGTGTTTTCTCCGCCGAGCACGCTGCCCGACGCCGTTGCAGCCGCGCACTTCCCGGTTTTGAAAGCCAGAGAGATGAGTCAAGCGCGAAAGCTCCGGAGTGACAATGCGAGCTTTTGACCAGTTTCATCCTCCTCCCCATTCCCTCGCCTTCTTTTAGGTCCTCGGTTCGTGACAAGTGCATAGGTTAGACTGGCGCGGAAGAGGGTCGGGACAGGTGCCAGCTTGGGGCACCTACCCGGCGTTGTCACGTTCCCTTTTGGATCAATGATCTTTCATAACCAGGCTGGGCATGTTCACGCAGCCCTCGGCACTCTGGGGGACGTCCTCATAAGGCTTTCTTTTCTACCTTCTAACAGAACCTTCTGGGAAAAAATGTTTTTTAAAGTTTTAAATATGTTGATGTCTACAGAAACGGATAACAAAATTTCAAAGCATAAGGGAGGAAACAAAAAGAAAAGGTGTTTTACTTGGCAGTCATTGCTGAAGCTACCATAGCGTAGGACAGCGGAAGAGCGTTTCAGAAGAGAATTGATTAAGTAAAACCTTCAGTAACGTAATAGAAAAGACACAGTAAATGGGAAAAATAATAAAATGTACACTAGATACATGACACAGACGACTGAGAACCTGTGCTCCCACCGAAAGCCTGTTTCTCCCAGGGAGAATATTTATGGAGGAAAATTATTTGGTTGTTTTCACAGTATTACATTTTCCTTTGAATTAAAGGGTTTTTTTCTTTTTTAATCAGTCAGCTAGACTTGGTTCTTTAATTAGGAGGCACAATGAAGTTTCTAACAGATGTTGTCAGCCACAAACTCTGATCCAAAATAATAAGTGTAATTAATTTTGGGGGACATCTTTAGTTTATAAGGCCTGAAATTAAAATACTATGCTTTTCAACATTGTGGTTCAAAAATGTAGGAAAACATTTGTACCAGATCTTGTAGTGGCACCATTTCCTTGCTCTGTGTTGAAAAAGCCTTAAGTAGGACCTCTTTTTTCAAACTTGATTTCTTTCTGATCTTAAAAATTCTACTTTAAAAATATTTGCTGATTTTTAAAAGTCAGCCAGATGAGGTGAAATCCTTAAAATATAACATATTCCTGATCAGATCACATAACTTTTCTCATAAACTGAGTGTTAAAAAGAATATGCTTAAGCAACTCTTCATCTAAATATAGCTTTCAAATATGTATAATTTAATCTAAATCAGTGTTGTCAAACTTCCAGTACCCTGAAATATAAGCACAAAGATCAAATTCTCTATAATTGTCAGATAAATGTGGTAGTCACTGGTTCTACTTGGTGTAGTAAAAATTAATTAACAATTGATCATTTTTAAATTGAATATACAATGGTAAGACAAAATATTGAGTGGGATGTTCTAATATATCCAGTTCTTAATTCTTATGGCATCAGGTCTTCTAAACTCTATACGGTGTGTTGAAGATTTGTCATTGTAAGTTACCTGTTTCCTACACATTGGAAAGAGGGGGAAGTTAATATGTTTTCTATAGCATTCAACTCCTCTGCTGCCAAAACGTCTTATGGTTTGGACTGCACTTTAACATATGCCATATTTTGAAATCTATTTGGTTTTGAACAAACTGAAGCCTCTGTGCAAATAACCTATCATCCTTTAGTGGATCTTTATGGCTATTTTAAATAAAAAAGTTTTTTAAAAGTGCCAAGAGAGAACATTACAAAGTGAGGTCTGTCTTCTCGGGATTCTATATCTATCTGAGTGTGAAGGGTAGATAGGGCTGATATTACCTCTTTTGACAGAGGGCTAGTAGAATCCTATGTTTCTGACACAAATTAAATGTGATTTCTGCCAAATTGACTGTCTCCTGGCATGGAGGCCCAGCACCACGATTTTGGTTTGCCACATTGAAGTAAATAAGAAAACAAAGCCTGTACTTGCAACAGCTACTACTTATTTTTCAGCTTCTTTAATGACTAGGATTCTTTCACTTATCTGCCCTGGACTATACAATGACAGGCTGCTGGAGTTCTGAGCAGTAAAAAAATTCTAGATGCCCAATCAAATTTAAATGACAAATGTGTATTGAGCACATACTATAAGGACTGGGGTAAGAAGTGGAAGAACAGTAACTCAGCCTTCCAAATGAACAGGCCTTACCAATAAGCCTAAGGCACTGGGATGGGGCTGCAGCTTCTATTAATAGCAGTTTCGTAAGGCTTTTCTTTTCTTTTCTTTTCTTTTCTTTTCTTTTCTTTTCTTTTCTTTTCTTTTCTACCTTTTAACAGAATCTCTGTTGAATTTTTTTCTTTTTTTTACATATTGTACTAAGTAGTGTTTCCTGCAGTCTCAATTGTTCTAGAGCTTCTTCATGTGTCGTGGAAGTCCTGAAAGTCTGGGCCAGGATTATAATATTTAAAAAAATTCATTTTTCTCAGTTCGTTCTCTCTTTTTAAATACTAGGATATTTGCTTGGTTAATAGAATTTTAGTCCTTTCTTTAAAAAATTGTTTGTTCTTCATTAACATTAATGACATTTCTCATTTGCATTTGCTTCAGTCTCATTTGGGAATCGGCCCAGTCTTACCTCCTTAACTGGTTAGTAGTGATGACACCTTAGTACCAGAGGTTCCCTGAGTTCTGCTGTCAACTCTCTTATACACCTTTTTTAAGGGAAGTAGGTTGGAGGGGTTACCCTCATAAAGCTCTATTCTCCATATTTGTAGAAGAGATTTTGAAGCATTTCTTTACCCATTGGAAATTATAAAATCATTGGAGGCATTGCAAAGTAGCAGAAAATGCTGGAAAACAGAAGAGATCTCTGGACTTTGTAATGGGTATTTGGATGAGAACTTCTAGATTATGTACTGAAAAAAGGAACTATACTTTCTATTTCAGTAGTATTTTATTGTTCAGTAGTGAGGTTTTAAATATGATGGTTTCTTGCCCTTCAAAAATGTACCTTAATACTGTATGCTCAAGCAGAATTAAAAAGCGAACTGGTTGAGTTTAGAAATATTCTATTAGAAAACTGTGTATGTTTAGTTGGTTTCTATTTTATGTTAAACAAAGTGCAGGGACTTTGAATAAATGAATTTTAAGTATTTTTGTTACAAATTTAATTTACTTCTGGTTGTGGTTTTTAAAGTTTGCTCTTATAGATAAACATTGCTGCCTTTCGCAGCATTTCACATTTGAAGTATCTGTATATTGTATTCTGGGTCCAGCAAGCTGAAAGCTTGTGGCTAAATATTAACCTTTTTTCAATTTTTTAATTGAAAGGATACTTTAAACTGTGAGAAGTGGCACATGTCTGTAGTCCCAGCTACTTGGGAGGCTGAAGCATGTGAATTGTTTGAGCCTAGGAGTTCAAAGCCAGCCTGGACAACATAGCGAGACCCTATCTCCTAAAAAAAAAAAAAAAGAAGGAATACTTTAAATATAAGACATACTTGAAAAAACTTTTTACAACATTTGACATTTCTGTCTCTAACATAAATATATAAGGTGCAACATTTTGCTTGATAAGAAGTTTATCTGTAAAGAAACCCATAAGTCAAATGGATATACTTGGTTTCTTTCTATACGTATGACAGTTAATTTTACTTTATTTAGATTTTTGCTTCTCCTAGGATTACCAGTTTCAAAAAGTTTCTTCTTCAGTCAGACTTTGGGAAGCTAGTCCACCTAATTTAAAATAAAATGACATGAATTCCCAGTATTTCATTTCTTCATTTCACATCTTTTCTTTGTCTGCCCGAGGACTGTTAGTCAATTTTCATCAAAAGAAAACTATTTTTACCATTTATAGTTCTGCCTCTGCCAGGCTGGTAACATCCATCTTCCCTATATTGGGTTACTATAATCAACCTGGCTATTGTTTTGCACTGGGATTTTTAAAAGTTAATACATATATATATATAATTTTTTTTTTGAGACAGGATCTCACTCTGTCACTCAGGTTGGAGTTCAATGGCATAATCTCGGTTTATTGCAGTCTCAACCTCCCAGGCTCAAGCAATCCTCATACCTCAGCCTCCCAAGTAACTGGGACCACAGGCATGTGCCACCACACCCAGCTAATTTGGTTTAATTTTTATAGAGATGGGATCTCACTATGTTGCCCAGGTTGGTCTCAAACTCCTGGGCTCAAGTGATCCTTTTGCCTTGACTTCCCAAAGTGCTGGTAATACAGGCATGAGCCACCACGCCCAACCCGAATGTATTTTTTCATAAAATTTAGATAACAGGGGGTTGGGCAGCAGTGGCTCACACCTGTAATTCCAGCACTTTGGGAGGCAAGGCAGGAGGATCTCTTGAGGCCAGGAGTTTGAGATCAGCCTGGGCAATATAGTGAGACCCCATTTCTACCCAAAAAAAAAAAATTAGAAAACACATTGTGATCAATTAGAACAAAATCTGTATACAAAAGTGACACACAATTTTTGCTTTTTTTGGGGGGGAGCATTAAACTAGAGCAAGACACTGGTTCCAGGAAGTTTCTGAGTCATGATTAGGTAGAACACTACACCTCAGAACCAGGGTTCTGTCCCAAGTACGCAGTCGACCCAGTGCCTCTGCTCATCATATTACTGTCTACTCCTGACCGTCCAGTGTAGACTTAACATCCAAGGAAACATTTTGTTCAGCCAGGGGCACTCCTCCTGTGAACTTTATGTGTATTGGCACTGCTGTTACTTGCATTATGCTAAGTCCCCTCAGACTTGAGTGTCATTGTGTGCAAAAATATCCAACTTAAATCCAAGAGTTTCAGAGTATTTTAAGTTATTTTTAAAGGGTAAAGTATGTGACCGTCTACGTATTTCTTTTTCTTTTTTTTTTTTTTTTGAAACGGAGTCTCGCTCTGTTGCCTAGTGTGGAGTGCAGTGGCACAGTCTCAGCTCACTGCAAGCTCCGCTTCCTGGGTTCACGCCATTCTCCTGCCTCAGCCTCCCGAGTAGCTGGGACTACAGGCGCCTGCCACCACGCCCAGCTAATTTTTTATATTTTTAGTAGAGATGGGGTTTCACCATGTTAGCCAGGATGGTCTTGATCTCCTGACCTCGTGATCCGCCTGCCTTGGCCTCCCAAAGTGCTGGGATTACAGGCGTGAGCCACCGCACCCGGCATTCATTATCTTTGTATTTCAACTATACCAAAAACTATAGAGAATATTATAAACCAACACCTGTCTCCAATATACTTATTTCTGTGTACCTATCTCCAAGACATTTCAAAGCCATCTTTATCTCACCTTTAAAAAATATATACAAGCCGGGGCAGTGGTGCACGCCTGTAGTCCCAGCTACTCTCAAGGCTGAGGCAGAGGTTGAGGTAGGAAGATCGCTTGAAGCCAGGGGTTCAAGGCTTGCAGTGAGCTATGATAGTGCCTTTGGATAGCCACTTCATTCCAGCCTGGGCAACATAGTGAGACTCCATCTTTAAAAAATAAAAAATTAAAATATGTACATTTTTTAATGTTAAAGCCTCGTGTATACTCTTTCCATCTCTTTTCCCTCCCTCCCTCACCAAGGTTATTTCCGTGTATGTTTTCCATGTATGTAATTTCCACTTATGTACAGAGTTTTATATCTGTATGTATTTATAGTAATGTTTGTCTTATTAAAGAAAGCTGACATAAATAGTATCATATCATATACATGTGTTCTTTTTAACTAAGCATTATGTTTTTCTGAACATAATTTTCTGAACATAACATTTTCTGAACATCAATATATTCATATTGATATATGTTGCTTTGTTTCATTCCATTATCAAGACTGTAGTAGTCTGTTAATGGACATGCCGAGGCTGCTGTGAACTTCTCATACATATCTCCTTATGCACAGGTATAATTGTCTCTCTAGGGCACCACATAGAAATGGAATTGTGGGGTCGTAGGGTATGAATATTATCAACTTTGATAAGTGTCACTAAATTGATTTTCAGAGTGGTTGCATTAATTTACACCGATACTATTATAGCTTAATGTGAGTGTTCCTTTTGCAAGTATATTGTCACCAACACTTTGATAAGGTCTGACTTTCAAATACTTTTCCACTTCAGCTGGGTCTAAGATGGTGACTCATTTTTAAATTATGTTTTCCTGACCTAGTGAAATTGAGCATCTTTTCACTGTTGGACACCTGGTTTTCTTCTGCTGTGAATTGCTTGTTCTTATCCTTTGCTCATTTTTTTATTTGGGGAGATTTGTTTTTATTAATAATTTATTATTCTGTGTCTAGTGTGGATTCTAATTCCTTATTGGTATGTTTCCTGTAAAAATATTTTCCTAAATCTTTGGTTTAGCCTTGCATTGTTTATGGTGTCTTAATAATGCAGAATGTTTTTAATACAATGAAATGTATTCATCTTGTAGAGTTTATTGTTTTGTCTTTTAAGAAATTCTCATCTAAAAGTTATAGATATATTTACCCATATATTCTTCTAAAAGTTTCATAAAATTTTGCTGAGTATTTACTTTACCCAAAATGTATTGTTGTTGTTATGAGATAGAAAGCTGTTTTTCTCTACTAAGTGGATAACTAAGTATCCAGGCACCTTTAGTTAAGTAGCCCATCCTCTCCTTATACTTTTAAAATGCGATCTCTATCATGTATCGGTTTCATGTATATTTGTGTATGTCTCTTTTCTTGTCATTGGTCTATTTGTCTTTTTTCCACTATCCTTGTTCCATTACACTGGAGAAAATTGCTGTATCCTTGATATCTGATAGAGTGAGTTCCCAACTGTGTTTTTCAAAATTGTCTTGGTTATTCTTGGTGTTTTGCTCTCCTGTATGGATTGTAGGGTCAGTAGATATACTTTTTAAAAAGTGGGAAAACATTATAAAAAGTATTTTTTGAGCTAATATCCACAATCACTTTTTGTAGATTTGAAACTGGAAATATTTAATAGTTTCTCTATTTAATTGTTGGATCTTCATTGAAATGCTGTATGTGGTTGATACCAAACTAACTTGAAACCTGCTGTTGAATTTGGCTGTCCTGAATTTCAGTGCATGAACAAAGTTGGAGAAGTTAATTTAGATTAAAAAAAAAAAAAATAGGAGCTTGACTAAGCTGAAGAGTGTTGGGTTGCAAAAAAAAAAAAAATGAGGCTTTTTGTTTTCTTAAGTAGCATTTGAATTGAGATGTAGAGGTAAGGCCAGGTAATCGCTTTCTTTTCTCCTTTTGTTATTAAGCAGAGGTAGAACAATGGGTGTTATTTGAGAGCTGCCCTTCTAACCCTTGCTGCTCTTAAAATGCCTTCAGGTCATCACGAGGTTCTTAGTGGTGTTTTAATTTTTTAATTTAATGTTTAACTTCCGAGAGAATTGCTTATAAACATTTACCTTGTTGATGTTGCTGGGACATGGTTAGATAATGGTGGCTATGAGTGATGATAAGGGGTTTAATAATATGTTTATTTTGGGGAGTGATTAAAAGTATGATTGTCATAGTTTTATTTAATTGGAAATTTATTTTGGATTCTTTCATCCTTAAGGCATCTAATATTAGAAATGAATTTTAATGTTAAAAGGTAGAAAGATGTCTAAATCTTAAGATTTTTAAAATGTATTCTGCTTTATACAAACTTAGAAAATATTTTTGATTATCCTCATCAAATGTGACTTGACATCATAGTTGTTTTATAAATATTTTGAGATTTATTTTCTTACTTATTGCCTTTGCCCACTAGAAGAAAAAATGATATTTGAGGCATTCTATTCATTCCATGTTATAACTTGTCAAGGACTGGTCCTAGATACTCCATGTTTACCTATAGAGAGTGCGGTTGCTGGTTCAAGGGCCTGATGTTTCTCAATTTTTCATCCTTTTCTGTTCTGAGTTTCACTTGACCAGGTTCCTCAACTGCGTGTGGCCAAGAGAGGAGGAATAGAGTTGGCCATTCTCTTTTGGAACATTCAGCAGGATTACATGTTATGGAGTTTAGGAATTTTTACTTTATTATAATACAGTGCTATTAGTTTGTGATTATTTTTGTTCTTTTTCTTTTTATGTAAGTTGATTTATTCCAAGTTAAGAAAGACCAAGATACACCTAGTTAGAGAATACCTTTACAGACATACATAGGGACAGAGAGTTGGAATTTAAGGTAGTTGCTCATTGATTCCTTTACTCGTCATGCATAAGCATGCATGTTACGCATAAAGTGATGGTATAATGTATTGTCCAAACCAGGACACTTCTGAGACTGAAAGGGGGCATTCGGGACAATTATACCAGGACTATAAACACAAATCAGGATCTTCCCTGGCAGGTCATCAGATACTGACTACTGTGTGTCATGCTTCCTACATTCAGGACATTTTAAATAATTTAGTTAACACTTAGGGTGGGAAAGGAAGGGAAAGAGTTGATTAGAAAGAAGAGGGAGGCTTCCCCCACGGACTGCAGGTTTATTGGGTGCTAAGTGTGCCCTGCTGCCGTCTGTTAGTTTCATTTCATTGGCATACTCTACCTTGCTTCCTTGCTATCTATCCTTAGACGTTTTAAAAAATTATCTTTAGCTTCTGCATTACTTTTATTTGGGGCTGGTAACATACTTCTGGCCCTTGTCTTTGTGACTATTTTTCTTATTTTGTAGTTGGATTAATTGGATTTTCAGACCATTCTCTAGGCAAAATTGGTTAGCTGTTTCTTTTGACCACTTAGGAAGAAGGCCTCCTAGTAATGCATGTGCTTTTTATTCCTGTCTGACTGCTCCAATCAAATGTTTTGTAGGTGGTTTATTTGGAACATAAAGAATCTGAAAGGAGCACAGACTTCCACCTCAGGTCCAGATCTTGCTAATTTTTGGACTTGAGTGTACTCGGTTCTCAAGGCAGAACAGCTTTGTGTACCTGTATTCCAGCATTGTTGCTTTAATTGCAGTTTGCTTCCTTCTCCAAAGGGAGAGTGAGTGGTGTATCAGTGGAGGAGTGACAGATGGAGGAAGGGGGTCATCTTTCCTTGTGTAGGTATATGGACTGTTTTGCAAAGAGTCATTTTGTTTTTGTGGGTAATGCTCTCCCCCCCTTTTCTGAAATCTATATCTGAGAGTACAAAATATAGGAGTGTGTGTTTGCTGATAATCAGATCAAAGGTTCCCAGGGGGCTAACCTACCTGAAAAGGGAAAGGGGCTATCGTGGCCTCTGTAGCCTGACCTCTCCACTCTCTTATTGTAACAAAGTTTTTGATAGGCATCTAGATAGAAAGCTGCTGAGGGAACTTCCCAGGCGCTTCTGAGATGGAATGTATGCATCCATCCATGGATACGATAAATGTGAGCTATTGGGAGTAGAAAAAAAACAGTAACATATATGCTAATATGAATATTGAAACAGATTGTTAATCTTTCATCAGAGCTTCTTGGTTTAGAATCCTTTTATTTGGCAATAATGAATGTAACTATTGACTAGTAACATTGTTGAAGAGACTACTATTTGTGGCACCAAAGATAAGCATAACCTGAGTGACTTCTTGACACTTTGCAAATATTTACAGGCTGAAATAATATAGTTTGACAAAAGAGCCAATTGATTTTGTAGTGGCTTATTTTCTGGTTTTCCTACAATTCAGAAGATAGTTTATCTGAAAAAAATGGTAAGTTTTGTTTGTGGAGGTGTAATGGATTTTGAAACACAAAATATGGATTATTTTTTTGAGGCGGGATAGTAATGGTGATAACGATATGTATGACACATGCCGTTAATATATATTAAAAAGCATTTTAACATATTAGAGTCATCAAAAGTTACACCCACTTCCATTTTATACATTTTGCCATTTTGTGTTTAAAAATATATTGTCAACATAAAACTACCATTTTTGGAATAGATGCTTGTTAAAAATGTATCCTTATCAGTTTATCAAAAACAATTGTTAAAAATGATATATTTGTGGAAAGGGTAGAAACTTTCCAAAATACATATTTTTATGGAAACAATGAACTCTTTGCTGGATTTCCTCTTCTAGTACATGATTCTTCTAATAATGTAATACATTTACAACAGGTCTGATACCTTTAATTCTCCAGTTCTTTCATACAGTTAAGTGCTTGCTGCAATCTTCTTAAGGCTGAAAGAATGACACATTCAAGAAGTCTTTGACAGTGTTTAAACACCTCTTATCAAAACTTAATTTCCATGAATGATTGATTTTGGCACTTGATGGAAGGCTGAAGAATGTTCAATTACCCCATTTTCATGTGCTAATGAAGCCGAAAGTGACTTAAGAGGATTTCTTTACACTGTGGCAGCCTGTTTGGATATGCACATGACTTCTTAGGTTTCTCTCCCAGGGTTTGTCTCTACTAAATAGTAGTCTTATTGAGTAACTGTGGCTAATCTGTCTGCTTGGCCACAGGCCTTGGCCTTCCTCTGTAGAGTGGACTGTAATTAGTGAAGCTGTCAAACCAGGTGTTTAATTTCAAGAGAACTTATTTTGTTCAAATCTTCCAATAACTTGCAAAATCAGTCAGGTTTAGATTTTCTGTTTGTTCACAAGCACTCCTTGAATTTTGAGTAAAATGAATATGAAAAACATTTTAAACTAGGAAAAAATGCAACTTTCAATTCCAAACTTTGGGTTTACAAAGCTTGACTATGAGATTCAATTTTTCACACATTGCACTAGAATTATCGTTAAAACACTTAAGCTTGGCTGGAAATATAAGTATCAAATTGAAGAATTTCCTGCTTTGTTTTTTGACAAGGGGTGGCTGAATGAGGAAGAAGAAAAATTATACTATAGGAAAATACATAAGACTCTCCCCACTAAAATACATGCAGTTCATGGGTTTAAATTTTGATGACTATGCTTTATGTTCTTGCATAATTTTAGTATTAGAAATGAGAAAACTTTATGGTTAGATATCCTTCAGGCTGTGATCCCGTTCAGTTTATAATCCTGTGGATCCAGAAAGGTTATTTCTCCAGCATCAGAAGACATCTGAGGCTTGTAGTAAAGTCACAGACTGGTTTTGTGACCCTAGATGAGCCACTTCTGGCCTCTTCCGTTCAAAACAACGATAGTCTTCATCCACACTGCTCGTTACTTTCGCACAGCCTCCACTTCCTTCTCACGAAGGTGTCTCATTCCTCTGAGCATGGAAAGTGCTGTATTCCAGGGACAGCAGGAACTTGTTTAGATTGAGGCAAACATGCTGCATGTAAACAGTTAATGCGTGTGTTCTAGCAGACTCAGCCAAGACTGATGGGTGACTTCTTTTTTCTTTTTCCTCCCTTGTAAGGATAGTAGGACTGACTTCTCCAGATAACAACTGAGTAGTTGATTAGTGACTTTTGGTATAATCTTTACTTTGTAGTAAGGAGGAGAATATATCGAGGAAAGAAGCAGCTCTGTTTCCTCCACGGACCCCTATCTAATGAGCTTGCAATTATGAGAATTTAATACATTAGCCTTGTGGGGTGAACCTAAACTCTACATTGAAGCTTGAGATTCTCAACATCATTTAACATCAGATACCATTTTATCATCTCTGTTTGTATGTAGAAGATACTTTCTCTTTTCCTCTACCCTCCCAGGAGTTATCTCCACCTCATCTCCTCACCGAAAATAGATAAAAATAAAAAGAGAGAAGAAAATAAGACCTTTGCCAGATACCATCAAAGTATCCTCAGGGTTTGGATGGTACACATAACGGAGAAATTACCTCCTTCTTTCCGGTTTTTTGAGGTGAAGGCAGTGTCCTGGCTGGTCCATGCCCCACTCAGGCATGGTGCTGTAGTGGGAAAAGAATATTGAACTGGAAGGCAGCCATGTTCCTCATGGCTTCTCTACTTTGACAGCAGAGCAAAGTTATCTCGTCACCCTGGGGCTGGGGGTATCACAGTAAGCTTAAAATGTCTAAGGTCTCTTCAAACTCTCCAGCTCAGTGATTGTTTATGGCGCTTGTGTGTAATTTGGAAGGTGTACTAAGACATGGCAACACACTGCACTCAAAGTCATGCTTATTATCTGCAGCGTCCCCTGTGTATTTCACTGGGGCTTGGTCACAATCACATCTGACTTAATTTATCTTCCTTCTGAGTGATTTCTCTCTCATTTTTCTTAGTTTGCTTCCTTAACATTCTACATGTTTTTTAGGAATTGGTGAATCCAAAATTATTCGAGACAGGCCAGGCACAGTGGCTCACACCTGTAATCCCAGCACTTTGGGAGGCCAAGGAGGGCAGATCACCAGAGGTCAGGAGTTCGAGACTAGCCTGGCCAACATGGTGAAACCCTGTCTCTACTAAAAATACAAAAATTAGCCGGACATGGTGGTGGATGCCTGTAATCCTAGGTACTCAAGAGGCTGAAGCAGGAGAATCGCTTGAACCTGGTAGGCAGAGGTTGCAGTGAGCTGAGATGGCGCCACTGTACTCCAGCCTGGGCGACAAAGCGAGATCTATCTCAAAAAGGAAAAAATATATATTTGAGACAAAGGCAACTGTCATTTTTGTTACAATACTATTTGAGCAGACTATTCATGTGAAATTATCTACTACTGCATCTTCCAAATTACATGCAACTAAACATGGGGTATTGACAACTCTAAAGTTATATTCACAACAAACATTCTTGGTACTTTTAATCTTTTTAATTTCTTAAGACTTTTAAACAAAGCAGGTGATATAGAAACTTCCCACGTTATTTGGACTTTGTTCTCCTTTACCTAAGAGTTCTCCTGCTGTCATTCGTCCCTTGAGGTTAGCTAACAGGGTCACCTGCCTGCCTACCTATTCTTTTAGCCTTCTTTCTGTTTTCCTAAACGCAGCTCCTAACGACTTTCTCTAGCTCCAAGCTCTTCCATCTTCAGTCCTTCCTCCTAAGCTTCTTAACCAGTAGTCAGTATGCCCTATGAGGACATGAGCCAGGCCTCTCCTCTTCCCCACTGCACCCCGTGTGTTCACTCAATGTTTGTTCCATGAAAAATGTACCATTTTGATGAAACCTCTTTTTATCTCCAGAACCTCTAATGGCTTTACATCATGTATAGACTAAACTTCAGGCACCTTAATCCTGCATTTTTTCAAAGCATTTTAAGAAATGGTCCCAGTGGGGCTGGGCGCAGTGGCTCACACCTGTAATCCCAGCACTTTGGGAGGCTGAGGCGGGTGGATCACGAGGTCAAGAGATCGAGACTAACCTGGTCAACATGGTGAAACTCCGTCTCTACTAAAAATACAAAAATATTAGCTGGGTGTGGTGTCGTGTGCCTGTAGTCCCAGCTACTATGGAGGCTGAGGCAGGAGAATCACTTGAACTCAGGAGGGAGAGGTTGCAGTGAGCCGAGATCATGCCACTGTACTCCAGCATGGTGACAGAGCGAGTCTCCCTCTCAAAAAAACAACAAAAAAGAAAAGATCCCAGTGTTTCTCACATGGCTCACACTTGTGGGAATCTTCTCCATGTGCAGAGCTGGGGTACCCCTCCTTAAAGCCTATCAGTACCTGTGCACCGGATCCCCACCCTTTCACACTCTTTTGCCACAAGTGTCTCCTTTATAATATTTGCAAACACACTGAATATTTACTAAGTGCCTGGTACAGAGGATACAGACAAGATAAGTGAAGCAGCTCCTGCTCTCTAGGATTCTCCTTCCCTCCCAGGACAGGCAGGCAGGAAAGGAGGGCCCAGTCAGGCCACTTCTGAGTGTGAGAGGGAGTGGGGGGCTCTTTGATGGTGCCCCTTAACTGGAAGTAAAGGCAGAGACTAGACACTGGCTCTTTATCCCTGTTTCTCCAAGGCTTCCCCTGATGCTTTGCCTAAAATAGATGCTTGGTTCCTGGCCATTGCCTGTACTGCCTTTGTCTTTCTTCTCTTGATAGCTTTGTCTTCTGCTGTCTCCAGTAGCTCCCACCTGGAATGTCTACTCCTTCAACTCCGCCTCTAGGAATACTCCGCTTTCCACAAGGTCCTAGTCAAAGACTAGGGTCTCCATGCAGAGGTGGCCAGGTCCACGGCCAGGCATCGTCTCTGACTCCTGAAGACCCCAGCAACAGAACACAGGCCCCTCACGGCAGTGCTTATATTCTGCCACGTTCTACGTCTACCCTTTCGCTCATGCCCCCTTCTGTCTTAGCTCTCTTGCCTCCCTAGAACACTTGCGTAGGGGGTTGTCAGGCGCTTGGTGTTGTTCTCAGCATAAATTAACTTTGACAAGAGATATTTGAAGCAAGGAAATTGGACAAATTCCAAATGAATGGAATATATTTGAAGTATGTATGTGACAATCAGGTTAATGTTACTCATGAACTTCAAAGTGGATTCATTCCAGTTCCAATTTATAGTGTAGCAAATATTTACATGGATTTTTTAGAATGACTTTCGCTTCCTTCTGGTCCGAAGAGCTAGATCACCCTAGGCTGAAGGAAAAAAATTTAAGAAAGGTTTTACATTTACTTGGGTGAGTAGTTAGCATTCTTTAGGCAAATCATTCCCCCCAGGATTATATTTTTATTTTCTCACAGCTCTGCTTATTTCAAAAAGTTGCACACATTCAGAGCTATAGTAAAGGAGGAAAAGGGTGTGCAAGAAATCTACCTACATATATACACATGGGGGAAAAACTGTATCAAAGTGGAAAGCATAAATGAACAATTAGGGGTGCATGTAGGAGAGAAAGCCCTGAAACCAAAGAAGGAGCTAACTCAGGACGGAAGTTGTGAGCATCCAACTTGAGTGTGATGTGATTATCTTCTCCCTCCTGAATATTTTTTTCTGGAGATGGAGTCTTGCTCCATTGCCCAGGCTGGAGTGCAGTGGCATGATCTCAGCTCACTGCAACCTCTGCTTCCCAAGTTCAAGCAATTCTCCTGCCTCAGCCTCTTGAGTAGCTGGGATTATAGGCATGCGTCACCATGTCCGGCTAATTTTTGTATTTTTAGTAGAGACAGGGTTTCACCATGTTGGCCAGGCTGGTCTCAAACTCCTAACCTCAAGTGATCCACACGCCTGGGCCTCCCAGTGTGCTGGGATTACAGACGTAAACCACCGTGCCTGGCCCTTCCTGAATATTTGAGTTACCCCTATGGCAGGTCAAAGTCAGCGAAGTCCAACAGGCACTCTGAGAGCTATGGGGTCCCACCACGTGTCCAGTTCCCCTCTCTGCAGAGTATGGTAAGCTTGGCGTAGGGCCTCTACAAACTAATTTAGCTTGCGTAATCAAGTCTCAGTCTTGAGATACCCAAGAGTTTGACAGGCACTCTCTGACAGGTGTTTCTAATCCTTTACTTACTTGTTTATCCTTGCAAAACCCCTTTTTCAAAGAAAAGCTTACTATGAATCTTAATAAATAGAATATGAATAAATGATAGTTTAATACTACAAATGCATAATCATACATATTTTATATATGTATCTTTAAAGAATTTATTTATTAGGAGGTGAAGCAGCTCAACTTTTTTGACTCCCAAACATGAAATCTATGGTTATGGATGACAGTTATAGCCTTATGTCAGGCTGCACATCTACATCTTTAGAATTTAATTAAGCATAGACACCACACGCCTTATCAAATCAATCCATTTCGTGAACATATTGGCCAGTTTGGTTCAATTCAACTTAAAGCTGATTGATCTTATCACCTCTATCAGCAAGTTTTATTTTTACATTTACTTTTTAAAAATATTGTAGTTTTAAGGTCACAGAAAGCACCCAAAACTATCAAGTACTAAAACTAGAATTCTCTGAAGCATGACACTGTGGAGCTGTGTTATCACAACGTGCCCTGTCGTGTCAGGGGTTCATTTGTTAACTGCACAACTCACTTTTGGCCAAGAACCTGCATGGGGCGATGACCTCGAGCCTTTCGCAGGAAGTCACTGAGCTCATCCTGTGGGTACTGGAGATCCACTTAGATAGCTTGACGTGTGTGGACTTGCTCAGGACTACAGTTTTAAAAGATCAGGGCACAGCAAGTGTCCTCTCAGTAATGCACATCTGGGGATTTCAGCTGCAGCCACCGAGTAGCAGCAGGACCAGCCTGCAGAGTCCCATTTGAAAGCTCTTGCTGTGGTAGGCCCTGCACTGTTAATGCCCATAGGGTGTACCTTTTCATCTTTATTGTCTTCTCTGATTGTATCTTTTTATCTTGGGGTAGTTTTCTTCTATTTGTTTGTTTTGTTTAGCTTTTCTGTTTTAAAGAATTAAATTACATTGTTATAGATGTTACCCAGGATGTACCGAAGACTTAAATTTGTCACTCTTTATAACAATCCCAGAGCTAAGAAGACTCTCTGAGGAACTTCTGTTGCTGATTTGGGCCTGGTCTGTGGAAAGGGCAGTTGACCCTACACTGGGATTTCTTGATGTTGACTGCAGCTATTGTAAACTTATTATAAAAAGGCACTTAGGTCCTTTTTTTTAGTGAGACTTGAACTCTTCAGTCTGTCTCCAGCCTGGGAGAATACCAGGACTTGCCTGGGTCTGTCCAGGTTGCTGGAGGCAGCCTGCCTTCCAGGGGTGGAAGCAGGAGGGTGGTGGGTATGTGTGAAGGGAGCCAGAGCCTAGTGTGAGGAATGGAGTACACTATGCCCTCCTCCCTGAGGGCAGTGCTCAGACACATGGGTGAGAACCCCTCATTCCCTCCTGCCTTCTCACTCCTCGCCCCCTGCAAAACTGCTTACTGTGGTGCAAGGAACAGGAGTTGGAGTCCGAAGTCCCAGGTTAGTGGCATTGCCAAAGCAGGTGGCTTGGGAGTGGTTCGGGCTCACCTCAACATTCGATTTAAATGAAGACTGTGCTTGGTGGCCAAGTTCTTACTCTCAGTCAGCCTCCTGCCTCGGTCACTCACATACACACCCCCACACATTCACAGACATGCCACACACAAACACACTACAAACATACCACAGCACACACACACCATACCCCTTCACATTTACACACTATACACACAAACATACCACACACACACCACACCCCTCCACATTCACACACACCACACTACACACACACACAAACATACTACACATACCACACCCCTCCACATTCACACACCACACACACAAACATACCACACCCCTCCACATTCACACACCACACACACACAAACATACCACACACACCACACCCCTCCACACACCACACACACACAAACATACAGACACATATCATACCCCTCCACATTCATACACCACTCACACAAACATACCACAGCCTCCACATTCACACACCACACACAAACATACCACATACATATCATACCCCTCCACACTGACACACCACTCACACAAACATACCACACCCCTCCACATTCACACACACCACACACAAAAAACATACCACATACACACATACACAAAAAACATACCACATACACACAAACATACCACATGCATATTACACCCCTCCATATTCACACACACACACACCATGCACACACCCCTCCACATTCACACATAACATACTACACACATTATACACACACTGACATACCACCCCCACACACATACCACTCCCCACACACATCCCACAGCACACAGCCCTCACATACACCACGCATACTGCACACGTGTTGCAAACATACACTGTACATTACCCCCTACACACACAGCCCACCATTATACTTGCTTTGCAGCTGGCAAGCCCCCCTCTCCCAGCACCTGCCCCAGATGTGTTCAGGTGAATGGTTTTCTAGAGCAACTTCAGAAAACTCAGGAACTCTGAAGAGCCAAAGCTGAGTGATATACACTATGGAAAAGATTACTTGTTTCTCTGTCTGAAAATGCAGGGAAAGTTTTGAAATTTGTTTTCTGCTTTTTCAGTTTTTAATTTGTCAGATGGCTGAACAGATATGCCATTAGATGTATAAGATTTGGCATGCCCTTTTTTTGTGTATGTGAGATGGTCTCATTCTGTCACCCAGGCTGGAGTGCAGTGGCACCCTCTCAACTGAAGTAGTTCTTGTGCCTCAGCCTCTCCAGTAGCTAGGATTACAAGCGCGCGCAACCACGCCTGGCTAAGTTTTGTATTTCCGATAGAGATGGGGTTTCACCATGTTGGCCAGGCTAGTCTCGAACTCCTGTCCTCAAGTAAGCCAACCTCTTCAACCTCCCAAAGTGCTGGGATTACAGGTGTGAGTCATCATGCCTGGCCATACTCTTGAACAATAGATCTTTAATCATTGCTTAGTGCTTATCATCAACCTTCTCAATCCCTCTAAAACAGAAATATTGTACAGGCACCTGCTTAAAGTGAACTTATCTTCATTCACCCTGCCTGTAAACTGCCTTTTGACCTTTTCTTTTCTTTTCTTTTCTTTTCTTCTTTCTTTCTTTTGAGACAGAGTCTCTCTTTGTTGCTCAGGCTGGAGTGCAATTGCGTGATAACGGCTCACTGCAACCTCCACCTCCAGGGTTCAAATGATTCTCATGCCTCAGCCTCCCGAGTAGCTCGGATTACAGGTGTATGCCACAACACTCAGCTAATTTTTGTATTACTAGAAGAGACAGGGTTTCACCACGTTGGCCAGGCTGGTCTCAAACTCCCGACCTCAGGTGATCCACCCGCCTCAGCCTCCCAAAGTGCTGGGATTACAGGCATGAGCCATCATGCCCAGCTGACCTTTTCTTAAAGTTCCTTTCTTCTTTTGAGAGTCATTTTCACCAAGAGCCAATATTGTAATCTTCAATAGTGCTACCAAGAGTTCCTGAGGTCCCATATGTACCAGTAGAGATTCCGCTGCTGAAGTGGCTGCTTGCCCGCTTCGCTAGCCACACTGTCCTCTGCCCTTGGCTCCCAGGCTCTGTTCACTTGCTGGTTCTTCTGGATAGAATTCTTTTCCCCCTAATCTTGTTCCCCTCCCTTTATGGGTTTGGTCACCTCTTCACAGAGGCTTTTCCTGCTGGTCCTATCAAAAAGAGCTTCCTCCTCCCCAATCCCTTTATCTTGCTTTATTTTATTCTTCCATAGCTCTTGTCACTGTCTAAATGTATTTATTTGTTTACTTCTTTACTGTCTCTGCAACCAGAATGCTAACTCTATGAGGACAAGGAATTCTTTTTTTTTGTTTGTTTTGAGATGAGGTCTCTGTCATCCAGGCTGGAGTGCAGTGGTGCGATCATGGCTCACTGCAGACTCTGCTTCCCAGGCTCAAGTTATTCTCCTGCCTCAACTTCCTTAATAGCTGGGACCACAGGCATCCACCAACATGCCTTGCTAATTTGTTATTTCTTTGTAGAGACAGGGTCTCCCTGTGTTGCCCAGGGTGGTCTCAAACTTCTGGGCTCAAGTAATCCACCCACCTCTGCCTCCCCAAGTGCTGGGATTACAGGCGTGAGCCACCGCAGCCAGCCTCTGGACAAGGAAGTCATGTGTTTGCCTTGTTTACTGTTGTCTTCAGTCTGAAACAGTTTCTAGCACATGAGAAATGTTCAAAAAAAAACTTGAATGAAAAGTATTGAACAAAGGACTTGGATGAATGCAAATGCTGAAGTGTTCAGGATTTTTTAAAAAATTGAAACCGGATTATTTTAATATATATGATCTACCTTTAATCTATAATGTAAGTCTAAATTTAATCTATAACAAATGTGTTTATTGTAGATTAAATAAATGATAGATAATATATTTAATCTATAATATTAAATTAAATATTTTATAAATTTATTTAATATTATAATAAAGTTAATCTATAATCATCACATTTCCAAATTTTGGATTTATCCTGAGAAGATAGAACACATTTTTAAATAGAACCTTAAAAGGCAGCTGTTGGCTTTCTGGTGACAGGTGTCTTTCTTTCTTTTTTAAAATAGCCAAAGCTGTAAATTATTGTGATCAAAAATAGTTTGGGAAGATGGTGGGCAGGGGTTTTGCTTTGTCTTGCTTGTCTTTCTGTGAGATGGGGGTGAGGAGAGAGAAGGAGACACAGGGACGTAATAGGTTCATAAAGTTCAAGATACAGCCCCCTGGGATGCACGGTGAATTTCCTTAAATTTAAAAGAACACAGCCTTGCCCTTGTAGTCTGAGCAGTGGTCATCTAGAGGCCACCCCCAACCAAGGGTTCCCTTTGCTGGGATGGATAACTCAAAGGTGGGGAGGTTGCGGTTCTTCCTTTCTTTTACAAGGTGGTAATCTCTTAGCTGCCTATGGAAATAAGGCTGCTTTGAAAGAGGAGCTTTACACATTGTAAACTTTTCCCCCAGGGCAAGTCAGCCATCCTTAATGCTTCTTGAAGTTAAAATTTCTTTTCTCTCTTTCTCCTCTTTTCTTTCCTTTAAAAAATTTTTGTTAATGAAGTAGAAAATGAACTTCTCTGCACTTGTTAAAAAGTGCTACTTGGGTAAAGAAAATGTCTGTCCCTTCCACAAATGTGTAAAATTATCCCATTTGAGTTTGGCATTTGAAGATTTCAGACTCCTCAAGACTTAAATGAAAGGCAAGGTGCTAAACAATGAATATGCCACCTTTTGTATGAGAAAAAGAAAAAGAGATTTGCTGTTGTTTGCTAAAGAAACACTAGAAGAATAAAGAAGAAAGCAGTAACAGTGGTCTCTGATGGACAGGTGTGGATGTAAGGGGTGGGTGGGAAGGGCATGGGTGGAGATAGGACGGAGGGTGGGACTTCTCCCTTTTTATCTTTTTATATCATTCTGATTTTTGAATCATGTAGTGTATTACCTATCCAAAAATATAAAACAAAAATTCTTAAATCCCATCTTATTTTGATCTTTGATACCTTTCTGATTCCCCCCTCCCCCCTTTTTTTTGCAGGGAGTAGAGTGTGATTTTTAAAAAATTGTAGTAAAATATACATGACAAAAGTTACCATTTTAACCATCTTCAAGTGTGCTATTCAGTAACATTAAGTTTATTCCCAATGTTGTGCACACTGTCAACATTATCTGTTTCTAGAATTTTTTTCTTCATCCCAAATAAAAGCTCTTTACTGATTCAACAATAACTTTTCCCCTTCCTCAACCCCTGGCAACTTCTATTATACTTTGTTATATGAATTTGGCTCATATATGTAAAATCATATAATATTTGGGTACCAGTAGATTAACAAGCAGGCATTCAGTTGGCATTCAATAAATGTCTGTCAAATGACTAAATGGTAGATGGAAAATTAGTTTTGTGTTTACGTCATAAAGGACAAAAGAAGATTTGAAAAGTTGACATTTGAACAAGGGTTTGAACTTTGAGGGTCCACTTATACACAGATTTTTTTCTTTTTTTTTTTTTTGAGACGAAGTCTCACTCTGTCACCCAGGCTGGAGTGCAGTGGCGTAATCTCGGCTCACTGCAACCTCTGCCTCCCAGGTTCAAGCAATTCTCCTGCCTCAGCCTCCTGAGTGTCTGCGATTACAGGCGTACACCACCACGCCCAACTAATTTTTGTATTTTTAGTAGAGACGGGGTTTCGACATGTTGGCCAGGTTGGTCTCAAACTCTTGACCTCGTGATCCGCCTGCCTTGGCCTCCCAAAGTGCCAGGATTACAGGCGTGAGTCACCGTGCCTGGCCGCACAGATTTTTTTTTCAAGAAATATGTTGGAAATATTTTGGAGATTTGCAACAATTTGAAGACACTCCTAGATGAACCATGCAGCCTAGAAATATTGAAGAAATTAAGAAAAATGCATGATGAATGCATAACATATATGTAGATACTCATCCACTTATGTGTTTGTTAATTGACTGCTTATGTTATTGGTTCTGGTCAACAGGAGACTATTAGTTAAGTTTTGGGGGAGTCAAAAGTTTTATGCAGATTTTTGATTGCAGAGGGGAATTGGTGCTCCAACCCCCTCATTGCTCAGTGGACAACTTGTATTTGTTCAGCTCTGTCAGCTTTGAAAAAGTGATCTTATTTATTTGGAATTAGTTTTAAGTTAAAACATATTTAAATGATAGGAAGTTGCTGTAGAAATGTATCTATTTTCTAAACACAACATGGCAGTCAGAAGGCAATATTAATGAACACAGGCTAATAGAAAACACTCTTGCTCTGTGTGTGTCTGAGTCTGGGTGTGTGACTCCATTGTGAACTGGCCTTAGAGGATGACCTGCGCACCTTCACCTTACCCCTGCCAGAGGGCACCATGTTATGAATAAAGCAACTAAGTTTAGAAACAGGCAAAGGGAAGCAGAGGTGGGGTTTTGGGTAAGTTCACACAGTTGCTTGGCCAGTCTGACCCTGGGCAAATGTCCCCTTATCTCTCAATGATGGATGATGCAGCAGCTTTGACCAAACTGAACAATCCTCATTTCAAGACCAGCTGCCTAATTTTTTTCTTTTTTGGAAAGAGACCCTGAAGGATGTTGATTTAGTGGCATCTCCTCACGGTTGACTCTGTCAGTCATCAGGATACCGTGGAAGCAGGAGCAGATTAAAGGCCAGGCCCACTTTTTGAATGAGAAATAAAGCCTGGGGTGGGCTGAGGGTCAGGGGGAGTGTGGGTGGGAAAGTTCTTTCTTATTTTAAACGTGTGCCTCTGGCTTTTGGAGAAATGATACTGAACAGGGTGGACCTGTAGGGCTGTAAAGAACCGTACTGATAATCTAGTCCAGCTTCTTGGATTTATTGGTGAGGAAATTAACAGATGAGATTGCTTAGGAGGTTTATATGTGACCATGTACCTAGGAGGCAGAACTGGGCAGATACCAAGACATTTTCATCTGAACTGCTCAGCCTTTATGAAACATCTTGATTTTTTTGATGACTATTTCCTCAACAGAATACCTTTAAAAAAATACAGCTGGAATCAAAGATATTTCGTATGAAAAAGTAAATTTGCTAGTAATGGAATGTATAGTTATTAAAGTAGTTTTGTTAATGTAATAATTTATAGTGTATTAAATAGACCATACTTTTTTAGAACAGCTTAGATTTACAGAAAAATTGAGAAGCTAGTATAGTTTTCATATTCCCCACACTCAGTTTCCTGTGTTATTCACATCTTACGTTAGTCAATTAATGAGCCAATGTTGATACGTTGTCATTAACTGAAATCCATACATCATTCAGATTTCCTTAGTTTTTACCTAGTGTCCTTTTTCTGTTCCAGGATTACACTGAGGAGATCACATTACATTTAATGGTCGTGTTTTCTTTAGACTCCTCTGGTCTTGACAGTTTCTCTGAATTTTCTTTTTTTCATGACCTTAACAGTTTTGAGGAGCAGTGGGCAGGTGTTTTTTAGAATGTCCCTCATTGAAATATGCCTTTTTTTTTTTTTTTTTTTAACATGATTAGTCTGGGGTTATGGGCTTTTGGAGGAAGACCAGAGAGGTAAAGTGCTATTTCATCACATCATATCAAAAGTATATATCAACATAACTTATCACTGTCGACGTTAACCTGATAAGTTAACCCGACGTTAACTTATCACTGATTGCCCAGCTGAAGTGGTGGTTTTCAGGTTTCTCCAGAGGAAAAAATGACCCATTTTTTCCACCTTTTCATATGGTACTCTTTGGAAGGAAGTTACTATATCCACCTCACACACAAAGAGGATGGAGTTATATTCCACATCCTTGGGGACAGAGTATCCACATACATTATTTGATATAATGGGGTTTTATATTCTAAGAAAAGCTCTGGGCACAGTGGCTCATGCCTGTAATCCCAGCACTTAGACCGAGGCAGGTGGATCACTTGAGGCCAGGAGTTTGAGACCAGCCTGGCCAACATGGTGAAACCCCGTCTCTACTAAAAATACAAAAATTAGCTGGGGATGGTGGCGCACACCTGTAGTCCCAGCTACTTGGGAAGCTGAGACACAAGAATCACTTGAACCTGGGAGGTGGAGTGAGCCAAGATCATGCTGGACAGAGTGAGACTCCATCTCAAAAAAAAAAAAAAAAAAAAGCTTAGAACCTTCTGTATGATTTTATATGTTATTTAATATGTTTTATATGTTATTTACTCATACAAATTTACCCAAGTAGCATCTGAAAGTAACATGAATGATTAAAATATAGATCACTCATACTGAGTTTATAGCTTTTAATTTTTTTCTTCTCCCTACAATTAAAAAAAATATAGAACTTAAAATTTGATCAATTTGCATTTTCACTTATTTGTGCCAAAAAGAAGCTAGCTAAAAATGAAATGGGGTAGTTGGAGAAGTAGATGTGAATATTTTGTATATTGACTATCAGCCCCTAAGTAATAAATGATGCACTATGTTTATTATTGACTTGCTTAATTTCTTTCTGTTTTGGTTTTTGAGATGAAGTCTTGCTCGTTCTGTCACCCAGGCAGGAGTGCGGTGGCATGATCTCAGCTCACTGCAACCTCTGCCTCCCGAGTTCAAGCAATTCTCCTGTCTCAGCCTCCCAAGTAGCTGGGACTACAGGCGCCTGCCACCAGGCCCAGCTAATATTTGTATTTTTAGTAGAGACGGGATTTCACCATGTTGGTCAAGCTGGTCTCGAACTCCTTATCTCAGGTGATCCATCTGTCACAGCCTCCCAAAGTGCTGGGATTACAGGCGTGAGCCACTGCACCAGCCATTTTCAAAAAAAAGAAGAGCCGGGCGCGGTGGCTCATGCCTGTAATCCCAGCACTTTGGGAGGCCAAGGCGGGTGGATCACTTGAGGTCAGGAGTTCAAGACAAACCTGGCCAACATGGTGAAACCCCATCTTTACCAAAAATAAAAAATTAGCCAGGTGTGGTGGCATGCACCTGTAATCCCAGCTACTCAGGAGGCTGAGCAGGAGAATCGCTTGAACCCAGGAGGTGAAGGTTTCAGTGAGCCAAGATAACACCATTACACTCCAGCCAGGGCAGTAGAATGAGACCGTGTCTCAAAACAAAAAAACAAACAAAAACATAAAAGTTAAAAAGAGAGGGAACCAATATTCACTTAGAACTTCTTGTATGCCAGGCAGCTTACATTTATATGTGTATTTTTAACTTTTTAAATTATTTTTGAGACGGGGTCTGGTTCCCTCACCCAGGCTGGAAGGCAGTGGCACAGTGACAGCTCACTGCAACCTCACACACCTGGCCTCAAGTGATCCTCCCACCTCAGCCTCCCAAAGTGCTGGAATTACAGGCATGAGCCACCATGCCTGGCCTACATTTATGTTATCTGACAAGAACTCAGAGAATTGATGGGGAGCAGGGGGGTATACTGTCCCCATTTTACAGATGAAGAAGCTGAGACTTGGAGAGATTAAACAGTTTGCCCAAAGTTTATACAGACCAACCTGGATCCAGTCCAGGTCTACAAAATCCCTAAGTGTTCTTTGTATTCTATTATGCATCCCCCACCATTTTTTTTCCCTATCCTTCATGGTGAATTTGATAAAGGGGAGGAGGAAGGAAGAGTTTGCCCTAATTCATAGAACATTCTAAAGTAATGTGCTTGGCATTCCACATGAAACTACTCTTCTATGACTTATGTAATTTATAGATTGGTTAAGTACTTGGGCAAGTCCCTTCACACCTAAATCTCAATTTCCAAATGGATAAAAAGAGAACTTTGAGTAGGCCAGCCTAGAGTGCCTTCCCAGCAGTCACACCTACACCCGGCTCCATGCCAGTCCTTTCCCCCTCTTGTCTACCTGCACATCCTCTGAGGACTTTCATTTTGTTGGTATGGATTTGGGCTCTTATTATAAAAGACTAGCATTAATAAGTACAGTAAAAAGTAGGCCATTCATAACAATAACTTCTTAAAGATAGTTTTATTTGATTTTTGATAATCTAAGAAAAACACAAGCGTGCGCACTAATTCAAGCTGGCAAGAGTGTGTAATCTGATGCCAAGTATAAACTGAGCAGACTTCAGACTTACTGACATCAGATTCTTTGGTTATGCTTTCTTTTTACTTTTTAAAAAGTACTTCCAGTTTCCTATGTTTGGGTGGTTTCCCTTCCCAAGCTCCTTCCCTACTCTTACTCCAATTTCAGTAGAAAGTGCAGAAAATGGAGGAAAAGCCAAGAAAGACTGTGTGCTCTTGGAGAAGTGAGTGGCAGTGCAGAAATCAGCAGTCTCCCTTTCATTGAAATTTGCCCAAGTAACCAAATCTTGAGTGGAGTAAGCCAAACAGGGTTGTTTTTCTCTGAATTAACCTGAGAGGCTGCCACTCCTTTCCTTAGGGCAAAGAAGAAGCTTTCTTAAGTACTGTTGCAGGAAAACATAATGATGGCCATGCAGTTAATTCAGAAGCAAAAAGGAACATTCCACTCCTCAAAGTGAAATGTTTATTTCTTCAAGTGTGTGCCAACTATCAAGAGATTGTCACAAAGTAGACTGAAGACAGAGGAAGTCATTTTCTGCTTCATGTTTTCTCATCTCTGAAATGGGAGTTACAGTATCTATCCTCCTACAGAAAAGACTAGTATAAGGATAAAATAAAGCAAGAAAGAGCTTAAGACATACTGGTGTTACAATGGAAGTAATGGTACTTCCACTGAAAGAGCAAGCTGTTCTAGCAGAATTTGAAATGTGAGATTCCATGCAAATCTTCTAGATAATTGGGCATTTACCCCTAAATAATAAGCGGAATATTTAAAAACTTATTTATTTAGTTAGTTGGTTTAGTTTGGGGTCTTGCTTTGCCGCCCAGGCTGGAGTACGGTGGCAAAAGTGATCATAGCTCACCAGAGCCTCCAATTCCTGGGCTTAGGCAATTCCCCTGCCTTAGCCTCCTCAGTAGCTAGGACAACAGGCATGTACCACCACCATGCCCAGCTAATTTTTTTTTTTTTTTTTTTTTTTGAGATGGAGTTTCACTCTTTTTGCCCAGGCTGGATGGAGTGCAACGGCTCAATCTCGGCTTACTGCAGCCTCCGCCTCCTGGATTCAATTCTCCTGCCTCAGCCTCTCAAGTAGCTGGGGTTACAGGCACATGCCACCAAGCCTGGCTAATTTTTGTATTTTTAGTAGAGACGGGGTTTCACCATGTTGGCCAGGCTGGTCTGGAACTCCTGAGTTCAAGTGATCTGCCCGCCTCGGCCTCCCAAAGTGCTGGGATTACAGGCATGAGCCACCACGCCTAGCCTTTTCAATTTTTTAAAGAGACCGGGTCTCACTATGTTGTCAAGGCTGGTCTCAAACTCCTGGGCCCCAAGTAATCTTCCCACCCCAGCCTTCCAAATTGTTAGGATTACTGGCATGAGCCCCTGTAATATATGAGTGAAATATTGAATGATATTGAACATCATTTCACTATTTCTTATAGATTCAATGTCGTCACCATGAATACTAATTAAGGAGCTGTTCAGGGTCTTTGCCCTTCTTTCTAAATGGCTTCAGGCTGCTGCGACTCTTTTGCCTCTTCGTCATGTGTTCTGAGCTCCCATTCCTTTCTTACTGGCAGACTGTCTGCTTCCCTCTCTTATGCTGTTAAAGCGATTTCCTTCATCTTTTCCAATGTTCTGCTTTGGTGCTTTGAAATCTGGTAATTAATTCATTCGCATTGTCTTGATATAAGAGTAAATTTGGTCAGTAATGGGGAATTGTCATGATCTGAGGACGTGATCTTTGTCGCCTCTCAATGGTTATTTAATCTATCATATACTGTGGACATTATTTTTATTTTCTTTCTATTTTTCCTCTACTGTGGGGTATTTTCTTTAGTGTGTGTAAGATTCTGGCACTTTAATAAGACTACCTGTAGTGTTTAACAGTGGTTTAAATTTTAATGATCTGAAGTAAGTTCTGACCAGCCCTCCCCTCCTCTAGGAAGCTTTACTAAATTAGGCAATGGAGGTCATTACGTTTTCTTCATCTAACAGGAATTTTGTTGAGTTCTCATCATTTCTGTTGTGTAGACTTTTAGTTCTTCCTTAGGGTAGGAACCAAACAACTTTCCTAGAAAATCCTGTCCTTTGGAACAGGGCTGGATACTGTTTGCATGCAATTGTCCCAGGGCTGGACAGGCCACACTGCTTGTGCTGCCGGAATCTGCTGGCTGATATTTGACTCGAAGTTGTTTTTCTACCCCCATTTCAAAAGTGACCAGAATCTTTACTTTTTCTCTGATAAAAGATTCAGAAAAATCAGGTTGGCCTGGCATGGTGACCCATGCCTATAATCCTAGCACTCTGGGAGGCCAAGATGGGAGATTACTTGAGAACAGGAGTTTGAAACCAGCCTAGGCAACATAGTGACACCACGTCTCTACATAAAATTTAACAATTAGCCAGGCATGGCAGCATGAGCCTATAGTCCTAGGTCCTTGGGAGGCTGAGGTAGGAGGATTGCTTGAGCCCAGGAGGTTGAGGCTGCAGTGAGCCATGCTTTTGCCACTGCACTCTAGCCTGGGTGACAAAGCAAGACCCTGTCTCAAAAAAAAAAAAAAAAAAAAAAATTCAAATCAGTGCCTATGTGTTAATTTAAGTGTTCCTGGTGTTCCTGAAGCTGGTTTGATTCCTTTTGTGTCTGGCAGGCCATCTTTTCCCATGGAGCATGGTCCTACGACTGTCTGCAGATGGCCATGAACCCCCAAAATTAAATGCAAGCACTTGTGTGCCTATAGTTTTCTTCAACATTTCAAGAAACGGCCTTTAAAAAATGGTCATATGTTAATATATTATTGTTTCTTTACTACATTTCCCCCCCAACACGTAATTAGTACTGTCTCATTCAGAGGATTAAAAATACTCTCGACACCTTATTTTATTTGCATGTATGGTAACGATGAAGACTTCAGTTGAAATTTTAAACTTGTCTTGGACATCTCTTCTATGAAAGGAAATGCCTTTCTTATAAGACAGACATGTGATGATTGCAATGGTCATTATACTATAAATTCAAACGATTATTTTCTTCATTCGTAATCATCTGTCCAGTGGAAGAAGTCACATAAGACGATGTGGAGCTTTTTAAATCTCACCAAATCTGAATCTTTTTCTGGCCAGTAGAGGACAAATGAAGGCACTGGTTTTTCCATGGGCTTTTAACACTGATTTTATACACCACTGTGTGCCAGACACTGTGTTTAGCTCATCCTTTCAGGAGGTTATTTGCCATGTTCTAGAAGGAGAGATACTGAAATCCCTCTTTTATCTTAGCCATCAGATTTGAAATTAAAATATGTGTCAGGTAACATATCCGTGCTCATAACCAACAACAACAAAATGGAAATGGCAACAGTTCTATGTAGAGGAGGGTAGGTGTTGGGTATTTGGTACCTGTGAATGAATTCCACAGTCGTGTGTCTGCTGAATATTTTCTTCCTTCCCTTGGCAAGGTAGAACTTGTTTGATCTCTTTAAGAAAAAAAAAGGTAAAATTAAAGATTTAAAAATAAATAATGCTGTATAGAGGTGAGGCTTTTTAAGCAAGCACACCATGTCTGAGCAATCTGAAGTTAAAATATGTTATCAATCAACTTCTTTCCCGAGGAACGGTGGAGATGGAGACCTTATGTTAAGTGTGAAAAAGCACTAAAGGCCTCCATGTTAAAATGTAAAATTGTTCTTGTGTAATTGAGGCTCTCCCACAGCTGTATTCCTTTGTGTTGGTGAATTAGTTAACTTTTATGCCATATGCTTGACATAATCCGTAGTACAAAATAATCCAGAAGCACAAGAGGTCTAATTTGTCATAAAAGATCTATAACTTTCAGCCCACTGACTTTCCTCAGGTTGAGTATCTGGCTATATTTAAAACAATATTTAATTAGTATTTATTATCCATAGTAAAGCAAGCTTAGGATTGTGTTTCTTTTTTTGAATTGTTTTCTAGTTGAAACCCAGATTTGGAATAGTCAAATCTTGAATCTGCTTTTTAGAATAAATATTTCAGTATGAGAGTAAGAGGTTGCTTAGCATGTTCAGGATTAAGTGAGAGGAGGGATATATGTAAGAGTAATTTTCATTTCTCACCTGAGGAAAGAAAAAAGAATAAAATCTCAAAGGTGTAATAACATAGCATTATTATGCATCATATTATCAAACTGATACTCTTTGGGGAGTTAATAAGTTGTTTATGCAGCATATCCTGATAAAGTCAGTTGACCTTCTAACATACTAAACTAATGTCTTTCTGGTGTTTAGTCATGGAGAGTAATAAGAATAATAAGCATGACTAAAAGTTGGCAATCTCCTATACAGGGGACTCATAAGTTTTGAAACAGACCTCATGCATTTCTGAAATTAAATGAAACATTATGAAGGCAGTTTATTTCATTTCTCTTTTCCTTTCTTTCAGTTCTCTTCCCTCATATTCTCTAACATGTAAGAACTGTATTAACAGAGGTACTTAGGATGGTCTACTTTTTCTCAGTGAGTGATATTAAGGAAATATGTAATCAGACAACTTTTCTGAGAAAAGATTTAAGGTTTTCTTTTTCATTGTAATGTAGTATTCAATGCAAGAAGAATCCTGTGTGTATATTTGATTTAAAGAGCAGAAAACGGCTGGGCGCGGTGGCTCACACCTGTAATCCCAGCACTTTGGGATCACCTGAGGTCAGGAGTTCAAGACCAGCCTGATCGACATGGAGAAACCCCGTCTCTACTAAAAATACAAAATTAGCTGGGAGTGGTGGCGGGCACCTGTAATCCCAGCTACTCAGGGGACTGAAGCAGGAGAATCACTTGAACCCAGGAGGCGGAGGTTGCAGCGAGGCGAGATCGCGTCATTGTACTCCAGCCTAGGCAACAAGAGTGAAACTCCATCTCAAAAAATAATAATAATAATAATAAAATAAAGAGCAGAAAACTGAACAATGTTTTCATCTGGTGCAGTGGGAGGGAGGGAGGACTGTAAATTTCCTATCTGTAAGTGACAGTGAGTGAAGGGTGAACTAAGCAGCCTCTGGGTGTCCAGCGTGGATGGATGACACCCAATAATTAGCTTCTTACTTCTTAACTTAGTTCAGCCCTTAGATATGCAGGTCTTTATTTTTCCTGTCTTACATAGGAAGTTCTTTGTGCATACAAGGATGTGTGTTTGTAGAAAGGAGACCATAGAGTAAGAATGAATGCAGATCAACACAGTCATAGATGAGAAGAAGCAAGCAAAAATCTCTCCAACTGTGGGAGAACATGGACCAGGAAAACCACAGACAGGAAGCAGCGCTAAATCTAAACGAGTCACAGCAGTAAGTTTCAGCAAATGGGAAGGAGAATGTAAGATGTGCTGTTTTTACCAAACACATGTGTCAGAGTTTGAGCACTGCCTACCGCAACTTGCATCAGTTCCCTCTCCAGCCCCCAGTACTCCCACGTTGTTGAAATTCGGATCCCCACCACCCACCTTATTCTTCCACAATATGTCCTATGTGATCTATTCGAATCTCATTAAACTGATTTACTGGGCCCGCTGGCTCTGCTCACCCTCAGTTTATTCCTACTTTGTTTAAAATTCGGGAAGTGCTGGGGGAGGGGCAAGACATTAATCGCTGCACTTGTGCAAACGGAGTGCCAGCTGATTTATGGCAAAGGTTATAAAGGAAAAGTATTAAGTGTGCTTCATTCCATTTGGCAAAACCATCCTGCACAATGTCCACAGAAACCCCAAGAGTCCTGTTTTGTAGAAAGAAGGGGGGAAAAACTCCACCAAAGATGTGCTCTTCTTCTTTTGAGCATTAATTAAGACTGTAAATCACAGGCCACATGAAACAACTGTATACGACAGAATGTGGATGGTCCGGGACTTCTGCTGGGCTTGTGTGATCAGTCTGAATACCTACACCAAAGCCCTAATGGGAGGGCGGACTTCAAAGGGGAGTTTTGGCATGAGGGAGAGGTCTGCTCCAGCAGGGAGAGAAAGAGTTGTAAAGTACAGACTGCATGGAAAAATAGGTGGTGGGGGACCAGGAGGAACGAGGGAGAGAATGAGAGTGGATCAGTGTAGGGTTTTATCTTAAAAGTACCAGATAAGTATTGAATAATGTATATTCTTCTATTCTAAGCAGTTTTGATTTCATCACTTGAGAATGTCCTACAAATGAGGGGGAGAAAAACCCTCTATTTGTGGGGAGAGGAAAAAAATTGTTTTTAAACCCATGCAAAATGTCCTTTGGCTGCTTTGCTGACTGTTCACCAGCTCCTAATGCTGGGTTTCAGGCTATTCCTACAGCTGGAACTTAGTTCAGTACACATGATCCCCTGGAGTGAGTTTGCAAATAGTGAATTTACCTACTTAAGTCACTTTCCTCAGTGCAAGATCGGCTTTCAGCACCAATAGAGTTGAGATTGTGTTATGTGCCTTGGAGGGCTCTTCTGCATTCCTCTTCTACCCCAAAAAACACATTGAATACCTTCAATAAATATTTTTTTCTTTCATGATTCTCTTAAGGCTGATTAATCATATTCTTTGCTTTTGGAGATAATGTGGCTGATCTGCCATTTCAGCATATGTTTCTTTTTCCTCTGGCGGGGCTGGATTTCTGGTGATTTTTCCTCACACTGAGGTGGTCCAGTGTCTTTGGGTCCAATCGCCTATATTTTCAGCACAGCAATCCAAGACTAAGGTTATGTCCAAGTTCATGGCTATGAAACATAATTTTAATGTTGGACCTTTGCTTCATAGTGTAGTATTTTAACTAACTGAGGTAATGCAACTAAGAATTATACATGGCCTCTCTGAAAATACTGTTATTTGCGGTTTGTAATAGTGAACAGTTGAAAGCAACTTGAATATCCAATAACAAGAATTTGGTTAAATAAATCAGAGTATGTTCATGTAATGGAACACTAAAACATGGTATAGAAATATAGGCATTAATATGAAAATGTGTTCACACCATATTATCAAGTTAAAAAGTATAGGTATGTATGATCCCATTTTGGGCTTTATTTTTCTACCTTATTAAGGTATAATTGAAGTACAATGAACTGCACATATTTAAAGTGTACAGTTCGATACATTTTGACATCTGCAGACACATGTGATATCATCACAATTGAGATGATAAACATTCCATTAGCAGCCCCTACTCCTAAAGTTTTCCTGTGTCTCTTTGTAATCCATTAATCCTTCTTTCCTTCCACCCTCATCTCCAGGCCAACACTGATTGATCTGTCTCCTGCCACTTATGTATTTTCTAGTATTTTTCTAGGTTGTAAATATATTTCCCTATGTTTTCTTTCTTTCCTTTTGTTTTGTTTTTTTTTTTTTGGAGACTGAGTCTTGCTCTGCTGCCAGGCTGGAGTGCAGTGGCGCTATCTCAGCTCACTGCAACCTCCGCCTCCCGGGTTCAAGTGATTCTCTTGTCTCAGTCTCCTGAGTCGCTGGGACTACAGGCATGCGCCACCATGCCCAGCTAATTATTGTATGTTTAGTAGAGACAGGGTTTCACTGTGTTGACCAGGATGGTCTTGATCTCTTGACCTTGTGATCCTCCTGCCTCGGCCTCCCAAAATGCTGGGATTATAGGCGTGAGCCACTGCGCCTGGCCTTCCCTATGTTTTCTTATAGCAGTTTCATAGTTTTGGGTTGTATGTTTAGGTCTAAGATTCATTAAGAGTTAATTTACATGTATGGCGATATATGGTACATAAGGTCAATTTTAATTGTTTGGCCATGTGAATATCCAGTTGGTCCAGCCCCATATGTTAAAAAGACTTTCTCCATTCCCCCACTGAATTGCCTGAGCATCTTTTTCTAAAGTCAGTAGATCAAACAGACATTGTCTAAAGTCAGTAGATCAAATAGACATTGTCTAAAGTCAGTAGATCAAATATGCAAGAACATGCAATATGGCTTGTTTTGTTTTCTTTCACTCAGTATAATGATTTTGAGATTCATCCATGTTGTTGCGTGGATCAAGAGTTTATTCCTTTATGTTGTTGAGTAGTCCATTGTATGGATATACCAGTCTCTTCAACTTTTTGGTTTTTTTGCTTTTGTTTTTTGTTTTTGTGTTTTTTTTTCTTTTTCGTGACAGGGCCTCACTCTGTCACCCAGGCTGAATGCAGAGGCACCATCATGGCTCACTGCAGCCTCAACCTCTCCAGGCTCAGGTGATCCTCCTACCTCAGCCTCCCTAGTAGCTGACACTACAAGCGTGCATCAGCATGCCTGGCTAATTTTTTTTTTTTTAATCTTTTGTAGAGCTGGGGTTTTGCCATTTTACCCAAGCTGGTCTTGAACCCCTGGGCTCAAGCAATTTGCCCGTCTCGGCCTCCCAGAGGGTTAGGATTACAGGCATGAGCCACTGCATCTGGCCTCATTGTATTTGAATCTGCATTTCCCTCATGACTAATAATGTTTAGCATCATTTCATGGGCTTATTGGCCATTGTATATATTCTTTAATGAAGTTTCTATTCTACTATTTTGCACATTTAAAAAATTGGTGGCCGCACGCGGTGGCTCACGCCTGTAATCCCAGCACTTTGGGAGGCCGAGGTGGGCGGATCACGAGGTCAGGAGATCGAGACCATCCTGGCTAACATGGTGAAACCCCGTATCTACTAAAAATACAAAAAATTAGCCGGCCGTGGTGGTGGGCGCCTGTGGTCCCAGCTACTCGGGAGGCTGAGGCAGGAGAATGGCATGAACCCGGGAGGCAGAGGTTGCAGTGAGCCGAGATCGCACCACTGCACTCCAGCCTGGGCAACAGAGCGACCTCCGTATCAAAAAAAAAAAAATTGGTTTGTTTTCTTATTAAGTTTTGAGAGTTCTTTATGTATTTTATATATTTTGGGTATAAGTCCTATGTTTGATGTATCTGTTGTGAATATTTTCTCCTAGTCTGTGGCTTGCCATTTTGGTTTGTTTTTGTTTGTTTGGTTGGTTTTGAGACAGAGTCTTGTTTTGTCACCCAGTCTGGAGTACAGTAACACTATAACTTCAAACTCCAGGGCTCAAGCAATCTTCCCACCTTGACCTCCAGAGTTGCTATGACTACAAGTACACAACCTAGATAATTAAAAAAGATTTTTTTCTTTTTTTGTAGTGGTGGGGTCTCACACTCATTATATTGCCCAGGGTGGTCTCAAACTCCTGACCTCAGGCAGTCCTCCCACCATGGCCTCCCAAAGCACTGCGATTATAGGAGTGAGCCACCATACCCAGTCCGTTTTGCTTTCTTAATGATGTCTTTTCAAAACCAAAAGTTTTAGATTTTGAGGGAGTCTAATGTAGTATTCTTTTTTGTTTGTTTGTTTGTTTGTTTTTGTTTGAGACGGAGTCTCGCTCTGCGATCTCGGCTCACTTGCAAGCTCCGCCTCCCGGTTTCACGCCATTCTCCTGCCTCAGCCTCTCGAGTAGCTGGGACTACAGGCGCCCGCCACCACGCCCGGCTAATTTTTTATATTGTTAGTAGAGACGGGGTTTCACCGTGTTAGCCAGGATGGTCTCGATCTCCTGACCTTGTGATCTGCCCACTTCACCCTCCCAGAGTGCTGGGATTACAGGCGTGAGCCACCGTACCTGGCCTAATGTATTATTCTTTAATGGTTTGTGCCTTTTTTGACGGGAGGGAGGAACTTATCTAAAAAACTTTGGCTGACTCCAAGGTTGTAAATATATTGTCTTACATTTTCTTATGGCAGTTTCATAGTTTCGGGTTTCACATGTAGGTCTAAGATTCATTTAGAGATAATCTATATGTATGGTGCTGTATGGTGATAAGGGTCAATTTTCATTTTTTTGCCATGTGAATATACAGTTGGTCCAGCACCGTGTGTTAAAAAGACTTTCCATTTCCCCACTGAATTGCTCAAGCATCTTCATATAAAATCAGTAGAACAAATATGTGTGGGTCTATTTCTGTATTATTATATTGATCTGTATATCCGAAGTGATCCTATTTTACTATCAGCATATGATTAAAAGCTTCTGGAAGAATATGCCCAAAAAAGTTAACAACAATAGTTGGTATGTTGGAGCCTTCTGTCATTTGTATTCTCTTTTGTTTTGTTTTTTTCTGATTTTTTCTTCATAATGAATATGCATTGCTTTTATAGTAATAAAAAAGTTTGTTTTGGAAAGAACCTGCAAGCAAAGCCCAAGTGGTGCCAAGAGTTTGGCATTCTGATAAGTTTATTGGGAAACTTACTTATTCTTCAATTTTTAGAATATGTATTGAACAACTTCTGTGTTATATAGAGAAAACAAATATTAATAAGCCAGAAACAACTTTTGCCCACATGGAACTTACAGCTTGAGATGTACAGAAAAGTAAATGAACATCTTTTAAATATATGGTTCCATGATAAGTGCAATGAAGGTAGAAGTCCTAGGATCTTCAGGGATGACCCAGCAGAGGGATCTGCCCAGGCTTAGGGGGCAAGGGAATGCTTCCTGGAGAAGTGCTGTCCAATCTACGGCCTCCTTTTAATACCCCTTTCACTGAAGCCAAAGAAAAACATGAGGATGTTGGAGAATTTAACTTTGGGTGGTAGAAAGTTGAGGGTAATTTAGTGGTTTATATTTTCTCTGTGAAACAGAGTGATCTTCCGTTTCCTGAGATTGAAGGGTAGAAGATTGAGGATGAAGGTTTGAAACTGAGGTTGTGGAAACCGATGAGAGCACCGAGGTGGGAAATATGGAATGAACGCCAGGCAATGGGGAGAGTCCAGCTGAGGGGGAAACCATGATTTTTTCTGAGGCTCAGGCTATCTCCAAGCTTAGTTTTCTGCAGTGTGTGGGAAGAGGTGCCAGGGCAACAACCACACTACACAGCTTTGAAATTTAGACCTGAAAGGGAACTTAAAGAGAAGTAGATCAGCAGTCTAATTTTACAGACAAGAAACAGAAAGCCCGTATTGGAGTTAGAGCCTGATCTTCTGATTCCCATCCCAGTTTTGTTTTTTTAATTGTTTTGTGCCCAGGCCATAGCTATCTCCTCTAATAGGCTTGAGTCCATCAGATGCAGGAATCTTATTTATTTTCCCTGAGGCATTTTCTCTGCAATTGGTATATGCTGTGACTCAGTTGCAGATGATGCCTTACCCACAGGTAGATTCTCACAAAACCAGACAAATGGACTTTGTTAAAAAGAGAAGAAATGAACATCTTCCCATGAAATTATCAAGAAATTAAAGTAGTAAAATAGCTAGGCATATTAAAGACTACTTTATTTATTTATTTATTTATTTATTTATTTAGAGACAGGGCCTTGCTCTGTCACCCAGGCTGGAGTGCAGTGTTACAATCACAGCTCACTGCAGCCTCTGCCTCCTGGGCTTAAGCAATCCTCCTGCCTCAGCCTCCCCAGTAGTTGGGACTACAGGTGTGCACCACCACACCCAGCTAATTTTTTTTTTTTTTTTTTTGGTAGAGACAGGGTTTCATCATGTTTCCCAGGCTGGTCTGGAACTCCTGGGCTCAAGTGATCCACCCTTCTCAGTCTCCCAAAGTACAATACCATACTTTCTTTCTTTTTTTTTTTTTTTTTGTTGGAGACAGAGTCTCGCTCTGTCACCAGGGTAGAGTGCAGTGGCACAATCTCAGCTCACTGCAACCTCTGCCTCCTGGGTTCAAGCAATTCTCCTGCCTCAGACTCCTGAGTAGCTAGGACTATAGGCATGTGCCACCACACCCAGCTAATTTTTGTATTTTTAGTAGAGATGGGGTTTCACCATATTGACCATGGCCAGGATGGTCTCGATTTCTTGACCTTGTGATCCACCTGCCTTGGCCTCCCGAAGTGCTGGGATTACAGGTGTGAGCCACCGCACCCAGCCAATACCATAATTTCATGACAACCCTGAATTAACGTAAAATTTGAAGAAATAAGCACCCTCATACAATTTGGCACCTTTCTTACTATTTGCTAATTGTTATCAATTATTGGTTATTTTAATTCTAGTTCTCTTCCACTCACTAAAGTTACTTTTAAGTAAGAATAATAGCTAACATTATTGAAAGTTTACTGTTGTGTCTGGCACCGCACTAAAGGACTTAACAAATATTTTCTCATTTAATCCTCACAAAAGCCATATGAGGTGGGTTGTATTATCATTTCCATTTTAGAGACATAGAGATAATGGGCTTAGAGATACCAAAACATGGGTAGTTTCTTTTTTTTTTTCAATTTTTAAAATTGTGATAAAATATACATAAAATTTACCATCTAACCTTTTTTTAAAAATCTGTTTTTTAAGAGACTGAGTTTTGCTTTGTCATCAAGGCTGAAGTGCAGTGACACAATCATAGCTCACTATAATCTGTAACTCCTGGGCCCAAGTGATCCCCCACCACCACCTCAGCTTCCCAAGTAGCTAGGACTACAGGTGTGCACCATTATGCCCAGCTAATATTATTATTATTATTATTTTTATAGAGACAGAATCCGTCTATATTGCCCAGGCTGGTCTCGAACTCCTGACTTCAAGTGATCCTCCTGCCTTGACATCCCAAATGCATTGGGATTACGGGCATGAGCCAACCACACCTGGAGATGATGTATAATATTTCTTTAATTTTTAGTATGTTTTTTTCTTTAAGAGATGAAATCTTTTTGCTCTGTTGACCAGGCTAGTCTTGAACTCCTGGCCTCAAGCAATCCTCCCACCTAGGCCTCCCAAAATGCTGGAATTATAAGCATGAGCCACTGTGCCTGGCCTAATCTTTCTAATAGGCTGTTGAATTCATTTGCTAGTATATAGGTGAGGTTTTTTTGTGTCAATATTTGTAAGGGATATTGGTCTGCAGTTTTCTTGTAGTGTCTTTGACTAGCTTTGGTATCAGGATAATGATGGCCTCATACAATGAATAAAGAAATATTCTTTTCTCTTTAATTTTTTTTTAAAGCTTGAGAAGGATTGGTGTTAGTTCTTTAAATGTTTGGTAGAATTCACCAGTGAAACCATCAGGTTCAGGACTTTTCTTTGTCAAGAGATTTATTATTATTATTGTTATTATTACTCATTCATTCTCCATACTAGTTATAGGTCTCTTCAGATTTTCTATTTCTTCATGATTCAGTCTTGGTAGGTTTTTCGTTTCTAGGAATGTGTCTGTCTTATCTAGTTTATCCAATCTGTTAGCATACAAATATTCATGGTACTCTCTTTGAATCATTTTTATTTCTGTAGAATCAGTAGTAATGTTCCCACTTTCATTTCTGATTTTGGTAATTTGAGTTTTCTCTCTTTTTCTCTTAGTCCATGTAGCTAAAGATTTGCCCCCTTTTTTTGTTATCTTTTAAGAACTAGTGTGTTTGGTCTCATTTATTTCCTTTATTGTTTTCTGTTCTCTATTTTGTTTATGTTTGCTCTAATCTTTATTATTTCCTTCATCTTCTAGTTTTGGGTTTAGTTTGTTCTTTTCCTAGTTACTTAAGTTATACAGTTAGGTCACCCACTCCAGCCTGGGTAACAGAGAGAATTTTCTTATTTTTGTTTGTGTTTATAGCTATAAATTTTCCCCCTTAGCAATGCTTTTGCTGCATCCCATAAGTTTTGGCATATTGTATTTTATTTTCATCCATCTCTAATTATTTTTCTAATTTCCCTTTTGATTTCTTCTTTGATTTATTGTTTAATAGTGTGTTTTAAATTTCTACAAATTTGTTCATTTTCTGGTTTCCCTTATGTTATTGATGTCTAACTTCATTCCTTTGTACTCAGAGATAACACTACATTTTTTCTTTTCTCTTTTTTCTTTTTTTGAGATGGAGTCTCACTCTATCACCCAGGCTGGAGTGCAGTGATCTTAGCTCATGCAACCTCCAACTCCCGGGTTCAAGTGATTCTCCTGTCTCAGCCTCCTGAGTAGCTGAGATTACAGGTGTGCACTACCACGCTTGGCTAGTTTTTGTATTTTTAGTAGAGATGGGGTTTCACTGTGTTGCCCAGGCTGGTCTTGAACTCCTGACCTCAGGTGATCCGCCTGCCTTAGCCTCCCAAAGCGCTGAGAGGATTACAGGTGGGAGCCACCATGCTGGGCCTGACACTAAACTCTTTTTAAGTCTGTTTCATAGGTCTATTCTGGAGAACGTGCTATGCACACTTGAGAAGAATATGTTCTGTTATTATTGCATAGAATGTCCTGTATATGTCTGTTAAATATAATTTATTTGTTGTATTGTTCAGGTGCTATTTCCTTACTTCTGTCTGTTTGTTCTATTCTTGAGAGTGAAATATTGCAATCTCCAACTATTATTGTAGAACTGACTACTTCTCCCTCCAGTCTAAGTTCTATCAATTTTTGCTTTCTATATTATGATGGTCTATTACTAGGTGTTTAAATGTTTGTAATTGTTACTTCTTATTGCTGTATTGAGACTTTTATTAATAAAATGCATCCTTCTTTGTCTCTTCTAAACTCTTGGGATTTAAATCTATTTTGGCCAGGTGTGGTGGCTCATGCCTATAATCTCAGCACTTTGGAAGACTGAGGCAGGAGAACTGCTTGAGGCCAGGAATTCAAGACTCACCTGGACAACATAGTGAGACCCTCCTGTCTCTATAAAAACTTAAAAAATTAACTAGGTGTGGTGGCACATGCCTGTAGCCCCAGTTACTCAAGAGGCTGAGGTGGGAGGATAGCTTGAGCCTGGGAGGTCGAGGCTGCAGTGAGCTCTGATAATGCCACTGTACTCCAGCCTGGGTGACAGACAGAGAGAGACCCTGTCTCAAAAAAATAAAAAAAAAAAGACTATTTTGTCCAAAATTAGTATACCTACACTGCTTTCTTTTAATTACTATTTATCTGGAATATATATTTATATCCTTTCACTTTTGACTTATTTGTCTTTGGATCTAAAGTGAATCTTTTATAGAGAACATAAAATTGGGTTATGGGTCATGTTTTCTAATTCAGTCTGCCAGTCTTTGTCTTTTGATTGGAGAATTTAATCCATTTACATTTAAAATATTTACTGATGAGGTGTTATTTTGCTTTTTGTTTTCTTTTTTGATTTATGTTTTATAAATAAATTTTTTAAACATAGAGACAGGGTTTCACCATGTTTCCCAGGCTGGTCTTGAATTCCTGAGCTCAAGTGACCCACCTGCCTCAGCCTCCCAAAGTACTGTGATTAAAGGCATGAGACATTGTGCCTGGCCAGCTATTTGTTTTCTATATTCCTTATGGAGAAGCAATTTTTTGTCCCTCATTTCCTGCATTACTGTCTCTTTAGAATTTAGTTGATTTTTTGTGTGTGTGAGACAGAGTCTAAGTCTGTCACGCAGGCTGTAGCGCAGTGGCGCAATCTCAGCTTGCTGGAACCTCCCCCTCCTAAGTTCAAGCGATTCTCATGCCTCAGCCTCTCAAGTAGCTGGGATTACAGATGTGCACCACCATGCACAGCTAACTTTTGTATTTTTAGTAGAGACAGGGTTTCATCATATTACCCATGCTAGATTAGTTGATTTTTTTGTAGTGAAACATTTTAATTCACATTTATTTGTATATTCTGTAACTAGTTTCTTTGTATTTACCATGAGATCACATTACAACACTCTAATTTGAATTTACACTAAATTAATTCAATAGCATGCTAACTTCTGTTTATGTATAGCTCCATCCTCACCTCTGTGTTATTGATGCCACAAAACTACATCTTTGTACATTGTGTGCTCAGAAACACAGTAATAATTGTGTTTCTTAGTGTAACAGTCTCTTAAATCATGTAGAAAACAAAAAAGTAGAGTTAAAAACAACTTTACAGCTGGGCATGGTAACTCACGCCTGTAATCCCAGCACTTTGGGAGGCTGAGGCCAGCAGATCACTTGAGGTCAGGAGTTTGAGACCAGCCTGGCCAACCTGGTGAAACCCTGTCTCTACTAAAAATACAAAAATTAGCCAAATACAAAAATTTAGAGATGGGGTCTTGCCCTGTTGCCAAGGCTGGAGTGCAGTGGCACAATCATACCTCACTGCAGCCTCAAATTCCTAGACTCAAGTGATTTTCCTGCCTCAGCACTCCCAAATAGCTGGGACTATAGGTATGTACCACCATTCCTGGCTCTTTATTTCTTCACATGGCTTCAAGTTACTGTCTTGCATTCTTTTATTTCAACCTGCAAGCCTTCTATTGGCATTTCTTGCAGGACAGTTCTGGTGGTAACCAATTTCCTCAACTTTTGTTCATCTGGGAATGTCTTAATTTCCCCTTACTTTTGAAGGATAGTTTTGCTTGGATATAGGATTCTTGGTTGAGGGTTTTTGTTTGTTTGCCTTCTTTGCTCCTAGTACATTGAATATACTAGCTCACTGCCTTCTTGTCCCTAAAATTCCTGATGAGAAATCAGTTGATGATCTCATTGAGGATTTCTTGTAAATGATGATTCACTTTTCTCAATCATTTGTCTTGGTGTGGATTTCTGAGTTCATTATACTTGAAGTTCACTGAGTTTCTTAGATGTTTATATTTGTATCTCTCATCAAATTTGGTCAGTTTTCAGCCACTGTTTCCTCAGATAATCTTTCTACCCTTTTTCCCTGTTCTCCTGATAAGATTCCCATGATGATGAGTATGTTGGTTTACCAATGGTGTCCCACAGGTCCCTTAGGCTCTTCTCACTTTCCTTCCATCTTTTTTCTTTCTGTTTCTCAGACCCAATCATTTTCTTTGTCCTGTTTTCAAGTTTGCTGGTTCTTTTCTTCTGCCTGCACAAATCTGGCCAAATACCTCTAGTGAATTTTTCATTTTTGTCCTTGTACTTTTCAGCTGTAGAGTTTCTTGGTTTCTTTTTAGGTTTTCTATCTTTTTATTGCTATTTCCATTCTGTTCATACACTGTTTTCTTGACTTTCCCCACATCTTCCTTTAGCTCTTTGAGCATATTTAAGACTGTTGTTTTATAGTCTTTGTCTAGTAGGTCTGCTATCTCATCTTTCTTAAGGACAGTTTTTGTTGGTTTATTTCTTTCTTTTGAATAGGCCATAGTTTCCTGTTTCTTTGTGTGTCTTGTGATTGTTGCTGGACGTTGGACATTTGAAACAAATAATGTGATAACTGGAAATCATACTCTCTCCCTTTCCTATGGTTTGCTATTTTTGTCTTTTTTTTTTTGAGACGGGGTCTCACTCCGTCATCCAGGCTGGAGTGCAGTGGCAGAATCTCAGCTCACTGCAACCTCTGCCTCCTGGGTAGCTGAGATTATAGGCATGCGCCACCATGCCTGGGTAATTTTTCTATATTTAGTAGGCACAGAGTTTCACCATGTTGGCCAGGCTGATTTCAAACACTGACCTCAGGTGATCCGCCCACCTTGGCCTCCCAAAGTACTGGGATTATAGGCGTGAGACACTGCACCCAGCCTGCTATTTTTGTCTTTGTCGTGTTTTGTTTTTTATTCTTGTAGGCTGTCTCTGTGCCAAGGATCAGCCTGAGGTACAAATTTAAGGTGTTCTCAGGTCTTTTCTGAGCCTGTACATTTCACTGGGCATGTGTGGTGACTTTTAAATTTACTCCTTCTATGCATTGTTTTTGCATAGTCTATTTTTTAATGTCTGGCTCCCAAAAGGGGAAAAGGAGAAAAATGAAGAAGAAAAGGGATGCTGGTCCTTTAAAACCTCTGGCAATTGCTTTAGCTAGAGGAGGAGGATCTTGTAATAAAAGGATGGTATGTGCAACAAAGACAGCCTGCCTCTGTGTCTGCACTTCCATGATCCAAAGCAGCAATCAGTGGTCAGGACACAGATCCTAATCTTTGGAGGATAGAGTCCCTTTTGCACACCCTGGCAAGCTGCTCCAGTAGTACATACACAGCTGCCTGCCATGGGGCTGAGAGGTGGGGAATGGGTAGCTGCTGCTGAGTTAAGAGCTGAAATTGACCAAAATTAACCATAATTTGACATCCAAGCCTTCCCCTAGAGGTTGCTTGCCTTCAGTATACTCCAGAGTTCCAAAGTAGTTACGAGACAAATTTTGCTAGTGTGTTTGTTCTCTAGCTGAGAAGACAGGTCCCTACTCCTCCCTATTCCATCATCTTTCCAGAATCCTCTCTCCCAACTGCCATTTCACACACATTTTTTTTCTTCTAGGTATATTTTTAGGAATCTTATTTTGATTTGAATAGAACTTGTAAATTCTAATGTCCCATTGCTAGAGAATATCAAATAAGACAGTATCTGAGTATGTATTTTTAAAACATTTTTTAAATAAGTAAGTAATCTTCTTTCTTGTTCACACTCTTTATAATTAGACCATAAACTTAGAAAGTTCAGAAACAGCTATGTTATAAGAAGTCCCTTAGATTGCTTGTGGTCATCTTTACTATCTCAGGCTGCATTGGAGGAGTCAGGAGAGGCTCAGACCTTTCCTCAAAGGATAAGGACATGTCTTTAAAAATAGACAGAGAGCCTTTTTGTGTATATGGCTTTTATTAAATCCAAGAGTATAAAAATATATTTGGTCCGTGTATTCATAAAAGGCTGCCTTAAGTTTATTTTCATGTAAGAGAAGAGTGACTCAATCCTGTTATGTTTGTCTAAGTTTCTGTATAATCCAACACATTGATGATAGAAAGATGGATTGTCCTCTATAGCTACTACTTTGGTTACTCATAAATGTTTTTGAAACATTGTGCCAATTTATCAAAAAAGTCTATATTCCTAAACCCACTCATTTCAGGAAACAACCACAGCTATTTTTTATTGTTTTTATTTTATACTGATTGAAATATAGGCCACCTGGAATTAGCTTCCTTCTGTCTCCCTTATTATTAAATTCAAGTATATAATTTTACCCCTGATGTGTTCAGTGAAGCATGATTAAAATGTTACTTTAAAAGTTAAAATAAGCTAGTGTGTGAAACAATAGTACTAAATGGGTTAGTCACAAATCTATTGTCATATAATATTAGAAACAAGTATTTCTTGCTGACATCCCTGCCTTAATCAGTTCACTAGTCCATAGCGGCTTAGTGAGATTGTGTTTAGCCTATTTCCCGAATGGCAATTAAGAAATGGTTTTATTTCCTAGTAAAGGTTTGCCAGTGATATTTTTCTGGCCTGTCCACCCCTATAAATTCTCCGTCTCCATCTCTCCCTTTACAATACCCACACCTCTCTTGAAACCCTCTTACTTTCCCTGATCACTAAGACCAAGGCATTCAAAATATTCCCTGTGTGTTTGGGCACTGCCCAGTGAGGAAGAAATGATTAAGCAGCCAAATGTTTGAGACCCAGCTACATGCACTGATTATCCTCTGCTTAACTGTTTCTTGAACTGTGAGGAGCTTAATGGCTGGGACCCATTGTTCTTCTCTTGACGTTAATGAAGAAATCAGAGCATGCAGCTGATTTCCTAAGATGGCTGAGAGTGACATGCTGAATTGATTGATTTGTCCTCTTCTCTCCAGGACCATTCTAGCTAGACTAGAGCAATGGAGAGCGTGGGGTTGCTGGAATAAACACATGTGCACATATAAGCACACATGAATACAAGCACACCACCTCCGTCTATCTGCATGCCAGGGTGTATTTACCTTCTAGTAAAAGGATTGAAGAGACTCTCAGATAGTCTGCTTAAGAGATATACTGTCCTCCTAGTTTCTGTTCTACTTTCTCAGTGATTAAGAATCCTGGTAGCAGCAGCCATCTGCAGCTTTTCTCTGTAAAGCAGACTTCACAGTTCAAACCTGTATCCTGTGGGCTTAGGTGTTGTCCGGATACATACGTACTTGACTAAATTATCAGAAGGTCATCTATTTCTTGTTTGTTTTAATTAAAAGAATTATTATTAATTTGCAGTTATGAATTAAGAGTAAAAGCTCCCTTTTCAATGTTAACAACATAATGTGTATCCTTTATTACCTTCCTAAATGTGCATATAATTATAGAGGAACAATTAAGATATAAATATATAGTGTTATCTGTCTTTTTTTTTAAATTTTTTTTTCTTTTTTATTATAGTTTAAGTTCTAGGGTACATGTGCACAACGTGCAGGTTTGTTACATATGTATACATGTGCCATGTTGGTGTGCTGCACCCTTTAACTCATCGTTTACATTAGGTGTATCTCCTAATGCTATCCCTCCCCCACTCTCTGTCATTGTTTTTGAAAAACAGATTGTATTATTATCTTGCATTTGTCAATAAAAGGATGATGAAAGTCCTCCTACGGCCACTGTTATAGCTCTTAATTTGGCCTGGCATTCAGTGGTATGTTTGACTATAGTGTATTCCACCATTCCTGCTAATGGGCCTTTAGTTCCTATTTTTTCCCCACTATAAACAACATGATATTCTAGGAGAGGAAATAGTAACACTGCTTCTGAAGTTGGACCGCTTGGATTGGAATCCTGTGGCACCACATAGCAATGTTTGGAGCTCCAGCAGCATTGTTTCTTGTGTTCAGTTCTCTTTGTTCTCCCTCCTAGGTCTTTTGAGCTGGCATTACTATTACTATTACTGTATGTCTCTCTGTTACTTTTCATGGTCATTGTTCTTTTGGGAGAATCTTCTTGATAACATAAAACATCTCCCAGGCCCTACCCACAAACATTGTATTTTTCACATTGTTCAAAGGTTAGTATTTTTCCTCAGGAGCAGAATGAGCCAGTTGAGGAAGATTCTAAATTGAAAAATATCTGAGACATCTCTCTCAAATAATTATTAAGAAAAAAAGCCATTGCTTTAGGTTATTGCTGTTATGTTCTTTTAGTTTCATTACCTTAAAATACGTTTGTTTGTTTGTTTGTTTTTCCTGAAAATTCAAGCAATACCTACTAATTGTAGAGAGTTTGGAAGCTACAGAAAAGGCTAAAAATTAAATAAAACTATCAGGTGTGACTATGAAGCAATAGCATGAGATAGTTTCTTGGCATGATGGAACCATTGTGTATCCTGATAGTAGTGGTGGTTATATGAATCTACATGTGTTAAAATTCATAGAACTGAACATCCCCCCAGAAAAGTTTCACCATATAATAACTTTTAAAAAGTTATATTAGGCCTGGCGCGGTGGCTCAAGCCTGTAATCCCAGCACTTTGGGAGGCCGAGACGGGCGGATCACGAGGTCAGGAGATCGAGACCATCCTGGCTAACATGGTGAAACCCCGTCTCTACTAAAAATACAAAAAATTAGCCGGGCGTGGTGGCGGGCGCCTGTAGTCCCAGCTACCCGGGAGGCTGAGGCAGGAGAATGGCGGGAACCCGGGAGGCGGAGCTTGCAGTGAGCCGAGATCGCGCCACTGCACTCCAGCTTGGGCGACAAAGCGAGACTCCGTCTCAAAAAAAATAAAAAAAAAAAAAAGTTATATTAAAAAATAGAACCATCCATAATTCCTCCACTTAGCATTTATCAGTATCAACATCAACATGGTAACATGGTGGCATCGTTCTTCCTGGTATTTCTTTCTTGTTTCTTTTTTTTGAGACCGAGTCTCACTGTCACCCAGGCTGGAGTGTAATGGCACTATATTGGCTGACTGCATCCTCCACCTCCTGGGCTCAATCAATCCTCCCACCTTAGCCTCCCAGATAGCTCGGACCACAGGTGCATGCCACCATGTGTGGCTAATTTTTCATATTTTTGTAGAGATGGGGTTTTGCCATGTTGCCCAGGCTGGTCACAAACTCCTGAGCTCAAGTGATCTGCCCACCTCAGCTGCCCAGTGCTGGGATTACAGGCATGAGCCACCATGCCCAGCCCCTTCATTTTATATATTTTGTAAAACATTTTTATATGTTTTGCTAATATTTCATCACCAGATATTTCTAATTCATGTGACTATTCTCCTATTAGGGTACATTTCCTCGGTGTTACCTTAAAAACTAAGTGTGGGGCCAGGCATAGTGGCTCACGCCTGTAATCCCAGCACTTTGGGAGGCCGAGGCGGGCAGATCACCTGAGGTTGGGAGTTCGAGACCAGCCTGACCAACATGGAGAAACCCCGTCTCTACCAAAAATACAAAAAAAATTAGCTGGGCGTGGTGGCATATGCCTGTAATCCCAGCTACTCGGGAGACTGAGGCAGGAGAATCGCTTGAACCTGGGAGGCAGAGGTTGCAGTGAGCTGAGATCGCACCATTGCACTCCAGCCCAGGCAACAAGAGTGAAACTCTGTCTCAAAAAAAAAAACAAAAAACTATGAACAAAAATTGTTAATTTAAGAATGAACATTTAACTTCTGGTTTTTCTAGAGTTGTCCTCAGAATAAAACCTGGTCTTCAGGAGACAAATTCTTCTCTTATCACGGGCTGTGAAGTTTTGTACCTCAACTTATATACTCACCCTGCCGCAGCTGTGTTCCTGTAGATCCTAGAACTCACGGAGTTCTTCCTGATTTTGGAGTGCTAGAATGCTTCTCTTCATCCAGCGTTACTTAACTACCATACTCCCCCTCTCTCCCCATACTACAAGGCTAACACTTTTTTGGGGGAGGATGGAGTTTCACTCTTGTCACCCAGTCCAGAATGCAATGGCGCATTCTCAGCTCACCACAACCTCCACCTCCCATGTTCAAGCGATTCTCCTGCCTCAGCCTCCCGAGTAGCTGGGATTATAGGCATGTGCCACCATGGCCGGCTAATTTTTGTATTTTTAGTAGAGACGGAGTTCCACCATGTTGGCCAGGCTGGCCTCGAACTCGTGACCTCAGCTGATCTGCCCACTTCGGCCTCCCAAAGTGCTGGGATTACAGGCATGAGCCACTGCGTCTGGCCCAAGGATGATACTTTTACGCCTCAGCTTAAAAGTCACCTCACAGAGTGGTCTTCTCTGAACACCCGGTTTCCCTTCACTGTTATTTTCTCTCACACAACAGAAACAATTGCCATAATTGGTATTTATTTTTACATTACCTTGTTTATTGTTGGTCTCTCTCACCTAATTATAAGCTCCATGGAGGGCAAAGACTATGTCAGTTTTGCAGAATATCATATACCCACTGCTTAGCACAGTGCCTGGCATGTAGCAGGAGCTCAGTAAATAATCGTTGGCTAACTGAATGAATGTTTGGAGAGTTTATATTCAGATTTTAATTTTAATTTTTTTTTTTTTTTTTTGAGACGGAGTTTCCCTCTTGTTGCCCAGGCTGGAGTGCAATGGCGTGATCTTGGCTCCCCAAGTGATTGTTCTGCCTCAGCCTCCTGAGTCACTGGGATTACAGCATGGGCCACCACACCCAGCTAATTTTGTATTTTTAGTAGAGACAGTGTTTCTCCAGGTTGGTCAGCCTGGTCTTGAACTCACAATCTCAGGTGATCCGCCCGCCTCAGCCTCCCAAAGTGCTGAGATTACAGGCATGAGCCACCACACCTGGCCCAGATTTTAATATTTTTAATTGAATTAACTGTCAGTGGTATCAAGATTGCTCAGTGACCATCAGTGTATCTTAATTTTATGAAATGGGTTGTGATCTTCTTATTCTACACAGGAGTGAATATTTTTAAAGCTAGGCAATCTTTTTCCATTTAGTTTTTTCTTACTTTAATTTCTTTTGTGTGTTAGTTCTATACCCTACCTCCTTAACCCCACTATATGTGTGAATATGTACTTGTATATATTAGTCTATATTGTTAAAGTTACTACTGGCTTTACAATTCTCAATTTCTTTGGAAAGCAAAAGCTTTAAACTCTTTTTTTCTCCCACTAATCACTTTTTGTTCTTCTCTTTTTTTTTTCTTTCTTTCTTTCTTTCTTTTTTTTTTTCTGTTCCTGCTCATGACTAAATTCTGTTGCTAACATTCTATGAGTCTGGCTGACAAGACTCTTAATTCCATTTCTCTTTCTTGAACTGTTTAGAAGCGTTTAAAGTTATAATTAAGTAACTAAATGGAATACTAGGTAAATTTTGGCATTAGGTTACTGTGAGTGAGTTGGCTTATTTTGTTGTTAATAAATCACTTAGTACTTTTTGCCAAGGGAAGCCAGAAGTAAATCATCATTGCAGAGGGTAAAATAAATAGTATCGAACTGAGGGCGAGCATTTGGGTATGAGAGGAGCAGCAGTACTGTTCAGTATCTGGCCTCAAATCATATCACCTCTTTCCACCCTTCAGTTTCTCCAGTCTTTTGCCAATGCTTCCTGGAAATTCTTAATTTTCTGATCCAAAGTGGATCAAAGACCTACCACTACAAGTTTAGGCTTTCATTACTTCCCATGCAGGTGGATGGATCATCACTATCCTTGTGATTGTTAAGCTCAGGTATGAGTATGGTAGTTATCAAAGACAGAATTAAGTCAGGTTCCTTCTAAAGACATTCAATCCACCTAGATAAGACCAGGGAAAGGAAGAAAAGTTCATTCTGATTTCCAGTGAGACTTAGGTGATAAGAAAAAGGCAGTGAACGTCATTTTCATTGAGCTTTTTTTCCTTCAGAATGAAGAAAAGGTGAATACATAGACACTTTAGGAAAGTTCACTTTCTCTTTAAAGTGACTAGAGAAAACAAAGGGCTAGAAATATTAAATGGAAGATAACCCTTAAAGGCAAGATGACTGCCACTTGAGTCCAGGAGTTCAAGGCAGCCTGGGTGACAGAGTGAGACCCAGTCTCTTAAAAAAAAAAGAGAGATGCATATGGTATTAGAATACATTTTTAAGTGATTTTTTTGAACTTTTATATTTCTGGTAAGCTACTGTGGCTGCGATTTCTCATCCATCTTTCCAAGGTTCTAGCTAATTCAGGAACATACCATCATTGTTATGACATTGTTCAGGTGAGTGGGAATAACAGTGTTAATCCCCAGAGAAATAGCTATTGCACAAGTCACAGAGGGCAGACTGGGTGTCTGTAGAATGCAAAACTTGAATTAAGAGTTGCAAGTCCACACTTTTACTGCTTTCCTTGAGATATGTAGTTAAAAAAAAAAATTAGTTTCATATTAGACTGTTTAAAAAAGCAAACAGACTTTATTTAGTTTGGTAGATTTTCTTCCTGGTGTCTGGAACTATGCCCTCATTTATTGTGGCTTATTTAAAACAGCATATTTTAAAGCAGTAATTATAGTACAGATGATCAACAAAGCCAAATATATGTGCCATGCTAATCTTTGTACAGTGTTCTGAGAAATCAATGTTGTTCTCTTTTATTAGTGGCTGAAAGTAGTTAAATGTTTTCAGTAAAAACCTTGTTGACACTCAAGGTGTTTTTATTTTAAGAAACAAATGGAGAGACAAAGGCTAAATCTCTGTTTGCTTTTCTGCGACTATCATTGATTCTCTCTAAAATGGGATTGACAAAATGATACAGAGAGGTAAGAATATCTTTGTGCTTCAGTCTGATTGTGGGTATGGGGGAAGATTTGGAAGAGGCTGGATCTTTAAAACTCAATGTAGAGTTTTCCCTAGGCAAAAGCTAAACAAAACCAATGCCTGTGTTCTAGAGAAATGTCCTAAACAATCTCTTCTCCCCCAACAAGCTTCATGAGATAGATGCAGAGACTACTCCATATCCTCATGGGTGATATTATTATAAAACACACTCTCACACTTGGCACCTCCAAATGTCTGATTATTTACCTTCAGCAAGACAAAAATGTCACCATTGTTTGAAGAAATGAAAGTATTAGTCCTGATGCTAGCAGAGCTGCTTTAGAGAAGAAGGAAAAAAAAAAAAAAATACCACCAAAGAACCCTTGGTAGGATGCTAATCAGGCCTATTCAGAAAAGCCCTAATTAATGTAATTAAAATCTGTCAGATCAAACTGATTAGCCTGATACTCAAGCCGAGTGGAGGGAGTGGGGCTCCTGGGGGAGGGGAGGCAGCTGCTGCTAAGGTGGGGTTAGCTTTCAGAAGAAGGAGGTGGTTGGTCTCCAAGGTGATCAAAGCAACTTGTCTTTCATTTCCATGGAGGGAGGACAGTGGGCTCCTGGCTGGAGACCTAGTTTCCTGTGTCTCTAGTTGCTCTCCCGCACCGAACCATTCAGGTAGGAGAAGCAGGGCCTTTCTGGGCTGTGGTGGAAGGCAGCTGGGGAGGTGTCTTGTCTTCCTCTTTGACAGCTAGAATGCAGATGAAGAGTTTTTCCTCCCCTGGCAGTCCCCTGTTGCAGTCATTGGTCATGACCACCAACACACCAGCAGGAAGGAGACAAAGGCTGTGTCATGTGATCTTCCTGATAGGGCTGTTGACACAGGCCTCTTGTGAAGATCCACATTCTGGGGTGGGAGAGCAGCCAGTGGCCTCTGCCCGGCGGGGCTCTGTGCTGGGGAGAGGGAACGTTCTGCTCAGAGGCAGCCCTTTCAGAGGTCCCGAGAAGTTTCCAGGCGGCTTGAGTGGAAAAGTGAGTATTTCATCAGCAGTGCGAGAGAGTCTCAGTCTAGCCAAATGGAAGAAGGAAGGACAAGTAAATTCGGGGTTAAGAAATTCTCTGAGCTTCTAATCATGTCCTGAGATATATTCTTTCCTGGAGGGATAAAATGACATTTCTCCTAATAACAGTTATTCTGAAGTTCAGAGAAGGTCATCGCAGGTCTTTATCACTTCTTTACTGATATAGAAGTTTAAAAAGCAAGACTCACTTAACCACCTGAAGTGATTTTATATGATCTTTCCTTGTTTCTTAACAAACAGGACTAAGTATCCTGGGTCTTCATGATACCGTAGTCATATTGTACCCATTTTGATTTTTCTGCTAACACCAATATCAGAAATAACTAGGAAAGAAAAAGGAAGAATGAAGATACAGAAAGAATTTGGAGTTTCAGCTTTCTTCCTTAGTTGTAAATGCTACATGGAGTTGTACACAGCATTTTTAGTCACAGCCTAGCATTAAGTTTATGCAATTTCTTGAGTTTTTGACAACAGTCAGAGAAGTGATTAATTTGGGTTTCGCTAGCATGGTACACCTTAAAATTGTCTTTGACAGTGGGGTGGGTCTTTGGTGGAAATGCCTGTAGAAAGATGAACAGGCACATGAATTGTGGGCCAAAATGTAAGTTGAGGATTGCATTGCTTCTTTTCATTGTGCATGGTTTAGCTAATAACACAGGAACAGGATGTAAAAAGATAAATCTTTGTTGTAGGAAGTTAGTAGGACCTAACAAGGAGAAAATGTGTATTAGGATCACCACTGCAATGCCCTCTTCTGTCATCCTTATCTTCCTTATCACATTTTGCTACCATCTCTTATAATGGTTGCACCAAAGGAATAAGAATTATAAGGGCTTTCACTAAAACTTTAGTAAGAAAGTGAGAAAACCATTTCTGGTGACAAAGAGAGTAGGAACTAGGAGTTGAGAACCTTTGATAGTTGTCAGTTTTTGCTGTGGTTAGCCAAGTGAGAGCAAATCCTATACTCCAACCCTCAGTCTCTTCAAAGGTAATGCAGGGGCTGGGCTGGAGAAGTGAACAGATCTAAACACCTGGGACATTTAAATGAATAAATTCAAAGTAGACGCATACTCCATTTTCTAGCTGTGAAACTGCAGATTTGGCACCTCTTAACCAGCTTGTGCCAGATTCTAAAATGTAGTGGTAATTAGTTAATGAGTATATGCCTTTGTTTCTACTTTATTTGGTATGAATGACTAGAAATGGGAAAAGTTCCTTTTCCTTTTCCAGACCTCTAATAGCGTGGGCCCTGTGTCTGTCAAAAGCAACATCTTGCACTTTGGGAGGCCAAGGCAGGAGGATCGCTTGAAGCTAGGAGTTCAAGACTAGCCTGGGCAACATAGGGAGACCCCATCCAAAAAAAAAAAAATTAGCCAGACATGGTGGTGCATATGCATAGTCCTAGCTTCTCGGGAGTCTGAGGTGAGAGAATTGCTTGAGCCCAGGAGTCTGAGGCTGCAGTAAGCTGTGATCATGCTACTGCACTCCAGCCTAGGCAACAGAGAATATGCCTCAAAAAAAAAAAAAAAAAAAAAAAAAAAAGGCAACATCTCCAGAAAAAGCAACATGAGTGTGTAGTTATGGGCAGGACTCAGGCACTCAGAACTGACCACGCTGCATTATTGCGATGTCAGCAGCTTAGTTCTGTCCACACCTGTTCTGTTCAGACCACTGAGCCTATGTTTGGCTTAGCCCCCCTTTCCTACAATTTCACAATTTTATAACTCTCCTGGTTGCACTGATATCCTTGAAAAAGACAGCTGAGTTCAGTTAGTGAACCTGCAGTAAAGTGGGGTTGCCTGGTCAGCACAGGGTCTTATCAGGAGAGAAATGTGTTTTATGGAATACTGAAGGCCAGAAAGGTAGGGGAAGGCGTTTCTCTTTTTCCTTGTTACTTTTGTCTTGCTTCAGATTTAACCTTTTCCACTCCTTAGTATTTTGGAGATCTTTTCTCTAAATGTGAAGGAAATGCCTTCCAATTTTTTTTTTTTCTTTTTGAGACAGAGTCTCGCTCTGTCACCCAGGCTGGAGTGCAGTGGCACGATCTCGGCTCACTGCAATCTCTGCCTCCTGGGTTCCAGCGATTCTCCTGAGTAGCTGGGATTACAGGCATGTGCCACCACACTTAGCTAATTTTTGTACCTTTAGTAGAGATGGGGTTTTGTCATGTTGTTCAGGCTGGTCTCGAACTCCTGGCCTCAAGTGATCCACCCACGTTGGGCTCCCCAAGTGCTGGGATTACAAGCATGAGCTGCTGTGCCTGGCCCCATTTCCAATTTTATATTAGCATTTTGGAGGCAGCAAGAGAATGTGGGCACGAGAGTCTAGTCAGTATGAGAAAGAGAACAGAGAGAACAGATGCTGATACTGGAAAGCAAACTACTTGCAGCTCCCAAAGCCAATTATGTTACCTCTTCTATTTCTATAATAGGGGAGCTTGACAACAAATGTTGAAATCTGTAACTTCCTTTCACCAACAACCCTCAGGTGGCTGACCAAGTCGTGCACATTTTATGTCTATATGAATATGCTTTCCATGCATCCCCTTAGTAAACAGACACTTCCAAAGTCACTTCTCCAGCCATACTTCCCACAGTTCTGTGAGTCCTTCATTTTGGCCAGTGTGGATGGGAGGATGGCCTGAGCTCTTCCCTTCCCTCACAGCTTTGCTTGTCCAGCTGTGGCTGCTGGGATGCCATCCAAGGCTCAACTCAGATGACACCTTCTCCACCACCTGCCCTGGTTGCCCTGTCCTTCCTTCTTCCTTTCCTGGGCTGCTTCTGTGGCATCTATCATATCCTTCCCTGAACTGCATGCACATGCACATGGCCACACACACACACACAGGCACGCTTGTACTATGCCAGACTGGAATCTTGTGCCTTCTCCGTGCCTGGCACCATGTCTGTAATTAACTACCCACTGAGCAAATGAATATAGGAAAGAATTATAAATGGCTGCCTTTACCTTTAAATTTGATCGGTTCCTTGTTCTCCTGATTGTCTCCCTTTACTTCTTGTCTTTTTGGCCTTGAGAGCCTGAATTTAGGCCATGGAGAATTTCATACACACACTTTTACCCTCACTCTAACCTGCTGACCACTTCTTTAGTTTCCCTGCAAATGCAAAATAATGAATTATCTGAACTTTCAGACTATTCATGTTTGGTGCAGAATAGCGTAGGAGATGGCACTGAGTAAGCAGCTTGAATACTAGTCTGAACTCCGATGCTGGTGTGATGTGAACTTGGAAAAGTCACCTCATCTTACTGGGGCTCTGCTTCTATTTCCCTGAAATGAGGGGGTTGGACTGACAGTGCTTCTCAAACATGGGCCTTGGATCCATCAACCAGATTTCTGGTTTTATCTATTCTGTTTGTTAGAGTTACTCTTTCAGTAGGCTTAATAGAAGTAAAAAAGATAATCAGTAGTAGTTCCATTACTAAGATAAAATGTTTGGATACAGTTATACACTCTATCTCTAAGATTCTTTATGGAATTCTAAACTAGTGTGATTTGAAGACATCCTGAGAAGAGCTTTGCTAAAACTAAAATGAAAACCTAAAAGAGAATTATTACACATAGGAATTGTTTTTTGTTTAGTTTTGCAGTTGTTTATGGTACTTTGGGATATAAAGTATTGAGGGCTTTTTAACATTTACTTTTTATTCTTCACAAAAATAGATGAGCTTGTTTCCAAAGAATGTATATTCCTAAGCTGTCAACTTTCTGGGCATACTAGGTTCTCTCCCTTCATCCATCTTACCCGCCAAGAGAAAACTTCCCTCACCACAGAGGGCTGTTTGGGGACTTGGTAGTTTTGTATGCTAGATGTCTTACACAGTTACACCTTCAAAAGCATATTTTATAACAGTCAGTACTTGGGTGGATTTTGGCCATTCATAATTCTTTCTCTTTTCTTCTCTGAGTTAAAAATAAAGCAAACCAATATACCCACATCTAAGAAATTGAGAGAAACACTATTCAAAAGTTACAAGTAAAGCAAAACTTCTTAAAAAGTCATATCCTTAATGAAAAAAGTGTTTACTTTTTGTATTTAAAATCTAGTGATAAATTGTGCTTAGAAATATCTAAAAATATATTGGGAAAAGGTACATCCAGAAAATCTTCATGCCTGATGGGTTGGTTTTGTCACTATACCTGTAGTGTTCTATCCATTAAAAGAACAAAGTTTTCCTAGAAAAGTCGGGTTTCACCTGTTATAAATCCACAATGTTATCCATGCAGTCTGTGTATTTTTTTCATTCAGAGCATTGAGCCTGACTGAAGAGAAACTTAAGAAGGATCACAAAGCCAAAAGGTTTCTTAATTGTACCTAGGAATGAAAATCATGGTAACAAGAATTATCTGACATGTAATAAGCTTCCTCGTTAATTGTTAACTCTTTGAGTTGGACCTGGCTCCTTAAGCAAACATAACCACAGTAGGCTGGGGCTTCTGTCCCCGCAGACCCAGTCTTAGGGACTAAGCTTGTGGACTAAGGAGGCCTCTTCCCCAAACTAGGAGAGTGGACTCGCAGCAGGAGGGCTTTCACTGTCTCTTCACACAGGAAGGGAAGGAATCATGTTACTTAAACTGCTATTTTCACATAAAGAAGGCAGAGAAGGGGGACTGGTTCTGTAAATGTCTTTAAGATCACAGGGTAGCTGACCTGACTTTCTCAGCTGTTATTTTGCTTGTTTAACTGACCCGGTGTCTGAGCAGGTGTGTGGTGCCGCAAAGGATTGCTTAGGATAGCTGGCATAACTCTCCTTTCCATCTGGAAAAAAGAGGGGCAAAGAGTAGGCCACAATGAGGCTTGGTTAGGAAGATTCTGGAGTCTGAGCCCTTGAAGGGGGAAATGATGCCGAAGCCTGAATTTTCTTTATAGAAGGCAAAATGGTTTTTGAAAAGGTGAGTGGGTGGTCTATGACAGTTATACTGTATTTGGGGAATGGTGTTGCCTGTATATTTTCCAGGTAACCAGTTTGTTTTCTTTATTTTTCCATGTGTAAATTGGAGAATTAGAATTTACATTAGAAAATTGTTACGCTAAGTGAAATAAACCACATTTAAAAAGACACATATTATATGATTCCACTTATATGTGGTGTCTGTGTCAAGTTCATAGACACAAAGTAGAATAGAGCCACCAGGGACTGGGGGTAGGGAGGAATGAATAGGGAGTTATTGTTTGATAGGTTCGGGGAGGATGAAAGTTCCGGAGATAGATACTGATGATGGTTGAACCACAGTGTGAATCTACTTAATGCCACTGAACTGTACACTTAAAAGTGGTTGAAATGGTAAGTTTTATGCCATGTATGTTTTACCACAATAAAGAAACATCAGTTATTATAAATATTGTTCAAAGACATATTGATCGTAAGGTATACCAAAGGAAACCTGTAACAATTTGGTCCAGGGCCTAGAAGGCTAACATGATTAAGACGTAGCAAGATTTTTTGTTTGTTTTTTCTCAAGTAGAATGAATACTTTGGCAAGATTTTTTTACTCTATGGAAGATTTTCACATCCTTTGTTTTAAAGGTATGGTCGTCTTGAATTTCTGGTTATTGATGCCTTTAATAATAACCGAAAAAATCATGTGTTTTATGCTTCATGTTTACATTTAACTAGCAATTTTAAAAATAACCATCAACTTGCTGTTAATAATGTGTATTTTACCTCATCCGATTATGGCATAGGAAAATATCTAGCATATTAAATTCAACAATTGTTTTGATCCTTTGTTGGAAGACAGACTGTCTCCTTGATGATTAATTTAGTAGGATGGCAGATTTACACCCAAATATTTCTCAACTAGTTGAGTAAAAATACATAACTTTAAAAATTCATTGTCATGCCGGGCGTGGTGGCTCATGCCTGTAATCCCAGCACTTTGGGAGGCCGAGACAGGTGGATCACGAGGTCAGGGGATCGAGACCATCCTGGCCAACATGGTGAAACCCCATCTCTACTAAAAATACAAAAATTAGCCAGGCATGGTGCACTCCTGTAGTCCCAGTTACTCAGGAGGCTGAGGCAGGAGAATCACTTGAGCCGGGAAGGCAGAGATTGTAGTGAGCCGAGATCACGCCACTGCACTCCAGCCTGCGCGACAGAGCGAGACTCAAAAAAAAAAAAAAAGTTATGGTCGCTATTTAGAGGTAATTAAAACCTTAAAAAAAGCTTCAAATATTGAATATTATTTTTCACAAATTTACTTCCTAATTTTTTGAGAATTTTATTTTAATTGCATTCTTATTTTAGAATGAATGGATTTTTAAATTTTATTCAGTTTAGGGAAACTGGACCCAATTTCATTTCTGGCTTTATCCAATAATTTGTATTTACACTGGCTTTAGGAGCATGGTCGGGGAGCTTTGCATATGGTGACCCTCTTCTTCTCTACTCTCTCCCTCTCCCCAAAGAAGAAAAAGCCTTGTTGCAAATAATTTAATTTGAATTTCTAATCAAATCATTTTTGAATCAGACAGAAGACCTCTTAGTGAAAATTGTAACCCAGTTGAAAATTAAAATTAAAACCACCAGACATGTTGTCATAAGTAATCTCTTATAAGTTACCTTCTCCCCTTTATATGTTTTTTTCCTGTTGTATTTATAGTTTTAAAAAGAAAACACAGTTGAGACCCCAATTTAGAAATACATAAATATTCTATTGTATCCCAATTGTTTTAATTATTGAAATACACTTATTAGCACCCAAGGACTCTTAGGAAACTTTAAAATGCCAACACGCTAAGGAGGCTCACTTGTTCTCCTTGGGACCTAGTTATTAAGTAACAGGGTTGAAGCCACAACTGAGTTCCCTGGATTGGGAGGCTCCCTGAATACAAGTGTCTTGGCTAATGTCCTCTTTCGTGGTTTATTTTACCAGTAGCACAGTGCCCACCACCCCCCAGCCCTCCAACCCCGACAATGTATACAATACTCTGTTTGGGTAGAAAGTTCATGCCTTAGAGCATCCTTATCCCCTAGTTTACAGAGTGGTGAGATCTTTCGAATGAGTGTCTAGAGTACAAAGGTTATGAACCACTTGTAAAAAGTTACAGAATAAAAGCCCCTCTGGGGTTTCTTTGCAGAGCAGGATCATTGTGTTAGTCTCTTTTTTTTTTTCATGGAGACTAGGTTGGTGGATCATAGGTCATCTGTTTGCAGGATCAGTCTGCCTATTGCTTGGTTAAGGGGTTGACCAGAGACTGTTGGTGTCATGAGGTAGCTGTCATTATTTCATTGTAGCAGGGAAATAGAAAACAAGATCATCTCAACATTTTTACAGAAACACTTATGTATAAAGAAAACTGAAGATACAAACTCAGATATTTCACAAAATGAATTTTAAATGTCTTTTGACTCTGAAGTAAATGATTTGCCTCTTAATCTTTCTTTAAAGCATTTAAAAATCTTTTGTGTGTATACCTGGTGTACTTGTATAAAACTGAAAATCAGATTGCTACTTGTTCCTTTCTGTCTATCTCTCTCTCACTTAAAACTAATTCTGAATTGGGGCAGGGGCAGATGGTGTCTTCGGTATTTGGTTTTTTTCCCAGATTTTCTTTTAAGAATATGTCAAGTATTCTAAAGACCATTAGATGAATTAAAAAGCATGCCTCTTCTGCTAAAACAATAACTTCCATGTGTTTTCTTTTGTGCTTTACAAATGAATTTATGAAAGACTTGGATATTTCAGCCTAAGAAGATCAGTGTCAGATTAATGTATAAGCTTTAAGAAGATAAGGACCATGTGCATTTTACTTCTTCAGGTAGAACCAAGAATAGCTACAGGCAGTTTAATCAATTATTTAATGGTGATTGGAATGAACAATAGCTATACTTTTTAAGGAGAAAGAAGATGCTTAATGTAATGCTTTTCAAATTTTTCTATGCCAAAAGTTATCTGTTTCTTTGATCTTTATGAGAATAGTGTATGTATTCTTTCATAAGCAGAAACATACTACTGATACTTTGACAGAGTGGATACATATTCTGAATTCATAGTGAGAATAGGATTTTGACATTTCATACACATCATTTTACTGAAGACATCACTACCATGAATACTGGCAATTTGTTTATAATTTGGAACAAAATATATTGAAATGACCCATACTGCTATTGGACCTATGATCTACTCAGTGTGGTCTGTCCTGGATTATCTAAGCCAAGGAAGAAAATAATTCTCACAAAGCATGGCTAGTTAAAAATCACTGCTAATTGAACCTTCCTAGCATTTTGGCTGGTAGGATACTGGGCAGGGTCCTTAAATGTGTATCTGATAGTACTTTGCAGTTTGATGAAGCGAAAAGAAGAGTTGGCTTTTACAGGAATTTTTTTCTTTGATTTAGTTATATTTGTGTGAACAAAATCTGATCGTTACTTTGGGAGGATAATACATGTCTTGCATTATTATATACATGAGACATATTATTAATCAGATCAGGGCCTAGTGTGTGATTAGCAGCCTGGTTCACTATTATAACTAGTTGTCTTTACATCTCTTATGGTTTATTTACTTGTTAGAACACTTTAAATGGAAAATGCTTGTCATTTGAGTATCTGAATCCTTAGAGGAAAAAGGAATGGAGTATGTGTCCCCTTGAAAAGCCTGCAGATTAGATTATCAGCACAGTTAATACATAAGGGACCTTGTGTCTCTCTAACTTGCCAATATCTATTTGTTGAGTGTTGCAAGAGTTTGCTAATTAAACAATTCACAAGATGTTTTGAGCAGAACTTGTGGACATTTCACCAATTGAACATTTTATTGCTGCCGTTGAAAAAAATCTAGTTGGTGTTTATTAACTAACTTTCTTGCCATGGTTCTGGAGAATCATGGGTACAGCTCTGGTCCCCGACTCTAGTTTTAGAGCTCAGAGTCACTATTGACACTTTGCTTGCAAACGTGCCTGTTGTTACTTCAAGGCACCACCATCACTTTACTGAACTTGCAAATATGAGTTAAGTAACAAGATGCTTTTGACTGAGAGTCCAAATCAAATTAAAGCTGTATGTGGAAGGGGATTGGGAGAAAGGCTCATTCTTAAGAACAATTTTTTTAACTCAAAGAAAAACATATTGTTTCAGATATAAAGGTAGGAACTGAGATATTCAAAATTAAAAGTAAATCCTTTCAGGTTAAGAATTTCCATCTGATAATTCCTTACAGATGAAGCTACAGAGCAGTTTTATATCATAGTGTAAGTACAAACTTCCCTTACCCAGTCTTTGTGGTACAGCCCAGCAGGACTTGGACCACTGGCCTTCCCACTCTGTTGTCCTGCAAGTGAGCCCTCAACGGCGAAATGGGAGAAGCAGAGAGAGTCTGCATTTGCCCACAGATCCCTAAGAGGGTAAGGACAGTTTCTGGCCTTCTCGTCCTTCACCACCTTTGCAAGTGATTTTAGTTGAGTGAATTGGCCATTCCTAGAATGTAATTAGTAGGAATATTAATTTAGCCTTTATAAAGGTGAGAAAACTGCCCCACTCCTCAGACAGCTTATCTAATCTGCTCCAGCATGTATCAACTTGCTTGGACTTTAATGCCTTCAGACCCAAAAGCCTGTTTATCAGCCTCACACAACCCACTCAGAAACAGCAAGAGAAGCAGCTACGAAGGAAGTAGGTTTGAGTCTATTTGCCCTTTGTTGTGGTCAGTAAAGGAACTACTTGTGCTTTTTAATTAGAAGGGTGGGACCAGATTTTTCTTAATTGCCGTTGGAGCTATAACACAAAACATTGAAAGAAGAAAGACTTTTTAAAATAAATTCAGTCACATTCTCTCCTGCATTCAACCCCTAACCTTTTCTTTGAACGACTTCTCATTTTCCACTTTTTCCTTAACCCTTCCTTCAGAGCAGATTCAGCCTCCTCAGTTCTGAATAAGGTTTCGAAGCTGTAGCACTGCTTGTGTTTGTTATTTGGCTTGGGAAGGTGCCCAAGATGTGCAAGGCCCCGGCAGGTGAGAATGCAGGGACAATGGGTGTGGCTTTTGTTTTCAGAATGTAGATTCACAAGTGCTCAAGGAATATGACTTCAGCACTATACATTTTGAATAGCCAGAAAGGGTTCGTCAGAAATTGCAGACAGCTGCTTGTACTACGTAGGATTTATCCCTAGAACTAGACAAGGAAATTTGTATTTCCTGTTTTAATTAGAAGGGACTTTCACAACATAAGAATAAAAACCATGGTTTGCCCCAAAGACATGCATCTGCTTTATATGAAATAAATGCATTATAAGTGTGAGAAATTGCTTGAAGATGGCCATGATATTGAGAATATGCTGTGTATTTACTTTATAGTCATCTGAGGTTTTTTTTCCAGTAAGGTTAAGAACCTCAAGAATTTTTATGAGTGGTTTAGAGAAAAGCATGTTCAAGCACTGGAGTTAAAGTTGTCTTTATATAGAAATGTGAAAAGAAGCCTTTTGCTTCATCCACCTGCCAGATATATTCACATATCTGTAGCCTTCTCTTATGGACCCTGAGAAGAGGCAGTGGTCCTTAATTTTTCACTACAATTTTTGGTTTGGAATGCATACTGAATGGCGTATAAGTAGATAGGAATGTATTTGTTGGGATTTTTTTTTCTTCTGAATTTGTAAGATAATCTACTGGTTTATTACACAATATTGATTTTTTTATTCTCGGTAAATCAACCTTACATATGTCTATGCGGAGAATGCTAAATTGACTGTTTCAAAGGAAAGCATGTCAAAGAGCCATTTTTAAATCATTTGGAGTGACAGAGGATTCCTCACAGAAGCATAACTCATCTTTTAAAATGATATTGGATGTAATCATCACTTAGTCCTTGCTCTACAAGAAACTCAATTTTTATTCCTATATACCTCTTACTCCCAGAAAATGTGCCTTAAACCTTGCATGATTCATTTTCCTTTTTAATTATACAAATATAGGTAAGACAGAAATAAGAGGTGTATTCTGAAGATCATAACTCAACTTTTGCTGTAAAAAGTAGATAGAACTTGATGCAAGTGAATTTGTGCCAGTTTCTCCTAACTTTCCCATTTGGGCAGGGGCACTGCTTGATTGTATAGGTTTAGAATTTTGAAATGCTTTGTGACTCTTCATCTCCTTGGACTATTCTTACATTACATACCACCCTGAACCAATATTTGGCAAAAGTTATTTTCAACTCTCAAGTGACTCTTGGGACAGCCTCTAAGTCAGTTTGAGCTGCTATACAAAGTACCACAAAGTGGGCAGCAAAATAAGTTTATTTCTCAGGGTTCTGGAGACTGAGAAGTCCAAGATCAGGGTCCAGCCAAGTTGGGTTCTGGTGAAGGCCCACATCCAAGTTGCAGACAACTTCTCACTTGTTGTCTCCTCACCTGAATACAATCAGAGTGAGAGAGCTCTTTGGGATTTCTTTTATCAGGCACTAATCCCATACACAAGAGCTCCACCCTCATTGCCACATTACCTTCCAAAGATCCTGCCCCCTAATCTATCATATTGAGGGCTTAGGAGTTCAGCATGTGAATTTTGGGGGGACACAAACATTCAGTCCATTGCAGCTTCAAGACAATTGATTCTGGCCTCCATTTGCTTCCACTTTGGCATTCCTACTAGCCAGCATCTTCCTTCCTTCCTTCCTTCCCTCCCTCCTTCCCTTCCCTTCCCTCCCCTCCCCTCCCCTCCTCTCCCCTCCCCTCCCCTCCCCTCCCCTCCCCTCCCCTTTCCTTTCCTTGGTGGAGTTTTGCTGTTGTTGCCCAGGCTGGAGTGCAATGGTGCAATCTCGGCTCACTGCAACCTCTGCCTCCTGGGTTCAGGTGATTCTCCTGCCTCAGCCTCCTGAGTAGCTGGGATTACAGGCATATGCCACCACGCCAGGCTAATTTTGTATTTTTAATAGAGACGGTTTCTCCATGTTGGTCAGGCTGGTCTTGAACTCCCGACCTCAGGTGATCTGCCTGCCTCAGCTTCCCAAAATGCTGGGATTATAGGCTTGATCCACTGTGCCTGGCCACCAGCATATTTCTTTAACTTCATCTTCATAATGTCGGTGTCCTGTTCAAGAAATCACGGTTCATAAAGATCACTTGATGAACCAAATTTAAATTTATAGCATTCGGAGTCGCCATCTATCCTGTCAGTAATTATTTTCATTCTACAAATATTTCTTGAGTACCTACATGTATCAAGCATTGTCCTAAGTGCTGAAGATACAGCAGTAAAAACAACACAGACAAAACACCACAAGACCCCTGTTATTCTGTAACCCCAATAGGGGTTACATTCTAGAGGGAGAGGCAGATAATAAACAAGCACATTAATTAATTCCATTTCAGGTATGATAAAAAAGAGTGATTATGATAGTAGAAATAAAACAGTGTAGGAGAATAGAGAAACAGGCTAGGACACTATTTTAGATAGAGCTCTGTAGACCAAGAAAGAGTCTCTGAAGAGGTGGCATTTGAGTAGAGACTAATGAAATGAATGAGTGATCTGTGTCATGTGTGGTAGAAATTCAAAGGTGGGAATATGCTTGTTTGTTAAAGAAATAGAAAAGCAAACAAACAAAACAAAAACTGTGTCTGGAGCCTAGAGAACAAGTGGGAGAGTGAAAGGAGATGAGACCCAAGGGATAGGTAGAACATGGAAGGGCCTGGTTTGAATACCTTGGCAAGTAAGGAGCTTTAATTTCATTCTGAGGATGATGGAAAGCCTTTGGCAAGTTTTACCATTGGAGTGACATGATGTGATTTATGCTTTCACAGATTTCTGAATGTAGGTGAAGAATACATGGTAGACGACAAGTAGGGAAGAGGAAGATCACTTAGCAGACTCATTCTTTCAACAGTCCAGGCAAGTGATGACAGTGTCTTGGCTAAGATTGGAGTGGTAGAGATGGTGAGATATGGTTGGAGGATTTGGCATTTATTTGGAAGGTAAAGCAAGTAAGACTTGCTGATGGATTGGATGTAGGTGGTGGAGACGGAGATTGGGAGAATAATAAATAACTGATGATTCCTAAGTTTGATTTTGGTGAATGGAGGTGCCATTTACTGAGATTGGAAGATATGGAGAAGAGTAGTTTTGGAAAGAGAGAAACAGTTCTGTTTTGGATTAACATTGAGATGTCCATAAAATGTCCAAATAAAGATGGCAAGTAGGAAGCTGTTTATAGGAATCTGATGCTCAGGGGAGTGTTCCAGGCTGGAAATGAAAATCAGGAGTTGTCAGCTTGTAATTAATGTATTCAATCCAGACAGTTATTTAAATTCAAGCATTAGATGAGGTAGTTGAACTCCAGGTCATGCTATCTTTTCGAAGAGGAAAATGAGGATCCAGCAAAAGACACTAGATGTAGTGGCCAGTGAGGAAAGAGGAAAACAGGACAGTAGAATAGTCCAAAGTCACGTGAAGAATTTTCTCAAGGAGAGCACAATTGTGTCAAGTGCTGCTCAGAGATAAACAAGCCGAAAACAGAGAATTGCCCATTCATTTGGTAACTTGGAAGTCACTGGTGAACAACATGGAAGATGATTTTAGTGCAATCATAGGTGAGAAAGCTTGATTGCAGAGGGTTGGGGAGAGACTGAGATGAGAGGAAGTAGAGGCTGTAAACATAGATAACTCACTCGAGTACTAGGGATTGGCATAAGTGATGAAAGAGGAGGGGCTATATAATAGAAAATTACGTACAAGGGAGGATGGATCATAGACTTGAAGTTGGGTGATAAGGGAAGTGAGAACAAGTGGTAAATACTGGAGAATGGAAAAGTAGGGCAGTTGTTCATTGGATTGGAAGAGCTGATCTAATTTGAGGAATTTCTGGAGTCAGAGCAGTAAAAATGTTCTGGGAAGACTAACGAGGAGGAGGTTAGAGATAGAGGCTTTGGAGGACATGTGCTTCATGGCATGATGGCCATTAAGTGAATTGAGAGTGGGTGGCTGGGATGGGGATGAAGGGGGAGAAAACAATCAGATGATGACAGAGGTAACAAGAACTAACAGTAGGGAGGAAGACAGTGAGCCAGATGTAAAAGTCTTCCGTCATCAAGGGGGATAGACCAGGATATCAGGGGATGATGGCAACTAGCAGAGGTGTAGCAGACACCTGATGTCATGTGCTTCAAAGGAACTGGGATTGGGATTGGAGGAAATGATCTGGAAGCAGTCAGAGAAGCAAGGAGAACCCCAACCTCAATGCCAAGTCCCCTGCTTCTCTTTCTGGCTTTTAGCCAGTGTCCCTGGATTTAGCCACAGTAGTTAGATGGCTCCACTAATCTGGACTGAGTGCCTTCCAGCAGTTCAGCTCTGCCTTGTCCTTAAACACCTGGCTAAGGAGTTACACACCAGCCAGGATGTCCCTGGTTTTCCTTCTGGCTGAATTCATCTGCAATGGCCATGATAATTACATCCCATAGCTCATTGTTATCTCAAACATATTTTCCAGTATGTGATTAGATTCTGAATTCCTCTACTTCATTTTGGCCACCCTCAACAAATTTGGCTCTTATACCCCAGCAACAAGTACTGTAGTGTAAGGACACGTGATTTCTTAATTTGAGTTGAAGGTCTTAATACGGAAATTGAAGCTTAGAGACATTGAGTGATGGGCTTAAAGCTTTCAGCTAATTAGGGGCAGAGGTCTTCATGCATTTTCAAGGCATTGGGAGACTTTAATGATATCCAACTGGCAAATTCAGCTCTGGCCCATCCATGATCATTTCTACTTTAGTTAACGGAGTTAGAATTTAGACCTGTCCAGGAGACCTAGAAGTGAAGTGACAGACTTTAAAGCACCATTACAAGATATATTCAGGAGAGGATCTATTCTAAAGTTAATTGTGTTGATCCACTTCGATTATCAGATTGGCAAAGACGAAAATAGCTTAAAAATGCCAGTATAGGCAAGAGTGGGGGAAAAACAGCTATCAGTGAGGTTGTGAATACGTTCATCAGTGTTGCAGAGCAAATGGGATGTGTCTATTAAAAATTTTTAGAAAATCTTTTAGCCTCCACTGTCTACATAGCTTGTTTTGATAACTCTTTTAGAATATTGGATATTTTAGGATAAATTCCAAATTTCAAATTTGGAACTGCCTATAGAATCTTAAAAATACATTTTTACTATATCTATGGGAACAGATCTTTGTCATGTGCAGTATTTCTTGTTATGCTTCAAGATCTAAGTATTAAGGGTAATTTTCTATTCCTTTGTCCTATGGAAAACTGAAATTTTAATTTTTCTTCTCACAGGGAAAGAAAATGTGTAATCCTTCATGAGGCTAATCCACAACATGAAAACTCATATCTTGAAACTGATTTTCCACTGATTTATACAGAACAATTTGAGATGTATTTTCAGTGCTCCAGATGCCTCTGCACAGTTGTTGATGGGAATGTGGAGGAAGTTGGCTCTTACTGAAGTAATTTTAGTGGGATGTATACACAAAATATTGGCTGCACCTGGCCCTTTCTAAGAGTGAAGTGTCTTTTATAGCAAATTGCTCTAACAAGAGTTATTCCTGTCTAGAAAAGGTTTGGAATAGCTTTCAAAACATTTTCCAACATAACCCCTACCCTTCCTCCAACACACACACCATTTTGAATCATAGGTTTTGACTAGGTTTTGGCTTGCTACTGCTCAGCCTGCAACAGTTGGTTACTAAACAGGAGGACTACTAATGTGTTCAGAGAATATTGATTCTCTTCTGGTAGCTGATAGGAGGGTTTGTTGGGAAGGAATGGGAGTGTAAATGAATAGTCAGTGCTGGTTTCTGTTTTTAAGAGTCAAAGAAAATGGCAGTCCCCTCTCATTTCACCTCCCACCCCCCAAAAACGCCTACATGAAGATAGATGGATTCCCTTCCCAGCAGAGGGCGAAGGGGATGCCCTCTATCTGCAATAGGAATGGCGGGGTGATTCTTGGGTCCCCGCAGACTTAGTCCTTTCATTGTGTTGTTTTCCTGGGGCTTCCTGACTATGACCACTGCTCAGCTCTTAAAACCTCTACCTTCAGGTCACACGAAGGTCAATGTAAACTAACTCAACACCTCCTTTCCAGATCCTTCTTCAAATGGCAAGAAAGACCGGGGGAAATAATGAGCTTGGATTTTCAAAGGCTGCTTTCCACACCAAGTATGTGCACTGGGAGTCTTTTGTGCTTTGGCTATAGTGCAGATAATCTCAGCACCAACTAGTATGGTCTAACGCTGGTTTCACAAGTAGAGTTTTCTTGATCTTAATCTGTATCCTGCCTATGAATGCCTTACACCCCTCCTCCTACCAAATAATGAAAAGTCACATTTTAAAGCAAAAACATGAATTGCTGACATATCAGCTTAAGTTTTCTCCTCATTTTCAGGTGTTCAAGAATTAGGTGTGACTCCTTGCCCTGTGTGATACATATTTTCTCTAGGGCATCCCTTCATGTGTAAAGAGAATGAGTCAATTTAGTAATTCTTAGTTCCTTGAAAAATAATTTCTAAAAAAATAGGAAAGAAATACATTGTGATCAATCCCCAAAATATTTATTAGTCAATTCTGGAAATTCCATGTTAAGTTTACGACATGCTGAATCAAGTTCTTGACCAAATCATTTGTTAGCTTGAGATTAAAAAGATGGGGCAAGGAGAACAGCTGACATAGAGGGTAGAAGGCAGAAATGTGTCAAGAAGCTTTTGCAATGTTATTTTTGGTTAATTTCCCCCTTGTATGCTAGCTAGTCTTATTCAAAGTAAATTATTCATCTTCATTGTGTCAGTGTGGCTTGTAGGGATTTAGCCTATATTCTGTTTACTTACATGTTTTAACAGAGTGCAGAATAGAGAATAGCTTTGAATTTAAAACTAGCTTAGAGAGCTCAAAGCTCGCTCATTCTGCAAAGGGTAATAATGCCCTAGTATTAAATTTTTACCCCAAATCCAGCATCTGGGATGGACCCGATTGTAAGAGGAAGTACATTTTTCATAGATGAAAGGGGGGAAATCACTATCCCATCTAAAAATAGCGTTGTGTTTTCCACCAGTTTATATCAGCTGGAGGTAGGATTAAACAGTAGTTGTCTAGAAGAAAGAGACAGTAATTGAGTGTGACTGTTTCCTCTGCAAAGGCCTGGCCCAGGTGGTGAAAGTTAAGTATTGTCATTCAGATAAGGCCCAAAAGCAGTTAGCCTCGATGTCTATTTGGCTTTTCTGTAAAATGTCCTCTCTGGGTGTTGAGCTGTGGACAGACAAAATCCAGGCCTGTTCACAGGGCAGTCACAGTGATCACTCAGGATCAGTGAGATGCTTAGCCAGCGGGGAAACTGTTGGGCAGTTTAAAACACAGGTGGATGTTTTTGCAATGAGTAAAAGAGCCTTGAAGAGGATTTGCCAAATGACTCAAACCTGATGTTTTGAGGACAAGCAGAATAATTCTACTCCTGTGTGAAAGGGGAGATAGGAAGCAGTGCTTGTCGTCTGAGGGCGTGCAGCCCAGCCTCAATTTATCTTGACCTCTAATAACAGGAAAATCCTCTCTCTGATTTTCCTGGCAGTATAGGCATAATTTGGGTCCTTATGTTTCAGATGTTTCCAGAGCTGTTTCTCCTTGGTGAGAAGGAAAGAATGCATGCTTGGCCAAAGTCCTTACAGATGCTGAATTAAAGCTAGCATTGATCAGGAGACTTTCTGGGGATAGGGTGGGAGTAGAGAACAGCAGAGAGCCTTGGAAAGAGCCTTGAGGGGCTCGCAGATTCTGGAGGGGTTTTCAGCCCAGCCAGTGAATTGCTTTTTGAATATGGAGCAGTTGCTTAACTGAAATCACCGTTTCCTCTTCTGTAGAAGAGAGTTGATGCTCTCTGCTCCTAGTCTATCTGGTCTTCAGTAGGACCTCTGCCAGCCACACTGGTTGTCCATGTGACTAACTGTGCACAGACTGCTGGAATGGCTGAGGTCTGCCAGGGATGGGTTTATTCTGATCTCTGGGGTAGTTGGAGGCTGTCTTGATGGCTAGAGGAGGTGTGTGGCTTTAGTCTTTTTGTTGATCTTATGTATTTATTGAAAAAGTGTTTCTTTCTGTCGAGTTTTTGTATTTTAAACAGACCAGGTCTTGCTATGTTACCCAGGTGCTGGACCCAAACCCCTGGGCTCAAGCAATCTGCCTGCCTCAGCCTCCCAAGTAGCTGGTACTACAGACATGTGCCACCATGCAATCTCATGTATTATTTCTTCAACAAATATTTCTTGAGTACCTACTATGTTGAGACCTGCCCCAACACAAACCAATCCATAAGAGCCAGGCCCTAGGTGACAGTACATTTTCAGAGAGCATCCTATAATTTAGCTCTTTTATAGCATCTCGTGTTGTTAATAAGCTGAAATGTACACTGGGTAAAAGTCTGGAAGGAGGAAAGTGTAATCAACAGTTCACTTTTTCTTATGTGTATGATTAACATGTATCAGTAATGTTCAGTTTATCGTAATTATATATTAAAAGGGCTACACTTTGGGCACACAAGTATGTTTTTAATTACTGCACAAAAGGTAATACAGGACCAGGCTGCTTGCCCAATAATATATAAATGTAGAAAATGATTATGTTATTTGTAGTTTGTCAGTTTATTTTAAATAAAAACTGGGTCAGCAGGCCTTCAGATAAGAGGTTAGGATAAAAGAAGATTGAGACTTCCCTGCTTCCATGGATTGAACCCATGACTTCCAAAATCAGGGGTCTGCACCATAATCCTAATGGATTGACTTCCAAAATTCCTTGGATTTGTCCTGCTGGACTTGTCTCTCTAGGGCTTAGCTGGATCCCTGCAGATAGATATTATGGTTTATATACAGTAATTCCACTTAGTCCAGCTGTAAATTTAAGTCTATTGTATTAATACAACATTGAAAGGCAGCCTTGCCCTTGCCCATGGAAGCTGAGCCTGTCTTTCAGATGTGTTTAGCAGAAAATCAAGGATTTTCAATTAGTTAGTTGGGAGGCCCTTGGAGAAACAGCCGCCCAGCCTAACCACCCATTGTCTATGGTTTCCGCTTGCTCCTTCCAAATGGGACAAATAAAGAGATTCTGTGCGTGGTCATTAATAGGCAAGCTTTGGTGGGGGCTTTGTTCTTAAATGGGGGCTTTATCTTATCCCTGCTGGTTAAGCCCCTCCATGTACTCCTCACCTGTCATAACTGTCATACATTTAATTCATCATGCTGGTGGGCAGGAGCTAGCTGATCATGTTTAAATGGAAGTGGGGTGAGCTGTGAGGAGGGCTCGGTCAAGTCAGTCTTAGAACTTTACCCTCAAAGACGATTATCAGATTTTAATAAAGATTTTTAAAATAAGATTTTAATCAAGTAGGCAGTTTCATGAAGGAGAATTTTCTGCTTCATGACTCTCCCGCAGAGCAGGTTGGATTTTAGAATCCAGCATTTCAAAAGATAGTGCAACAAAATATGTTTAAAATTCTTGAATCCAAATTTAAAATGCAAGAGACATTCAGAAAGGGCATTCTTCTGTTCCTTTCCTGTCTAACTTTTTTCCTAATTATAAAAGTTATATTCAGTCTTAAAGATTTGAAAAAATACAGAAAAGAAATCAACAGCATTTCTACCACCTGGTTCTAATTGATTAATATTTTATATATGTGTCTCTAATCTTTTTTTCCTGTGGATATACATATATACACATTTTCCACTAAAAATGCTTACAGTAAGTAATGTCAGTTATGGATCCAAGTATTTTCTTCATCATTACATATCTACTGCAACACTGTTCTTTATTATAAAATTATGATACTGCTTGTGGTAAAGTGTTTGAACCATACCTGTGGACATAGTGTGCCAGGCCCTTTTCCAGATGCTTCATGTGTATTAAGTGATTTAGTCTTCACAAGCTCCCAGTGAACTTAGTGCTATTGTTATCTCCATTTTGCTGATGAAGAATGAGAGATGTAGGGAAGGTAATTAACTTGGCTAAAGTCACACAGCATGAAAATAGTAGAGCCAAGATCTTAACCCAGGCAGGATGACCTCAGAGTCGATTCTCTTCACCACCATTACAAATAGCCTCATAGAATTTGCTTGCATAAATAAGACATTTAACCAAGTCTACATTGTTAATCATTTGGCTTGTTTCCAGTTTTTCAATATTATAAACAGTGCTTATAGGCAAAAACTTCGTGGATAATTCTCTGGTTGCATTCAGTTACTTCCCTGGAATAAACTCCTGTAAATGTAATATCTATGTTTAAATGTATGATGTTGGGTTTCCTTAAAAAGCTAAATATAGAATTACCATATTACAGCAATTCTACTACTAGATATATACCCAAAAGAATTGACAACAAGGACTCAGATACTTATATGCCAGTGTTCATAGCAGCATTATTCACAATAGCCAAAAGGTGGAAGCAATCCATGTGTCCCTCAACAGAAGAATGGAGAATCAAGATGCAATATAAGCCATCAAAAGGACTGAAGTGCTGATACATGCTACATGTGGATGAACCCTGAAGACACTGTGCTAAGTAAAATAAGCCAGACACAAAAGTTCCAATACTGTATGATTCCACTTGTTTGAGGTACCTAGAAAGGGCAGAATCAGAGACAGAAGGTAGAATAGAGGTTACCAGGGGCTGGGGAAAGGGAGGAATGGGGAGTTATTGCTTAATAGGACGGATCAGAGTTTCTGTTTTGAGTGATGAAAAAGTTTTGGGAATAGTGATGATGGCTGCATAACAGTGTGAATGTAATTAATACTGCTGAGTTGTATGCTTTAAAATGATTAAAATGGTAAATTTCTGTTTTATATATTTTTTAACCACAATAAAAAAATGTACATTTGGTAAAAATTTAGAGTATCTTCAGCAACATCTTATTATTTTTAAAAAATTCAGAGCAGTTTGTATATAATTTATCTAAATTATGTTTATTTTGCATAGGTAAATATACTCACATTGTTCAGAATTCTAAAGGTACCAACAGGTATACAGTATACAGTAAAAAGTGTACACACAATCCAGCCACCCTGTTCCTTTTTTTTTTTTTTTTTTTTTTTTTTTTTTTTTTGAGATGGAGTTTCGCTCTTGTTGCCCAGGCTAAAGTGCAATGGTGTGATCTCGGCTCACTGCAACCTCTGCCTCCTGGGTTCAAGCGATTCTCCTGCCTCAGTCTCCTGGTAGCTGGGATTACAGGCAGATGCCACGACACCCAGCTAATTTTTGTATTTTTAGTAGAGACAGGGTTTCACCATGTTGGTCAGGCTGGTTTCAAACTCCTGACCTCAGGTGATCCACCTGCCTTGGCCTCCCAAAGTCCTGGGATTACAGGTATAAGCCACAGTGCCTAGCCCACCCTGTTCTTCTCCTCAGAGTAGCAACTGTTCTCAGCTTCTTGTGTAGCTTTCCATATGTTTATCTGTGTGCAATATGTATATTCTCCTTCCTTCCTTTTCACATAAGTTATAGTGTCTTGTAAACCATTCATTTAAATTTGTATTTATAGAAACTTCTCCCACTTTAACTCATGCACTTTCCAAAAGCATGGTTAAATTCTCCTTCTACCATCCGCAGTCATACACAGGAACGTTGTTACCACAAGCTGTATTGAGCTGGGGTTCTGGGTCAAGAGATGGGCATCCTTGCCTGGACACACAGTGCACTCTTCGGAAGGGACCTTTTCAACTCTACAGTGACAGCATCATGTCATCTGCAAAGAAAAGAGGACATGCAGGCATTTTTCTTTCCCCACATAAGGAAATTATGTTACCCTCTCTAATTTGTTGAAAAGAGGCAACTTCTTTAGGAATTTGGGCTATGAACATTCTCTGTTTGGAGGCTGTTGTTAGGTTAGCCAGGGGCAGAGCCTTTTTCAGCTGCAGGTGACTCCCTGTCATTCACCCGTCTTTGTGCCTGATGGTCTATCTAGTGGTGTGGGGTTGCACAAAGCACACCAGGTTGTGGGGGTAGACTTCGGACTGGCCATCAGCTTGACTACCACTAGCCATCACCTTTGCATGGTCACTTTGCCTCTCCTGTAAAATAAAGGGCTTCTGTAAGGACCCTTCTGGCATCTACAGTCTACAAAGTCTTTTTTTTTTTTTTTTTTTTTTTGAGACGGAGTTTTGCTCTTGTTGCCCAGGCTGAAGTGCAATGGTGTGATCTCGGCTCACTGCAACCTCTGCTTAAACCACTGTTTAGTAGCTTAGCACAGGGTCCAATCAATTAAAAACACTTAAAACACATAGAGTTGAGAACAAATTCTATAACTTGATTATATGTGACTCCCAATAATGTCTAGGTTTAAAATAAATAAAACACCAGTTCTTGATGAAACCATATATGAAGATGCTAAAATTGCCTGATGACACAGAGCTTTAAAAAAAAAGAAATCAAAGTTATCAAAATTGTTTGTAGACTTATGCAACTCCAAAGTGGTGTTAAGAGTTAATAAATGAAAGCATCTTTAGCACCTAGGAAAGATATTATGGGCTTTTTCCTTTCAACAGCAATAGATACCTGGAATGTCCTTTTATAGTTGTAACAATCATGGAAAGAAAGCAAACTGGAATCTGAGAAAGGTGCTGGATTTGAAGATTTAGATGACAGCATCTCCTCACTTTTCTATGGTTTGGCAGCCCTCTCCACTGCTCAGATACCATGGAGAAAGAGAGACGAGCTGCTCAGATACTCCGAATGACATGTGCCAAACACGTGGAAGGTAAATCCCCTAATACAGTCTGTTCTTCCAGCATTCCCTGGCAGTCAGCCAAGCTAAATATTTCTGCTGGATAAAAAATGCACTCTCGTGTGCTCTCCTGTTAACCGGTTGCCTGACTTTAGTGGAAGAGGTTGCTTCAGTGGGGAGAATGGGAAATTAGGATGGTCTCCAATACCCTGTATGTGCGTTTTTCACCTTAAAAAAAAGTCTCTCCGTTATTTGTGGCCTGTGACTGTGTTAATTTATGCTAGAAGGAAGGAGAAAATTGGGAAATAGATTTAATGCAATTCTTCCCCCTCCCCATCCACCACTTCTCCCACAATTTGTTTTTGGTGATTATCTTTTCAGATTTCCTCAGTGGCTGTCATTTGTGTCTGTTGCATGTTTTTTAGCTAAATCAATTTTCAAAGACTGTTACATTTGGTCAACTGAGAGACCTAACATATGGACTAGTGGGTTTGTGTCAGATGGGGATTATAGTTAATTGAAATTTATGACAAAACTGCTGACTTCATTAAGACTAATTAGAGGAATAGAATTTGGAATCAACATTTCAGATACCCCCTTCTAACTGTTTTAGATGTTTTTCTTTTACATAAATGATAGCACATTTTTAGTCATTGCAAGAATTACAAATGAAATTATAGTACACTTTTGTATCTGCTTTTTTTAATCCAGGGACTTATCTCAAGCATTCTTTCATATCTCATTTTAAACTTTTTAAATTCCTGAATAATACTTATATTATGTTGGCCTTATTACAATCTATTTGATAATTTCTGTAAATCTGAATATTCAGGTTGTTTCTAGTTTGTCGTAATTGTACATAACATTGTAACTAATATGCTTATATAACTTTGCTCGAATTATTTCCCTGTGGATATATTTCCATAAGTATAATCATTTGGTCAAAGGTTATAAATCTCTAAGGCTCTTGATAGATATAGCTAAATTTCTTTTCAGAAAAGTTATACCAACAAAGTATAGTTTGTAAATATCTAGACATTTAAATTTAACCTAAAATTTCGAGAATTTCCATCTCTTTATATTTTCCTTATGTAAATATTGGTAGTATTGTTAATATTTGAATAGTAACCCTGTGGCATACTGCTTCTATCTTTTGTGCATTTGACAAACATATTGGGCTCTGACTGTGTGCTAGGCACCATGCCATACCCCAAAGATTGGCTTTGCTACTTTCAAATATTTATTCTGGAGGCAATCTTCCAGACTGTTTCTTTGAACAACCATGATTTATAATGACATGTTTGAACCATCTACATTAAGAATGCATCTTACTGACCTGGTGCAGTGGCTTATGCCTGTAATCCCAGCACTTTAGGAGGCCAAGGCAGATAGATCATTTGAGGTCAGGAGTTTGAGACCAGCCTGGCCAACATGGTGAAACCCTGTCTCTACTAAAAATACAAAAAATTAACCAGGCATGGTGGTGCGTGCCTGTAATCCCAGCTACTTGGGGATGCTGAGGCAGGAGAATCACTTGAACTTGGGAAGGGGAAGTTGCAGTGAGCCAAGATAGCACCACTGCACTCCAGCCTGGGGGACAGAGTGAGACTCTGTCTCAAAAAAAAGAATGCATCTTGTTATGCCACCCATTCATGTTCTAATTCAGAGAATGAGGAGAATTATATGTATATGTTATATATGTATGTATATGTATGTTATATTTGTGTATATAGCTATACACACACACATACAGACATACATGTATCTCCAATAAAAATTTATACAGAAAGATAACAATGCTGATCCACTTCCTGTTGATTTTGCAATGATTTTCTGGTATTGGATATTGCATTGCTGTACCCATCCATACATGTACTGGTGGTTTCCTTTCCAAGCCACAGTATTCACTCATAACTGGAATCAGGAGCACAGTCTGTGGCCACAGACCCAAACCAGCGTAAGTGACCGCTCTGAGTACAAAACTCAGGTCCTTGGCCTCATTACCCCAGTTCTTTGTTAATCTCAGAGGCAGATTGTGTGTTATGTGGTATCAGTCCAAGCCATATATTCAGATGCCATTCCTGGGAATGTTCCAAACCACAGTATATTTTCTTTGCTTGGGAGGGAGGGTGGGTGAGAGTTAAGGAAGACAATATTTTAAGTGTAGATATCATCTAAAAGGTTGGCATCTGATTAAGGCAGTGGTTCCCAAACTTGACAACACATTGGAACCACTTGAGGAACTTTGAAAAATAGTGGTGCCTGGCTCCCACCCCAGCATTCTCAAGGTTAATTAATCGATTTGAGATGCAACTTGGACATCAGGATATTTTAAAGTTCCCCCAGGGTGTTCTAGTGTGCAGCAAAGTTTGGGGACTACTGAAAGATTTCATGGGGCATATTTTAATGACCTACTATCATTGTGTTCCATTTTCTGATGCCCTTGGCTGGGCTTTTGCAGTTGTGTTTACACCAAATCATAGACATTTATCTTCTTTACCTATGGTGAGGAAAAGATGTCCCTCATACTTAGCTGTTTCACTGGGGGCAGGAAAAGAGGAGAGAAGTAAGGAAAAAATTCACATTCTAAAAGATAGCAACAACTAATTGAATCTGGACATTGTTTTTTAGGGCTATTTTGGGGTGTAATATGTACATCTTAAGCAGAATTCCAGATTGCAAATGAGGTGGCTCTGGGAATCATAACCTTCCTTGTCCTCTCTACAGTGAAGTGCAGCATGCAATTGGTTGTGCCTCACCTGAGACTGAAGTATCTCATATTCCCCAAGCACAACTCTTATATTATCTGTTATAGAAGGGGGAGCAATAGAAGAAGGGAGGAATAGAGAGAGAAAGAACAATTCCCTCTTCCTTCCCACAATTAATTAGTGCCACAGTCTTTTCTCTATAACCCAGTCTGAATAAAACTCAAGACCCGGATATCTGGATTTCAGTGTCGCATTGGGAGGCTCTGCCTGGATGTATATGTGGCTTCGCCTGCTGTCTGTGATGCCCCCTGTGTGGGGGAGCTGCAGGGCAACCTTCTAACCATCTACATCGTGAGCCCTGGGTAAATGAGAACAGAAACACGACGTGGTGGATTGAGCTGTTCTCTGGAAAGAGGATGGTTTCAATACTCCTCATCCCACACAGCTTCCAGGGGTGCTTTGAAGGGAACCTTATGCCGGCTGGCTTTTGAGCTTCCCCGGCAGACGTGGCCTATGGTGTGTACAGATTTGACTCTGGTGGCCTGAGGAAGGGGAAGTAATGATGTCACAAGGGAGTAGTAGAAGGGATGAGAACTGGCTGCTGGCTCTGCTCTTCACCATGTGGCAATTAACAGGAGACAAATGTCCAAATCCTGGTGACAAATGAATTTGTTTGCCTGTGTGCATGTATATCACTCTAAACCGAGAGTATCTCTCAATTTCCTCTTTTTTTTTTTTTTTTTGAGACAGAGTCTCACTCTGTTGCCCAGGCTGGAGTGCAATGGTGCAATCTCGGCCCACTGCAACCTCCACCTCCTGGGTTTATTCTTCTGCTTCAGCCTCCCGAGTAGCTGGGATTATAGGTGCCCACTACCATGCCCGGCTAATTTTTGTATTTCTAGTAGAGACAGGGTTTCACTATGTTGGCTAGGCTGGTTTCGAACTCCTGACCTCGGGCGATCCACTCACCTCGGCCTCCCAAAGTGCTAGGATTATAGGCATGAGCCACAGCACCCGGCCTCAATTTCCTTTTGATTAGGTATTAAGGGCAATGCTGTATCATCATATATCATATTATTTCTTCAATTTAAAAAATGTTCTGAATAATGATTAAGCCATTTACTGTCTATGTTCTCTAGTCTGCTGGACAGCATGAAGGAACTAGTATATTTATTTATTGCTTTGCATTGCCTAGGTAATATGTGGCTAAGTATTTATTGTTTAAACATTATTTGTGATTTTTAAAATTTATGTGAAAAAAGATCACAATTTAGTAACTGATTTCAACAAGTGTATTTGTTAGAATCATGATCAGTCACTGTACATGGAATCCCAGGCCTAGTGACCAATGAGGAGGGAGGCCTGGCTCTAGTATTGACACAGATGCAGGTCCCACATCCTCATCTGCGTTCCTCAGAGGCCAGGTGTGACTTTGGATTCAGAATTTTTCAAATGTTAGAGAGGTGATATTGAAGCATATACCCTCAGTGAGGTGTTCTTATTCAAATGTTAGGGTTTCTGCAGCAGAAAACATGATCCACATGAGTGGAGACAAAGACTACAGACAGCCTCTGGTCAGCATCCGTGGGAGCCATGCAAAATTTTGGGGGAGGGAAGGACCATGGGAAGGCTGTAATTCAGAGTGATAATTCTGGTGGCAGTGGTGATGATGAAAATTGCAAAGGAGTGAAACTGAAAATGGAGAAGGTAATTACAAGGCCACTATAGTATCTTAGTGGTTAAAGTTGGTCTATGGCAGTGAAAATAAAAAGTAAAACAACATTCCATTTCCAGAGCTTTTTGGATTTTGGAATTGCAGATGAAATGTTGTAGGCCTACAGTCATAACTGAGTGAACAAAAGAAAATTACTTTCCCTGAGAGTCAATTTCTTCCTTTATGAAATTAAGAAATACAGTTTCTAGGGATTGTAATTTCCCGTGTACCAAACACTTGTGGACTTCCCACTCAAGTTGCCAGTTGCTCACAGCATGTTGTATAGTGATTTTAAAATACATTACTCATGTATATTTGATCATTGCATTTTCTGATTTGCATGTTTCCCAAGGGTTGTTTGTATTTGTTCCCAAACTAGACAATGCTAGTTATAATTATGTAACTTAATTAAATATTATATAAATCAATGACGTATAAGTATTAAGAGTTGTTTCCATTAAAAACAAGTAGAACTCTTTGGAGACGCTTGGTAAATACAGTTGAAAAATCCTATAATTGAAATAGATGAAACAACTATAGAATATTGGGGTGGGGGACGAGAGGGGATATAAATACCAGAGAGGCCTGGTGCAGTGGCTTACACCTGTGATCCCACCACTCTGGGAGGCCGAGGCAGGCGGATCGCTTGAGGCCAGGGTTCAAGACCAGCCTGGTCAACATGGTGAAACCCCATATCTACTAAAAATATGAAATTAGCCAGGCATGTTGGCATACGCCTGTAATCCCAGCTACTCAAGAGGCGGAGGCATGAGAATCGCTTGAACCTGTGAGGCGGAGATTGCAGTGATCCGAGGCCTTGGTCCTGCATCAAAGATAGGAGAGTTGACATATTGTTTCCAATACTGTATAATGTTTAAGGTTAATATTCATCATTTTAAAGAAGCTCTAACTTAACTGTTTGTATAATTTAAAAATTATTGGTCCCAATTGCGTTGGATAAGAAAGCATCAACCATGCTGACTATTGACCAAATTGGGGGGGAAATTTTTTTTTATTATCATAACACAACTTGATTTGTGTTATCAATATTTCTTAACATATCAACGTACCTTATATTTTGAAATTTTCTCTAAGACCGTGTTTTTATGAATTGAGCCATATTTTTTTTTTCTTTTTTTTTTTTGAGATGGAGTCTCCCTCTGTCTCCCAGGCTGGAGTGCAGTGGTGCGATCTGGGCTCACTGCAAGCTCCGCCTCCCAGGTTCACACCCTTCTCCTGCCTCAGCCTCCCAAATACCTGGGAATACAGGCGCCTGCCACCACGCCCAGCTAATTTTTGTATTTTTAGTAGAGACGAGGTTTCACCACGGTCTCCATCTCCTGACCTCGTGATCTGCCTGCCTTGGCCTCCCAAAGTGCTAGGATTACAAGCGTGAGCCACCGCGCCCGGCTGAGCCGTATTTAAAGTAAGGACAGTCTATTATTACCTTTAGTGGCTTCGTTTCCAAAACAAACAATTTTCAAAAATCCTCATTTTCCTATATTAAATTCGATTTCTGGGAGCTGAAGTAATATTTTAGCCATGGTTTTAGTTCTGATTCTTAACTAATTCTATATATTTTGAGACAATTGTATTTTTATTCTGGTGATCTATGGCATTCAGAATAAGAACATTAATATGTAATAGCAGTAGCTTCTTGAGAAATCCAAGACATTTTTAAAAAGCTTTACATAGCCTTGTATTAACCATAAAATGTCCCTGGTTCTGATCATCTCTTCCCTGGCCTTCAGGGGCTATTGTGTTTGTTTTCCTGTAGGATTACCCTCATTTTTCCACATACAATTTATCACCATCAGATGCTTATCAGGGATCCTAGTCGAAAGAAGACTATACTTTTGATAGAATGTAGACTTTCCCTTTTCAGGGAAAGTTGCAGCAAGCTTCTTTTTCTTTCTCTTCTTTTTTAAGAGCTGGAGTCTTGCTATGTTGCTCAGGCTGGTCTGGAATTCCTGGGCTCAAGTGATCCTCCTGCCTCAGCCTACAGAGTAGCTGGTACTACAGGCACGCAGCACTGCACACAGCTAGTAAGATTAATTTTCATCACCATACTCTTATTCCAAAATCAAGGAAGTTGGTATAAAACCATAATAAAAATCACTACCGGAAAAATTTTATTAAAAAAAATTTTTTTTTTTTTTTTTTGAGACAGGGTCCCAGCCTGCACTCCCAGCCTGGAGTGCAGTGGCACGACCTCTGCTCACTGTAACCTCCACCTCCCAGGTTCAAGCCATCCTCCAACCTCAGCCTCCCGAGTAGCTGGGACTACAAGTATGTGCCACTACACTTGGCTAATTTTTATATTTTTGTAGAGATGGGGTTTTGCCATGTCACTCAGGCTGATCTCAAACTCCTGGACTCAAGGGATCCGCCCACCTTTGCCTCTCGAAATATGACATCCCAAAGTGCTGGCATTACAGGCGTGAACCACCGCACCCAGCCTGGTAAAATCAAAGTATATAAAACTCTAAATACATGATTGAACTCTTAGGTGGCACTAAGATTGAAGAATCAGTAAAATAATGGAATTGTACTAAATTTTGTATACAGAAAGAATTTGGAGTGACAGTGCCTGTAAAAAACTAGATTTGAAATCGTAGTATTTTGTGGAGAAGGCTTTTGGGGAATTGGATGGTGTTATGTTACATCGGTCTTTTAAAAAACATGTAAGCTGTTACTTTATTAACAGAGAAAAAAGAAGCATTTTTTCTCTGAATAATTTAAAACTATGTAGCACTAGAAAAAATAATCCCAATTTAAATTTATTAGATCTGAATTAGTATTATATGAGGAAGGCATACTGCTTAGTAAAATGTAATGTAATTTTAGGCTATATTACTTAAGATGTACCCCTGTTTCCTACACACAAACAAATGGATTATATGCAAAATGGTTGCATAACTTATTTATCTTTGTTTTAAACTACTCTGCACATCCTAAAACAATTTTGCAATCAGAATTCTATCAGCCCACTAAGCAACAAGGAGTTTGTTTTGTTAATTGCTCTAGTTAAACCTAATTACTGTGGGTGGAGTGGCTTTCGTGAAGGGGAGGAAGGCCCTAAGACTGGCAGGAGAAAATTTTAGGAAGAAGTCCAGTGCCAGGAGTGCAGATGTCTGAGTGGACAAAAGCAGACCCCACAAGAACTGTGTAAATCACTTTCACTTGGAAAATTTATTACGTTTGTTTTTAGTGGATGAACTGATTTTCAAATGCTGTTGTCAGAGATAAGTTCTTCCCATTCCCATAAACATGAACATCTTAGTGTCTGTGGCTCCTGCCCTGGAACATGTTTTTCGAAGTCCCATAAACAAGGGCTGAGCGGCAGTCTTATTTTCTCTAGAAAAAGAGAAAGTACATTCAGAGCCCACGACAGTGCTCCCTTCACAGGTGGGAGCTGAGAACCATTTTAATTGATTCATTCAGCACACATGGAACATGCCGCCAGGCACTGTGCTAAGGGCTGGGTTTTCAAAGATGCCTAGGATTATGCATAGCCTGGTGGGTAGAAGACCACAGAGACAGATCATTGTCTAGGAGAATGAATCACAGAGCATGAGCAAAAAAGTGGTATACATGAGGAAATGGAGCCCAAGGCTCCCTGTTTTCCATCGACACCGCCTGAACTGGAAGCCAGGTGTCTGGGGCCATGCCTAGCACTGTCACCATTACCCAACAACTCTGTTAGCAATACATGTACTTCAATAAACCAGGACTGTATGTGGACTTCTTGGCTGTATCTTTGCTTTTTGGGACTTCTGAAATTAAAAATGTTTCCACGAATGTCTGAAGTCATATGAATGAATGTTTAATATACATAACAGTTTGAAGGATAATTTCACATGCTGTGTTTTCATTCCTAATGGCATTTTGGAAAACCTATCTTCTAAAGAATAGGGGAATATCGTCACTAGAGAAACCTTTTCTTTGTCTGGCAGAACCTTTTTCTATTAATGTAAACTAGTTGTTAATGAAACAGAGGTCAATAAGGAAATAAATCTTTGATTTGTTTAAATATCTTCTGCACAGAACATCAAGACAAATGGGTGTCCCTTGTCTGAGGAGGGGAAAGCTTTGGGAGAACATTGAGTTAAGCAGTGAGGTAACTGTGATGAGATCTTTCTTGCTCGGTAAATGTGTTTACTTTTTTCACTGGTATTTATACTAGTTAATGTGTTGCTCCAGATAAATCTACTTCCTGCGTCCATCTTTCAGCTTGTTCTCCTCTCTTGGGAGTTGACAAATGGTTTGTGTTTGACACCGTTTATCAGCTGAGTCCCTGCTGGGTGCTGCCAGCAGCTTGCTCAGACTACCGTAGAGAAAAAGTGAGCACGGTAAATTTGTATTTCTAGTCCCTCTGTCTAGAGGAGGGTGCATTGCTCAGGAACAGATTCGGATGACTGCGAATCTTACCTCCTGGAACACATAAATTTTCAGTCCAAAATAAGCTCTTAATCTTTTCCTGGTGGGATCTCTGTAAAATTGAATAAAATGACACCCAGTTTACAATTTCCTCAGAAGGGCTAAATTAAACCTACTGAGTGACTGCTGTCGTATTTTTGACACCCTGAAAGTGCCTTACATTTGGGGAACACTGAAAAAACATGTCCCCCAAAATGACTGCAATCCCAGAGACAGCTTCTTTTGATGGAGCAGGATAGCAGCCAGATGCCTTCTTTGTGTTGTATCAATGCTTTTGAAAACATTCATTCACATTCATGCAAAGGGAATAAACTTAAGTTAAACAGCATGGCTGGGCACAGTGGCTCAGGCCTATAATCCCAACACTGGGAGGCCGAGGTGGGCAGATCACTTGAGCCCAAGAGTTTAAGACCAGCCTGGGCGACATGGCGAAACCCTGTCTCTATCAAAAAATACAAAAATTAGCTGGGCGTGGTAGTCGGTGCCAGACTCTAGCCCTAGCTACTCAAGAGGATCGCCTGAACCCGGGAGGCTGTGGTGAGCCATGATTGTGCCACTGCACTCCAGCTTATGTGACAGAGTGAGACCCTGTCTCAGAAAAGGAATAAAATAAAAAAAAGAAACAGCTTGAGGGCCTTGAGTAGATCATTTGGGGTCTCTGGAAGTTAAAGTTTTATTTTAAAAAAATTATTGTCATTATTATTTTGAGATGGAGTCTTACTCTGTCGCCTAGGCTAGAGTGCAGTGGTACGATATCAGCTCACTGCAACTTCTGCCTCTCGGGTTCAAGCGATTCTCGTGTCTCAGCCTCCCGAGTAGCTGGGACTACAAGAGCCTGCCACCACGCCCGGCTAATTTTCGTATTTTTAGTAGAGACAGGGTTTCACCATGTTGGCCAGGCTGGTCTCAAACTCCTGACTTCAGGTCATCCACCTGCCTCGGCCTCTGAAAGTGCTGGGATTACAGGGGTGAGCCACCATGCGTGGTCTATTATTTTTAACATTTAAAAAGACTGTTAAAACAAGGATCAGTGAGGAAAAAAAAAAATAACTGAAGAGAATGGTATAATGTACTCAGTACCCAGTTCAACAGTTACCAACTTAAGACCTAGGTTGTTTCATCTATCCCCACCCCACCCAGTGATTTTGAGGCAAAGACCAGAAAGCATATAATTTCATTGATGAATATTGTATCTTGTATTTCTGAAACACAAGGATTTATTTTAAAAGAAAATCAACACAGCAGGGTGCAGTGACTCACACCTGTAATCCCAGCACTTTGGGAAGCTGAGGCAGGCAGATCACTTGAGGTCAGGAGTTCGAGACCAACCTGGCCAACATGGTGAAACCACATCTCTACTAAAAATACAAAAATTAGCCAGGCGTGGTGGCACATGCCTTTAATTCCAGCTACTCTGGAGGCTGAGGCACAAGAATTGCTTGAAGCCAGGAGGTGGAGGGTAGTGAGCAGGGATTGCCCCATTGCATTTCAGCCTGGGTGACAGAGCAAAACTCTCTCAAAACAAACAAATAAAAAACCCAACACGTGATTCATGATGGTCGGAATTGTTAATTCCAGTATTGTATTTTAAAAGCACAGATTATTAACCACTCTTTAGGCTATTGAGCAGGGAAGAGTAGGAAGAGATAGCTCTATAAAGATTTTTCAGCATTAAAAATACACCCAGGGGCCAAGATTGAATTACAAAGATGATTTTGCTCCTTTCATGCATTTTAGGAGATTCTGGAAGGAGAGTGCATGCAGGCAGGCACCAAACTGGCATTTAAAGCTCTGTTGTTTAGATAGAATTACATCCTTTGGGGTGTTGGGTGAGAATGAAGGCTTTACTCTGCCTAGCTTGTGGTGGCAGCGTAATTAGTGAGATGTCAGCTACAAATGAATCAGTGAGGCATGCACTCCCCACACATAAGCACATGCAGATTTGGCAGCTAGCAGTGATCTAGCAGTTGGAGCCTAAGTGTGCCTCGTGCCACTTGTTGAGCCTAATGCAAAGTGCAGTTTAATCACTGATGTGCCCGTGAGCATGATTAGCTGTTAACCGATTAGTGAACTGTCTGAGGCCCCAGAGTCATTGATTTGGACTCAACCTTCTGTTCCACGCTCTCCACCCAGCCCCCAGCATCCTTCCTTCCCCTCCCCTCAATCTATGAGGAAGAAGGGAGAAGGAGAAGAGGAGAAAAGGTCCAGATGGGAAGAAAAGAATGCTGAAAAGATCCTGTAGGAAGTAGGTCAGGTACTTTGGAGATTAGAGTAGCTTGCTTCATCCCTGAATGCGAGAGCCAGGCACAAGTAGCATACAATTAGAAGGAATTAGAACAGCAACAAGTAGCTTGGATTTATCAGCTTTAATTGTCTATTGTCAGGACAGAGCTCTCCTCCCAGGGATCATGGTGGCAGTACACATCCTAATACTTTCAATGGGCATCCATTGTAGGATTATCTCTCCTAAAGGCAGTGTCTGTTCTCTTAAAAGGAGCTGTGGGGATCCTGCCTGAAAAGCACCAAACCGCTCCTTCCCTGTGTTTGGTCCCATTCTAGGGTAAGGCAGGGTTGCCCTTCAGTCCCCTAGAGGTGCACCTTAAGGGAGCGGATGCCTATTGAACATTAACTCCTTTGCCCTGCTTCCCCAGGGTGCGTGCTTGGAGGAAACAATGGGCTATAGATGGAGAACAGATAAGTCAGGGCCAATGGCTTCTGGATCTCCAGGCTATATTCATGTTAAAAGGTTTCCCAGCTTTTCCTTAGTTAACATTAGAGAGTTGTTCAAAAGATAAGGTGTCTATTAAATGAGGTTTGTTACTGTCTTGCCTTCTTTTTCCTATCCACCTCTCAGGTGGGTAGAGGTGAAGGACAGTCACGTCTTCTTCCAAACTCTGGCACTGAATTCGGTTTAGGCGGGTTGAATTTCTTCTGGTGTCACCACCGGTTTAACATTTAAAAGGTTCTCCAATAAGCGCAGCCCCCTCCTCCTCCTTTTCAAACCCATGTGTACCTTAGGTCCGGTAGGTGCTTAGGATCCAATATAGAACCCTGAGCTTGGCTGGAAATCTGAGAGCCAAGTTCTGGTTTTGCTCCCTGAGCTGCAGCCCTGCCTGTGGGCTGGCATTTCCCAGGTTCACAGTTGTATGTAAGATCCAATTACCAAAAAAGAGTCTGGGAGAGATGCCCTTTCTGCTTCCTGACCTCTGGTCCTCAGTTTCCTCAGCAGGAAAATGAAGTGTTGGAGGGGATATGTGGTCTTCGGCTTAGACTGGATACTAAATCCCCTTTGGAGCAGAATGGGAGTTGGGGGCTGGGGGTGGTCAAATGATTTCACTATTAACCTTTATGATGCTGTCTCTTCTATCCTAACTTACCTTGGCATGAAAAAAATCAAGCCTCTGCAGTCTTGATCTTCCCTTAGAAAGGATGAGAAGAAATTGTCAGTCCCATTTTAAATAAAACCACCTGTGTCCTTTGGTTAATATTCTGTGATTTCAGGGAAGCACACAGTGGCAGGTACAACCGTAGGGTCCTTTTTCCTGTTCCAAGGGTACTGCTCCTCCCTGCACTGGGTCTTCTGCTGCTGTTCCTGCTCATCCTCCAGAGAAGCCTTTCACCTTCATTTTCAAGCCAACTGGTCCTTCCTAATCTTATTCTTGGTGACATTCCCTTTATTTCCACCTTGAGTCCTCCCCTCTTCCAGAATGGCTTCTCCTCCCACTGAAAGGTGAGAGAAGCAATCATTTGACCCACAGTCTTGCTCTGTGGAAGCTACTCCTCCTGTTCTGCAAATAAAGAGAAGAGATGAGTTTCAGAGTGGACACGTTTCCTGTTGCTCTTTTTCTCCCTTGTTAACAGTTCAGGTTTTGCCTTCGGTTAGTTTAATTTTAGGATTATTCCTTTTTTCCCACCAACTGTAAGGTTAGGAAGTGCCTTCTGGGTTCTGAAATAATCTTCCTTCCCCTGTTCTTTCCCACAGACTTCTCAGAGATTAAAATTCTTCTGTCTGAATATTCACTATGATAAAAAACATAATTAGAAGGGAAAGCAAATATTGGAAACCCCAAACCTTGGTTTACCCACAAGTCATATGGAAATGATTAGTATTTCTATTATCATTTATTAAGTTGGTAGATGCTGAAATAAAGGAATAGTTTAAAACATAATTTTAAAACCATATATAAATGATTAGATAAGAATACAACTGTCTTTCTGAAGGGAGGCTAAAAAAGATATTAATACTTAGATGTAATGATACAGGTGGTTCTTTAAATACTCTGAGACCTAGGGCATCCTGTGGGTTTTATAAAGTCCTCAGGAGAACACTTACAGCGCCATTCCTAGGGAGGGAAGGGAGCTCTACTTGGGTTCTTGAATTTACTTAATTTTTGTTTCCCTTATGTAGGAAGTCAAAACACTGACCTCATTCCAAAACATCCAACAGCCCCCGAAGGTCACCATCCCAATATTTAGGCCCTGAATATGTTTGTCAGAAGTTTTTGGGAGGTGAGCTGTGTCATGAGACGGAAGCTTGTTCTATTTTTAAATTGATTCAACTCATCATCAAAACATATCATACACATATCACACCAGTGACACACACAGACTGCACTGTAACATAGCATGTGTCATACACATATTCTCTCTCACTCACACACACATACTCGCTCTTCTTGTCCGGCTTTGAAAAGCAAGGCAGCCAGAAGGCCAAGCCCAGTGATTTGAGTTGAAAAGGCTGTTAAAGTTTAAAAACCAAGTGTCCCTCTAGTTCTCAGCCTGGCTTTGAGACATGTGGGAGGGCTTCAAAGCCTCAGTGCCCCTCTCTCAGACTCAGGCTTACAGTTGGTCCCCAAATGTTTACCAGCATGAAGATGCCTAACTTACAGGAAGCGGGAAATGGGTGTGGGGGGTGAGGGTGGGTGGGTGGGTAGGGAGTAGGAAGAAGAGGGTGGGGGGGGCGTTATTCTCTTGATGTGGTTAGCCTGTCATTGACCTTGTTTGGGTATGGCAGGAGTTGAATGAGAAAATGAAAACATGTTTCATCTTGGGTACATTTCATCCCATTTTTTTTTTTACTTTAGGAGAAAAAAAAAATCCTTTCCTTAGGGAAAAAAAAACTTTTCCCCGAGTGGAGTTCAGGTCTCCAGATTCGGTACTCAATTTCCCTTCATTCTACCATAGTCCTTTCCCTATAGAGTCATCTGGCTGCCTACGTTGCAATTCCCAGTCCACCCAGGAACTGGGAGAGGAAAAAAACTGGCCCATAGCTGAAACCGAATTAAAATTGGCTGGTGGAACTGTTGTGATGATGCCATCCACGGGAATAGATGAGGATTTCTGAGAACAGAACTATTTGGCTCATTCATGATTTGCTGCCATTGTGAACACTTTTAATGAGAGAGCCCTGCCTCAGAAATGCTGATTAATAAAGATAACTGAGGTTCTTTTCGGTGTTCTAACTTGGGGGGAAATAATATAGTGACTAAAAACGCACCAAGTTGTTACTTAGAAACAAACCCTTTGAGACATAAGATTCCAGACAGTGGTAGCCTCTGATAGCTCTCTCTGCACTGCTGTACCGCTGCCAGGGTCTCCCAGCTTTAGTCAGCACTAAAAAGGTACACGGCTCAGACCCTCTGGGAGGACCGAGTGAAGTTCAGAGGTCAGTCCCTTTTATTCCCCCTTAATGATTTTGTGCTGGACAATACCTAAATATTACAATATGGACATGTTTTTTTCTATTATGGAGCAAGCTTCCTTTCTTTTACTTCTTCTTCCTTTTTAGTATCTTTCATTTTAAATGATGATATTATCCATCCTTGACTACTGTAATCATAGTCAAAAAGTTGGTTTGGAGGTTTTTTTCCCCAATCACTTTGAGACAAGAAGCAAACATGTGAAGGATTTTACATTCCAACACTCTGTGCCTGAAAATTTACTTTCCTTAAAGTTTTACCCGTGGCCTTGTCCAGCTCAGCTGGGACACCTGGAACTAATTTTAGGGTTGCCTGGCTAAGCCCCACACTGGTATTTGAAGTCTGCGTCCTCCCTAGACTCAAGCCCATTTCACCACCTCTGAAGGTGAGTGCAGGCTGATATTAATTAACAGTGAGTTGATTCACTGGCATCTTCCAGTCATTAAAGCAAATATTTGGCTTAAAATAGCCTTCTTCCCACCTCAAATATCCAACTTTTTGCCTATTCCCTTACTCTATCTTGGTTGACTCACCAGCAGTTGCATGATGGTGCATGTGGCCTAAGAACAGAGTTTGATTCTAAAAGGGAAGTGAAATACTCTTTAACATCTGCAAGTGAGACTGTTTGAACAGCAGGCCAGCCTTCACTATGACTACATTGTTTTTCTGTCCATTGTGGTGCTGACTCAGCATCAGTTAATAAACCCTCTTGAGCAGGCTGGATTTCTCTTGTTTAATTATCAGCTTGGAGTTTTCTGAGGACTCTTAGGAATTGTTCATTCAGTTTTCCACCCCTAGCAGATCTGCCTTCTAAAAGTCCTGCTTCCTCTTGGTGCTAGCGTCCCCTCTGGCATAACATGAAATCACAGGTGGGCCAAGCAGCGAGCAGGGAGTGTGTGCTAATCATGTCCCCTAGTGGGAATTTAATTGTTCTGTACTGAGAGAGAGATTGCAGCAAGACTTTAGACACCATTTCCTGGCAAATAATCTTGTGCTTCTCCCCCCTCCCCTAAAAAACATTCTAGAAAAGTTTTCTAAAAGTGAGGAAAGAAATTTTAAAGATAAACAGACATTTTTAGGATTTAGTTGGGCTTTTGTTTTGCTTTGTTTCATTTCTTCCTGTAAACAAATACTCAGATGTCCATTTCATTGTATGACTAAGTTGGTATCATTAGGTTGGAACTGGGTGTGTGTATGTGGGTGTGTGTGTGTGTGTGTGGGTGTGTGTGCACACATGTATTTAAAATGTTAGAAAAGACATTGCGGCCTAAGTTCAAAGGAGAGATGATTAAAAAAAAAAAACCTACCTATGGTAAGGCAAGCAGGAAAAATGGAAGACCTGGATTTCAATGATCTAAATAATAATTGAAATGGGGTGTTTGCTATAAACATTGTTTCTCTGAATTAAAGGATTCCTTGCTGAAGGCACAAGACCATTGAAGGAAGTAAAGCATCTGGTTTGTTTTGTAATGAGAAGCAGGAATGCAAGGTCCACGCTCTTAATAATAAACAAACAGGACATTGTATGCCATCATCACAGGATGTCCTTCCTTCAACAGAGGACTGACTGGGCTGGAGGAAAAGCTGGCCGGGGCTCAGAATAAGCCCCACTAATTACTGCCTCCAACCGCTTTCCACTTGCAGTGATCAGTTCAATATTCCTCTGAACTGTGAAACGACTAATGCTCTAAATTTTACTTACACTCCTGGGAAGTCAGCCTGTGGGTTCTGGGAGGAGAGGAAAGGAAAACAAACATTAATATGCAGAATTATAACTTTTTCCTATTTCCCTATTTACTAAATAGTTAAAAGAGGAAAGTTCGTTCTGCCAAGTTTGAACGTTAGCAGGAGAAATGGAATGTTACAACTTTTGGGGCGGGGGGCGGGGAAACGTGCGTTACATACACAACAGCTTGAGGACCAGACAGCTCCACTGTATTACATTAGCTGCAAAAACAGTTTAACCTACTCTTTTGAAGTAAGAGTTGTGTCTTTTGTACCCGGGGAATTGAGCTGAGAAATTACAAAATGTGTAGTCAAATTTTGTTTTCTTAATTTAAGGAACGCGCGCCCCCTAATTCTGCCGCGCCAGGAAGGAGGGCGATCTAAGTGTTTAGAATACAATAGAGCCCAAGTAAGCGTTGAGGTTAAGTGCCTTCAAAGGGAAGTAAGAAGATTCCAAGTCAATGTTGAAATACACATGCGAAGAGAGGAAGCTCTCGGCGGCTGTGCTCGCAATCTGGGGGAAAGCCCTGGGCTCGGCCAGGTGGTGTTGGCCACGTTGGCCACGCCCCCACTTCGCGCAGCCGAGTGGCTAAGGAAATCTTAAGCAGGGAGGGGAAGCCAGACGGTTAACACAGACAAAGTGCTGCCGTGACACTCGGCCCTCCAGTGTTGCGGAGAGGCAAGAGCAGCGAGCGCGGCACCTGTCCGCCCGGAGCTGGGACGCGGGCGCCCGGGCGGCCGAACGAAGCGAGGAGGGACCGCCGAGGTGCGCGTCTGTACGGCTCAGCCCGGCGGGGGACGCGGGGAGAATGTGGACTGGGTGGAGATGAGCGAGACTTTTCTCAGATGTTGGATATTTGCTTGGAAAAACGTGTGGGTACGACCTTGGTAAGGAACTTGAAATTTTTTTTTTAATTCTGAAATTGACCTGAAAACTTTCTTTTCTTTTCCTGTATTATTATTATTTTTATTTTTTTTGCTGATGTCGCAGTAGAAACATGCTTCTGCTTTAGTGCACTTAGTGCTGTCAAACATTTGTGAGACTTTCCTTATGAATCATTAACCCTTTCAATTCTAGACATAATTGCCAATTCATTGAAATTTCAGTAGTGGTTCCAGCTCACACTCGTCAAACTATTCCGGGTTGGCTGAAGTTTTCAATTTTATTTTATTTTTAACATGTATTTGGCATCATGGCTCTACATGTTGGAACTAAATAAAAATAAGCAGGTTTGCTTAAATCATAACAGGGAAAAACAACTTCGCATCCAACTTTTTTTTTTAAGAGCATCCTATTTAGAGAAGTGGAAGAATGTAAAAACCTCCTTGAAGGACTTCCACAGAATGTTATGTTTACATTTTAACAAGTACACATTCTTACATGGAAATGATACCCATATTGCTCATTTTTATCAAACACGTCTATATGAGAAAGCCCTTACAGAAGTTGTTTACCTTTTTTGGCCTTTGGAAAACACTTTTATGAGTGTGAGGGAGGATTTGGGGGAATATCCTCATCAATGTACAAGTGGAAGCAGAGCTTGTCCTCCAAGTCTTCTAAATTTGTTATAACTTTAGTTACAGTAAACTGTAGTACATCAGTGACTTCTGGGAATTCATACACTTTCAGATTTAAATGGAAAGTGCTATTTGTAGCTGAGGGCTCCTAAAGGAATTCTCTCCAGGGAATTTTATTGAACAGTTTTATGTTTTGTTTTTGCCTTTTCAATTTGGTGTGAGATGCTTGCAAGTCAGAAGACACTGCAGGCTGTTTTCCCTTCACCCATTTTTCCTCCTCTTTTCCTGTGGTCCAAGTGATTTCTAAGAGGCCGTAGCTCAGTGATGCTGGCAGGATGCAACCCTTTTCAGTCTTCCATGTGAGAGGATGAAAGAGGGCTCACAGCAGAGGGAGGAGGCAGTTGTTTTGAAAGTTGTTTTGCGTTGGGAGCTGGTGGGAAAGTTCAATCTTCCCCATTTGGAAAAGTCAGGCTGGGTTCCGCTCCTGCACCACACGCGCTTTCCATTTTTAGCTTCATTCAGAGGCAGACAGAGCGCCTTCCTCTTCCTCTCCTTGTTTGTGACACTTTTCTGAGGCAGCTTTTCCACAGTGTCGAGGGTCTGGCGGCCATGACCCCAGGCATTCTGGGACACTGAACTGTGTGCCCAGAACATTTTTCTGCCGTGAGAGGTAAAGCCAGGGATTGTTCAGAGGTGATTTTTTTTTTCCTTTTCCCCACAGTGAGGTTGCCACAGTCTTTTTTTTTTAGAGTAGCATTTTAAAACCTTGCTTCTTTTCAAGGCAGTTTACTTTATACGGCTTTTTGGCTCTTACTCAACTGTACCAAGCACTCTGCATCTGCTTTTAAAGTCTTCAGACTACTGTATTAGTCATAGCCTCTCAGAGGGAGCCACAGGAACGGCGGGACAATGGGGATTAAAGGCCTTTCCCTTCTCTTCCAGGCTGCCCCCAAGTGTAGCTCCAGCACTGTGAGGTTTCAGGGATTGGCAGAGGGGACCAAGGGGACCATGAAAATGGACATGGAGGATGCGGATATGACTCTGTGGACGGAGGCTGAGTTTGAAGAGAAGTGTACATACATTGTGAACGACCACCCCTGGGATTCTGGTGCTGATGGCGGGACTTCTGTTCAGGCGGAGGCATCCTTACCAAGGAATCTGCTTTTCAAGTATGCCACCAACAGCAGAGAGGTAAGCCTCTGGTTTATTGACGAAGAAGATTGGGGACCTGGCGCCAAATCTCCCTACTAACCCTTGAGGCCTTGTATTATCTCTGAAAACCTCTGAGAATCTGTAAGTATCAGTAAATAATTGATTGCTTGATTCAATTCTTGCATTGCTTTCTTTCTCTTTCCCTAAACCATTTCCTTCTTATTTCCTCCAGCCTTCAACTGTTCCATACTAATTAGTAAACAGTTAAATATTTTGGCAAATTGACACGTCTCAGAAAAGCAACTTGCAGCACAGGGTGGGTGAAATTGTCAGTGAACTTCAAGAAAGCTCTGGGCCCACTGGCCCTAGTGCCCCTGTTGTATAATATCTCTTACGGGAGAAAACATTTTCTTAGAAAAAACAGTTTTAATGATTCTTTTGTCTGTCTTTGGTAATTAGTTGGCTTTATTCTTTTTAACGAGCCAGCTTTATTAGCTGGGTTTCTAAAATTATTCTCAAAACTTTGACGTGTTTATGAAGTGAAGTGATGGTATAAGCCGAGAAAGGGGGTCATGTAAAAGTGTCCTCTGTCCGGATGACTTCAGAGCTAACCAGTGTTTATCTGCAGCAGCTCCTTTGCTGGGGCTGGGCTGACAGGCCAATTCCTTATTGGCCTCTGAAGTGGGTACACTCTTTGTTGTTTCAAAGGGGATGAAAACCCAAACTTGGAAAGAGCAACTGATGTGTGTTTACCTTTATATAAAGCTTATAGCTAGGCGTGCTGTTCAGCTGTGAAATAACTTGGAGAACCACCTCTTGTTTTCAGAATTTGGCTTACTATAGCTGTACTTACTAGTCTACTACTGGGTTGAGTTGGATGAAATGACCCCTCAGCAGGCTTCCCCATACCACCATGAGCACAGAGCACTGTCAGTTCTATTACTTCCTTCAGAAAGCAGGGAAAGGGGATGATTGGCCCTAGGAATCCAGAATTTGGTACTGGGACTGTTCCTTACAGGCATGTCAATTCACTTTCCCCCTTCCCTAAGGAATATTATTTGAAGGAATCCGGGAGACTGGGAAACTCTTTGTCTCTTTCCTGTTTGTGTGTCTGAGTCCAGTGTTTTTGGTGAGGGGGAGACACAGCTGTCTAAAATGAAATAGAGCCATGATGCTCAGTCTCTCTTTTTTCCCCCGCTGCTGGGTGAATGGAGGCAGATTTTATAAAAAATAAAATGTAAATTCTAGTTGTACGTGAATGTTACCAAAAAATTTAACCCCAGAGGTCAGCCTTAATTATACCTCTTCCTGAAAGTAATGCTCTTCTTAATAGAAAGTCTCTCAATATGTGGCCTTGGAATGAATGTAGAATTTGTTTGGGTATATAAGGTTTGACAATGGCTTTAAAAGGTGTAGTGTGTTTTTTCCCCATATCAAGTTTGACCAGATTCATTTGTGCCGTGTTGCCCTGTCCAGCCCTTTGGGACTGAAATAAAAATTTCCATTCTGTGGGTCATCTTTGCCTTTTAATTCTATAATGTTCTTATCCTTAGTTCAGCTCTTAGCTTAAGTTTTTCAATTTCCATCATTCTCCTTTAAAATCATAGCTAAGTCAAGTAATGCTCTTAGATCATTTTAGTTCAAGGTTCAGAAAGATAGTCACTTACCCAAAGGCATATAGGCAAAGCCAGCTCTGGGACTTGAAGCAAAGTTCTTCTGACTTCTCCAATGAATGCTTCTCGATTATGCTACACTAGCCCCTCTTGGTGTCACTGTGGTTTTAGTTATCATCTTAACATATTTCAGACCAATCCTTAAGCTATTTTGTGTTTTTTTTTTTCCCTCTGAATGTAGAACTTCCTATTTCAATATATTAAGCAACCAAAAAACAGACAGTGCCTGTGTTCCTGAAGAGGGTCCTTTGAAACTAACCTAAGAGGTCAGGGTTCTCTTATCCTATTTCCCTATCTTGCATTTAACTGAAGCACTTGAATAGAGGATAGTATATCTTTAAACCCTAATCATAAAGTCAAGCAAGGAGTAAGCTTGAATGTAATACTGTCTTAAGCTTACTCTGGAATTTGTACCTGTTTTCCTGTTTCTCTCCTTTGTTTTTGAACTTTGGGAAAGGACAGCTCCCTTTAGAAGGTGAAAGAGGATGGTGGAGTTGAGCCATTAAGGGTAGGATAGCTGCAAACCAGTTCCGGGACAGCAACATTAAGGATTGATGAAATGTTTACATTATCTTTATTCAGTTAGTTCTTTAAGTTCCATGAGCCATTGAAATAGGAAGAGTCTTTCTATATGTACTTTTTATCTGACTTATTAATCTTGCCCTTCTTTAAATGTTTTCATTTAAATAGCAAAAGATGTTACAATATGTACTATTGTGCTGACATACTGGGGAATTTTTTTTTTACAAGACCATTTTTCATTATGAATTTGTACAATGTGTCAGCACCTTTTTTTTTTTTTTTGGTTAAAACAAAACATACAAATCATATTTCTGATCTTGACCCTCATTTTTAGATTGGGTTTAGAATCATTCAGCACCTTTAATGAAACTGTTCTTACTTCCTATTTCCAGAACTAAAATCAAATATAGACCTACTATTCAAAACTTTGAAAATGTTTTAAACTGATGGGTTATTCTTTTATGGGGGTTTTCCCCATGTCCTCCTGAAATAATCTCTTATGACTACTTGACTACAGAAAAATCAGTTCAAGCATTTATATTTCAGAAGCGTTGCCCTATAGAGTTTCTGCCCTCGGTTGAGACTGCTTGCACTCAAGAGGCACCGTGGCTCTTTGAGTCTAACCTCCCTGTATTGTGGCTGATAAACATCAGACAGATCGTGAGGACTCCCTTGGTGTCCATTCTGATCGAAGTCCATTATTAACTCAAGCCATCTGTAAAAAGTATCTAACCATAACATGCAATTCCCTCTTCATACTGCCTTTTATTTGAGAAATGATGTACCAAGGCATCACCGTGTTTCCTTTAATAAAAAGATAATGAAGAAGGAAACCTTCTTCAAACAACTTTGTTCACTTCACTCCTTTTAAAAATGGGGTGATTGCTGGGTGTGGTGGCTCATGCCTGTAATCCCAGCATTTTGGGAGGCTGAAGAGGGCAGATCACCTGAGGTCAGAAGTTCAAGACCAGTCTAGCCAACATGGTGAAATCCAATCTCTACTAAAAATACAAAAATTAGCCGGGCATGGTGGCAGGCACCTGTAATCCCAGCTACCTGGGAGGCTGAAGTAGGAGAATCACTTGAACGTGGGAGGTGGAGTGAGCTGAGATCATGCCATTGCACTCCAGCACAGGCAACAAGAGTGAAACCCTGTTTCTAAATAAATAAAATAAAATAAAATAAAAATGTGGTGATTGCAGGCTGAAGGTCTTGGTCACTACTGAGTTCCAATCCTCTCAAGACAAACATTCATATGGTCAAAACAGAATTATAATCTGAGTCATTCTTACAGAGTGGGATTCGGGGAGGGAAAAGAGATAGCTAGTAATTTAAATGATCTTAATGTAATTTGGGGAGAGGATGATCAGATGACATTTAGACTTGGATACTGTTTCTGCTTCAAACCCACTGCTGTGTGTGTCTGTTTGCATACTCTAAAAAAGGAATTTGCAGGGAAAAAAAAAAAAAAAAAAAACCTATATTGTTCTTGTTATCAGACTTCCATTAAGCACTGCAACTCAACCCATCCTAAACTGTAAAATCTCCTTCATTGTGTAAAACTAAAAAGAAGCCCTGTGTTTTGTCCGGAAGCTGTGGATGGCAGGGTGTGTTCTGTAACTGAGGCCACGGACAGAGACAAATCTGCTCAAGTGGTGGAGGGGTCTGCCCTGCACATAAAGAGCTTCTGTAGGAGCAGGTGAAGCAGGGAGGTATTGAAGCCCAGTGTCCTCTCGCTGTTCGTTTATAGAAGGCACACAACGGCCCGTCCCCAGCAGTAATTCTTTAGGACCCTGGTCAGTTCCAGTGAAGTTTCCTTCCTGAGTTAGGTGAACACATTCTTTGTCTTTTTAGCAATATGAAGTTTAAGGCACACACCAGGTTCCTTCTTAATATTTGCTTGGTTCAAAGACAGACTGTTACAAACTATGGGTCAGGGAGATGGGTAGTCTAAGATGCACATTCTGGATCTTTCTAGGACCAGAGGGAGACTTAGTACTTGGTTTTTCACTTCCCTTTAAAAACAGTCCTGATTCCTATTCCCCCTCCAAAGTTACCTGGACAAGCACAATAGTCTTAGAGTTTCAGCTTTTATGGCGCCTGTGAATAATGTCTCAGACGTGCATTTGAGATGAAGATGTTTATTGTGTATTAGAACGCTAGACTTAGAATGGATATAGGTGGTTTGTAAGCACCTTCCAGTTTTGAAATTTTATGATTTTGTATCTATCTATAGCTGTGAGTTTCTGTGTGCCCTATAGCACTGTATGTAATTGAAATTTAAAATATTAGGGCTCTGTCCCTTTCCTAATGATAACCTAATATTGAAGCTCTTTAATTTGTCTGGGGTTTGAGGATTATCGTAGACCTCTCTTCCACCACAGAGCCTTTTCTTTTTAATTGTTCTCCTGTCTGGCCTGTTGAATTGTGTTTGTAAGGTTAGAGATGGCAAGAGCTACTTCCGATGCTGCTTTATAGCTCACTAGTGACGAGTCCATAATTGTGCTCAAAAAGGCATTGGGTAGCTTATGCTTTCTAGCTGACTTCTTTTTGGGCACAAGAAAATGTGTGTAAGATTGATAACTGAAAACCTAGAGGCCCATTCTGTAAAAAAATGGCAATTTGGAAGAAGAACCACGACCTCAGTGTAGTGCTCCTTGTTGGTAATCAAGCTGTGACTCCCAAGACATCATCTGTCAGAGACTATAATTTAAAACAAAGTTGATGAACCAGTTGAGTGCCTTTCTTAAAATTACTGCTGTAAAGTTGATATGTTGAAAATATCAACTGCTAATTATTGGCTCACCAACAAATGGCATGATTTGTTTTTCCTGTTTGTCATTCTAATATTACGGAATAATCACTGAAATATGAATGTCAAATTATTTGCATGTCATAGAATTCAATTCCATGAATTTTCCAAATTAATTAGATTTTATAATATGTCCAAAACAATGAGCCTCTGAATAAGTCTACTAAAGCTTTAGATATATATATATTTATATCTCAAGACTGCTCTGAGATACTCTTGTCCCCAGTAGTTTTACTGCCAACAAATACCAATAATGACAAACGGTGATTAAAAGGGCAGATAGATGTAAATGAAGGCAGAGGAGGAGGATGAAATGAACATCTGCTTTTTTCAGCTCTCTGACAGAAATTCATAAAGGACCAAAAATAACACTCTTGTTTCAACTTGTGTTAGGTGTAGGAAAATTTTCTTTTTTTCTCTTTCCAGTCTGAGTATGCTTCATTGATTTGTATATTGAATACTAAATTGTTTCAGAAAAAAAAATCATTGGCTGATGAGACACTTAAATGAGAAAAGCTAGTCTGTCACAGGCATGTAGGTGTGCCATATCTATTTAAATAGAGGTTTAAATTATTGATGAGACTTAATGAGGAACTGGTGTATATTGTAACCAGAATAGTAGATTCCACTGTGAACAATCTGTGTGCATTGATGGAGTCACATATTTGAGTCTACCATTTCAGGTACATGAATACACAGGAGCTACTGGGGATATAAAAACTGGAAAATAAACATTATCATCTATTACCACTCCCTCCTCCTTGGTCCATTTTAGTAAAGAATTCAGTCAAGTGATTGGTAGGCTGTCTTGAATGAGAAGAAAATAAAAATAGGAAAGCGAGAGAATAAAAACCAAAACAAAACTGTGACTGCAAACTGTTGTAAAGGACTACTCGCAGAGGAGTTCTATTGAATAGTGACGAATTGCTTCCTGATTCATGGTTGGTGATTTTTTTACCCTCTCAAAGAGAAATGTATTATTAAGGAGGAACTGGTATAGTTAACATGTTTCTTTAGCAAGGCCCTACAAAGTTAAAATGTGTAATGCATCCAGTCTGAGGTCATTTCCTCAGATCTTAGAACCTACAGCTTTCCTCAGTATAAACTCAGTTTCAAAGGAGGGCTTTTGGCCAGGCATGGTGGCTCAGCCTGTAATCTCAGCACTTTGGGAGGCCGAGGTGGGAGTATCGCTTGAGTCCAGGAGTTTTGAGACAAGGCTGGGCAACATGGTGAGACCCCTTCTCAACAACAACAAAAATTAGCTGGGCGTGATGGTGCATGCCTGTAGTCCCAGCTACTCAGGAGGCTGAGGTGGGAGGATCGCTTGATCCTGGGAGGTCTAGGCTGCAGTGAGCTAAGATCAAGTCACTGCATTCCAGCCTGGGTGACAGAGGGAGACCTTGTCTTTAAAACACACACACACACACACACACACACACACACGAGGGCCTATGACCACTCTTGAGTAGAAGACTCGAGAAGAACAAAGTAGAAGACCAGAGAAGAACAAAGTTACTTGAAAGATCTCTTATTAAAGAGAATATACAAGCTATGAAAACACACACACACACACACACACACACCCCTCATCTGGAATGAAAAAAACATAATACATTTGGTTTCTGGTTCCTTAGGCTGTTATGGAACAACCAAAGAACATTATTTTGGTTTCTGAGGTCAAAACTATTTTATTCCCCTCAAGCACACTATGCTTATGGTTTGAGGGAGAATGAGAAATAGGAAACAAGAAACAGGCTGAAATGGTCTAATCTTGACCATCTAATTCTGTAGTGTCTTATTCTCATTCTAAAAGAGAATGGCTGTCTTCTCTGTTCTAGTATAAAAAGTCATGATAAAAATAAAGGATCCTTTATTACCAGACAGTAATCCCCTAGACTGTTTTAATGCTTGGTTGAGTATTTGCTTATGATCTCAGACTGTAAAAGATGGTCTCCTATGGTGAAACTTGTTAATTATGTAGGCATTATTAATGTCTGTTCTACTTTTCAAAATTTTATCATTGTTAGTTCTATTACCATTTGACAGTCCAATTTATTTAATTGAAAGATTGGTTAACATTTTACAGTTAAAGTAATTGTTTCCTGTGTTTTTTCCTGTTTAGGTTATTGGAGTGATGAGTAAAGAATACATACCAAAGGGCACACGTTTTGGACCTCTAATAGGTGAAATCTACACCAATGACACAGTTCCCAAGAACGCCAACAGGAAATATTTTTGGAGGGTAAGTAAGGGAAATTTATTCAGATCCATTAAATGTTAGGAAAAAATGGAGCTAAAAGAGCTGGGTGGCTCACCTCCTTTCTCATCTCGTGCTGAGAAATGCTGGGGCTCACCCTTAAGTATCCGGCATCCCCATGGACACAGGGAATTCCGAACAAATGTGATGAAACCGATTAAATGTTTGGCCTGTAGGTGGTTAGTGATGGAGATATGGGCTATATGTGAATCTTGATTTTTGCAATTCATTAGAGCTTTGTAATGAAAGGAAACAGTTTGTTGCTTGCTTTAAGGATAGGTTCATTTGCATTTCTCTGCAAGGAAGTAGTAATGAGTCACCACACCTTAGATTTCACCCCTTTTTGATTTCTTGCTGACTTTAATTGAATGGAAGAGTTATCACAAATGAATTATCTTTTTTTTTCCTTCTTTTTTTTTTTTTTTTGAGACGGAATCTCACTCTGTCGCCAGGCTGGAGTGCAGTGGTGCGATCTTGGCTCACTGCAACCTCTGCCTCCTGGGTTCAAGTGATTATCCTGCCTCAGCCTCCCAAGTAGCTGGGACTACAGGTGCTTGCCACCATGCCCAGTTAATTTTTGTATTTTTAATAGAGATGGGGTTCCACCATGTCGGCCATGATGGTCTCGATCTCTTGACCTCATGATCTGCCTGCCTCGGCCTTCCAAAGTGCTGGAATTACAGGTAGGAGCCACCACACCCAGCCAGGAATGACACAAATGAATTACCTTAAAAGTAAATGCCATTAAGAAAGGATAGCTGGAAGATGGGTTGAGGGGAATGGAGGACCACAGAACTAGTCCTATTTAAATACATGTGCACCGTAAACGATTCCATTTGACAATAGGTTAATTATCTCATAGCATAAGGAAAATGCTTTTAACAGTCATGCAAGATGATGAGCTTTCCTATAGAATCCAACCAAAAGATCTAGCCAGTACAATTTCCGTTGCTATATTAGGGTTAGAAAGGCCCCCAGAGGTGAACTAATTAGATGGAATCCTTGAATAAAAGACTAGATTAGCAGTGAACAGAAAAAAGACAGATTGCTTTCCTTCTTCCCATAGGTGTCTCAGGGATATTTTGTTTCCTCAGAAGATAAAGATATGGTTATTTAAATTTAGTAAGCGTTTTTGTGCATACTTACATGAAATGTACATTATTTGAATTCTTTAAAAAGAAACAGCTGCATGATAACCAAAATTGCTATGCTTGCTTTAGCTGGTATTTTTGCCTAGAACAATTACCGTTCGGGCAAGAAGCTATTCCTAAGAAACAATATTCTTAATCCAGGAAGTTTTGCATTTTTAGAAATGTATCTTACTATCCCCCAAGCAAAAGAGGGTAGTTACATATTCACTAAGAATCATGTGCTCGCAATTTTTATTTAATAATTATTCCTGCTTAAAATACATTAATCACCTGACTTATAATGGTGGAACCATGAGTGCATTTTTGCCTTTATTGTCAATAAAGTCTTCTCAGAAGTGAGCCATAAAGGTGCATAGTTCTTGGAGTTAAAGGTCTGAATTAACACAATCCAGCATAAGTCTCATTAATGTATGATTATTTTGAGAAAAAGCAAGAAACACCTAAAAATCTCCCCTCACTGTCCAGTTCCCTGTTTCATTTAAAGATTCACTATAAGTAACTGAAAGGCTTTCCTTGGGAGTATTTATTTGAATCAGTCTTCCACATGCAAAGGATATTGTAGAACATCCCGGTTTTGCTGGCAGGAATATGAACATCTGTTGTGAGGAAAGAAAAAGTTTCATGCAAATTACACAGCCAAAGAAGGGATGTTCAAGTTGAGAAACCAGTGACATTTCTTGTAACTGTACTATGAATCAGCACATTTTAATCTACTAGATAATATATGGAAGTTCAGGAAGATGGTAGGAAACGGTGTTCATTTTACGTATGCCTTATTGTATTTTATTGTGTGTGAGTGGCTTCACGGCATCGACATTGCTGTTTTTAAATGAGGATACAGTAAATTGCAGTCCAAGGAAGGCTAACTGGAATCAACATACCCGTAGCTTTAGAAAGCAGTTTCCGCCCCAGCGAAGAGTGCAAGAGCGATGGAACCCCATGTTCCTGGAAGTTTGCACATCAGAGTAAACAAACTTGAAAACCCCTCTTGATAGCAGAATTCACCCAGCCTTGTTCCATTTTCTCTTAACAAAACACACCGCAAAAGCTCTCACAAGCTGCTTTGATGAAGCCACATGTATTTCCCCCTTCACAATTTACAGGAAGTTACTCTTAAAAGAAAGTGATTCTGGTGTTTACCGCCTGTGTTAAAGGGACAGAGTTCCTTTTTATTTCTGATAACGTTTGAACGAAATACAGAAACTATCTGTAGACTAGCACAGTCGGTACGTGAGTAAGGAAAAGCAATAACCTGCTGTCCGGTGAGCGCAAAATTTCTGCTACGAACAGTGCCTTACTACTGCTTGGAGACTGCAAGTCGCAGATCACACTAGGTATTGACTGATTGTATATGTATAAGGGCATTTCTTAAAGTCTAAAGTAAAGGTGGTACCTCCTAAAAAGAGGGAGAGAGAAAAAACTCTGTGTGGAAGGATAAGGAGTGTGTTTATAGTTTCAGTAGGAGTGTACATTTTAATTTTTCTTCTTCCTCTGCCTCTTTGCCAAGTATCGTGAGTGCATCTGTTAAGCAGAAGTAGTATTACTCTAGGACAAACTTCGAATTCTTCATTCTGCGTTGCCTTTAAGGAACAACATACTTTCTTCCTGTTCTTTTTCCAAAAACACATGCCTATGGCTCTGTGTGTGGTGTTTTAGCCAGCCTCCTCCCAGATCAGGGGTTCCCTCTTCCCTCGTTTGAATTAAAAGGAAAGTGCAAGTCTGGACATGTTTATCAAGAGGAAAAGTGACTTCTCAGTAATAGACTGTCAGATTCTGGCTGCTGCCCCAGTATTCACTTTGTTATGGCAGGTGAAGTTCACCTTTGCCCCACCCAGTGTTTCCACAAAAAGGCAAAGTTCCAAGTATTCATATGAACAAGTGTTACTTTAGGACTTGGAGGGTTGGGGGTGGAGGATGTTTGCATAGTTGAAGCCTTGGGCGGGGGTGTAGGAAACGGCGAGTACAGAGGCCATAGAAAAAGCTGAGACTCAGTTTGACGTCGTCAGCCGGCTTGGTCTTCTACCCAGTGACTCAAAGCACTAAAAGTCAGCATAATCGGAACTGAAGTCAGTAGCATCGCCCATTTGCCATTCACTGCAATAGCAAAAGTAGTACTCTGTGGTGGGTTAATCGGTTTGAGGCAGCTCCTTAAATGAACATTTGTGTTTCATTTTTCTGTTATTTTCCCGAACATGAAAAGACGATAAAACTGAAATGGAAAAGGTAACTGACAAAGTGTGCCTTACCTGTTTCCGTCCTGATTTCTGCTGATTCAAGACCGTTCTGGCTAAACTGATTTGAGTCTTTTTCTAACTAGGCAGTAGGGGATCAGAAATCACACACGGTACCGGCTGTGTTTATTCTGAGAGGTGCTGGGGAGCTTTGGGGTTGACTTCCTTTTACATGCCTGTCTTCTCTTTCGGACAGATCTATTCCAGAGGGGAGCTTCACCACTTCATTGATGGCTTTAATGAAGAGAAAAGCAACTGGATGCGCTATGTGAATCCAGCGCACTCTCCCCGGGAGCAAAACCTGGCTGCGTGTCAGAACGGGATGAACATCTACTTCTACACCATTAAGCCCATCCCTGCCAACCAGGAACTTCTTGTGTGGTATTGTCGGGACTTTGCAGAAAGGCTTCACTACCCTTATCCCGGAGAGCTGACAATGATGAATCTCAGTAAGTGGATTACAGAACAAAAAAAATTAAAAATGCCAGTAATGTCAGTTCTGCCCCTGTGAACTAATAACATGTTGTTTAATTACACTGCTTGGTCATGTGTTGGATGAAGTAGGTGGCTTAAGCTAGGGACTAGGAAGAGGAAAAACATTTTTTGAGTCCCTATTAACTATTATGAAACTTGATCATTTAAAATATATATATATATATATATATATGAAGAGCTACCTTGAGTTTTGAATTCAGAATGTTACAGGAAGAAATATATGTCCAATTCTAATTTATCCAAAAGCAGCTGGGAGAATTGCAGGGATTGGTCCAGACATGCTGCGTATGCAAGGTATAGCCCTCATCTGTGGTAATTTGTCAGGACTTAGACTGCATCAGAACATTTATAGATGTACATTTGAATGTACAGTTGGGACCTGATGTGGAACATTGTAAGATCATTGCTAGAAAAACTTCGTCATAATTTTTCAGTATTATTCTAAGTGAATAACCGTAAAGATTTTATATCTTAGCTTCCTTCCTTACAGTAAAAAACTATCTGATCTCTTGATCAGTATTAGAGTAGCCACCTATCACCTTATCTTAACAAATTCTCAATTCCTGAGGTTTCTATGCTTTTACTTCTTTTATTGGGTTAAAATTGCTGTCATGACCTCTCTCTGCAGAGGGCTGCATCATTTTAGTCATTCTCAAGTGGTCTCTGAGCAATTGAAGAATTGCCATAAGATTCTAACCTCTGCTGTAACTATGTTTGTGTGTTGTTGGTTAGACCACTAAGTCTTATTAGCAGTTTTAAAAATTAGTTCCTTTTGGTTTAGAAGTTAAGACTAGATGCTGCAGTTTTTATAACTTTTTGTTTTGATATCATTTCAAACTTAAGAAAACATTTTGAGAAAAAGACAAAGAATTTCCAGTTACCTTTACCCAGGTTTACCAATTATTGATATACTGTCCATTTGCTTTATCGGAAGGCTAAATTGTTTTAGTTCTCATTTTCACCTTTGAGACATTTGGAATAAATATCAATGTTAACATAAATTGGAATTTTGACTTTGATTTTAGGACTAACAAGCAAACCAAGTACTTACCCTACTCATATATAATCCAGCTGTATGGTTATTTGGTATTCAGTCCACACTTCATTTTACTTGATCTCCCTTAAGATTTTGTTCACAGTTTTCTGAAAATCTGGGGCTATAAAAGCACCAGGACCTCCCCCGTAGGATCCCGTTTTAAGACGTGTGTTTGGGGTCCTTACACAACAGGTTACCCTTGAGCTTCAGGAAAAGAACTGGCTCCCAGTTCCCCAGTTCCAGCTTGATGGGTCTAATCAGGTACTGACCAAAAAGGTGGCAGTTCTTTTCCCTCATCTCTCTTCAGCACTCCCTGAGACTCTGGAGACTCTGTTATATCCCTGGGGCTGAACCTCCCAGGAGCCATTCAGTTGTTTTGGCATCTGTGTGTGCCAGGCCCAGTGCTGAGGACAAAAGACAAATGCACAGGCACCGCAGCATTTTTGGGGAACTCATTTTCCAGCTGGGCATCTCAGGAGAAGCGCACAGCTCCCTCCTGGCTTTCTTAACATAGTGAGCCACTTCCTCTTAAGAGTCTCCTTACATTCCTTGAGTTTAATCATTCATGGATTCAGAGGAAAGTCTTTTGATTTTTGCTTTTCTTTAAACAGTTCATTTGAGGTTACCTACCCCAGTGACTTTGCACCAACCACCAAGAAACTTTTTTGCATGTTTCCCGCACCCTGTGCCAATCAAGGGAAGGGTTTAAAGGCCTGGCGTTTTTATTCCTCAAGGAAAGACTTTGCACAGTATTTTAAGGTTCAAGTGCTTCTCCTTTGTGTTCAGAAGCAACTCTCATATATACTGTGAAATGACACCTTTTATTTATCCCTTTTTATTTATGCAGTATGTTCCCTTTTATTGTGGCAGAATTTTTTCTAAATGGTGGTTTAGCATTTTCAAGCACATTTCATTGTCCAATATTCATAGTAAAGAATGAGAGTTAACAATAACCAGTCACATTAAAACAAGATTCCTGCTGCCAATTGTGAAACCAGTTGTCTTAGGCGTGGCAGCTGATGATTGAGACTGTGATCAGGAAAATTTCCACTATTTCATCAGGCCTAATAGGTAGATTGTGTCTCCATATGAATTGTGTTGGTTTCCGTGCTTAAAGCACAATAGAGGTGGTGCAAGAATCTCCATGAGGGCTTAAATGGCAGTGATGGTTCAGGCGGTAGAGTTTGGAGAAGAAGGGATTTGCAACAAACCAAAGGAAAGAAAAGCAAGTAGCCAGAAATCACAAACTGGCATTTTTCTAAAAACAAAGGAAAAGGAATAAAAGAACTAATAAGTTTAAAACCCCTACCCCTCCCAAATGGGGGGGGGGGTATTTTTTTTCTGTCTATCTAACTAACCCATCTAGAAAACAGTTGACCAAATTGTAGACTTCTAAATGTTCATCTGCTTTCTCAGTTTCAGTTGAAAAGAGACTTTGTTTTGCCTACTGCAGAACTTCTAGGTTCTTTCTTATAGTCTTAGGGTTCTTATTATAGATCGAAAATGTGAGTCGGCATAATTAAGCCATTCGGAGTCTTCAGAAGCAGTTCACTCTTGAAATGACTCCGTCCGCCTACAGCCATTTAAGATTTCAGAACAAAAACAGATCTTGATTTTCTTTTTCATGTTAACTCAAGCTGCTGCTGAGTGGGAGAGTCAGAAATGACACCAGCTCCACTGATTACTCAGCTGCTGAAGGATGATTTTTTAAAATGCACCTTTACTGTATATGGACTTCCTAATTTCCACCTGTAGAGCATCTTAGGGAGGCTAACATGTCACTCTGGATGTTCTTTTAGAATAAGATGCAATCTATTTTTCCGAAGGCATTAGAGATAGCAAACATTTATTGTGAGTTTACTATATACTGGGCACTGGGCTAAGCATTTTGCATAGAAAGTTTAAAATTCTGACTTTTTTGTTGGCCCAATCATAAGTTTCATATCAGTTCAATATTCAAATTATAGTAAGGTGCTTAAGAAGAACACCTGGCTAAATGTGAGGGGCACTGCCACGAATGGACTGAAACTTGATGCTTATTGCAAATTTATGCTTATTATTTGTTAAATTATAGAACCAAGGGAGTATGAAAGCCACTGGAAAAAATATGAAACTTAGATACATAATTTGCCACCTAAAAATGGCTCAAAGTCATGAGGATAAAGTTTTTTGTATTTTCATTTTATTCGAGTGGCATCGTTTTTAAAAATCATTATGAATTTGACCCTATATAGATGTTCCCAAATCATTCTTTTTCACCTTCATAAAATTCCTTCCTGTAGCTGTGAGATGCCTTGCCTATCAGTTTTCAAGCTTAGTTGTCTTTCTCATCCTTTACCATTTTAGCTTTAAAAAACAAAAGTGACAATTAGAACTTCCTGCCTGCTGGGCCTCACTGAAAGACCCATATTGGCCTGATAAGGAGATATTTATTTTAGTTTAGTGGCTTCAGAAATCCCTCTCCCTCAGCAAGCTTTCCATCACGGCCCCCCATCAGCATCTTCCCTGATAGCAGCGTTCTCTGTGTTTATTCTGGGGCTTCAGGCTCGCCCAGGAGGAACTGATAACAGCTGGCAGGAGATAACATTCTCTAAGGGGCTCTCAAATTGGAATCCCTCAAGCCAGTCAGCCTAGAAGATACATTTGAAGGGTTCAGTTCTGGAGTTTCACAGAGTTCATTTCTAGACCTATCAGATAGCAAGCCTGGAGTTCTTTCTCAACTAATCAAGCAGGGACATTTTTCAGACGATGAAGGATATTTGCACAAAGGCTTCAGCGCAGTCCCCCAGACTTGCTGCCTCTGAAGGCATCTCCACACATCGACAACGGCTGATGCCTTTGGTGCATTCCTAGGGCAGGTGTCCTGACTTGAGTGACTGCCCTCCAATAATCAGAGCTCAAACTAAACATCATATGTTTTACTTTTGGTTTCCAGGCAAGGCTGAGCAGGGAATTTTCAGTTTTCCCTGCTCAGATGGGTGTTTTCCTGAAGGCATCATTTATTGTGTGGCGAGGACACAAGGCTGGCTGTGGCAGGGAAGGTCTAGAACTGTCCTCATTGCTGCTGTTCCTAAATAGTATCTTTACCAAGTAATAACGTGCCGTCTTTGGGAATAAGTGCTTTCCTCTTAGCCTGTTCTGTTTTCTTGGGTGCGCTAAGTAATTGAACTGGCTCAGGAAGTACCTATTGTGGTTTGGCAGAGGTGACTGTCACGCCTTGTGACTCCAGGGGCCAGCACTGCTGGAATCCTGGCTAGACCAGACCTAGCCTTGGTGAAATGCTGTCTGCACATTGCGAGGAAGGGTGGCATTCACTTCGTTAAGCTCCTTGGCATAGGCAGTTTGAACAGGGCTTTATCAAATTCGTATTCAACAAGAGTAGAGGTGAAAATTGATGACTGTGTATTACTTGAAATGAGTCTTAATCTTTCACATTTAGTTCTCAGGGTGTGCTGATTTCCTTTAGGTAAACCATGAACATCAGAAAGAGTTTTATTAACCTGTGACAGGGTCCCCACCCCAGTATTTTTCCACTCCATTAAAATGGAAGCTATCTTTTTTCTTTCTTTCTTTCTTTCTTTTTTTTTTTTTTTTTTTTTTTTTTTGAGACAGAGTTTCTCACTCTTGTTGCCCAGTCTAGAGTGCAATGGCACGATCTTGGCTCACCACAAACTCCGCCTCCCAGGTTCAAGCGATTCTTCTGCCTCAGCCTCCCAAGTAGCTGGGATTACAGGCATGCACCACCGCGCCCAGCTAATTTTGTATTTTTAGTAGAGACGGGGTTTCTCCATGTTGGTCAGTCTAGTTTCGAACTTCCGACCTCAGGTGATCCGCCTGCCTCGGCCTCCCAAAGTGCTGGGATTACAGGCGTGAGCCACCGCATCCGGCATAGGCTATTTTAGTCCAGCTTAAACAGCAATTTTCTATCATAAGGTCTGTACTAATGAAAACAGAATTACCCAAGGCTGCTGTTTGTTCTGTCCGTGCTGCCATTGTCCCCATTTTGCTGAGGAGGAAATGGAACTGCACTTTTGAGTGAGTGGCCCAGAGCCCTCTAGAATGAGAGCGCGTTGGAAGCCAGATATGTGGAGATTGTGTCGCTAGCTGGTACTTAGGTTTTCTCAAGAAGGAGGAGCAACTTTGGCAATTTTGTTTCAGTTCTCTCTAGCCCTCTGTGTAATCGCCCGGTTTTCTTTACTTCAGCACAAACACAGAACAATCTCAAGCAGCCGAGCACTGAGAAAAATGAACTCTGCCCAAAGAATGTCCCAAAGAGAGAGCACAGCGTCAAAGAAATCCTAAAACTGGACTCCAACCCCTCCAAAGGAAAGGACCTCTACCGTTCGAACATTTCACCCCTCACGTCAGAAAAGGACCTCGATGACTTTAGAAGACATGGGAGCCCCGAAATGCCCTTCTACCCTCGGGTCGTTTACCCTATCCGGGCCCCTCTGCCGGAAGACTTTTTGAAAGCTTCCCTGGCCTACGGGATGGAGAGACCCACGTACATCACTCGCTCCCCCATTCCGTCCTCCACCACTCCAAGCCCCTCTGCAAGAAGCAGCCCGGACCAAAGCCTCAAGAGCTCTAGCCCTCACAGCAGCCCCGGGAATACGGTGTCCCCTGTGGGCCTCGGCTCTCAAGAGCACCGGGACTCCTACGCTTACTTGAACGCGCCCTACGGCACGGAAGGTTTGGGCTCCTACCCTGGCTACACACCCCTGCCCCACCTCCCGCCAGCTTTCATCCCCTCCTACAATGCTCACTACCCCAAGTTCCTCCTGCCCCCCTACGGCATGAATTGTAATGGCCTGAGCGCTGTGAGCAGCATGAATGGCATCAACAACTTCGGCCTCTTCCCGAGGCTGTGCCCTGTCTACAGCAATCTCCTCGGTGGGGGCAGCCTGCCCCACCCCATGCTCAACCCCACTTCTCTCCCGAGCTCGCTACCTTCAGATGGAGCCCGGAGGTTGCTCCAGCCGGAGCATCCCAGGGAGGTGCTTGTCCCGGCGCCCCACAGTGCCTTCTCCCTTACCGGGGCCGCCGCCAGCATGAAGGACAAGGCCTGTAGCCCCACAAGCGGGTCTCCCACGGCGGGAACAGCCGCCACGGCAGAACATGTGGTGCAGCCCAAAGCTACCTCAGCAGCTATGGCAGCGCCCAGCAGCGACGAAGCCATGAATCTCATTAAAAACAAAAGAAACATGACCGGCTACAAGACCCTTCCCTACCCGCTGAAGAAGCAGAACGGCAAGATCAAGTACGAATGCAACGTTTGCGCCAAGACTTTCGGCCAGCTCTCCAACCTGAAGGTAGGCCTTGAGAGAGAGCAGTCGGAGGGGCTGTGAGTGCATGCTTGTGTTTGTGTTTAGCTTGCTTTCCACGGGGTATCGATTGCATTTGCAGTAGTATGAGCCCCAGGTTGGGAATAGTGGGTATGGATTCTGCCTGGCTTTTGCCACTTCTAGCTCTTTGACTTTGGACAAGTGACTTCCCTTCTGATTTTCTTCTGAATAATAAAAACATTAGAGGTTTGGACTAGAAGATTAGGTGAAACCCTGCTAGCCTGTGATTTTGTGCTTTTAGTTTAAGAAAAGCACTATTCTGAAAACATGAAGATTTTTTCTTTTTGAGACTGTCTTGATGCTTTTCTTAAGATATTTGCATCATCAACACTTGAGTCTTTGAGCAGAAATGTTAGGTCTCAGAGCCAGCTTGAGAGCAGAGCTAATACATGTGGCTTCTTCCCAGGTCCACCTGAGAGTGCACAGTGGAGAACGGCCTTTCAAATGTCAGACTTGCAACAAGGGCTTTACTCAGCTCGCCCACCTACAGAAACACTACCTGGTACACACGGGAGAAAAGCCACATGAATGCCAGGTGCGCAGTATTTCCTGGGTAGACCTTCTGACCTTTGTAGAAAATGTCTGTGAGTCACCCTCCCATGTCCTATATAGCCTGTAGTTAAAGCCAACACCAGATTCTGCCTTGTCCCGGGCTGATGGCACTATGGGCCTCCCCAGTGCTCTGTATCTGCTGATGACCTGAGATGACACAGCCAGCTTCCAGTGGGTGGGAAAATGGTAGGGGAAATAAACAGCCACTCGTGTGCCGTGTGCCCACATCCTCCTGTTTGCTTAATACCACACTGGAGGTGCCACAAGGAGGCTTCTCACCTCCCAGGTTGCTGGGCGTTGGCCTGTAAGCCTGCCCCTCCAATTGGCAGTTCTTAATCTTCTGGCCTTCCTGTCTCCCTTCCCTGCTGTCCCTCTCCCCTACACTGTAGGTCTGCCACAAGCGATTTAGCAGCACCAGCAATCTCAAGACCCACCTGCGACTCCATTCTGGAGAGAAACCGTACCAATGCAAGGTGTGCCCTGCCAAGTTCACCCAGTTTGTGCACCTGAAACTGCACAAGCGTCTGCACACTCGGGAGCGGCCCCACAAGTGCTCCCAGTGCCACAAGAACTACATCCATCTCTGTAGCCTCAAGGTTCACCTGAAAGGGAACTGCGCTGCGGCCCCGGCGCCCGGGCTGCCCTTGGAAGATCTGACCCGAATCAATGAAGAAATCGAGAAGTTTGACATCAGCGACAATGCTGACCGGCTCGAGGACGTGGAGGATGACATTAGTGTGATCTCTGTAGTGGAGAAGGAAATTCTGGCCGTGGTCAGAAAAGAGAAAGAAGAAACTGGCCTGAAAGTGTCTTTGCAAAGAAACATGGGGAATGGACTCCTCTCCTCAGGGTGCAGCCTTTATGAGTCATCAGATCTACCCCTCATGAAGTTGCCTCCCAGCAACCCACTACCTCTGGTACCTGTAAAGGTCAAACAAGAAACAGTCGAACCAATGGATCCTTAAGATTTTCAGAAGACACTTGTTTTGTTTCTTAAGTTATGACTTGGTGAGTCAGGGTGCCTATAGGAAGTTGCTTGTACATAATTCCAGTTCTGCAAAGCTCTCTCAACAGCAAATGGTTTCCCCTCACCCCTGGAATTAAAGAAGGAACTCCAAAGTTACTGAAATCTCAGGGCATGAACAAGGCAAAGGCCATATATATATATATATACACACACACACACACACACACACACACACACACTATGTATACTTATTTACACCTGTGTCTATATATTTGCCCCTGTGTATTTTGAATATTTGTGTGGATACGTTTGCATAGCCTTCCATTACTAAGACTATTGCCTAGTCATAATTATTTTTTCAATGATAATACTTCATAATTTATTACACAATTTATCATTCAGAAAGCAATAATTAAAAAAGTTTACAATGACTGGAAAGATTCCTTGTAATTTGAGTATAAATGTATTTTTGTCTTGTGGCCATTCTTTGTAGATAATTTCTGCACATCTGTATAAGTACCTAAGATTTAGTTAAACAAATATATGACTTCAGTCAACCTCTCTCTCTAATAATGGTTTGAAAATGAGGTTTGGGTAATTGCCAATGTTAGACAGTTGATGTGTTCATTCCTGGGATCCTATCATTTGAACAGCATTGTCCATAACTTGAGGGTATGTGTGCAGAATTACCCAAGAATAACTTAAGTAGAAGAAACAAGAAAGGGAATCTTGTCTTTTTGTTGATAGTTCATGTTTTTCCCCCAGCCACAATTTTACCAGAAGGGTGACGGGAAGGCTTTACCAACCTGTCTCTCTCTCCAAAAGAGCAGAATCCTCCCACCACCCTGCCCACCCCCTGAGTCCTATGGCCATTCAGAGCAGCCATATGACTTTTACATCCATTGTATTATCAGAAAATGTGAAAAAGACAAATTGCCATGTTTTAAAACCACTGCGAAATTTTCCCCAAAGCATAGGTGGCTTTGTATGTGTGAGGCTTGGGGCTTGAGTCTGGGTGGTGTTCTGTTGTTGGTTTTTGTTGCTTTTTTTTTTTTTTAATGTCAAAATTGCACAAACATGGTGCTCTACCAGGAAGGATTTGAGGTAGATAGGCTCAGGCCACACTTTAAAAGCAAACACACAAACAACAAAAAACGGGTATTCTAGTCATCTTGGGGTAAAAGCGGGTAATGAACATTCCTATCCCCAATACATCAATTGTATTTTTTTCTGTAAAACTCAGATTTTCCTCAGTATTTGTGTTTTTACATTTTATGGTTAATTTAATGGAAGATGAAAGGGCATTGCAAAGTTGTTCAACAACAGTTACCTCATTGAGTGTGTCCAGTAATGCAGGAAATGATGTCTTATCTAATGATTTGCTTCTCTAGAGGAGAAACCAAGTAAATGTGCTCCAGCGAGATAGACTTTGTGTCATTCTATCTTTTATTCTGCTAAGCCCAAAGATTACATGTTGGTGTTCAAAGTGTAGCAAAAAATGATGTATATTTATAAATCTATTTATACCACTATATCATATGTATATATATTTATAACCACTTAAATTGTGAGCCAAGCCATGTAAAAGATCTACTTTTTCTAAGGGCAAAAAAAAGAAAAATCGTTTCTGAGACTTTGCTTCATAGTTGGTGACCTCACGATCACATCAGTATGCTTGGGCACCCCTTGCCTACTGTAAGAGACCCTAAAACCTTGATGCAGTGGTGGGGGCCACAAAACAACCAGGGAGGAAGAGATACATCAGTTTTTAGTATTAAGGACCATCTAAGACGGCTCTTTTTTTTTTTTTTTTTTGCCATGTTATGATTATGTGGTCACACCCAAGTCACAGAAATAAAAAACTGACTTTACCACTGTAACTTTTCTCTCCTTACTAAATACTGATACATCACTCTTCAATCTATTTTATAATTGTGTTTGACATTTTGTTCACATCAACTAATGTTCACCTGCAGAAGAGAACAAATTTCGAATAATCCAGGGAAACCCAAGAGCCTTACTGGTCTTCTGTAACTAGCAAGACTGACAGTTTTTTTATGTATCAGTGTTTGATTAAACACAGTCCTTAATTGAAGGTAAACCAAAGGACCACATTGACATTAGACCAAACACTTGATTCTCAACCACTCGTTTGTTCTTTGTCTCCTTTTGTGCTTTCCCATAGTGAGAATTTTTATAAAGACTTCCGGCTTCTCTCACCATCCATCCTTCTTTTTTCTGCCTCTTACATGTGAATGTTGAGCCCACAATCAATGGTGGTTTTGTTTTTTTCCTCTACTCAAAGTTAAAACTGACCAAAGTTTGGCTTTTTACTTTGCTAGAACAACAAACTCTCTTATGTTTACATACTGGTTTACAATGTTATTTATGTGCAAATTGTCAAAATGTAAATTAAATATAAATGTTCATGCTTTACCAATCTTTGTCTAGTGTCTTGAGTGAAGGGTCAGTGAGCGACATCTGCATACTGTACAGATGGCACCAGACTAAATTTTGAACACAATACAATTTGCCTCTCCCTTGCACCCACCCCGGTTCTGCTTCAGCAGCACCCTCTGGGATGCCCTGATCTCCCCCACCTCCTTCCAGGAGTATATATCTGTGCGATCTGACAGCATCGATAGGTCTCTCATAACTAAGATTTTTCTTCATGAACTATAAAGATGTTCCCTAAAGGAGGCATTTCAAGCATCAGCCAGTAAGTGGGAGATGATTTGTTTGCTTTGTGAAATTTTCCATTTTATTTTGTCAACGGACATGGAGTGGTGAGGAGATAAGGAGGACTTGGATCACTTCCAGAAAGGCCCTGCTAGCTTGTGCCAGTCTGTGTGCGTGTGTGGAGACTCAGCCCACTTACGGGTGTGGGGCCCTGGGAAGCTGGGTCAGGGAACACTGCCCATTGATGACAGCAGCTTCAGTAGCTTCCTCTGGGCAGGCCATGGGGAGTGCCCTACAGCCCATGTTTACTCCTTCACATGTAAGACATGTAAGTACATTTGCTATTTGCTACTTGTCCTTTTTTTTTTTTTTTTTTCGAGACGAGGTTTTGCTCTGCCACCCAGGCTGGAGTGCAAGGGAATGATGATGTCTCACTACAGCCTTTATCTCCCAGGCTTAAGCCATCCACCCACCTCATCCTCCGAGTAACTGGGACTACAGATGCGCGCCCCCAGGCCCAGCTAATTTTGTTTGTTTTTGGTAGAGACAGTCTCACTACATTGCCCAGGTTGGTCTCCAACTCCTGGACTTAAGCAATCCTCCTGCTTCGGCCTCCCAAAGTGCTGGTATTACATGCATGAGCCACTGCACCTGGCCTACTTATGCATTTAAAACAAGTTTCCAGAAAGCTACTTTCCCAGAATCTGAGCATTGTTAGTGTGAGAGCCAGGGATCTCGGTGGTATGGCCATGTGGCCCCGTGTGATGGGAACAAGTCTGCGTGCTTAGTCATTCATGCTCCAGAAACTAACCTGTCTCCAGAGAAAAGGCTCACATAAATTCGAGTCTCATTTGATAGATGTAAGTAGGAGATTCTTCTAGAAAAGTGATACTGCATTCAGTGAAAAGAAAATCTAAAAGCCCTTTGCAAGTGGTTTTCATGCTTCCCATTTCATCTATTAGCAAATTTATGGTTTTATGCGCATGCTGACTTCATGTTAAGAAAATAATGCTTCTGCTTACATTTGGACACTCAAACTGCCTGATGTTTTGTTTTTAATGTTTCTTCTTTAAATTCACTTAAACATCTGTGCCAAGAATTTGAAATGCTGCCAACATGTAACTGTGGAGTTAAGAAAACCAGAACCCTATTGTCATAAACGTGCCAAATGGTGCTGGTTATACTCCTAAATTCTACAGAACCATTGTGGTAATAATTTTTCAAAACAAAGCCCAATAAGATCCTGAGTGTAACAGCTAACTACCATAAATCATAGTTCTTTACTTGGCAAATCATTTCTTTTTTTCTTGAGAGTTACATATCTTGGGAACACTTGTGGACTTAGCTGTTTAATGAAACATTACATAAAAAGATAATATTCACTAATGAGCCCAAGTGCACCCAGCCAAAGTCCATACATGTTGAATCAAGACTTCATCCAGCTGTTTGTAAGACAAAGTAAGACTGAAGAAGTCACCTTTTTCTGGGTTTACCTTTAACAAAATAAAAACTCTGCAGAAATGATGCATTTAATTCCCTACCATAAGGCAATATACAGAATATACAGCACCATGGGAGTCTACAGGCACATTTCCAGATATTTTTTCCTTGGGGGAAACGAAATCAATTCAGGACCCATAAGTTGGTATAAACGAGCTCATTCCTCTGTGTGTGTGTGTGTGTGTGTGTGTGTGTGTGTGTGTGTGTGTGAGAGAGAGAGAGAGAGAGAGAGGCCTTCTCTAAAAGGAGATAATGAGAAAAGGTCAGAACAGAGGAAAGAAAGTAATTAGAGGCACATGGCAGAGAATGTCTAATGCAAAACCAGGCCTCCAGGATAATCCGGTCTAGAAAGGAAGGCTGTACCACAGAAGGCAGCAACTGAAAGAATTGATGAACAGAAGAGTTAAATAGAATGTGATCATTGAACCAGTCCAGAAGGCACTTCTATTTCCTTTCAGAGATCATGGAGTTCTTTGTCCATAACATGTCATTTCATTTGCAGCTTCTGGCCAGAAGAAATCAGATCATTATGAGCAGTGGCCACCAAATCTACTTCTGGGTATGTAGTGGCTACAAGAAATGTTTCAGGATCGGTGGATAAGCTTCCCTAACATCATTTTTCAAGCTTCAAGTCCTCAGAACCCAAGTTCATTTGCTCAAAGTGCTGCTGACAGCTGCTCCTTAAATAAGTGAAAAGTGATTTTAATCTCAATACGTTCTTAATCGTGTAATTCAGGCAAAAATGCAGCAAGATTCCAAAAAGTTATTTTTAACTGAATTTATGCAAATAGTCACTCTCCCTTTCCCAGTTTTACAGCGTACTGTAAACGAACAAGCCCTCTCCTAGTTTGCTCTTCCTTCCAGGTTTGGCAAGTAATGAACCAGGGATGGCTGTGTGCACTTTTCCTTCTCTCTGAATTTTCAATAGGTTTTATTCAGCATAAACATGAACGTAGTCATCTTGTGGTTTCCCCTACCCCCATCATAAAAGAAAGGAGAAGTGACAGATGAATAGCAATGGCTAATTTGGTAAGAAATTCTTCAATATGTTAACAAAGGGAGTTCTTATGGAATTGTGGCCAAGTTCTCCAACTTCAGGTGTCTTAAAGATTCACCTGTGGGTGATGGCAACCAGCTCTTCCCCATTGTGGGTGAGAAACAGAGCAAAGGAAATGAAATTAAAGCGTTGCAGAGGCGACTTTGGTTTAAGTCACCTAGACGAACACCTACATCTAGGGCTTGTAACACAATGGATTCCTTCCCATGGGAGGGAGTAGTCCCCATCCTTGCAGGGCTTAGAGAGGAATCAGTGTGTTTGAAAGCACAGGATGAGCAAGATGCTCTGGCAAGCTTTTCCTAGGTCTTTAATGTTTCATGTTCTTTAATGTTCCTGAGGCCTCCTTGGAAATGCTATGGATTTAGGCAGATCTGGAGAGCCCGTCTGATTCTGAGGAAGAGTCTATGATATCATGAAATGAATTATGCTGTATATTCTGTGAAATATTTTAAGAGATATTCAATGTTTGAATTCCCAGGGCTTCTGGAAGGGTCTGAAATTGAAAATGAGGCATGGTGCCACTGTCACCTGCATTACGTGTGGCACTCTGTAAAAAAACCTCCGGGCTAGCAGCCTTTCAGCACAGGTATCACTTAAGAAGAGAAGGGACCATCTCTGCCTTCTCTCCTCTCACCAGCACTACTTCCCTTGAGTACTGTTTCCCATCCACAGGCAAAGGAAGTGAGACACAACCCAGTTCCCTTCCACATGACCCTGTCTTGCCTCTCCAGTTTTTAGTACAAGCAACCTGATAGTGATTTGCTGTGAGATCAACCAACTGTGGATCATTAATGGGGTCACTTACTCTTTCTTCCATGGCTCTCAGGGCCAGAGTTTAAAAATATACCCAAGGTGGGAACTGAGTTGATGAGCTCCTACCCTCAGGGAAAAAGCAGCGTATCAGGAGTTTAGGGAGTTTGGTTCTAGTCCTGATTCAGTCCCTGGTTAAACACGTGCTCTCAAGAAAGTCCTGGAACCTCGCTGGGCCACAGTTTCCTGGTCCTTAAAAGGAAGGAGTCATTCCTGGGTTGTCTTCCTGTTCTTTGGAAGATGCTCTTACATCTCCTAATATGCTCAGATTCCACTGTTTTCTCTTATTTCCTTTTGATTTGTTTTTCTTGGAACTCCGGTTGTTGCTATAGGCAGATATTTGTAATTTAGAGAGCAGATGTCGGAGAAAAGGAAAATGAGGGGCAAGTCTGCATGGAAACAACTATTGTGGCTTCTTTTGGCAAAAGCGAGTGGGCTTGCAAAGGTCCTGCTAATTTGTAAGAACCATGAACTTTCCCCAGGAATTAATATGCTCATCTGAAAGGAATCAAGATTCTTTTAATGGACATAATGGCTTATGCTTAAATCGAACTTCTGCTTAAGTACCATGAATTCTAGGATGTTTGGTGGGTTTTTGTTTTTTTCCTTCGTCTTCTTTCTCTTTTACTTTTTTTTTCTTAAGCAAAGGCCTACATGTAAGATGACTGAGAAAGATGTAAGCCCGCTGCCACAAAAAGGAAAGGGGGACAAAAATACGGGCAGCTAAAGCAAAGAATGGGGACCCAGTCAAGAGACCCTAAGAAGACGTTGAAAGGAAACATTTCAGTTAGCAAAGCAATGAAGGCCCCGATACTGTTTTAACGGCTCAACGTTTAAAAAAGGGAATAAAGAAAAATTAAACTGAGAGAGGGAGGAGAGAGGGAAAGGTTAAGCCAAGACAGAAACTGTGAGCAGATAGATGTGAAAGGGGCTGAAAATAAGTGAAAAGTGAAAAATTGCTTTATGAATAAACCGTTAAAAAATAGTGAGTGAAAAAGCAATTGTGCTTCCAGTTATTACTGAATCACAAGCTCGTGGAAGCCAGCGGCTGACCCCAGCAGCAACTCCACACTAACCTACATGGCAGCAGTTGGTGCACTGCAGTTCCTGTGGGCGGACACCGTTTTCTACTTGAGTGTTCAGTTTCATTGTGATTACCTTCCATCACTGTCGCATGTGGGCCATTTTACCGCCTTGAACACAAAAAAAACCTGACTTGGTCATCTCTCTAGGCTGCTGACACTCCAAAGCAGGTGATATCCTCCAGAGGACACACATAGACAAAGGGGTAAGGGCAAGGGGAAGGTAAGCAAGCCCGAGAGAAGGAGGAGCCTCTGCCTGCCCCTGCTTTTTCCTGAAAATGACAATGCGATTTCATACTCAGTGCCCCTGGTCATTCGTGGAGGTGCGTTCCCACAAGGACATGGACATGGACAAGTCAAATGAGCACCCTTCTTAGGAACACATCTGGGCTCAGGCTTAGCAAATGAGATGCCAACCATAGCAGGCCTCCCTCCACCCCTTGGCATACTTGGGGAATCATGGGGAGCCCTAGGAAGTGGACCGGTTCCACCAGTGTGACCGCCCTCCTCCTCCAGGAAGAGGCTGAAGAGTGGAAGTGACGGACACCTGCCATAAGAGAGGTCAGTCCTCATGAAAAATGTCTGGTACCAAATGGCACACGCTGTTTCCAAAGCTGCAGGCTTGCTCTGCTTCTCATTGCAAGTGCAAAACCCATTTTTATATTAGAACTGCCCCCACACAGCTAGCTTTTTGTTATATGCTTCAACGGAAAGGAGGTGGGAAATGGGTGGCCACAGACTCCAAGGTAATTTGTGTGGGAGTGCTTCCTGGGCACTTTATTGGTAAGCATTCACCCTCCCTGAGCACATCCTCATCTCGGTGACAGACGTGGGGAGGCAGGTGGTCCTCCAGGGTTCTAAGGTTGGGGAAGCTAGGCCAGGGGAACATTTGACCTAGATGACCCAGAAAGCAGTTAACTCATGCACACAGCTGGATGCATAATCAAAGAATGAGGTCCGATTTTGATGAACCTGTTTCATTTTTAATAACCAGGGTAAGACTGTAGTTCTGTACATCTGGCCAAGGGGGCTGAGGTTTTCCTCAAAGGGCCATGCAGATCTTGGGTTTTGTTTGTTTGTTTGTTTGTTTTGAGATGGAATCTTGCTCTGTCACCAGGCTGGAATGCAATGGCACGATCTCGGCTCACTGCAACCTCCGCCTCCCGGGTTCAAGCGATTCTCTTGCCTCAACCTCCCGAGTGGCTGGGACTACAGGCACCCACCACCACCTCCAGCTAATTTTTGTATTTTTAGTAAAGACGGGGTTTCACCATGTTGTCCAGGATGGTCTCAATCTCTTGATCTAGTGATCCGCCTGCCTCGGCCTCCCAAAGTGCTGGGATTACAGGCCCAAGCCACTGTGCCCAGCCAGATCTTGGTATCTTTTCTTGCCGTTGCTACAAGAGGTCCCCGGCCTTGTGCTGATGGAAAGGTTTAAGGCAATGTGCTTTCCTCCTTGAGACTGTTCATAAAGGAGGTAGACAAGATTGGTCTTTGAGTATCTCCATCCCAGAAATAAGAAAATTCAGGTATGGAAAGTCAAGGAATATGCCCAAGACACCTGACAAGTCCATGCTGGAACTGGAAACTGAATCCCAGCTTCCTGGCTCTGGGCAGATTAGACAATGCTCCTATTGCTGAGCTGGGCAGGGGCCAAGTGAGCCACTGGCATTGTTTGTGTGTAGGGCAGGCTTGCCAAAGCAGCAGAGTCTTACGGCATTACATGACTGTCTTCTGCCTTGTCAGGAGCTTGACTCTTAACTAGTTCTGCAGACATTTCAGTAAGGAAGGAGGAGATAAGGAGTCTTGGAGAATCGTGGCTTACTATGGCCTACCATTACCCTGAATCCATCTCACTTCTAACTCCACAAAACCGCTCCTGTCTCTGAAGCTGAGTTCATTCCAGATACCCACTTTACTGAAAGGTTTCCATCTCTCTGGGGGTGGCCAGTTCCCCTGTGAAGTGCCAGAGTAAGGTGACATTTCCGGTGCTTTAGCAGAAAGATGGGTGTCAGGCGTCAGCAGTTCTCCAGCAGCCTTAGGCCAACAGTGTTCCAAAGAGGAAACTGAGGCACAGAGCTAACCCCACCCCATCAGAGTGTTCCTGAGAGACCTGGCAACTGCACCTAAAGAGCGCCACGATCCTCAGTTAGGGAGCATTGCACAACTGCAAAAGTTCACATGCTATTTTGGATAAACCAGCTTTAAAGTTCATTCCACTCTAGAGACATGGAGGGTTGTGTTTTCTACAAAGGAAAGGAAATGTATTAATGGACATATTTTCTGCTTCAAGTGCACACACACAAAAAAAATGTATTGTTTCTGAGCTTAAGGAGGCATGTTCTTTGTTTTAAATATTGCTCATGCATAGTTAACCAGTGTACCTGGAGGCAGAGATGAAAACTGAGAAAGAACAGTCAGGTCTATCTTTGTGTTCCAAGACAATGTAATCCCACAAGGCACAATTCCTCTAAGAATTATCTGAAAACTTTCAGTATGCCCACCTGTTATACAGCTTTTGCAACCACCAGAAACCCTAGAAGATTTATAGTCGGATTGCTTCAAATTGGTCGTTTTTGTCTCCTCAAGTTTTGACCTACACGTGGATTCCAGACTGAAAATTACATTATCCAAAGCAAACCATTCAGCCCATCTTAGATAGATTACAGCTGCTTCAACCCTTCCTCCAAATGGAGGGTAATAACATAATATATTATAGCTCATGTACAGCCTGAAGAATTATGTGCTCTTAAAATGATTGGCTGAAAAGAAAGAAAAGGAAGGAAGACAGGAATCTTCTAAAACTAACTATATAACTTAGAAATGAGAGAAGCATCGCTTAAATTCAGGTCTGAATCTTGTTCACATCAGAGATGTGAGCACTCCAAGGTGATGGTATGGAGATGAACTTTGCTAGTAGGGACTCTCAACCCATCTCTCTGAGTTCAGCTGAAGGCCACTGGGCACTTGGTGGGCTTCTCCTAAAGAGAGGCATATATTTCTGCAAGATTAAAAAAAAAAAAAAAAAGGCAGGGTAAAGTCTGTAGCTGCAGGTTGACAGACTTCCTTCCTCTCTTGGGTTTTTCTCCCTTCTAAGGGCCGTTTGAAAGTTCTTCTTGTGCTTCTAACTGAGCAGAAACCACATCATGTCTTTTGTCATCATCTTTGCTCACCACTGGAGACCCTGGTGGTTAGAGAGGGAAAGTCCCTTTGGATGGTGCATATGGGGGTAGAAGGTGTTGGGAGCCAGCAGGGGGTCCGGGTGAAGAGGGAAGAAGAGAGGAGAGGTTATCAAGCCTGCCTCTCTGGCCCAGGCAATATACCCACCCTGGCTGGACTTTCCAATCCTCAGCGTGGCAAAGTATATCTTTTAGGTTATCCACTATGTCCCTGGTTATGTTGAGTTGCTGAGGTAATAGTCAGGGGTATCCAATCTTTTGGCTACCCTGGGCCACATGGAAGAAGAAGAATTGTCCTAGGCCACACATAAAATACACTAACACTTACGACAGCTGACGAGCTTAAAAAATAATCACAAAAAAATCTCATAATGTTGGCCGGGCACGGTGGCTCATGCCTGTAATCCTGGCACTTTGGGAGGCCAAGGAGGGGTGGATCACGAGGTCAGGAGTTTGAGACCAGCCTTGCCAAGATGGTGAAACCTCGTCTTTACTTAAGAAATACAAAAATTAGTCGGGCGCAGTGGTGGGCGCCTGTAATCCCAGCTCCTCGGGAGGCTGAGGCAGGAGAATCGCTTGAACTCAGGAGGCGGAGTCTGCAGTGAGCTGAGATCAAGCCATTGCACTCTAGCCTGGGTGACAGAGCAAGACTGTTTCAAAAAAAAAAAAAAATTCTCATAATGTTTTAAGGAAGTTTATGAATGTGTGTTGGGCACCTTCAAAGCCATCCTGGGCTGCGTGCGGCCCACGGGCCACAAGTTGGACAAACTTGGAATAGATCATTGAACAACAACAAAAAATTTACTTCAAGAGTTCTGTGTTTCTGGAAAGCCCAAAGAGTGGCCACAGTGGCCTCTGTGTGGCCTAAGAATAGCTTTTACCTGCCTTCCCGGCACAGAAATTACCTGGAGGTGGATTGGAAGCAGAAGCAGGGAATAGGAACACAGCTACATATTTGGTTTGAGCTCTTTTAGAGTAGACTCTATAGAGACATTCTATTCTCTTTTTTATTGTGATAAAAAAAAAATAGAACATACATTTACCATCTGAATCACTGTGAAGTATACTGTATGGTAGGATTAGCTATATGCACGTTGTTGTGCAGCAGATCTCTAGAGCTTTTCATCTTGCAAAACTGAAACTCTCTACCCATGGAACAAGAGCTCCCTGCTCCCCTCCCCCTCAGCTCCTGGGTAGTGACATTTCTTGATCGTGCTGTTAACCATGAGTACTTTTCTTCGGTTAAGTCTATAAACTTGATTTCCGTACCAAGACCTGTTTTGAGTTCACACACCAGCTGACCTGCTTCAGGAGTAGTTCAGATTCACTCTGCCATGAATATTCATCACTCACTATGGGTCATGATCACAAATGCATGTCCTCAGCACTCTGGCTGGGCTTCAGCAATTTATGGAGTTGTTATTTGCACCACCAAACCAGTCAGGAATGAAAATAACGATCAACTCCTCAAATGTTTACAAGCCTCCTGGGCTATTGCACATGTAATTTAGAGCTGCCATCTTGTCTCCTTCTTTCTCTCAGTGGAATGGAATGTCCTCTCCAGTAACTCGTTGCCTTTAGGAACATGGGGAATAAAAGGCTCCTCGACCTGAATGGTCTAGTCAAGGCTGGGCTGAAGTCCTCTTTGGTAGCAAGGTGTTTGGGTTTTCATTGCACTGCAATGCTTCCTTACACAAGTCACTTCAAAACAAACCTTCCCTGCAGGTTGTCCTTGGAAGCAGAGCAGGAGGCAGTTAAGTACTCTCACCCAATCAGCACAATCAATTTGTCATTCCCTGAAAATAGAGTCGTCCCTCCAGTCTGTCCAGGTCGGTGGGGATAGAGGAAGGCCCGGCTGCCTTTGAGCAATGCCACATTCCAGCAGGGAGTGGTTCCCCCACATTCACCACACTAGGGCGGGCGTGTTGTGCCTCGTGCCTGCAGCCACCCTTGAAGTGTTGTTGTTAAACAACAGTCATGAACTCTGGAATGTCTCTGGTCATTTATAGCGTGACTGTGTCACTCTGTAAATGACACTGTCAAGCTTCAAGGCCTAGAATGAAGTTGGCTTCCTTTTCAATAGATCATAGTTCCACCCAAAACAAAGCTTCCAGGCTTTTACAATGTACTTCTTACTCTGAAACTCCTAAGAGAATCGAAATGCTAGGGAAATAAAATACACGAACAGACTACAAATCACACTCCAGTCATCTTACAGACCCTTTAAAACACACAGAACAATTTCACCATACTATTTGCAAACAAGCAGCTTTCTGGAAATTAGCTGGGTGCTTCTTAGAGCAATTTTTGTCTTTTCTCAGTCTTGTCTTGACTTTTCCTTCTTTGGTTCATTTCCTGCATGAGATAAATGAAGACAGCAAGAGATTGAGGTTCCAAAGAACATGTGATTCATGAGTCATGTCTATTTTTTTCTCTATAGTGTTCACTGAAAATTCATTGTTCCAGTAGAAGAAACAGAAAGTTAAAATGAACATTAAATACTGCTTTTGCTATTTCTGTAATACAGCAATAATTATGAAGATAATGCTTCTCATTTGATTTATGCTGTATAAGTTACTATTGTCTCATTTTATCCTCACAAATACCCTCTGAGATAACTTTATTATTCCCATTTTGCATATGAGAAAACTGAGGCCCAGTGAGGTCAAATGAATTAGATAATGCAGGGAAAAAACCTTAACCCAGTGCTCATATAAAATAATCCACAAACAGTTACTATCTTTAAGGAACTCCCTTGACATCACACACCTAGGAACTGTGACGAGGACTGTGACCTTCCTGTGCTGTGGTCACTACTCACTCCACCTCAGCAGAGCAGCCTTAGGTCATAAAATACACAGATCTTTAAAGAGAAATATGGTTTTAAACCTATTCTGCAAACTACAGCTTACTATGTACTAGCTATGAAGGTAGAAGGTTTGTGGAGGATCCACTAAATGTAATTCCCGTAGTCTTGTGTTCTTTTGACCCATTCCCCCCAAGAAAAAAGTGCTTACAAAATCCTTCCTACTGTCTCTCTTAATTTTAAATCCTTTTCATCAGATGGGTTGAGTCAATACATGAATCCTGAGATTTTTAACAATTTTTGGTCTCAAGTTGTAGGTTTTCCATTGTATTAATGAAAGATACGTCCTGCATTTTTACTGATTCATTCTATGAACATTTATTACCTGCCTATTATACTTCAAACATGGGCCAAGCTGGGCATGAGGGCCAGGTTCAAACATGACCAGGACCTTGACCTCAAAGAAATACTTGCTTCATGAGGGAGAGAGCAATGTACAATCTGATTAATGTTATTTGTCTCTTTTAAATAAATTGGTTCTATTAATATCAGCTAAGAGAGATTATTAAATTAGAAATACTAATGCCCAGCTTTCATTTTGTAGCATTTAATTTGATGAGTGTTTGGGGATCCTTCACATGTATTCACCTTTGGTTTAGTAAGGTTACTTAAGTAACAGCAGTGTATACTGACTATATATTAGAGTTCCGATGTCTGATAGAAAAGCCATATTTTACTTGTTATGTTTGTACTAGCCCCCAAGAGCATTGCTAGAATGGAGTTTCAACAACAAAAATCATTGTTGAACATGGCTACGCCCACAATGAAAGTACGAGTTATTATAAATCAGTGAGGGCCGGGCACAGTGGCTCACGCCTGTAATCCCAGCACTTTGGGAGGCTGAGGTGGGCAGATCACTTGAGGTCAGGAGTCCGAGACCTGCCTGGCCAACATGACAAAGCCCTGTCTCTACTGAAAATACAAAAATTAGCCGGGCATGGTGGTGCACACCTGTAGTCCCAGCTACTCACGAGACTGAGGCAGGAGACTCACCCGAACCCCGGAGACGGAGGTTGCAGTGAGCTGAGATCGCACCACTGCACTCCAGCCTGGGCAACACAGCAAGACTGTCTCAAAAAAACATCAATCAATCAATCAATCAAAGAGAGTCTAGGAACAGGTGGTTTGTTCCTTGCAATAGAACTACAGTATCATTTTCAGGTACATCTTCAGAAACATGAGTTTCTGGATAAGATCGCAAACCAAAAGAAGCTCTAAGTGTTTTTTTTTTTGTTTTTTTTTTTTAACATTGTATGAAACACTCTCTGCTGAGATGTCGTAGGCTTTGCCTTCAACCATCCTAGCATCTCATGAGGATGCACAAAACCATTTCAGGCTAACCATTATTTTATATCAAAAGAGTGCATTCCCAGAACAATAGTAATACTGGGGAGGCACGTGAGGGGAGCATCGGTGTCACAAAATGGAACAAGCAAGATACTCTGGGGGTTACTGGTGGGACAGGTGATCAAGAAACCCAGGTTTAATCCTGGTTTGGCCGGCTGGGTGACTTTAGCAAGACATGTAACCTCCCAGCATGTTTCCACATCTGTTAAGTGTAGCAGTTAACCCAAATGACCTCTTGAGTCCATTTCTACAAACCAATGAATGTAAAGCGTATTGCTCATTTTAATAAAGCTGTATGAACATTAAAAATAATGTTGAAACATTTGGTGGTGGCTCTCTCTTCTAGCCTCTGCCCAGCACGGATGTTTTGGTCGTGGTGGCAAAGGGAAACGGGAGCGTTGCCTTGTAGCTCTTGGCTCAAAACTTTGGGAGGTTTCAATGACTCAGCACGAGGCCCTCTGCCCTGTGGGTCAGGCCTGCAGGTGCTCAGGTGGGCCTTGTTGTGAAGGAACTGTCAGCACTTTGGCGTGAGGCAGGAACTTGAAATGTGGACCATTTCAGTAGCCACTCAGATTCCAGGGCACTTGACTCAAGCTTAGGAGTGTCAACCTCCATCTGCTCATCAAACTGCCACCTTGGATAATTATGCTCCTCAAATTACTCTCTTATTTCAGTGCTGTGTGGCATCCACACTTCCCATTCCCTGGTGTTGTGGAGTTGGCTTGTTGTTTTCCAGCCCATAAACCTGATGACAAGGCTTTTACTGGTTAAGGAGTGGATAGAAGGATGAACTGGGGTATTCTCTCTAGACTTAATGGGTCTGCTCCTGCAGGTCACTAAAGAGTAAAGAGAGAAAGAGCAAAGAAAACAAGCAATCCAACGCTTTTCCCCTTCCCTTCCCCTTGAGGGCAAAGGAAATATACCATCTCCGAATACATTGGTGTCACACTACAGTCACTCTAAGTAAGGGTCTTAGAAATCTTGGAAAGGTTGTAAAGATTAATAGAACACGTATGCATATGGGAAAAAACTTCTTGTTTTTAAGAAGTAATACGTTGCGAAATTACAAAGCTGTATGATCTTTAAGTTATGAGATGTCGACATAATTGTTTTGAGATCAACCAATCAGACCACACATTTCGTACTACCAAGTTATAATAAGTGTTCATTAAATATCATGATAACAACACCCTCCTTGTTTGTTAACAAAGGGCATTCTCTTCCTGTATCACCAGTGACAGCTGATGCAGGACAATTAAAGTCATCTACTCGTTCTCCCTTTTTCCTGATTGATTTCAGAGCTGTTGTGTGGCCAGAGTGTTTTCTTCCCTTCTTCTCTCTTCCTTCTCCATTTTCATCTTCCTCTGAACTGCACTAGATCCCCTCATGGGAGGGACTGTCACCCTCCCGACCAGTCGAGGCCCTCTTGGTGATGCTTAACTTTTCCAGGTCACTGGGCCACTGTTTTGTGAACTGAAGTCAACACTTAATAAACGGCATTCCAATAGCTGGAGACATCTGCCTGCCTCCCAAGGTGAACGATTTTTCCAGAGGACGGTTTATTCTCCTTGCTGGGCTAGCCAATGGAGTTCTCTCTTCTAAGTGTGAACGTAAATGTTGGAAAAATATTCAACTTTTGGGAAGCATATTCTAAATATCTGCTTTTATTTTTTATCAGTTTTATTTTATTTTATTTGTGTTTCCTTTGATTGGTTCTCTGATTTAGGCAAGTCATTTAACCTTTGAAATACCATTTGCTTCTCTATACCACTGGCATGATTGAGGAGCTTTAATTCATTCACCCAATATTCGATGAAAGCCATACTGTGTGCATAATGCTGTGTTTTGTTTTTGAATGTCTGTGCCTGTTCTGGAAGCAGTTACAAACTCATTGAGAAGACAGACATTTATACAGGAAAAGAAAACTCACACTGTGAGGCAGCACATGGTAAGACAATGTTGCGTGTACAAGGATATTCACTGCAGCATTGTTTGTTTAACAATGTTTTGGAAAACATCTAAATGTCCATTAACAGAAGAAGGGTTCAATAAATTATGATCATCTATATAATGGAATACTACACAGCTATTAAAGAAGAATGAGGCAGATCTACGTGTACTAAAATGGAAGAGCTCTCAAATATAGCTTTAAGAGAAAAAAGGAAGTGTGTAACCGTGAGTACTGTGTCATTAGTGAAAAGAAAAAAATAGGAATATAGATACAAAGTCTTATATATACATGGAGTATCTTTGAACAGCTACATAACAATCTGTAGAACGTGGATGCCTCTAGGGAAGAGATGGCTGGAGTATGGGTTGGGAGAGAGATTTGCTTTACTTTGACTATTCTTTCGTATCTTTTGAATTTTGTATGAGGTACATGTATTATCAAATTATTAAATAATATTTAGAATGTGTCCTAATCCTCTAGTCAGCTCTCAACATTGAGGGCTGGCAAACATTAAAAGAGGGACAAGTAGAGAACTTTTTCATAGAGGTCTGAACCATGGAGTGGATTCTCTGCAAAAGGTTTAAAATAGTTCTATTGGAGGAAGGCGTGGGAGTTACTGCTCTGTCTCCTTCAAGTCAGTTCCAATCCAATGCTTCTGACATGGACAGCGGGACAGAAGGAGGGGTTTCGGTAACTGAATACTGCCTGACATGGGGTTTCAGGTCACCATCTCAGCATGTTTATTCAAAAGGGAGGGGATTTGGGAAACACAGGAGAGAAAGCTGGAAGAGTCCTCCTTCTCTGAGAACCTGTGTTGTCACACTCATGGGTGTTCTCTGTCACCTGGACACATGTGGCCAACTAGGGGACTGAGCAGCCCTGGCTCCTGTCATAAGAAGGGTTCTAAGTTCTTCCTGGCACATTCCCAGAGAGTCTGTAAGCTTATCAGAATAGCACTTCATAGACTCAAAGAATCTCATAGGGAGGAGGGACCCTGGAGATTTTCCTCAACTTCCTCATCTTACAATCAGGCCACTGGGGACAAGTGACCTGCCCAAGGACACATCAAGCGTCAGCTGCAAAACTGGGACTACACCCTAGGTCTTTTAACTCTACATCCAGTGCTCTTTCTATATCACCGCCACATGGTCACAGTCCCCTTGGGTTTTCAGCAGAGGCAATGCTAAGGACATGACAGTTATTTTCCCCAAACCGATGGAACGCTGTGAGAGCAAGTTCAACAACTCAGGCTTGGGACTTCCCTGAGACCAGGCTGCTGAGACAGGTTTTGGGGTGGGGGTGGAGAAGGAGGAGGTTCTCTCTCTTGCTCAAGAGAAGGTGGGTGATCACACAGACTTTCCAGCCAACAGCCAGGGCAGGCAGCCTTCAGGGCACCCAAACCTCCCCACCATGGGTCCAGTCCAAGCTAGACGCTTCAGCATTGACGCTCGACACCAAAATGTATCTCATATCAATTTTTATCAGTGAGGGGTTATATAAAACCTACAATCTCAGATCTGGAACCATATAATAAGAATAAAGCAGTCAGAAAAATGGATAACTTTTGCCCCTTTTTTATGTAGGAAAAAAAAACACCTCAGTAATTGAACTAATTTTTAAAAATGTAACAAAGGGCCAAGCACAGTGCCTCATGCTTGTAATCCCAGCACTTTGGGAGGCCGAGGCAGGCGAATTACCTGAAATCAAGAGTTCGAGGCCAGCCTGACCAACATGGCGAAACCTCGTCTCTATTAAACTATTAAGAATACAGCAATTAGCCAGGCATGGTGGTGGGCGCCCATAGTCCCAGCTACTCGGGAGGCTGAGGCTTGAACCGGGGAGGTGGAGGTTGCAGTGAGGTTAGATTGTGCTACCACACTCCAGCTTGGGCAACAGAGTGAGAGTCTGTCTAAAAAAAGAAAAGAAAAAAAAAAGTAACAAAGGCCAAAGGCCAAAGTCCCCCCGACTTTGTCATCCCCTTTCTCTTTTCGCTATGCACATGAGTCCCCCTGAGGTGTGTGATCAAGTGAGGTCTCTGGGCACCGAGTCTGCTGGCTGTGCTAGCAGCCCTCACCTCTCCTGGGCATGCAGTCCCAGGACCTTGCTCACTTGAGTCTCACCTGTGTGTGTAGTTCCAACATGGTTTACTTTCTATTTACTGAAACCAACTTCCTCTTTCGTGATGACTTTGGAAAATGGACTCTGGACCACTTGGAGTTCATAAAGACACAAATCAGGCTATCTTAGTCCTGACATGAATCACTTTCTCTCCCCACCCATTTCCACAGACACCTGGGTAATTTGGTCTCACTGAATCCCTCCTGCTGTCTTCAGGAGGATTTCCGCCACCTCGGCAGCATGAGTCAAAATGGATCATCCTCCTCGCCTCACTGCTTAACGAACTGAGGTGTGTGTTGGAGCTGAATGTTTACAACACAAAACCACCAACCATCTTGTTTCTTCATGTTTTGACAGCCCAGAAACTGAGCCGCAGGGAGAGGACCTCCCCATTCCTGTGTAGGAGACAGGGGCCTTCTTATGTCTTAACTTTTCTTGGCTACTGTTTGGCTTTCAGTGAATGCTTCGAAAGTTCTACCCTGTGTCCAGCACCCCAGGTCTCAACTGAGAAAAAATGTCAGCACTTAAGCTAATCTTCATTCCTCATTTCCAGCCACAGCTCAAGGGGTTTGCAGTCTGTCTTTGGAAATGACTCAACCAACAGTTGGGAGTAAAAAAATTAATGATGCCACATCTTCAGGCTTTGTCCTTTCATTTACCAAATCGGTATTTAATGAACAGCTTAAGATTGTACTTCCTTGAAGTGAGTTTGCATTTCATGAGACCATGAAACTAAAGAAAAAGTCAGCCAACCTCACTGCTCCCTCAAGAAGTCCTCATTTCTGAACCCAATTATTTCATTTCTTACTACTCGGTAGGAATTCTCTATGTACATTCACGACGTATCTCAGAAGGGGCAGTGGGGTCTCACTGCTGCTTAAGACACCTTTGAAGTGCTTTCTTATTTCTATTATCTTGACAGTTTCACTACCCTTTCCCTCTTTCTTTCTTTTTTCTGCATTTTTCTTGTCAGATGTTGGCAATTATTGAGTTGCCATCAGTATTTAAGTTAGAGTTCTGTTTTAGGCAATGGTTATTTTACAAATAGACACAAATAGCTTCTAAGTATCCCCATGGCTTCTTTCCTTCTCCGTGTTTGCTATACTATTATTTTATTAAAATTATTAGTCATAAATTATCATTGTTTAGTTAAAAACAAAAAAGCATTTGTCCAGGCACGGTGGCTCACACCTGTAATCCCAGCAGTTGGAGAGGCTGAGGCTGGCAGATCACTTGAGGTCAGGAATTTGAGACCAGCCTGGGCACATGGTGAAACCCTGTCTCTACTAGAAATACAAAAATTAGCCAGGCGCGGTGGCACATGCCTGTAATCCCAGCTACTTGGGAGGCTGAGGCAGGAGAATCACTTGAACCTGGGAGGCGGAGATTTCTGTGAGCTGAGATCATGCCACTGCATTCTAGCCTGGAGGACAGAGTGAGACTCTGTCTCAAAAGAAAAAAAAAAAGCATTTTAAAATAATAAAAATAGTTTTAAGTGTTTAATAAGAAAGAGATTATTATACAGTAAAATTATCCATATTTACTATACTATTTCTTTTTTTTTCCCCTTTTCCCGAGGCAGAGAGAAAGGGTAGGGGAGATTTACTCTTGTTCTGATCCAGAACCAATCTTCAGTCCCAGTTCATTCTTCTCCCTGCCTGAAAATAAGAGTTAATGCTTCCCAAATGCTTTAGAAACACAAGCTCATATAACACCTAGCAAACATATCTTGTCTTCCTTTCACCAAGGAGGTGGTCTGGCTCTTAATACTATGCTGTCCTGCCTCTCACCACCTCTATGCTACCTCATCACCTCTTGAGCAATTAAAACACGTGCACAACCTTAAACATATTTAAAATATTTAAAAATAATTCATCTATATAATTTGGATCCATGGACATTAACTTCCTCAATAATGTGATGTTGGCTGGGCGCTGTGGCTCACACCTGTAATTCCAGCACTTTGGGAGGCCAAGGCGGGTGGATCACCTGAGGTCAGGAGTTACAGACCAGCCTGGCCAATGTGGTGAAACCCCGTCTCTACTAAAAATACAAAAGTTAGCCAGGTGTGGTGGTGGGTGCCTGTAGTCCCAGCTACTCAGGAGGCTGAGGCAGGATAATTGCTTGAACCCAGGAGGCAGAGGTTGCAGTGAGCCGAGATTGCACCATTTTACTCCAGCCTGAGTGACAAGAGAGAAACTCTATCTCAAAAAAAATAAAACATGAAAAAATAAAATAATAATAATGTGATGTCTTTGAGTTCGGCTATTTATTGTTTGCTGTGGCGAAGTCTGGCAGGGAAAACACTATAATGTTGACAAATAAGAAAAGCAACATGGAGTTCAAAATATAACACAGAAATGTCGTGCTTACCAGGATCATATAAGTCACTTTGATGATAAGACCTTGTCCTTTTAGAACACTGGCCTCTGCACGGCCGGGCCAGGTGGCTCATGCCTGTAATCCCAGCATTTTGGGAGGTGGCGGTGGGCAGATCACCTGAAGTCAGAAGTTTGTCACAAGCCTAGCTAACATGGTGAAACCCTGTCTCTACTACAAATACTAAAATTAGCTGGGCATGGTGGTGCACACGTGTAATCCCAGCTACTCGGGAGGCTGAGGCAGGAGAATCGCTTGAACCTGGGAAGCAGTGGTAACAGTGAGCAAAGATTGTGCCACTACACTGCAACCTGGGCAACCAAGCGAGACCCCATCTCAAAAATAAATAAATAAATTTAACAAAGAACACTGGCCTCCGATCCACCAGAAAGAATTTCGTAAGATTCAATGCTAAAGCTCAGCTCGTGGCTTGTTAGATGAGCCCCTCATTCAGACTCTTTTAGAATCTATTTACTCCGACTCCATACACAAATCTGAAAGGGTAGGCGATCTGCTTTCCAGTCCACAGAAGACTAGAAAGACAAATCAAAAGGCAGAGCCAGGGGGACAGTGCTGGAAACCAGCACCCTGAGAGAGGGTAGCGGAGGGAACTGATATCCAAGCAGCTGGAAGAGGAGCTTTGCAGAGGCCCAAATGTCAGACTGATTCATGTCAGAGATGACAGCCCCATCCACAGCTCCCCTGACCCTGAGAAAGACAGTAACTGTGCTCATCAGCACGTCCTGAAGCCACCAAGACAAGGACAGCCCACGATCAACTGCAGCATGATGAAGAAGTTCACAGCTTTTTGAAGGAATCTGTATACATAATGGTTCAAGTTTTATTTCCTGAAGGATATCAGTAACATCGAGAGCAAAAAATGACTCATTCCCTAAGATTTCGGGATAGCCTAGTTTTGCTTTGTGTATTTGCATGCAAGTTATCCTAGAGCTAAGGCACACTGTCATCTATTAAACTAGTCTCCGATGACCATAATTTTAGATCATCAAGTGACAGGTTTCTCAGATTATGAAACACTAATTAGCCTTACCTTCATGAGTCTGTAAAGCATGTATGACTATCTCAGGGGACCCTGCATGTCTCCTAGTGCAGGTTTCACCACTGACGCTGGCAAGAGCTGGAGCCAGCCTGGGACTGTGGTTATTTTGCATACACGAAAAGTCTGGTAATCTCTTTGAGGGGCCTGGACTGTGTACAAAGATCCCTCCCTTTTCGCATAATGGTACTTTACTTCCTGGATTATAAAGATATTATTTTACTAGAGAGAAAGGAACTGGATTTGGGGCACATTTTTGTCCAATGATTTAAGCTAATTCCTCATGTTCAAAATGAAACTTTCAGTTATAAGCTGACCAAAGGAAGCAATATATTTCAAACTCAACAGAATCTTTTTATTCACTCTTCCAATCTACATACATCCCAAATTCCAACATAATCACCACCTCAGGTGTTGGTTAAAGAGCACTTTTTAACTTCCTATGGTGGACATTTCTAAGCATCCAAAAAGTAGACAATAGCATAATGAACTTCCAGGTACCCAACCTTCAGCTTCAGCTGTTACCAACATTTTGTCAGTCAGTCTTAAACAGTATGCCTTAGTGTGCCTACATGAAACTCCCTCTATTTTAATTTTCCAGAAGGCTGGAAATATTTGGGCAGCCAGGCCTCCAACCATGAGGTATGATTAGAAAGATTTCAAAGGCTCTTCACCCTACAGATGATGCATGCCACCAGGACTGATATATTCTTGGTTTTCTCTCTCTCTCTCATCTAGAGAGACACAAATGCTCCTGCTGAGGGGGCACTGCTGAAATTCCTAAAACCTTGTTTAGAGTTGGTTTTTATCAAATGATTTTGTTCTAGAACAGGAGACTTTGGAGGGACAGCCTAACATCCTTGTATCCTGGGGATGAACAGGGCCCTGGAGGGAGAAAGGGAACAGTGTGATGTGAGGTAGGAAAGCCAAATTCACAGTGTCGTTTTGGCTTAGCCCTGCTGGTAATTCCTGTAAGAGACTGTCTTAGAAAAAAAATTACATTGGGAACATTTTTATTTCAGTAATCAGGATTTGGGAATCTTAGAAAGGATGAGGTGGAAAGCCCTTTTATCGTATTTTTAAAAATAGTTTAAATCCACATTATGTTTCAGCAGTGAGAGAATATTCTGGAATTCAATTATGTAACTACAGGAAGTAGGATGGTTGGTTAGAAAGAGTTTTACTTTATTTTTTACTTTTCTTTTTTTCCTTTATTCTTTCTTTTTTTTTTGAGACAGTCTCACTCTTATCGCCCAGGCTGGAGTTGGCTTGCTACAACCTCGGCCTCCCAGGTTCAAGTAATTCTCCTGTCTCAGCCTCCTGTGTAGCTGGCGTTACAGGCACAGGCCATCACACCTGGCTAATTTTTGCATTTTTAGTAGACACGGGATTTCATCATCTTGGCCAGGCTGGTGTCGAACTCCTGACCTCAGGTGATCTGCCTGCCTTGGCCTCCCAAACTGCTGGGATTACAGGCGTGAGCCACCGCGCCCAACCTATTTTTTACTTTTCAATTGATGTCATTCAAAAGTTGCCAGCCAACATTCTTTTAGCAGCTGTGACAAGGGTCCCTCAGGTTAGAAAGAATCATTTGAGTGGCACTCCTCACTTACATTCTGTGAGAAGAGAAGAGTATACCAGGACTTTGTGTTTTTTTTTTTTTTTTTTTGGCTTAACACATGTGGCTCTTCTCTGTATGTTCGGGAAGTCCCTGCAGCAGGGAGTGGGCACAGGCGCAGAGCTGCCCGAGGAAGGAGATGGAGCTGTTGTTTACTATTCTTGAGGTCTAATATTGTAAGAGCATCCTTGAGGGACTGACGTGGACCCGACTAAGATCAGCTGATAGAAAGCATTTGAGAATTTGGCGGGGCGCAGTAGCTTGCGCCTGTAATCCCAGCACTTTGGGAGGCCAAGTTGGGAGGATTGCTTGAAACCAGGAGTTTGAGACCAGCCTGGGCAATACAGCAAGACACCCATCTGTACACCCAGGCACTGTCCCCCAGCTCTTCTTCACCAGGTGCTTCTGAGCCCTGAACTGCTGGGCACGAACTTGATGAACCACCGATCACACGGCTTGGAAGAGCCCATCCACTTCTGATACTTTGTCACCAATCATCTCTGCCGAGAATTCCTGGGCACTTTCACCGTGCTGAGTGGTGTGGTGGGTCCTCTGGGGAGGTGACAGCTCTGTCATCGAGGAGCATCACTCGAGGTGGAGAACAAGGGTTCGCGGAGAGCTAAGGACAGGACTTCTCCAGCCCCCGTAAGCCTTCATCCTAGTTACCATGGAAACACTGATTGCTTAATTATTTTCTCACCATATGGCAGACTCCTGAGTGTAGGAAAGGTGTCTGCTTGTAGCCCCAAGGCCTAGGAAAGTGCGGGACACATCCGCCTTCATTCCGTGTCTGTGGAATGAACAGTGACCCATCGGCTGGCTTGAACAATGCATGGAATGGTGAGATAAAAGAAAGAGAAGGAAACGGGGGCCGGCCTGACGAGGGCCTGAGTTCCAGGGAGTTTGGGATCTATCCTTCAGACCACAGAGGCTCATTGAAAGTTTCTAACCAGGCCAGTCACAGGGAGCCTTCCACGTTTCTGGAAGAGGAATGTGCAGTGAGGCTGAGAGATGGGAAACAGAACTCTGAGACAGGGTGCCCTGTGGGAAGCTACTCCAGTAGCGAAGGTTGAGACCTGGAGCTCCTGCCCCACCCTCCCAAGGAACTGTCATGGAGCTGTGAGCTCTACAGGTGGGGGTTTGGCCACTTCAGCATTTGAAAGCGTAACATACTGGAGCCGTTTATAACACAGTCAAAGAAATGGGGTCGCACAGACAGATTTGGAGCAATGTTTATATACATCCATGAGTGTCTATGCACGGCCACCCGGAGTTAAGGAAAACATTGTCTGGCCATATATTCCTTCCTGGTAACTCTTTCAGGACTTCAAGGCATCACTTAGCTCCTGGAAGAGCTTATTTTCCAGACACACACTCCAGCAGTGCCCTGAGTTCATGGGCACCCTTCTCACTCTCCTGGAGTATTTGACTTGCCTGGCTCACCAGATGATTATCACAGTTATTACTAATGTTGGTGCTATAATAGCAGTAGTCATAAACATGCTTCTTGGGGGCCACCACATTGATAGCAACTGAAGCCTAAAAGAACATAGTCCCCAGGGACCTGTAATACAAACTAATCAAGCAGTTAGAAAGGAATTTTTTAAAAACTTTTCCCCCTTAATCCCACCTTTATTGTGTGGGTGGAAATCACCACTTGAGGGATGAGCCTCAAGGCCATGATCTGGAGCGACTTCAAACAGGCTAAGGGGTGGCATTGTAGTCCCTGGAGCCCTGCTAAGTAATGGCTGGTGTTTCACCCTAGACCAGCCCGTCCAATAGAAATAATGAGAACCACAGACGTAACTTCAAATTTTCCAGTAGCCACATTAAAAAAACCAGAAAGAGACCGGTGGCTCACGCCTGTAATCCCAGCATGTTGGGAGGCCGAGGTGGGTGGGTCATCTGAGGTCGGGAGTTCAAGACCAGCCTGGCCAACATAATGAGACCTCCCCGATCTCTACCAAAAATACAAAAATTAACTGGGTGTGGTGTCCCATGCCTGTAATCCCAGCTACTCAGGAGGCTGAGGTAGGAGAATGGCTTGAACCCGGGAGGCGGAGGCTGCAGTGAGTGGAGATTGGGCCATTGCACTCCAGCCTGGACGGCAGAGCAAGACTCCAACTCATAAAAAAGAAAAAAAAAGAAAAAGAAAAAGAAAAAACAAAAAACTAAAAACTAAAAAGAAACAGGTGAAGTAATCTTTAAAATATATTTTATTTAAACCTATGTATTCCAAATATTATTATTTTGACATATAATTCACATACAAATTGTTAATGGGGCTGGGCAATGTGGCTCATGCCTGTAATCCCAGCACTTTGGGGGGCCGAGGTGGGTGGATCACCTGAGGTCAGCAGTTCAAGACCAGCCTGGCCAACATGGTGAAACCCCACCTCTACTAAAAATACAAAAATTAGCTGGGTGTGGTGGCACACACCTGTAATCCCAGTTACTCGGGAGGCTGAGGCAGGAGAATCGCTTGAACCTGGGAGGTAAAGGTTGCGGTGAGCTGAGATCGCACCACTGCATTCTAGCCTAGGCAATAAGAGTACAACTCTGTCTCAAAAAAAAAGAAAAAATTAAAAAAAATAAAATTGCTTATGGAATATTTGAGATTCTCTTTGTTGTCACTGTTTCAGGTTTTAGAAATCTGGTGTGTATCTTCCATCTCAGCGAGTAACTGCAGAATTGCATGTGTGGCTCTCAGCTGCCACAGCCGACAGCACAGGGTGAGCTGCTCTGGGAAGGTGCTGGTGTGTCACTCGCCACGCACACTCGCGGGCCAGCTACCCGAGGAGGCGGTGACCACAGGACTGGAGTACTGGGAAGCAAAACAAGGGAGCAAGTCCAGTCCCCGCCACTCCTGGTGTCTGCTAAGTGGGGCAAATGCCCTTCCTGTAGATGAGCGTCACAGCAGCGATGGAGGTGTTGGGACGGAGAGAGGAGAGGAAAGCATTGAAAGTCCTGTAAGGGTTCTGAGAGTCAGAGATCCTGTAAGATGTCACTCATCTAAGTCATGCTCTTAGGACTCCGGGCAGTCAAGGAAGAGAAGCGACAAGCCCAGGCAGAACCAGGAGAGGAAGAGGAAATGAGACAGGTGAGGGGATTTGCTCCACCCGGCCTGGCCTGGTAGGGAGGGACTGACGACTGCAGGGCTTCCTCAGAGACGATCCCTTCGGCTCAACAGGCTTGCCAAGGAAGGAAGGAGCCGCCACCCGCACTGGGAGATTCATCGGGGAGATGAAAGGAATGGAATGCCACAGGACAACCCTAGGGGAGGAGCGCACGACACAAGGGGCTTCGGGGGCACGAGGATGGGACGCAAACAAGCCCACTCGTCGTCCGAGTCCCAGGGCCCTCTCTCCAGGGACCAGGCCCCGGTGGGGGGCCCAGTCCACCCTCCAGCTCTCATAAACTTGGAAATAACACAATGTAAAACAGTCTAAGTTATGTCAGATGATTCTAAGTGATTAAATGTGACAAAGAGGTATGTCACCAGGGTGGCTGCCTGATTCCCCAGTTCTCTGTATCACTGAAATGAATCAACGGAGAGATTCTGAGTAATGCCGGGCACGGCCACCACACTCAGGCTGCTGTTTCTTACAGAGACCTGGGATCTTTCCCAAATGTCACCAGTTCAGCCAGGGATCCTGACACAGGTAAAGTGTTACATCACGCCCACCAACCATGAGATTTGCCTTCTGCAGCTTGAGGGTAATCTCCCTGTCAGAGGCGGTAAGTGTGGAAGGATGCTTTAGAATTATGCCTTTTAAAATGAAAGTAGAGTTCCAGGGTCAGGAGGCGTTGACCAGGGGGACAGAAAGACTGCGGGTCAAATGTCAGGCCATAAACTGTCAAGATGACACACGGTGCGGGCCTGGCAGGGCATGACTCATCAGGCTCTCCCATTGCCAGTGGGACAATTAGCACGTTCGGACAGCTGGGATGTTTGGAGAGCTGTCTGTTTTCAGGCCAATTTCTAAAGAAAGTTCTAGACGTTGGGGCTGGAAAGTGACCATGTGACCGACTTCTTCAGGACCTGATGGAGTCTGTCGAGTCATGCAGGGCTGGGGGTCTCGCACAAGGGCTCACCAGGGACATGTTAGTGACTTCCCCGGCCTAGGCCAGATTGCTTGGAAGCCACACATATGGTAAACAAACAGGAGGGAAATGTGTTCCTCCTGGCTCTGCCCCACTCATTCCCCTCCCACAGAGGAAACAGCCCGCTCCCGGAGTTCAAAGCTTCCCTAAGGCCCGGAAGCTGAGACAATATGTAGGGGCTTAGTGGGCTCTCTCTGCTCTGATTCCAAAAGCCCAAACCTGGAAGACAGGTCGCCCCTTCCAGGGGGTGGAAAATGAAGTCTGAAGCTGGCAAGGAGGAAGCAGGCTCGGGAAGCCTCACTTCAGGGAACCTGGCTGACCCAACAATTATTTTTTATGAGCTGGCATACGTTATGTTGATGGTTTTCATTTCTGGTTATTACCTTCTATTAAAAAGCATCTTGAGTAAGATGATTATGGGGGCATCTTATTTCCACCTCGGGAATCTACTCGGAAATTTTCAGAGAACTGTTGTTTTCCCTGGACATATGATTACTATTGTTGTTTTTGCTATGGTTGTGATTACGTAAACTGCTAGTTGTTAAATAGCTCTTTTTATTAGCCATTGCTCACAATCCCATTGCTTTGAGATAAACAGATATGAGGTAGATACCCATATAGGGCACAGAGAGGTCAAGCACTCCCATAAGGACCCTCCAAGGGCCAGGGATGCCAGAGGTGTTCCCCTCCTCCCACTCCCCAGCCATCTTACCAGGACCAGTATGGGGCACAGTGAGTGAGCAATGCAGAAACGACATGCCCAGAGCGAGGCCAGTGCTGCTCCCATGCGCCAGGCAGAGCTGGTGCCGAAGTTCTGCCACGGGTCCCTGGTGCTCTTAATTTTAGGGGTCTGCCGAGTGGCGAGTCTAGTGACAGGCAGGATGGCTTGGGTTAGCTGCATCCCAAAATGAAGGGTCAGCACTGGGAACCACGAAAGTGCCTGAATCTTAACTTGCAATGAAAACCCCGTGAGTCATGGTCCCGTGGCTCTCCCACCATCGCCTCACTCAACTCAGTGTCTGAGACCAAATGCATTGTCTTTACCCCCAAGCCAAAGCTTGGAATCGATTGAATTCCATCAGTGGCATCTCTCAGTCACTCAGGAGGGAAAAAACCTCCGAATCGTTTTTAAATAAATTTAATTTTAAAATTATTTATTTATTAAATTATTTAAAAATAATTATTGGAAAAAAAGCAGAAGCTTATAAAGCAACAAGTAAAAAGGTCTACCCCTCCCCACTGCAACTCTCCGTCTCACTCCTCAGGAGCAATCACTGTTAACAGTTTGACGTGTACCGTTACAGGCTTTTTTCTATGCACTACCCAAGACACATTCTCTGTTATTATCTTTGGCCTTACTCTTGCCTTCCTTTTAATATCCAGTCATCAAAATTCCCATTAATTTTTCCTTTATGTTTTTCATGTCTATCCAATCTTTTTAGACCCCACCCCAAATTCTTATCACCTTACACTTAGAATATCAGTGCTGCAAAGAGAAATTGCAAGGGGTTTGGAACCAACAACTTAGGTTTAACTCTTGATTTCTCCACGTAGGCAAATGACACCTTCTTTGTGCCTCAGTTTCTTTATCTGCTCAAAGGGGATAATAATATCTACTTTTTGAGGTTGATGAAAATAAATAAAGGATCAGTCGGCATCTAGTAGGTGCTTAAATAATGTCTGCAATTACTATTTTCTTTTAAGTGGCCTCAGGAACACCCACTTCAGTTCCCTCCAAGTTATACTGCATACCATGGTCAGATTAATCTCTCTTAAAACACTTTATTGTGACAGTCTGCTCAAAATCCTAAAAGGCTTCCTAACGTTTATAGTACAATAAGAAACAGTCTTTACCTCACTCATCAACTCCCGTTGATTAGTAGTGCCTGTCTGAGAGGTGCCGCTGGGCCTGGTGGTAGAGAAGGCAAGGTTAGATTAGCAATGTCTTTACAGGAGCACAGGTAAAGCAGCAGCAACCACAGCCTATAGCACAAAGTCCAGCATTACTTCACCTCCTCTACCTCCCTAGAGGGTGCCTTTCTTTCCCCGTGGACTGCTTTCCTCCTGATCTGCCACATACACCGCAGATCCTCTGCCAGTGGAACTCTCCCTCCAGATATTGCCACAGCTGGTTCACTTTCCAGCGTCCAGCGCTCAAATGCTACCCCCGCAGAGGCCAAGCACTCTCCATCATGTTGCTGTTTCTTTCCTTCACAGCACTTCACCTCTGTCTGAAGGGATCCTGTTTATTTACTCAGTTTCATGTTCATCGTCTGTCTCTGCCACAGACAATGTCTGAGCCCCTGAAGACAGGAACTTCCTCTTGTTCAGAGCCTGTTCCTAGAGCCTAGGCCATGGGCTGACACCAGCAGGAGCTCAGGGTCTTGCTTCTTAAGAGTTCTCTTACATAGTGGGTGCTTCTCTGATGACTGAATCGGGACTTCCCAAGCAGACAGTGACTTGAAGCCAGGGATTGGGTTTGATTTTTCTAGGTGTCGGCCACATGTAGTCCAGACTGGCATATAGAACGTGCTCACTAAAACCTGGATTGGCTGATTGCCAAGGCCTTCAGGGGGAATTTTACAAAGGCACTTGGGCATGCGAATTGCACCTCATAGGTGCTCAAAGGCTATAGGCCACGCCTGTGTCCAATCTGTCTCATTATAGACTACTTTGCATGCACTCCTGCTGGCGACTTCTCTCTGGACGTTCTCCTCGGTAATTTTCCTAAAATCACGTGTTCCCAAAGCCACCCTGGTATGTACTAGTTATCTGGGCCGTTCGCTTCTTGACTGCAGTATTATGGTTGTCTATTTTCTGTCTTAGCATCATGTGTCTGCCAGAATGAAAGCCCCTAAAGGGCTTAGAATATTGAAGTCCACCCTGCAAAGGAATAACATGGCCCTCAGAGGATCCTGCAAAACAGAAGCGATCGGTGAGAAGGAGCTCCGTCTTTTGTCTTTTCTGCCAATGCGGATGGATTTCCAAGGGAGAAATTATTAAAGATTATTAATTTTCTTGTGTGTGAAGATATTTTCATTAGTCTTTTTCTACTCCCATATTGTTTTCATTGAAATATTTTCTTGTTAATTTATGTCTGCGATCACATAACATCCACACTGAGGGGCACATTATGAAAGGAAAACTATTTCATATTCGATCACTCTAGAAATTATTCATTTTTTTCATGTTTCCTTCCTTTCTGTATATGTGTGTATATATATTTTTGTAAATATATTTACATTTATATATTTATATATTTACATTTTTATATATGTATATATACACACACACACACGCACACTATTTTTTTCCTTTTTCCAAGATGGAGTGTCACTCTGTCACCCAGGCTGGAGTGCAGTGGCATGATCTCGGCTCACTGCAACCTCTGCCTCCCAGGTTCAAGTGATTCTCCTGCTTCAGCCCCCCGAGTAGCTGGGATTACAGGTGCATGCCACCATGTTCGGCTAATTTTTGTAATTTTAGTAGAGACAGGGTTTCACCATGTTGGCCAGGCTGGTCTTGAACTCCTGACCTCTTGATCTGCCCCCCCTCGGCCTCCCTAAGTGCTGGCATTACAGGTGTGAGCCACTGTGCCCGGCCTGTATATGCATATTTTTCATGTAGTGATAATCAGGCTTGCTTAAGAAAAACATTTTTCCTGCTAAGGCCAATAATAATAAATGTAAGAAAGCACCACATATTCTTAGTTTTTATAATAATTTTTTTTCAGATGCCTGATTTTAATTACCAGGTCTTGAGAAAAATTCAGAGGTATAAAATATCAGGGGCTAAAAAAGAATAGAAATGCCTGGTAAAGGATGCCTATACCTTTTTAGAAAGACATTTACTTGTTCTCCTTTAAATAGGTTCCCATGGGTTGCAAGAATTAAAATGCTTCTCTTTGTCCCAATTTCCGTAGAACTGGCTTTCATGGGCTTCGAATGCCCAAACTATATACAGTCAACCCTCATTATTAGAAGATTTTGTATTTGCAAATTTATCTACTCACTAAACTTTACTTATAACCCCCAAATCAACACTCATGGAGCGTCTGCAGTCATCTGCAGACAAGCACATGCGCAGAGCAGCACATTCGAGTCACCTAATATGCACGTTCCCAGCTGAGGGTGAACAAGGTGACACTTTGCCTTCTTGTCACAGCTCTCATGCTGTAAACAAGTGACTTTCCACAGTCTATTCAAAGTCATGTTTTTTGCCTCTTTATGTATTTTGTTAGTGATTTCACCAATTACAATGACCTCCGAGTGTAGTGCGGAGGTGCATCTAATGTTCCTAAGTGGAAGAAGGCTGTGATGTAGCTTGTGGAGAAAATCCACGGGCTCGATAAGTTTCCTTCAGGCATGAATGGTGCTGTTGGCTGTGAGTTCTATGTTAACAAAATCAACAATATGTATAAAATTAGGGATTTATAAACAGAAACACACATGACACAAGGTTATATACTGATTGGTTGATGAAAATGTTGTGACCAGGGCTCTCAGGAACTTAACCGTATGTTTCCCTGGAGTGATGGTTCAGAATTTGCCAATTCAGTGTTCCAAGTGAGTTTATAGAATAACCACTGCGAACAATGAGAAGCAATAGCATAAACTTTGTGTTCACAGGCATTTTTTGAGAGGGAGAGGGCTATAATATTTATCAAATTCTCAAGGGGCTACTGAAAAAGTTTCAACCATTACTTCAGAACTTCTATTATGAGACAAATAGAGCTGGTCCTCTTGAGAAATCATGGGAGTGGGCTCAGCTCAGTGACTGTCTGGATCAGCCCAGAGACAATGCAGGTTGCCATCTTGATCTGTGCTTTTCCCTAGGGACATTAGCAAGGGCACTTCTAGGCCAAGCAAAATCAATTGCGTATCATAGATTTGGATTTAGAGGGTGCTCTAAACCACCTCAGAGAATGGCATGTTTTAGAATCCTAGGGAAATTGAGTTATCCAGTCATCACTTCAGTCAGCTAGAAAAGATATCCTTTTGGCCGCGTCTGTAATCCCAGCACTTTGGGAGGCTGAGGCGGGTGGATCACGAGGTAGGAGTTCGACACCAGCCTGGCTAATATGGTGAAACCCTGTCTCTACTAAAAAATACAAAAATTAGCCAGGCGTGGTAGCACGTGCCTGTAGTCCCAGCTACTTGGGGGGCTGAGGCAGGAGAATTCCTGGAACCCGGGAGGCGGAGTTGCAGTGAGCCGAGATTATGCCACCATACTCCAGCCTGGGCAACAGAGTGAGACTCTGTCTCAAAAAAAAAAAAAAAAAAAAAAAAAAAAAAGATATCCTTTTAATAAAGAAAAAAAATTACATAAAACTTAAGAGTGTAATAACAGCTGCTGTTCATTGAATGCTTACCAGGAACTAGTATGATCATAAGGAACTCTTACAATCACCCTGAGAGGGAGGGCATGGCAAGCCCTAATTAATAGATGAAGAAACTAAGGCTCAAAGAGGTCAAGCCACTTTTCCAGGCAACATGGCTACGGTGGGAGGTGGGGCTGAGGTTGGAGCTCGGGTCTGTATGACTTCAAAGCCTCTACTCCTAACCACTAGACTAAACTTAAGCTGCACAGGCAGGGCGATGACTGGCTCTTCGCCTTGGCTCTCCACCCAAGTCCTTTAACCATTGGGAGTGTGTTCAAGGTGATTCACTTTACTAACATCTGTTCTACGTACCCTTCTCAGAAGCCCATCGGCTAAGGCGGAGAGAGCTGACTGTACACTCCAGGGTGATGAACTCTAATTCTTTGGCTCTTCTTATATCTTAGCAGGTGGCAAATTCTAGGAGTTCCTAAAAATAGGTTGTAAATTCTAGGAGCTTCTAAAAATAGTGCTGGGACTTCAGCTTTGCTAGAGAAGGGATTATTCTGACCTTTCGTCTCAGGGCCCCCCCGCCCCGCATCCTGAGGGTGACAATTTCACTGCTTTGCATGACATTTGGTTTCTCTCACATGTGGCTGGTCGGATTATACTTTACAGGAAGTCGGAGAGAACCTCTAACCTCTGCCTGGGCTATTTATTGCTTTTCATTCTCTTTCTCTTCTACTCCTCACCCTCCCTTTGACTTCTTAAGTCTTTGAGACGCTTCTTGAAACCCCCTACCAGTAGCCACATTTAGGGTGTGCTGGTGTACTGAGGAGGGAAGGGTGGTCAGGTGACAAGGGCCTGACCTGCTCACTCAGCCTGGTGTCACTCTCTGCTCTTCCCCCCACTTCAGAAGTAGAATCACCCCCTTATCAAGTCCCAGCTCTTTGAGGGAGGTGCTGTCTTGAAGAAAGTCACTTAATAGCACCATGCCTCGCTGTCCAATCTATAAAAACGAGGCGATCACACTTTCCTACCAGGCAGAGGTGTTGTGAGGACTAATTATAGCCCTCAGGGCTTTGAGAGCCGGCCAGATGAAAGGCTTTCTATAGCTAAGTTCCATCCTGGGCATGACTCTCCAGCTCTCGGCTTCCCTGCCAGTCACACTCTTCCAAAGTCACTCCTCAGGAGAGAGGAATGGCCTCACGTTGATGAGGTCAGATGTAAAACAGGACCAATATGCAAAACTGAGTTCCAAAGGCTTAATGTGGATTACTGAGAGCTGCACTCTCTGTGAATAGGAAGTGCAAGTTCAATGCGTAGTTGGTGGGGTCCTTGGAGGCACAGCCGGGTAAAGCTGAACAAAGGCACAACTGCCCACACCAAACCTTTCCTGTGGGTGGGAAGGGTTGCAGAAAGCTTTTTGTTCCAGCATCTATGCCTTTGTGCTTATAAAGTTAGAAGGACTCAAGCAGCATGTGTAAGTGGATTTGGATGGAAGTGGAAATGGTGTTGAGGAGTTCACATTACGGGCAGCTAAAGCAACTAAACCAGTCTCTCTGCCTGCTAAGCAAGCCTGGCTTTCTCCCTCCTGAGCTGGGGGTGGCAGGTCACACACAGACACGCACTTACATCCTGCCCTTCCAGCAGCAAAGCTCCTCGGGTTGCCTCCTTCCTTGCACCAAGCGGACTGTCCGTGGGAACAAATGCCCGACCAGAACTCAAAATGCAGAAAAGCAGCACCAGCACTCCTGCCTTCCTAACATCTCCTAAGCAATTAGTTCAGGCTTGCAAGAGATCCCAAAATATTTTCTGCTTCCATTTGGCCCTCTGACTGACTGAGAGGGCTGATGCCATTAGAGAGATTCCAATGGGATTATGGTCCCCTAAATACCAGAGGTGGGGAGCATGAGCTTTGGAGCCAGGAAGACACGTTCAAATCCCAGGCCTATCATGCTCTAGCTGTGTGTCCTTGGGCAAGCCACTCAACCTCTCTGTGCCTTAGTTTGCTCTTCTGTAAAATGGAGCTCCTATGTGGATATAAGGGTGAAATGAGAGACTGTATGTGATAGGGCCTGGCACACAAAGCACTCAATTCACATTAGCTATGCTGAGAAAGGCGGAGAGGGAGGTAGGAGACAGGTGAGGATTCTGGTTTGGGGAGGCTAATTTTCTTTTCTTTTTTAAATCACTGAGCCATGTGAAGTATGCTATCTCCATGCCAGAAAACCCCAAAGAGGGTTTTGGCTGTGCTGGAGCACGCCCGGCTCACTTTCCACTCAGACCAGTGGGTCTGGCGCCTCTGGCTGGGTCGGCCTGGCCGGTGGTATTTCACCCCTGGATGCTGTCTTTCCTCTGCTTTCTCCACACCCTCGAATTCTTCAGGAATAAAGTATCTCCTCACAAGGAAGTGAAAAGAATCGAATTTCCTGGCTCTGCTACCTCACCTTGCCCCTGTGAGCCGGGTGGTGGCCCCACTGTGCCAGCGCAGCAGTGGGAGCCCAAGGGGCTGCTCTGAGCTACTTGGGAGGGGTAAGAGAGGGCGGAACGCAGGGCTGTGCCTGGGGCTGCTCTACTGCAGGGTTCCACTCCAGGCCACGGTAGCACTGTGGATGTGCATTTGAACTTGATGTATTTTGTAGCTGCAATTTTAAAATGTAACCACACCATAAACTTACTACTTAAAGAAAGAAATCTCACAGCATCTAGGCCACAGCACTAGGCCGCAGATCTTAGTCAAAAGAATGCACAGTGTGGGGTGTTAGCAGGGACACAGCAGGATTTCACGGTCACTGAGAAGCCCTTGAAATGGGTTCTGAGGCAGTGAAGGCTGTCCTCACGGCAGCACCGGTCCCCCACCAAGAGAGGCTGTTCCCCCACCCTCCTATCCCCCGGCTGTCGGCTCAGGCCAACCATCCCTCCCACCCCCTGGCCCCACAGCTTCACTCTTAGGGGTTTAGACCTAGAACAAAACTGTAGATCTGTTGAAATATTCCTTTCTGGGGACTAAAGTGGGAGAAGACAACCAGCGATTCTGAACCCTCAAGTGAGTCCCCAGTAAAAGACTGTCAATCCAAGAGGGAGTTTGGGGAAGAGAAATGCAGTAGCCCATACTTACATAGATGTTCACATGTTATATGCACATGTGAGCTACAGACAGGCAGATTGGTAGATAGCTCTGTGTGTGTGTGTGTGTGTGTGTGTGTAAAACAATGATTTACTTTCTGAGTACTTCTTTTTCCTTTTTTTTTTTTGAGACAGGGTCTGTTGCCCAGGCTGGAGTGCAGTGGCGTGATCTCAGCTCACTGCAACCTCTACCTCCCGGGTTCAAGTGATTCTCCTGCCTCAGCCTCCTGAGTAGCCGAGATTACAGGTGTTTGCCACCATGCCTGACAAATTTTTGTATTTTTAGTAGAGATGAGGTTTTGCCATCGTGGCCAGGCTGGTCTCAAGCTCCTGACCTCAGGTGATCTGCCCACCTCAGCCTCCCAAAGTGCTAGGATTATAGGCGTGAGCCACCGCACCCGGCCCTGTTTTCTGATTCCTTCTATAATTTATTTCAGAAGAAAATTTGGAAAACATTCAATGGAGAAAATTTGGAAAATACAGAACATCACAAAAGACATGAAACCCCCTGGAGCCTTCCCATCCAGCAGTGGAGATCCGGAGGCTGCATGGTGGCTGGCTGTGGAGCCGGAAGCCCTGCGGGAGGGTGGGGGAGGCATGCAGCGAGCCTTACCCCTTCACCGGCTCTGGCATCAGTGACCAGTAGTTGGACTTCTCTGGCCCACAGTTTCGTCATCTGTGGAGTGGGGATGTTACACAGATGGATTCTAGGGTCTTCTCGGCCCAAGTTTTTGAGACAGTGTCAGATTCCAGGATCACGAGCCTGAAACAGGACATGGAGAACTCCTCAGTGCTAGCCAGTGGCTAGAGGAGCTTCAGGTCAGACGTCCATGCAGAGACCACGGGGTTTCTGAAAGTGTCTGCTTTGCTAGAACATTATCGAGAAGCTGTTTAAAGTATCTTTGCACATCCTGCCAGGTGTCTGGAGTCTGTTGCAGTCACCTCATGTGTCAGAGGGCACTGTTCAGCCTGAGGCTCGGGAGAGCTGGAGTGAACTCTGGCCCTGCCACTAGATTCTAGAGCCCCTGGGGCCTTATACAAGGCTCATCATGTCCCTGACCCTTAGGTTTCCCATCTGCAAAATGGGGAAAATAACATCTGCCTTTCCCAGCTGACAGAGTTGCTATATCAAAGGAATAAACATACACAGAGGCATCTAGAAGAAAATATCAAGCCCCCAAAACATGTAAAAGAGATCCTTGTAGAAGTGAATCCATCCTTATGGAATTTGATTGAATGCAAAGTGGGGCTTCATTTCAGGCTGCATCCTGTCCTCAGACAGAGATGGCAGAGTCTAATCACCATCAGTGAGCACTCAAGTAAACATCAATGAACTTACTGAACAGGTGAATGGGAAATAGAGAGGCAGTTTCAAACCCCGGCTTTCGGTAAATGTTAGCCTTACAGCCACAAAGTAGGCAGTGCTTTGACAGCAGGTGGGAGAGGAGGAGAGAAGGTTTCCTGGCCCTTTACCTTGGTCACTGACTCAGTGTGAAACAGCGCCTGCAGGGAGGAGGGGAGTTCGCATCCTGGTTCTCAAATCAGCCTGCAGCCACAGTGGGAGCATGAGCCGAGCTCAGGGCTGAGGATGACTAAACAGCCTCCTCATCATTAATAACAATAATACTTGGCATTTATCTGGTTCTTTATGTTTTCAAAGTGCTTTACAATCATTCATTAGTTAACTAGCACGCACCACCACCCCGACGTCTGCCTGCTGTGCTGAGCAGACAAGAGAGCCTGGGACCTGCCTGTCTGCCAGGGGGTTGCAGAGCTGGGGGAAAGTGAAGGCGGGAGTGTGTGGGGGGCGGAGTCAGTATTAACAGCAAGGACCAAATTCGGAAGGAGATAGTTACAAGTCCGTGCCAATAGCTGTGGGTGTGCATGTTCCTTGAGAAAGGATGTCAGGCACACAGGCAGGGACCTGGTCAACCCTTGGACAGCTGGCTTCCTGAGTGGGTAAGGATGCTGCCACACAGGGGGCTTAGGATTTCCCTAAAAACTGACTCCTCTGGTCCCTGCCTAGAAAGGTAATACAGAAAATTGGTTCCACCTGTGCCCTGGACAGCTGGCTTCAAACCATGGTAGAAGATACATTCCCCTGCTCTTTGGAATGCTGGTGTATTTTTGGTGCTGTTTTTCTAAACTATAGGGTTCTGCACATGGCTGAGATCCAAACCTGTTGGAACTGTTTGTCTAACTTGCACTGGATACGTAGAGATTAACTTCACTGCAAAGGGTTAAACACACGGTGTTTCCCGGACACTCACTAGTGATGCTGATGCTGATCCTGATGAAGATGGTGATTGGTGAGCTGAGGTGAGCTTTCCCTCCTTCGCCTGTCTCCTGAGCTTTAAAAAGGCAGGATACAATACAACTAAGCAACTTGGCCTCGGTGAGGTAGCAGAACCCACAAACAAGTGTATTAAATGAAACTAGACGTAACAATTGTCACTACCTAGTTACATGGAAATCTGATAACTATTGTACTTAGAGAGTAGAAACAAAGTCATAAGCCAAATAAGTGACCAGAAGAAAGCGATTAGTCATCTTTCTTCATGAGTGATCACAATGCTTCTGAAGCTTCTCCAGCTGCAACTTGCAATTTAGGGCCCTGTCTAATGACAGGGTGAGCTCCTCTTATTGATCTCCAGGCTTCTTGGTAAATTAAATGGCAAGTACACAAAGAGGCGAGGGACAGGAGCGTGGCAGCAGTTTCAGAACTCTTGCTCTGTTAGCATGAGGTTCCAACAGAGCCATCGGAACCTGGGCTGCTCCACATCTCCAGAGCCAAGGCTTTGGGACCAGTTGCCTTCTCTGGGTGAGGCACGCACTCTCTGCTGATTTTGCCTTGACGTGCGACCCTCCTCATGGCTGAATCTGTCAGATCTCAGGAACTAAAAGCAAGAGGAGGGCTTGGCTCAAACTTGGCTGGAAGACCCAGGAATGATAATAATAATTAACACAGCTCAACTTCCACTTGCGCTATAAACAATAATTAATGTACACAGAGGCCCACAGAGACATTTAAGTTTGGATTATGAGTCTTGTTTTGCAGACAGGGAAACTGAGGCCAGGAGGTTAACTGACTTTTAAAGGACACACAGGGACTCAGTATTATACCTGAAATTAAAATCTGGGCTTCCCTGCCTTCTGATTTGAGACTTGGATCACATCTGTCTGTCAACAAAGACTTAAGAACAACAACAAAGTTATGCACACTCAAAAAAGACATTTCTGCAGGAGTTCAGGAAAAAATGATAGGCGAGATGTGGCACTGGCCTCCCAGTCCAGACCAAGCCAATCACCCACTGCTAGTGGGCAACCTCTAAACCAGACACGAATTGGCAGTGCTGTGTCTTATCTATGTGGCAAATAAAATATTCCTAATAACTGCAATTTAAATGTAAATGTAATCAGCCTGCTTCCTTCATTTCTTTGCCTCCTTCATTTTTGTGGTTTGATCTAAGGAGCTGGTAGGACTAGTTTACTGCCCAAACTATCTACACACTAAGAACTGAAGATGTTTTCCCCACGTCTCAAATACTACATAGCAATCAGCTTTCCTGTGTTTACCTTGCCCAGTTGTTGCTTGAGTATTAAGACACTTGCATTAACTTAAATCTCCAAATATTGCCTGTACACTCATTTAAAACAGCTTCACTTGAACTATCACACTCATACTCTCATATAGCTAATAGTTGATAAATTCCAGCATAAAATAAACAAAATACAATTGCCAAGTCAATTATTTTTTCCAGGAAGACAGTTTTTAGTGCAATTCTTAAAAAGGATAACCTTATTCTAGCCTCTTTCGGTTGTCCGTGACAGAAACTCCATTCAAACTGGATTAGATGGCGAATTCCAAGGTAGCTTCAGTATAGTCGTGAGCAAACGATGTCATTGGCACTCGAGTCTCTCCATCTCCATCTGGCATTGGCCTCAGTCAGGGCTCCTGTGTTTGGATGACGGTGGATACTTTAGTTCAGGCTCACTTCTTCCAGCAGAGCAACTCCCAGCGGGTATAGAAGCCCTTCTTTACTGATAGTGCAGGCAAGAAGTCCTGGAAGTGATGGGCTGGCCCAGTGGACCTCATGCCCCTCTCTGAGGTCACCGCAAAAGGAGGATGTATCCCTCTTGTTTTCTAGGTTTAGGTTGCATGCTGGCCAGTGGAGGCAGGGTATGGGGGTGCCCCCGCCACCACTGGGATCAAGTATGGTGGAGAAATGGTTCCCCAAAAGAAAACTGGAGTGTGTTTGCAAAAGACAGGAAAGGATGAAAGGCAGGTAAAAGCAGCAGAGATCTACTACTGTAAGTGCAGGAATTTAAAAGTCAACATTTTACCATATGCATTAACAGAATACTCTTCTAAATGCTATCTTCATTCCTACTCATAAAACTCTGGTTTGGCCCTCAATACTATTGCTGAGTGACAATACCACTTTTAGGAATGTAAACTAACTTGGTTCCAACAGAACAGATGAGAATTGTAGAACAGAAAAAGAAAGTTCAAGTAGATATCAGATCCCCTACAGGCTACTGCTGGTCATCCTCATCACCACTATCTTTTCCTAGCTACCCCTCACGGAAGCACTGGTTTACTGCTGTGTGGCCAGGATAGATCATCTCTCCTAGAAGGTTGTCCCGTCCCATCTAGCCTTACACCTGGTGACTTAGAAACTAAAATAAAAGAAAACTCTCATCAAAGGAGTTCTTTCCAGAATAAAAGGACAAATTAACTCCAATGGTTAATTTCCTTCTTCCCTACAATGCCAAAATCAATCACAAGTCAAAAATGGAAGTTTCTCAGTTTCAACCATATCAGGGCGTAGACTCAACTTTCAGTAACAGGAAAACAACAACAAAGTAAAACAACTGGCAACTTTAAAAATAAGATGTATGGTTTCTGACACTGCAGAATGAAGACAAAGAACACATGCTTGTCAAGTCTGTGGATGGTCAAGCACAGAAAGGACACCCTTTATCCTGGATGAACAAGGACCTTGACATGATTGTGAGGAGGCAAGTGAAGTCTCCATGCTGAACAAAACCAATAGTGTGGGTAGAGTTTGAGAGAGGCTGGCTTCACTTCAGTTTGGGGGTGGGGAAAGAACTATGGGGTTTAACTGATCACAGAGCTAGTGTATGATGACCATGTGATCTATCTACTGATAAATGAAACCAGTAGAAGGATGATAATGTCGTAGCAGAGGTAACAGTTGTGGTCACATCAGACCACATCCAGGGGTTCATTTGCTCTTGTCCAGAGGCAGGCATTTGGCAAGATAAGGGGTGTACAAATCTCTCATCACAAAGCTTTGGGTGCTTAATCTGGAGCAGAGAACTTGTGTTGAGGTGGTGGTGATGACACGTAATAGTTCCTCAGATAGTTCAAAGACTTAAAACTTGCACCGTGTTGTTCCAGCTGGCAGGATTTGGAGCAGTTGGTGAAAGTTAGAGGGATGCAGACCTTAGCCCAATAGCTCGCTACTGAGAACTTGCTCAGATCCCACTCCTGGGGGCAGAGATGGCAGGATTCCATGTCAAAGAGGCCTTGGTGGGATTCCTGCTCGCATGAGAGGCAGCACAAGATGATTTCAAACTCCCTTACTGCCCCAGGAGAATGAGCTGTAGAGGGAGAATAGAAGACAGTGTGTCCAGTTCCTCCCAGAGCCAATATACCCATTATACATGTTGGCACAGTGCCTACAGCCCATGATACTTACAGGGGCCTACACACTGTTTTAATTTTTTTCTCACATCAGAAAAAGGGCAGGGAGTGGTGGCTTATGCCTATAATTCCAGAACTTTGGGAAGCTAAGGCAGGATTGCTTGAGGCCAGGAGTTTGAAACCTCCCTGGGCAACATAACGAGGTCCCATCTCTAAAAAAAAGAAAGAAAATTTTTAGGGGCTGCAAAAATCAATTACATTTTGGCTAAGAAGAAAAAAATGTTGAAGTACTTAAAGTTACATAAAAATAATTTTTATAGTGAGATTATGGTGGTGGGAGGAACCCACGGAGGCAATAGTCACGAGTGCCATTAAAGGTCATAAGGTGGCTCTGGCCCTGCGTGAGGCCTGGCTGCATGCGTGCCTCAGCTCCAGCAAGGGATCCTTCCCTCTCTCCCTCCCTCCATCCTCCTCCTCCTCTTCCTTCTCCTCCTCCTCCCCCTCCCCCTCCTCATCCCCCTCCTCCTCCTCCTTCTTCTTCTTCTCCTTCTTCTTCTTCTCCTTCTCCTTCTCCTCCTCCTCCCCTTCTTTACTTCCCTCCCTCCCTCCCTGTCTCTCTCTCTCTTTCTTTCTCTCTCTTTCTCTCTTTCTTTCTTTCTTGTCTCACTCTGTCTCCAGGGCTGGAGTGCATGGAGCAGTCTCAGCTCACTGCAACCTCCACTTCGCAGGTTCAAGCGATTCTCCTGCCTCAGCTTCCCAAGTAGCTGGGATTGTAGGCACTCACCAGTACGCCCAGCTAATTGTTTGTATATTTAGTAGAGATAGAGTTTCACCATGTTGACCAGGCTGGTGTCAAACTCCTGACCTTGTGATTCTCCTGCCTCAGCCTCCCATTCTCAGCTGAGATTACAGGCGTGAGCCACCGCTCCCAGTTTCAAGGGATCTCTTTCTGGCCTTGGCCAGCTCCAGCTGTGCATTGGAACAACCCAAACTCCTAAACTGCCCAGTCATGATACTTCCCTCCCATCCGTTCTGTGGATCTGGGGATGTTCTTTGCCCATTTAAATAGAGACAGGATATTCTCCATGCCAGAAGCAACCCACTGGTCTAAGCAAACCAAAGAAAACAGGCCGGGCACGGTGGCTCATGACTTAATCCCAGCACTGTGGGAGGCTGAGGTGAGCGGATCACTTGAGGTCACAAGTTGGGGATCAGCCTGACCAACATGGCAAAACCCCTTCTCTACTAAAAATGTAAAAATTAGCTGGATGTGGTGGCCCACGCTTGCAATCTCAGCTACTTTGGAGGCTGAGGTAGGAGAAGTGCTTGAACCTGGGAGGCAGAGGCTGCAGTGAGCTGATATCATGCCACCGTACTCCAGCCTGGGCAACAGAGGGAGATTCCGTCATCTATATATGATCTCACAATGCTATACAACTATCACACTATACCCAAAACTTTTTCATAATCTCCAACAAAAACTCTGCACATATTCAACAATAACTCTCCCTTCCCCGTTCCACCATCCCTTGGTAACCCATTCTACTTTCTGTCTCTGTTATACTTTCTGTCTGTATGAATTTGCCTATTCCATGTACCTTGTATAAGTGAAATCACACAATATCTGTCCTTTTATGTCTGGTTGATTTCACTAAGCATAATGCTTCCAAAATGTATCCATGTTGTAGCATACGTCAGAATTCATTTCTTTTTTATAGGTGGATAATATTACGCTATATGAATACACCAAATTTTGGTCTCCATTCATCTGTTAATGGTCACGTGGGTTGTGATATGGTTTGGCTGTGTCCTCACCCAAATCTCATCTTGAATTATAGCTCCCATAATTCCCATGTGTTGTGGGAGGGACCCAGTGGGAGACAATTGAATCATGGGAGCGGTTTCCCCCATCCTGTTCTCATGGTAGTGAGTAAGTCTCAGGAGATCTGATGGGTTTTATAAGGGGAAAAGGGGAAACCCTCTCACTTGACTCTCGTTTTCTCTTATCTACCACCATGTAAGGTGTGCCTTTCGCTTTCCGCCTTCCACCATGATTGTGAGGCCTCTCCAGCCACGTGGAACTGGGAATCCATGAAGCTTCTTTTTCTTTATAAATTATCCAGTCTCAGGTATGTCTTTATTAGCAGCGTACAAACAGGCTAATACAGTAAATTGGTACTGGTAGAGTGCAGGACGGCTGCAATGATACCCGAAAATGTGGAAGCAATTTTGGAAGTGGGTAACATGCAGTGGCATCAGTGTGACCTGGATGTGAGACATGGAGTCAAAGGTGATCATTTTGGAGCTTGAAGATTTGACTGTCCTGCTGTATTTCTGACTTGCATGGGGTCTTTAGCCCCTTTGTTTGGCCAACTTCTCCCATTTGAAATGGGTGTATTTGCCCAATGCCTGTACTCCCACTGTACTTAAGAAGTAACGATCTTGCTTTTGATTTTACAGGCTCATAGACAGAAGGGACTTGCCTTGTCTCAGGTGGGACTTTGGACTGTGGACTTTCGAGTTAATGTTGAAATGAGTTAAGACTTTGGGGGACTGTTGGGAAGGCACGACTGGTTTTGAAATGTGAGGACATGAGATTTGGGAAGGGCCAGGGGCAGAATGATATGGTTTGGCTGCATCGCCACCCAAATCTCATCTTTAACTGTATTTTCCATAATTTCCACGTGTTGTGGGAGGGAGCCGGTGGGAGATAATTGAATCATGGAGGTGGTTTCCCCCATACTGTTTTTGTGGTAGTGAGTAAGTCTCATGAAATCTGATGGTTCGATAAGGGGCTTCCCCTTTCACTTGGCTCTTGTTCTCTCTTATCTGCCGCCACGTAAGACGTGTTTTTCTCCTTCCACCATGATCATCAGCCTCCCCAGCCACATGGAACTGTGAGTCCATTAAGCCTCTTTTTCTTTATAAATTACCCAGTCTCGGGTATGTCTTTATCAGCAGCATGAAAATGGACTCATACAGGTTGCTTCTATCTTTTGGCTGTTGTGAATAGCGCTGCTATGAACAATGGTGTACAAGAATCTGTTTGAGTCTCTGCTTTCAATTCTCTTGGATATACATATGCGAGTAGAGTTGCTGGGTCACACAGTAGTTCTCTGTTTAACCTTTTAAGAAAGCGCCAAACAGTTTGTAATCATGTTTTGAGGAACATGCTGAGCTGTTGGTCACCTTTCTTGGGTAGAGATGGTTGGGATGTTTGAGCTGGGAGTAGAGATAAATAATGGCTGCAGCTCAAATCAGGCCAAAGGACCAGAAAAAAAGCAATGGTTAAGACCCAAAAAAAAGCACCTCAGGCATTCTTCTGCCCATGGTGCTGACAGGCCGCCCTGGACACTTTCCTTGTCACAATGATTGTTAGGTGGACAAACACCAGAAAATCATTTGACAAACAGAATTACTCACTATTACCACCTGACCAAGCCAGCATGACATAGCCATCACCCAGGACAGGGGAATAGTTTCATTAGACTGAACTCTTGCTTAATAGCATTTGCTTAATTTTTTAATTTACAGAATATATCAGATAAAAGAATACATAAGTATAGATTTAATAACAAAAAATTAATGCTGCCAAATCCACCACTCAGCTTAACAAATAGACCTTGGCCGGGTGCAGTGGCTCACGCCTGTAATCCCAGCACTTTGGGAGGCCGAGGCAGGTGGATCATGAGATCAGGAGATCAAGACCATCCCAGCTAACACGGTGAAACCCCGTCTCTACTAAAAATACAAAAAATTAGCCGGGCATGGCGGCAGGCGCCTGTAGTCCCAGCTGCCCAGGAGGCTGAGGCAGGAGAATGGCGTGAACCCGGGAGGCGGAGCTTGCAGTGAGCAGAGATCTCGCTACCGCACTCCAGCCTGGGTGACAGAGTGAGACTCCACCTCAAAAAAAAAAAAAAAAAAAAAGAAAGAAAGAAAGAAATAGACCTTTACAACATGTTTGAAGGTGTTTACCCCTTTCTGATCACCTTCTCCTTCTCTACCTCACATGTAACCACTATCCTGAATTTAGTCTATTATACTCTTGTTTTTCTTTTCTTTTCTTTTCTTCCTTTTTTTTTTTTTTTTGAGACGGAGTCTCACTCTGTCACCCAGGCTAGAGTGCAGTGGCAAGATCTCGGCTCACTGCAACCTCCGTCTCCCGGGTTCAAGCGATTATCCTGCCTCAGCCTCCCAAGTAGCTGGGATTACAGGCACATGCCACCATACCTGGCTAATTTTTGTATCTTTAGTAGAGAGGGGTTTTCACCATGTTGGCCAGGCTGATCTCGATGACCTCCTGACCTCAGGTAGCTGCTCACCTTGGCATTCCAAAGTGCTGGGATTACAGGCGTGGGCCACCACACCCAGCCACTCTTGTTTTTCTTTATAGCTATATCGTATATATGTATGCCTAAGTAGTATGTTGTCTGGTTTTGCACGTTTTAGTAAAATCATGTGGTATGTGTTTTTCTGTGACCTGCTTTTTCATGCATCATTATACTTCGGAGATTTATCCATACTGAACCGTGTAGCTGTAACTCCTTCATGTTCACTGCTATGCTGTGGGTTCCATTTTATGCATATTCTAAATGTATTGACCTATTCTACTAAAGATGGGCCATTTCAGTATTTCCTAAGAGTTTTTTTTTTTTTTTTTTAAAGGATCTCCATTGGCTTTGTGATTCTAGAATTTGGCAACACTTCATTCCACAAAATAGACTGTGTTCCCCTAAGAGTTCATTGTAACCAGGGTTTTTCTCTCATAGTAATTGATGCTAAATAGTTTTAATTGCCTGTCTCCCTACATGTGTAGGTTTATCTCCAGATTGTGAGCAAGAGGGGAACAGGTACCAAGTATCTTTTCTTTTGTTGGATTAACAAGCCTGGAGTGATCCTACCACATCCTCGGCCACTTGTTCTAAGCACCGCCTAGTGGACCAGGCCACCATGTCTCTGCCCCTGTCCGACTCTCCCGTCAGAGCTGACTGGACCAGAGGCAGATACTTGACTCAAAGTGGGCCAAAGAGACGTACTCTCTTGAGGATTTTAAACTCCAAAGACAGTCATCTGTGTTTAGCTCTGTAAAAGTGGAAATTTGGGCCTCTGGTTCTGCTGTGTCTCCCTTATGCTGTGTATGGAGGGGAAAGGGAGGATGGAGTTGAGGGGGTTGCTGGTATGTGGATGAGGGGACTGAATAGGATGGATAGATTAAAAAAAAAAAAAAAAAAAAAAGCAGGTGTGGGGAAAGAGCCCTAAAAACCCTCCAGGCCTCCGTCCACCCTGGGTTCCAGGAGGCCCACCTGCTGGGTCTCTCATAATTGAACTTTCTGGCTTCAATTAATTTCAGTTGTTTTCCATTACTTGTAATCAAAGACTCTCACTTATCTGTCCAATTTTCTTCTTCCCACTCATTCAGAAGAAATGCAGAGCTGTCCAGGGACACCTATTAACCCAAGAATGAGTTAAATTCTTTCCCTACCTGACTAGAGAGAGGAAATTCTCCGTTTCCAGAGGCAGTTAGCTTCAGAGAGTTAAACAATGGAGTGGATACTTAGCTGTTTTGAGCTGCTAATGCCAGTTTTATGTCACCTGGGTATAAGGCAACTATACTTGTTTTATCTCATGGAGTTATTTTGAACAGCTCTTAGAAATAGCTGTATTTTGCTCTTAACTTCCTAACAAAATGCGAGACAAAGATAAGTCCCCATTATCCTCAGGTGACTGGGAGGGTAACCATGAATAAATGAATTTTACAGATAATCCCCAAACCTTATCTAAACTCTTATCTTCGCCAATAGCTTCCTCTTTGGCCTTTTACCAGAGCTGTTGACAAGAGGCAAATGGACTGTGACAAGCGGAGTTTTTATCTCCTTTTACTTCCCTTCCACACCTCCAGTGGAGAAGGCTAATGAGCAATGACAAGGAAGAAAAGACAGGTGGCAGGAGGGCAAAGAGAAGAGACAGAAGCCTAGATGCTTTGAGCATTAGCGAAACAGCCCCAGGAGTTGGAAGAAGTTGGAGGGCTCTGAGAACACGTATCACTGAAAGATGGGGAAGAGAAATGGGATGCCCAGGTGTGACAATGCCTTGTGGTCTTGCTCCACATTTCACAACACACTTTTCCAAAGTTCAGATCACTGCATTTAGGAGACAACATACTCCTTCCAGGTACTTTTGGTTCCGAAGATGTGGCCGTCGGTAAGTGGAAGGGAAGTGCACTTTCCTCCGAAGTTTGGTTTTGCTCTCTTTTATCAGCACAGGCAGCCCCTCAAGGCAGTGGATTTTTTATTCTAGCCTCTGCCAAGTAGTGAAGCCAGCCCCAAATGCCCCATCACACTTTCTTGTTTGTTTGTTTGAGACAGTCTTGCTCTGTCGCCCAAGCTGGAGTGCAGTGGCGTGATCTTGGCTCACTGCAACCTCCGCCTCCCGGGTTCAAACGATTCTCCTGCCTCAGCCTACCGAGTAGCTGGGACTACAGGTGCCCGCCACCACGCCTGGCTAATTTTTTTTGTATTTCTAGTAGAGACGGGGTTTCACCATGTTGGCAGGCTGGTCTCAAACTCCTGACCTCAGTTGAACCACCCACCTCGGCCTCCCAAAGTGTTGGACTTACAGGCGTGAGCCACCAAGCCTGGCCCTCATCTCACTTTAGAGAGTAGCCATTCAGCTTTGAAGTGTAACTTGTGGTTTGCTGTCTTCTGCCTCCCCTTTTTGCGTTGGGAACTACTATATGGCAACACAAATGAGTGCAGAGGTGAGGATGACTGTCCGGCCTGCCCTCTTTGGAAGGGGGAGAAAATTCAGTTGCCTAAACTGCAGCCAACTGAATCAGATAATCCTTTGTTGAGCTCTTTCAAATTTAACATTTCAAACTTGCTCTCAGAAACTGTTAGGTATGCACTGCTGAGACCTTGGGTAATACCAGAACATAAGCTTGCAAGCAGAGGAAGACAATGGTGTCTCATTATTCATGGAAACATACTGTTACTGTGCTTCGGTTCAAGCTTTTGATGAACAGAAAATGTGCTCTGAACTTATTTTACTTTTTGTGAAATCCTGACACAGCATTTCTGATTTCAAAGGAAGCTGTATAAAAAGACCAACAGAAACCCCACCCAATGAGACCCCCTTAAAATCAAGTTTACTGGCGAAATGGGATTAAGCTAGAGTTGTATTTGAAAAAGAAGAAACCAGAAAAAAATAAGTCTTTGCTGCATGGTGCCCACTTCTATCTAAACCGCTCTGAAGTCCAGATGCAAAGCTGCCACTGGAGCATCTCTGGAGAGAGCGTGGGAAGTTAAAAGTCAGTGTTTTTGATTAATTAATAATCATCCTCAGCTGTGTTGGCAAATGATAAAAACAAATTGTCTGCCTTTAAAGTAAGAGTGGAAGATGTGTGCTTACCCAGAACCGAAGGGGAAGGGGGAATAGCCCTGTTGGCCCAGTCTGCCCTTGACTGGTCTGGTGGTGGTTGAACAAAGACGACGTTGTATGCCTCCTGCCCTATAAAATCCTGATTAGGAAGGAACAGCCATAGCTTGGGCAGTCAGTCAAGGAGGGAGGCAAAGGAAGCCAGTGTCTAAGGAATAGCCCAAAGGACTGTTTTATGGCTACCAAGTTGTCTTCAAGAACAACTCAACGAAGCATTTGCAGGAATAACTGTTTCTCTCTGTTTGTCATTGTGAAACTCATTTGAGCTGGAGCCAGCAGGCTGCAGCTGGTGTGAGTGTGAGTGTGTGTGTGTGAGAGAGAGAGAAACAGAGAGAGAGAAAGAGAGAGAGAGAGAGAGAGAGTGTGTGTACTGGGATATGGTGAAGTTTTACTGGTGGTTTAGAGGAGAAATGAGCAGATCCCTTTTCTTTTTAAAATTTGCCACCTGTAAACAAAACAATGTAAATATCATTCTTCCCTGAAGACCCTGCAGCTGCCGTTTAGTGCCATGTCTCGCCCTCCAGATCCTGTAGATTTTAGCCATGTATCACAGTCATTCCACCTCTGCCAATGCAGTGACTCTTGCCTTTTTGATAGTACCTGGCACAGATGATTGGAGAGAGCAGACACAATACACATCTTCAATAATGGGACGCCTGGAGGGAGGCTGGACCAATGAACGGGCCTGTGCCAGATGCTGTGTTTATCCTGTTGCTCAAAATTCTGTATTCCCCAGTGACTGCAACATTTGTCTCCTTTTCTTGTCCCCACTGCCAGAGCCACGGTGCAGGTGCTGATTAATTTTTGCCTATTCTACTCTCAGGGTCTGTGAATAATCCTCTTCTTCTACCTGCCTTTAATCCATCCTATGCATTCAGTACACCCTGATTCTATCCTGTCCCAGCCTCCAAACTCTCTGGGGCCCCTCATTCCCTTGCCAAATAACCCTATTATTTAAGAGCCTTCACACCGTGGACCCAGAAGATGTTTTCACCCTAACTTATACTATCGCTTATGTACTGAATGTCTCACAGCCTGTGCAATCAAGCAGCACACTGCCTAACTTGCTCTTATTTTCCTACCTTCATCCCTCAATAAAACCCTACTCAGATTTTATATGTCAAATACCAGTTTTTGATTTCACCAGTTGGATATGATTTCCTTTCTTCTGATTTTTTTTTTTTTTTTTTTTTTTTTTTTTGAGACAGGGTCTCACTTTGTCACCCAGGCTGGAGTGCTGTGGTGTGATCACAGCTCACAGCAGCCTCGGCCTCCAGGCTCAAGTGATCCTCCCACCTCAGGCTCCCAAGTAGCTGGGACTACAGGTGTGTGCCACCATGCCCAGGTAATTTTTTTGATTTTTGTAGAGATGGAGTCTTGCTATGTTGCCCAGGCTGGTCTCAAACTCCTGGGCTCAAGCAATCTGCCCGCCTTGGCCTCGTAAAGTGTTAGGATTACAGGCATGAGCCACCATGCCCAGCTACCTTCTTTTGATTTTTACTCAGCGTTCTGCTCTGCCCTTTTTATTAGACTCTTTATTGCTGGTCTAACGACATGATTAGAAGCCCCTGAGGGCAGGAAGGTCACATTCATCTTTGCTTGCTGCTAAATTATATTCAGAGTGAACCAGGCAACCAGTGCTCATTCTACTAGGAGTCTGAAGCTTAGCAGTCCACACTGGTGTAGCTGCAGCCCCTTATCTGAGACCCTGGTACCAGAATCGACATGGAAAAACCCAAAACGTCAACACAATTAAATACTCACCTATGTTCATTTTCTGCAATATTGCAAATTACCAGCAATTCAGTGGCTTCATACAATACCCACTTACTAGTTCACAGTTCTGTAAGTCAGAAATCCAGAATGGTGTGGCTGGGTCCTCTGCTTAGGGCATCACAAAGTTGAAATCTAGGTGTTGGCCTGACTGAGTTTTTATCTGGACGTGATGAGGAAATAATCCACTTGTAGCTTTTTCCTGTTGATAGAATTCAGCTCTCTGTGGTCATAAGACTGAAGTTCTCCTTATCATGGAATCAGACCCATTGAGATCATTCTTCTTTCTGAATGTCATAAAACAGCAGCGAATCATGGGAATAAAATCCATGGTATTCTCAGGGTGTATACACAAAGGAGGACGCAGGAAATCCTGGGTCCATCTTAGAATCCTGCCCACCACATCGCCTTAAATATAAATCTCAGGCACTGATGAACTGGGGACAAATCCACTTTTGGACAAATGGTAGATGGGGAGGCCACTGTGTTTCTTTAATGAGTCTAGAAAGATGTCCAAGAGAAGAGAAAGCTTAGGAGTGCTTGGAAATTTGGGAGGGTCCTGGAGTTTCTGAAGGTAACTTGATGCTATGGATTTTCCCGGTGGAAAAATGGAGATGAGGAAAGGGGTTGGGGAGTGGATCAGAAGTGCAGGGAGTGGGTGGGAGTGCTGACGCTGAAGGAACCAGAGACTGGCATGGGGAGCAGAGCAGCAGGGAAGGAAACTCATCTGGGAGCCCTGAGTCAGGGCTGTGATTCTGATCCGCAGTGTGGGGAAGGTGCTGGCATGGCCAAGGCCCACGGCAGAGGGGACCACCTCAGTGGATGTGCTGGAGCGAGTAGGGCTCCTGCTGAGATGAGTCTATGGGAGGCTGTGGGGAGCTGCGTGGCCTGCAGGAAGTCCACCAGCTGGCGTGGAGGGAGACTGAGGAAGGCAGGGGCTTTGGCTGCTGGGCCACCGTGAGGGTGAGATTTCCCAGAAGAATGTCTCGCAAAGAACTCTTGGCTATGAATAAAGGAGGAAACATTTTCCAAGAGACCACAGAGCCCAAGGCAGTGCCAAGTGCTGGCCCATGGGCCACAAAGGCTGCTGACTCACCCTGTGACTACAGGCACCTTACTTGGCCTCTCACTGCCTTTGTTTCCTCATCTATAAAATGGAGACTAACAATAACTCTGCCACTGCTCAATCTAAGTAGCGTATAGAAAACACTTTGCAGTCAGTGGCTGCCAGCAATATGCCTCTTCCTTTTCCCGGGCTCTGCACTGTGGCTCCACCTGTAACCTGAATTAACCATTCACTGCTGGGGAGGAACACAGCACAGGTGCACTGTAGCCGGTTGTGGCCCAGCTCTGGGTCAGGTTGGTTCAGAGACCCCTTCCCAAGCTGGGCCCTGGGCCTCAGGAGAGTCACATCCAAACTGTGTGTAAATCAAACAGCAATTCTTGTTTAGGAGACCCCTTTGTGCTACATAACCTCCTGCTCTTGGGGCTTACAGGTGAAGAAGTTTCCCCAAGTCACATGTAACTCACCCTTCACTTTCACCCCCTCATTCATTTTGTTAGGCAAAGCCCAGGTGTCACTGTTGAAAACTTACCAAATGGTGAGGCTGCTATAAAGCTTTGAAACAAGAGCCAAGCATTTGCTCGCATTCCATAGATCCCATAGCCATACTTTGGGTGATGGTTGTAAGAATCTGTAGGCAGGCCTAAGTCCATTTCCTGTCTGGGCCTAGATCAAGTCTAAAACCTCTCAAGACAATATTGGGCAGTTGTTGACATGTCCTAGAACTTTCCAGGTCCCAGCAAGGTGCTTAGAAAGAGGTGGGCTGCTTTATCAAGGACTTTAAGAAGTGAGCAGTGATTTGAACTGAGGAGAAGCACAAAGGGAAGGGGTTTGATGTCAGTTTCTACATCCCAGCAGAAGCCAGCACAAACCCTGGCAGAGAAGTGATGTAGCTGGCGCTGCCTTACGATGCACCAAACCTCAGAGAGTAGTCAAAACCAACCCTCGGGCTTTTGTTCCAACCTCATGAGGACACAGTGTCAAGAGCTCCTTGCATCCTGAGCAGGAAGGTCTGTCTGTGCCAGGACACGTCTTGTGGCCTGAAGGTGCTCCACTAACGGACAAGCATCGTCTAGGGACTGGATCTTCTCCATGTGGCATCCTGGAACACAGGCAGGCCTCGCAGTTTGGCAGCAGGTAGAGTGCAGTGCCGGGCTGCTATTTGTGGGCCCAGCTTGCCGCCACTCCCGGGACAGAAGCAGGCCCTGCAGAGCCATTCTAGGGGGTGGTGATGGGCTGAGGATGGGCCTTGGAGCCCTATGATCACTCTCAGGGTGGCCTGGAGCAGGTTGAGAGTCTTCTGGAGTTTCCAGGTAGACAGGCTTGTCTTCATCCAGAGCCCCAGGACTCCTGCAGTCTGCAGAATTCTCCAGGTCCGGCCAGGGCACACGTTCGAAATGATCTTCCTGTGGTCTCTCTGCTCAACCTGGGAGGCTCTTTCAGCATCTTTCTAGAATTGAGCAGAGTCTGGCTATATCTTCAACCCTGGGTGGCTTTGTCCACAGTAATTCTTGGTTCCTATATTTTTGTTCCTAAACATACCATCTTAGCCTCTAGAACTCTATGATGCCCCTGCTTTGTGAGCCACAGCAATTTACCAACTCGCTTAATTCCAGGATTGCTTTATAGGGAGGAATACTCCCACAAACTCCACCACTAAGGGGTCATGAGATTTTGGGCCAGTCACACACTGCTTGGGACCTTAATTTCCTCATCCGTATGATGAGGAAACTGGGGTAGATGATCTCTAAGGTGCATTTGGGCTCCAACATCTGCTCATCTACGATCCTACCATTCTGAGGCTTCCCTGGAGAGCTTCAGTTATTCATTCAACAAATGCTTATTCAGCAACTCCTGTGCTAGGTCCTGGGGATGCACAGTGAATGAGATGTGGCTACTGTCCTCAAGGAGTTCACAGTCTAGTGAAAATTCAAATTAAGAAAAAAAGACATATATAACTTTACTAAACAGTGTGAACTCAGTGGAGTCAGCTGGGACAGTTGTACGGCCACCTCATTGTTTCCTGCTTCTAGGGATCATTTCTCTTCATTGCCTGATGTCCAGTGTCTTGGAAACTGTTTTTTCGTATATTTTGTCTGTTTTGTGTGTGTGTGTGTGTGTGTAGGGGTTGTTTCAGGCAGGAAGGTAAATTTGGTCTCCATGACTCCATATTGACCAGCAGTAGAAGTCCCAGCAAACTTTTTTTTTTTTTTTTTTTTTTTGAGACAGGGTCTTGCTCCATTGCCCAGGCTGGAGCACAATGGCATGAGCCCAGCTCACTGCAGCCTCAATTTCCTGGGCTCAAGAGATCCTCCCACCTCAGCCTCCTATGTAGCTGGGACTACAGGCACGTGCCACCATGCCCAGTTAATTTTTTTATTTTATAGAGATGAGGTCTTGCTATGTTGCCTATCCTGGTGTCAAACTCCTGGGCTCAAGTGATCCTCCCGCCTCAGCCTCCTGAAGTGCTGGGCTTACGGGCATGAGCCACCAGGCCTGGCCTCCACGAAACATTTTTGATCATACAATCTAATTTTTAAAATTAGACCTGCATCCCCATCATGTTTATATTTACTTATAAATTTTATATGCATACACTTGTGAACACATATAGCATTAATCATATTTATTACTACTAGTAACAGTAAAGCTTAATGTCTTTGTTTTTTCGATTGAAACACAGATAGAAGTCGAAGTTAAGATACTTTCTTCTTGCACACCAGTGGATCATCTGTATATCTAAATGTCTAAGGCCAAAGGAATCAGGAAGACTAGTTCTGTGAACTTTGAAAATTGGTTGGAAAAGGCATCTGAGATACTTGGTATGGGTAACAGTATACATTTTGTTCTCAAATCAGAAACAGGAGATTGGTACACTTGGCTGATACCAAATAGAAGCTAAGGTTCTACAAAAGGAGTCCTTTAAAAATAGTGTTTGAAAAAAGATTGCATTCCTTGGCCCTATTTGACAAAATTCCCATAATCTTCTCCCTTTACCTTGGTCATACCTTATTTAAGTGTCAAAACTGTTCGTAAATCTTAAAACGCATTCTCAGTGCTGTATACTAGGCAATGTGGGAAAATGCAAAACAAAAAAACAACAAAAAAACAAACAAAAAAAACTCCTCTGAATACAAATGCCTATCCTGAGTTTAGCTATCTTTGCTTTCCTGCCTGTGTCATGAGCGCGATGCACCCAGGGATGGTGTCTTAGTCCATTTTGTGCTGTAATAACAGAATACCACAGACTGGGTAATTTACAATCAACACAAATGTCTTGGCTCAAGGTTCTGGAGGCTGGGAAGCCCAAGATGGAGGGGCTGGCACACGGTGGCTGCATCATCCCATGGCGAGAGAACAAGAGAGTGAGTGAGAGAGTGGGGGAGAGAGAGAGAGAGAGAGAGAGAAAGTGTGTACAAAAGAGGGCCAAACTCCCTTTTCCTAACCAACATACTCCTGTGATAACAGCATTAATCCATTCACTCTGCCCTCACGGCCTGATCATCTCTCATCAGGCCCCACTCCCGAACTCTGTTACAATGGGGATTAAGTTTCCAATACACGCTTTTTAGGGGACATAGTCAAATCATATCAGGGGGACTTTAACCACCTGCACTTGAAGAGAAAAGGAGAGGGCACTGAGTTAGGGCACTGTACTTCCTTTCTGAGACTTTAGAAGGTATCAAGAGACCTGGCTCACTCCTTTCCTCAAGCAGCCTGTTCAACGTGGCCCTTGAGCTTGACTCACGAACAGCAGTGGAAAATAAGCAAGGGGAAGAACGTGCCTGCAGAGCCCAAGTCAGCCTGCAGAGCTCAGGCCGGCAATCACTTTCACTCTGCTGCAGCAAGCACCCCCGGGGCTACGGCCTAAGGGTCAATGCAGCAAACCAGCAGGAAGCCGAACGGTCAGCAGAAAGGGTAAAGGAAACCTACCCTTTGTCAGACAGGAGCCTCCAAGGGCAGCTGCCTCACAGAGAGAGTGTTTGACCGAATCCGGTTTGCATGTTTGAAGTAAGAACTCCATCTCTTGCTCTCTGAAACCGAGTGCTAGAAGGCCCCATTCCCAGCACCCTTGACACCCCCCTGTCCCCTCCTCATGTGACAGTCCAGGTTGTCCAGCTGCCCTGGCTGATGTCTGGCCCTCCAGGAAGGGATATGTGTCCAAGAAACCCCAGACCCATCCTCCACTTGGACAATTTTGCAAACTTTCACATAAGAACAGATTGCACAAGGGGTGTGTGTGAGGGCTGACAGAAGAAAAAGGGAAGAGCTCTTTCTGCTTATGACTGGGACCCTGTTATTCATCAAGCTCTGGTGTTTCAAGTGAGTTTTGTGGATGAGGAGGCCAAGTCATGTCAGCACTAGAAACCTCCCTTGCCTCAGTCATATGTGCTACCCCACCTCTTCCCCTCAGCCTCAGCCATTCCTTTACAAGGACCCTCCCTGTTTCTTGCTTTCACAGAGTAAAGCTGCTGTGAGTGGTGCCTTGGGTCACACCCAGCTCACACTGCCTCACAGAATCTGACACGAGGTCTGGGGTGATCTCTGTGGCCCTGGCCTCCATCTTCTGCCCTGCCCTTTCTTCCTGAGGTGGGCAGGAAGCGGGACTTGCCATGAGAGCGAGGCCCCGGCATCTGGCAGTGGGGGAGCTTCTATCCTGCCCAAGGGGTTAGGGGAAGGAATGTTGGTCACATGAAATCCAGGGCCGGCTATGTAATGTGGGAGACAGCGAGCACCATGTTCCCACACTGTAAGTCATGATGACACTGTTAAAAACGACGGGTGGGCGGGGGAAAGTGAAAGAAAAAGAATAAGGGGGAACAGAAACCAAAGTGAGACATACAGAGGCATCAGGCAAGACTAACGGCCAAGCTATGAAGAGAGGCCAGGGGAAGGGGCGGCCTGGAAGGGAGTCAGGAAAAGGCAGACGAATCAGACTGGGTAGGAGGAAAGGAATCAGGCCAAGGAAAACATAATGAGAGTAAGAGAAGGCACGATCATTTGGGGAGATGGCAGGGAATCTGCTATCAAGTACATCAACACAGGGTATTGAAGGCCAGGGCCAAGAACACCTTCGGGGCATCCAGTACAGCGTGGAGCAGCAATTGACTGTGAAATCTGTGTCTCTGCTTGCTGAAGGCCTAACTAAATTCAGATGGAAAGGGTCTGTGAGACTCTCAGAAGAATAGAGAGGGGGATGGAAATAGAGAAAAGACCAGAGAGACCCATCTGTGCAGTCACAGCTCTTCATGAGTTCATTCCCAAGCAGGCTCTGCCTGTGGTCTTGTGGGTGATGCAAATAATAATAATAATAGTAATAATAAATAATAATAAAATGTAAAAATAGGATCTTTGGCTTTTGGCCTCATAATCTAGGAGAGGGAACAGATGTACATACACAAAGCACCAAGCAGCAGCAATTTTATTGAGACTGTTCAGAGGACACAGTAGTAGAATACTGGTTGAATGAAAAAATGAAGACCAAAGAAATGAAATGCAGAAAGGCTTTCTTGACCATGTCATTTGTCATTTTTAAAAACGCAGCAATTGGTCAGACGCGGTGGCTCACACCTATAATCCCAGCACTTTGGGAGGCCAAGGCAAGTGGATCACCTGAGATCAGGAGTTCCAGACCAGCCTGGCCAACATGGTGAAATCCAGTCCCTACACAAAATACAAAAATTAGCCAGGCATGGTGGTGGCCATCTGTAATACCAGCTACTTGAGCCAGGAGAATCCCTTGAACCTGGGAGGTGGAGGTTGCAGTGAGCTGAGATTACACCATTGCACTCCAGCCTGGGCCACAAGCATGAAACTCTGTCTCAAAAAAAAAAAAAAAAAGCAGAAATTAAACAGTGTTGGTCAAAATGGGTGAAAATTCAAAAATGGACCAATAAGGTACAATACCCGGGCTTGACAAGAGCATAGCAGAGGTTGTGAATTGAAGCAGAGAACAAGAGGCACAGCTGCCAATTCTAGTCTTCCGGGTGAGCTGAATCTGCCTAGGCATGGTATTTAACACCTTAAAAAAAAAAAAACAAAAAAACAAAGGGACCCCGTAGGAATCATATTTAGTACATAAAAGGCAACAAGGAAAGACTGGTTAGATGGCCCTACGGGAGGCCAGTTTGCTAGCATGGAAGCAAGGCTTTCCTGAGGCTGCTGGTTTGGTCAGAGACAGATATTGGAAGACCACTGAAGAGCAAAGATCAGGTGAGTAACTGAGATTGGCAGGAGGCCAGATGCGAGAGAAGAGTGGTTGTATATGTGTGTGTCAAAGAGGCAAGGGCATTCAACTTTCAATTGAGAAAAATGAATAGGGAGGCTGGGCATTGTGGCTCACGCCTGTAATCCCAGCACTTTGGGAGGCTGAGGTGGGACAATCTCTTGAGGTCAGAAGTTCAAGACAAGCCTGGGTAACATGGTGAGACCCCATCTGTAAAAGTAAAAGTAAAAAATTAGCCAGGCGTGGTGGCATGTGCCTATAGTCCTAGCTACTCTGGAGGCTGAGGTGGGAGGACTGCTCATTCCCACCTATTCCCACTATCCACTCTGTCTCTAAAAAGAAAATAAAGAGAAAACTTGATAGTGAAGATTATAACAACTAACATTTATTGAGTACAAACTGTGTGCCAGGTGATGTTCTAAGCACTTTACATATATTAGTTTATGTAATCTTCACTACCACCCCAGGAAGTATTATTATTCCTATTGTGAGACACAGTCTCACTCTGCTGCCCAGACTGGAGTATAGTGGAGCAAGCATAGCTCATTGCAATCTCAACCTCCCTGACTCAAGCAAACCTCCTACCTCAGCCTCCCAACTAAAGCTGCATGCCACCATGCCCAGCCGATTTTTAAATGTTTTTGTAGAGATGGTGGTCTCACTATGTTATCCAGGCTGGTCTTGAACTCCTGGACTCAAGTGATCCTCCTGCCTTGGCCTCCCAAAGTGCTGGGATTACAGTTGTGAGCTGCCATGCCTGATCTATTACTATTATTCTCTTTATTATTTGTCTTTTATACAGAAAGAAATCCAAGCAGAGAGATATCAAACAATCACCCAGAAATTAGCCCAGGACTCTAAACTGTACAAGTCTCTCTGAAGTCATGAAAAATTTAATGTCTCTTTCTTTAGCTGTAAACAACTGTTCTCTAACCTGCCTACATAAGAGACATTGCTGATGATTAAACCTTTGTGAGGAGACTGACTGAGTTGTCATTATGAGAGTGTTAGCTTTATTATAAGGCAATGCTTTTTCCAGAAATACTAAATAGATGCTCACATTCTCATGCAACACCACAAGGCCTTTAAGAAGTTTACAGAGGCTCATCAACTAAAGAACCCTCCTGTGTGCTCACAATAGACAATAATGCCAAAGGAATCCTCTCTCAAAAGAAGAAAGGTCTCTTTCTGACACCCTCTTGCAATTCTTTCAAGGTTCGGGGAATGGCACACTTCCTTCTTATAAAATGGTTCCCCACTGAGAATAATAGCTAGGCTCTTGTCCTTACAAGAGCCTCTCCCACAAGGGCCAAACCAGAGGACCAAGCCACCTCAGAAATGGGGTTTTGAATCTGGGAGGCAGCAGATAGAGAAATAGATAGCGAATACATCTGTTTTCACAAGAGCCTGTTGTTCTCTGTACTAACTGCTATAAAAACGACATGAAACTAGCCACACATTAGTTTTGGTTCTCGTGACTAAATCAAGGAATGGCATGATGGTGCTGTGTCATTAGAAATGAAACTAGTTCTTAAGCGAGAGAATAGGGCCAATATTTTAATAACCCGAACGATTTCATAGAAAAATCAAAGCTGAAACTTCAACACCCTAGCTCTGAACACCTGCTGCTTAAGTTGATTCTGAACCAGTGAAACTCCTGTCTTGTCATGAAGACATGGGATGGGCCCTGACTTGCCCAACACTCATGGTGGCTGGGGACATCTTTCCATCTGCTGCTCCTGCTAAGGTGGAAACGGGGGCTCAATCTTGGCTTCGATAGTGCTGACTATATTTGGCACTTTAAGTATCTCATATTCAATTTTTTTTTCAAATATATAACCTTATATATTTTTATGCATGTGACATGTCCTCTAATATATGAATTTGACCTTCCCTGAGGTATTATCATCCACATTTTTTCAGATGAAGAAACTGAGACTTAAAGACCTAAGTGACTTAGCCAGAAGCAGGCAGAGCTGGGCTTCTGAACAAACGTGTTATCTATATCTACCTCGAATTTGGCCTGCATCACAATAATAATGACGTTGAGGTAGTAAACATTCATAAGTTGCCTCCTGCCACATCCACTGCACCTTTTCCTGCCTCAGTACCCAAGTTTTGCCTGGAGGGAACCCCAGGCACTGCCTCCCCCTTCTCTGGCAGGTGGATACAGCCAGCTTCTAGGGGTGGGTCCTCCTGTGCTTAGGTCAATCACAGCACCCATCATCTGGCCGGGTGATTGGCTCAGGGGTGGGCAAATGGGCTGATTCAGGCCAATGAGGTTTGAGGAAACGTTCACTCCAGCTTCTGGGAAAAAGCTTCCTCAGTCCTCTGTTGTAACATGGGGGAGACAATTCCTCTTTCTGGCTGGTGTATTGGAGAACACAGAAAGCCCAAAATCCCTCAGCCATGTGTGCCACCAGGAGAAGTGCCAGCCTGCGCATGAAGTCAGCACAGGGAAGAGGCAGCCCTTATGAACAAAACAGACCCGGCGCTGGGATTATGAAGCGGGTGTAAATTCCAGATCAAGCTGTGGAGTTTTCAGGCTGTGAGCCAGTGCAATCCCTTGGTTGGCTTAAGCTGGCTTGCGTTTGATTTTCCGTCGCGTGGAAATTCTTAACCAATGTGAACACTGCTGGTGCCGCTCCCAGTAACATCTGATTGTCGCTTTGGTTTCTCAATCAATAGCATAAAACCCATTTGACAAAAATGACTAATCCTCTAAAATTCATCAGCATTTCTGGAGCACAGCCATCTCTGATGCCCACCTGACTTTCCAGACAGGACCCTCGTTTTTCTATTCCTGAGGTCTGGCTTCTTCCGTTTTCTGCTCTGGTGTAGCTCAGTCTAGGTCATTTCTCCTCCAGGTTCCACCAGTGACAAGTGACAGCTGCACTCTGCTGAGGAAAGAAGCAGGAGCACGGGCAGCCAGCTACAGATGCCAGCATCAGCCTGACAAGAAAAGCAGGGCCAAGAAAGGGTTTGGCCACAATATATTTTTGTTTGTTTTTGATACAGGGTCTCCCTCTGCCGCCCAGGCTGGAGTGCAATGGCGCGATCACGGCTCACTGCAGCCTCGACCTCCCAAACTCCAGTGATACTCCCCGCTCAGCTTCTCAAGTAGCTGGGACTACAGGCCTGCACCACTACACCCAGCTAATTGTTGTATTTTATGGTAGAGACAGGGTCTCACCATGTTGCCCAGGCTGGTCTCAAATTCCAGGCAAGCAATGTCTGCCTTGGCCTCCCAAAGTGCTGAGATTACAGGTGTGCGCCACTGCGCCCAGCCTCACACAATATATGTTTAATAGAATGTAAAACCAGGTGGGAGAAAGTTCTTTGAAACACATTAGCTACATACACTATTACCTCACCAGCTCTCTATCAGAAGGCTGAATCCCAAAAGTGTTGGGACCACTCTATTTGCTGCTGGTTGACTCTCCCAAAGGTTTAGAGATTTGGCATCAAAGACTATAAAGTCATATAGGATTGAGAATTTGTAATAAAAACTGGTTTTTGCGATTCTACTCAATCTCAGTTTCTCTAGGAAAATTCTGTTATTTCCACTTCTGGCCAATATGACTAAGCACCGAGGTGGAAACACAGCCTAAAGAGTTGAAAGAGCCCCGTTAACTACCCTCTGTAGTCCGATGTGAGAAAGAAAACATCAATAAGTATGGTGGGGCTAGATGTGTAAAGGGGGTCCCTGTTTCCCTCTCCATTTCCCCCATACTCTATCAGCAAGGCCATTTTCCAAATGTATCTTAACTCATCCATTTCTCTCTCTGTTTACTAGAATCGTGTAACTTATTCACTCCATCAGTGTGTATGTTGAAGGTCTGCAGTGTTCCCCACATTGTTCCAGTGGCTGGGAGACCCAGACTGACAATGGGATGTGAGCTGCACATTCTAGGGACTCTTCTTGCTTGGACCAACGTAAGTGCCTTCCTACTGAATGCTCCCTGCTTCCTCTTTTCCTGTCTCCCTCATTCTCCACTTGGTAGCCTAAAACGTCTTTTCAAACCATCACCACTTCCTCGTTAAATGGCTTCCCATCACTCCTTAGGTGAAACACCCTGCATCTTCCTAGCCCTGCTGGGCAGCCGCGTGCCTCCTGTGTCTTTGGCCTCTTCTCACATCCCATGTCCATACCTCACAAGCGCCTCCTTTCAGATCCTTAAGCATGTGTAAGGTTATTTGCTTTTCAGAGCTTTCAATCTGCTTTTATTTCTGCCTGAAACAGTAGCTTTCAAACTTTTGGGGGCCATAATTCCCATTAATACATTTTATATAATGTACCAGTAAATACATCAACACATACCTATACATAAAAGGAAAAAGTGTTTTATAATACTTCTGATATTTTCTATTCCTTTTTTTTTTAAAAAGCTAGTCATGACCCACTGACTGCAATTTGAGAACACTCCTTCCTCTGTTCTTCAAATGGCTGGTTCTTTCTCATCTTTCAGCTTTCTACCGAAATGTCAGCCACTTATAGGGGCTTTCTCCAACCACCTGATCTAAACCAGGCGCCTGACTGGGGTTATTTTTATTCTCAGCCCCTTGTCCCTTCTCTTTAGTGAATGTATTAGGGTTGTAATGAAATATTTCATTGTTGAGATTTGCTCTTTGTCTACCTCACATGGTTGGCTTTTGAAGGCAGGGACTTTATCAGCTTTGTTCCTCATTGTATAGCCAGCATGGGTTCAAAAATTAGCATCAGAGTAGGATATAAATATTCACTGACTGACTGAGTTAGTGAGTGGGTATGTGATGCTGAGGCCTGGATTGAAAAAGAAGACTTCCAAGTAAAAGGAATCAGTCTCTTGGAGAAATGGCCAATTCTAAGGCTGGAGCAAGAAATATACAAGTAGTGCTAGACAGTAAGGAAGTGCTCAGAAAACAAAAGGAAGGGGGCATGTGAAAGGCACAGGAGCCAAGCTGAAAGCTCCCAATGGCCAAAGCCAGAACAATCTGAGCAACAACCTACAATCAGATTATAACCCCGAACGTTATTCATGAAAGTTAATACTGATATAAACAAATGGTTTTCTAAATAATGGAAGAGATAAATCTTCTTTACAGAAGAATTTCAAATAATTAATGCAGATGCAGATTGCACATCCCTAATCTGAAAACCCAAAATCCAAAATGTTGCCAAATCTGAAATTTTGAGTGCCAACATGATATCACAAATGGAAAATTCCACACCTGACCTCGTGACAAGTCGCAGTCAGATGCAGTCGAAACTTTTTTCATTCACAAAATTATGTAAAATACTGTGTAAAATTACTGTCAGGCTATGTGTATAAGGTGTACATAAAACATAAATGAATTTTGGGTTTACACTTGGGTCCCAGCCCCAAGATATCTCGTCATGTATGTGCAAATATTCCAAAATCTGAACAAATCTGAAGTCTGAAGCACTTCTAGTCCTAAGCATTTTGGATAAGGGATACACAACCTTTACTACCCTCAAGGAGATATAGCTTATTCTCCTCATCCCACCCTGCCCTCTTGAGGGGAGGAAGTACTACACTTAGCGATTCCTTCTAAACAGTGGAGTGGGGAAAGAGTGGGGAAACCTGGCAAACAGAACCTTGGCCAGGAGGTCAAGGTGGACTTCCCCAGTGATGTCATGTCCTGCCAACGTGATGTGGTGAGCAGGGCATTTCATCTCTGTGGTCTTCCTCCCAATAACCCGTAAACCCAGTGTGACATGAAACAAGCATCAAGCTCAAATAGAGGGACGTTCTACAAAATACCTGACGAGTACTCCTCGCATCTGTCAAAGCTCCATTAAAAATAACTAGAAACTGTCACAGAACAGGGAGATTAAGAAGACATGACAACTACACACAACGTGGTGTCCTAGATGGAACTCTTGATAGAAAAAGGAAATTAGTGGAGAAACTAAGGAAATCAGAATAAAATATGGACTTTAGTTATTAATAATGTATCAGTACTAGTGCATTAATTGTGAGAAATGTACTGTTAGATTCTAGCAAAAGGGAGAGCTGGGTAAGAGGCATGTGGGAACTCTTTTACTAGCTTTGAAACTTTTCTCTGACTATAAAACTGTTTCAAAATTAAAAGTTTCACCAGGTGCAATGTCTCATGCCTGTAATCCCAGCACCATAGGGGAACAAAGTGGGAAGATCGTTTAAGCCCAGGAGTTTGAGACCAGCCTGAGCAACATGGCAAGACCCCATCTCTACGAAAAATGGAAAAACAATTAGTCAGGCATGTTGGTGCACACCTGCAGTCTCAGCTATTCGGGAGGCTGAGGTGCAAGGTTCTCCTGAGCCCAGGAGGTTGAGGCTGCAATGAGCTGTGTTTGCGCCACTGCACTCCAGCCTGGGTGACAAAGCGAGACCCTGTCCCAAAAAAAAAAAAAAAGTTCACTTACAATAAGTTGAGCCTTGTTAACAAGAGCAGAACCTTCATTCACTTGGTCTTATGGAGCACCCACAAAGCACTACAAATCCTGCTGGGCACAAAGATACTTAAAAACACTTGGAAGATGCATAGATGAATTTAGACAAGGAATGGCATCTTGGGTGGTGAAAATCATGAGTAAAGCACAGGGTTTTACATGTTGCGGGGGCAGAGGATGGGCAGAGAGACAGAGAGAGAGAAAGGAGTATGAGAGAAAGTGATGACAAGAATGAGAAAGAGACAGACTAACTGGTTTTGTAAGGTGGAGTCTGATATTCCCCACTGAATGTAAGCTCCATGAAGGCAGGAACCTTGTCTATCTTTAATCATCGTATCTCTAGTACCTAGAACTGTACCTGGAACATAGTAAATGTTTAAAAATATGTGTTGACTAGATGAGTGACTGGATAAATGGATAAGGAATGCCTCCTGGAAGCCCCACTTGAACCTCAGAGCCATTTTTTGTTATGTTAGGCCTCTCAGATGCCTGCTGGATTTGTATTTTTGTACATAGTAATTACGTTTGCATCATTAGAAAGCATGCAAATGTTAGCATTGGTTTGAATGGCCCTAATGTTCAACCACAGGTATGAAAGTCCTAGGACATAAACTTCGTTCCCTGAAGCACTTCTTGATGGTGTTAATGGGTGGGTCTGCTGCCAAGCAGAAGTGGACAGCATCCTCTCCCAGCTCTGTCTAGTGTTTTGTGAAACCCAGCAGGGACTCAGCACCGTGGGATGGAGTTAGTAGAGGCTTCGAAGCTTTCCAGACGGTCTCTGGAAATGTAAGGAGACAGGTTAGAGGGACACTGAATTGCCCTGCAGGCATCCAGACATTCCTCCTTAATGGTCCTAAATGCTAAACATATTCACTTACATATAACTTTATGAAAAATATTCAACTGGTGGAAAAATTTTGAAGACCCATGGCCAGTTATGCAGCTATCAACAATAACAGGGTAGATTATATGTACCAATATGAAATAATATCTAAAATACACAAAGTGAAAAAAAGAAATTCTAGGACAGTGAGTATAGTATGTCACTCTCCTGTGTGTGCACATGCGCACGTGCATAAACACGTCACCATGCCTAGCAGCTCTCTGAAAAATATACAAGAAACTGGTTAACGCACGGGAGTTCTGTGAAGAAGGGACAGGATGGAGGCAGAGAGAGAGAGACTTTCACTTCTGAATTTTGTACATGTACTACCTATTTGAAACTAAAACATAAATTAAAAAGAATGATTCCAAAGGAAGAAAACTTTGAATTTTGGCTACAAGTTACAAGAAACTCTTTCTTTTGATTTATGCTTGAATCCTCTTTGAGCCTTTTGCTTTCTGTGAGATCTAGCACATGGTTTGATGGGTAGGCCAATGAGCCTGTGAAGAGCTCGTTTTAATATCGTCTTCAAATGAGGTTTTAGATGAAGTGCCAGAAATGCGCTGATAAGACTGAAATCATGATTAATAAATTCTAAACTAGGAATTCATTAAAGAAATAAGTCCTACAGTTATGCTGTAAATAGCACACTTGCATAACACAGTCATGGGCTACATAATAACATTTGGGTCAATGACAAACTGCATGCGTGACAGCAATCCCATAAGATTAAACTACTATATTTTTACTGTACCTTTCTATGTTTAGATACAAAAATACTTACCATTGTGTGACCATTGTCTACAATATTCAGTCCAGTAACATGCTGCACAGGTTTGTAGCCTAAGAGCCATAGGCTAGACCATGTATCTCAGGTGTGTAGTAGGCTATACCGTGTATGTTTGTGTATGTTCATTCTATGATGCTCACACAACAAAGCTGCCTCATGATGCATTTCTCAGAACGTATCCTCGTTAACTGACACGTGACTATATGGTGCTTTTCTGTTAAACATTACTCTGTTTAATGTAAACATTTTAAAATCACCTCTAAACCATTAGTAATGAATCATACTAATACCCACAAAATATTTTAAGAAAATATTTCTTTTTAAAATTCCTTTTGAACCAACAGACAATAGATCTCTCAAATAGCTGATTAGTAATTAACTACAGATAAGTATTTCATCAATATCACATTATGCGTTTAAGCATTTTTCTATTTTCTTGCATTCCAAAACAACACAGTTTCAAATTCCAAAGAAAACTCCTTCTTGCTTAGTATTGAGGGAATGAATGCTTGGGATAAACATTAAGCATTTTTAATTTTAACTTTTTAGAGACACGGTCTTGCTATGTTGCCTAGGCTCATCTCGAACTCTTGGGCTTAAGGGATCCTCCCACCTCAGCCTCCAGAGTATCTGGGACTGCAGGCATGCACCACTGCACCTGGCTCACATAGTGTTTGTGAGATGTATTTTGATCACATTTCATCTAACTTCAGGAGAAAAGATGTTCAAGTTTTCTTATAGATTTCACTACAAGGTTAAGCCAAATGTAAAACATTTATATTCAGTTGCCATTTTACAAAGGAGGGGGGAAAAAAAGGCTTAATGGCTCACTCATAGGTGAGAATTGAACAATGAGATCACTTGGACACAGGAAGGGGAGCATCACACACCGGGTCCTATTGTGGGGAGGGGGTAGCAGGGAGGGATAGCATTAGGAGATATACCTAATGTAAATGATGAGTTAATGGGTGCAGCACACCAACATGGCACATGTATACATATGTAACAAACCTGCACGTGGTGCACATGTACCCTAGAACTTAAACTATAATAAAAAAAAAAAAGAAAAAGAAAAAAAAAAAAAGCTTATGGATGTAAGAATGAAAAAAATCGAAGACCCGCAGCTTGGGTGTTTTTACGAAATGATTTTAGGCCCTGACCCACCTAATTAATCAAAATCCTGCAAGTGCTAATTCCAATGTCTGCTAAGGCTTGAGAATCTCAGGCCGGGTGCAGTGGCTCACACCTGTAATCCCAGCACTTTGGGAGGCGGAGGCGGGGCAGATCATGAGGTCAGCAGATGGAGACCAGCCTGGCCAACATGGTGAAGCCCTGTCTCTACTAAAAATACAAAAAAAATTACTGGGTGTGGTGACACACGCCTGTTAATCCCAGCTATTCGGGAGGCTGAGGCAGGAGAACTGCTTGAACCGGGGAGGCGGAGGTTGCAGTGAGCTGAGAGCTGAGATCGCGGATGATTGCAGTGAGCTGAGATTGTGCCACTGCGCTCCAGCCTGGTGACAGAGCGAGACTCCGTCTCAAAAAAAAAAAGTTTGAGAATCTCCAGGCTAAGAACCTTTACTATGTTCAAATTCAGGTTATATTCTTAGTGAACCCTGTATATAATCTTTAGTAATAAGAACGGTGTGATTTTTTTGACACCAACTTATTAAGAATGACTGTAATAATCATTGTTTACATCCTCCTTCTTACTTGTGAAACATTCTTCCTCTTTTCTTTTTTTTTCTTTCTTCTTGTTTTTTGAGATGGAGTTTCACTCTTATTGCCCAGGCTGGAGTGAAATGCTGGGATCTTGGCTCACTGCAACCTCTGCCTCCCAGGTTCAAGCGATTCTCCTGCCTCAGCCTCCCAAGAAGCTAGGATTACAGGCGCCTGCCACCATGCCCAGCTAATTTTTTTATTTGTAGTAGAGACAAGGTTTTGCCATGTAGGCCATGCTGGTCTTGAACTCTTGATCTCAAGTGATTCACCTGCCTCAGCTTCTTTCCTTAATCCATCTTCTCTACTTCTTCCCAGACCGTCCATGACCCCTTTCCCCAGAACAATCACCCTCTCTGTCTACTGATCCCTTCCCTTTCACCAACACACTGAGGCAGGTCTCCCTTCTCTCCACCATGTTAACAGCTGGGCTACAGTCTTACCTTTTTTTGTCCCATTACTAAATTTCTTAAGAGTCATCAGCAACCTGCCATCTAGCAGACTCAGAACACTTCTCTTGAAGATCTCAAACTGCCAAATCCAAAGACCTGGTCTATTATTTCCCTAGATTCCCTTGTAGTTTGTGAATTCTCTCTTTAGCATGATTGTCTCAAAGATCTGCCCTTCTTCCTCTTTCTGTCCCCCAAGCATAGGTGGTCCCCTCAGGTCAGCCCAAGGGCTCCTCTTCTCTTTCTACCCTATACTTTTGTTATGTGCTACCCCTCCCACTTCAAAGGTCACCTCCAGGCAGAAAACTTCCCAGACAGAATCTTCAGCCCTGGCCTTTCACTGGAACTCCAAGCCTCTCATTGTGTTCATTCATCTAATAAAGGCTTCTGACACGCGATTGCACTGTGTTAAGTATTGGTGAACACAGCAGACCCAGTCCCTGTCCTCACAGAACTTACAGCATACCAGAAAACACAGATATGGGGCAATTAATACAAATGGGAATGAGCTAGGGGAGCTAGGTCATTCTAGCTCAAATCTAGTTCTAACCAAATCTAGTTCAGGAAGTAAGGTTTCCAGAGAAAATACAGAATACTCAGTTGAAGCTGAATTTCAGAAAAACAACAAATTCTTTTTAGTATGAATATGTACCAAATATTGCATAGGATATACTTACACTAAAAAGTTACTTCTAGTTTATCTGAAATTCAACTTCACCTGGGTGTCTTGTATTTTTATCTGCTATGTTGTGGCAACCCTACCAGGAAGGGGTTGGCCAGTTGGAAAGTCCAGAGGAATTGAGGAAAATAATGATTAGAAATTAGTAAGCAAAAGGAAGTAGAGAGGGGAGACATTCAAGGGAGGAATCAGTAGAGGCAAGAGTTTGAAACCAGGGACAGTATTGTGTTTGACACTCTGAAAGAGGTGTAGTATGCTGGATCATGAAGAAGAGGAAGAGAATTAGAGAAAAAAACATCTAGTGGGGAGGATCCAGAGCTCGCAAAGCTTTTATCATGGTAAGGATTTTGGATTTCATCCTAAAGTCAAAAGGAATCCATCTAAAGATTTCAAACAGCAGAGAAAAGTGGACCTGGGCTGGGTGCGGTGGCTCATGCCTGTAATCCCAGCATTTTGGAAGGTCGAGGTGGGTGGATCACAAGGTTAAGAGATCGTGACCATCCTGACCAACATGGTGAAACCCCATCTCTACTAAAAATACAAAAATTAGCCGGGCATGGTGGCACATGCCTGTAGTCCCAGCTACTCGTGAGGCTGAGGCAGGAGAATTGCTTGAACCCGGGAGGCGGAGCTTGCAGCCAAGATAGTGCCACTGCATCCCAGCCTGGCGACAGACCGAGACTCCGTCTAAAAAAAGAAGAAAAAGTGGACCTAAGTTGAATTTGTAAATTATCTTTCTGGCTGCCAGAAGGAGAAAGGAAGTAAAGGGGCATAGGGACTGTAGTTCTGAGGCCACTGTAACAGGGAAGAGACGTTAGTGGCTTGAATTAATCTGCAGTGAGGATGGGGAGAGGTGGAAAGATGTGAAAGCTATTGGCAAGCGTGACTGATTCAATTCCATGCCAAACTCTTGGCTCCAACCCTCCCTTCCAGGTGGGTGATGATGTCCAGCCCTGATCTGAGGAGCCGCAGCCTCACATTGACAATGCTCACTGATGATTCTATGCCCACAATGTTTTAGTAGTGCAAATCAGAATCACTAGTGAAGTGTTACACAAATCTTGAGAACTGGTGCCTGCCCAAAACGGATTCAACCAACTGCAGGCGGGGGGGTGGGGTACAGGAATGTGCAGTTTTGATAACAGCTCCACAGGTGATCTGGAAGGGCAGGCAACATTGAGAACCCCTGTCTGTCTTCACACATCAAGTCTGAGTACTTAATCCTGGTTCAAAACTAAACACATCATCTGTTTTCCCAACTAAATTCTTTTGTGGGTAACTGATCTCCCATTTCGTAAGAGTTTTCATCACCACTGACTTCTTCCCTCCAGGTCTCCCATATTGTTCAGTTGATTCTTCCTCTATTTTCTCTTCAATGTTGCTTTCAACTCTTGACACTATTGCTTTTGGTCATCAGACTTTATTATCAACAGGGCCAGGCAAGAGCTATTCAACCAGTTGTCTGAGGAGCACAGAGATCCTGAACAGGTGCCCAAAAAGCTGGCATAATAAGGAAGGGGGTGCTGGCAGGTCAGCTTCTGGGCCAGTCACCCTGCTTCAACCAGAGAAGCTCCTCTTTGACCTACTGGACATTTGGGCAAGGTTTTATTGAAGATTTTCCTGCCGAAAAAAGGCTGGAAATCCACTGGCTCAGCAAATCACAGTAGCTTTGTCATTGTTCTCCCAGGTTTAGAACAGACTTAACCCTAAACCTCCTTGCACACTGCCACCAGAGTCAGCATCTTAAAAGGTTGCTGTGAGAACTAGCTACTAAAAATATTCAGTGGCTCTTACTGCACCTCAAATAAAATCTCATCTCCCTAGCCTGATGCTCAAGGCTTTTCATAATCTTGTCAGAATATACCTTTCCTGTTGTATCTTGCCATCTCCTACAAGTGACTTAGGTGCAGCCCAATTGTACAACCATCCCTCTGAGTTTTTGTTCCTGTGGTTCCATCTAGCTCATCATCACACACTTTTCTTCCTGCTTTCCCCAATTTTACCCTTTCTTCAAGCTCTAACTCAAAAGCCACTTCTTCAATGAAGCTTTTCCTAACCTACTCAAATGTTATCAAAACGTATTAATTCGATAAATACTTAATAACCCCCTGTGATATGCCAGAAGTGTGGGGATAAAGAGAAGTTGTTCCTGCCCTCAAACTTGTCTGTTGTGAGGTCAAAAATATGGCAAGGCAATTCAGGAAGTGGGTAAGAGTGTGGTCTCTGGACCCGTTCTGCTAGGTTTCAATCCAACTCTATCATGATGCTGAGAAAGTTCCTTGTCCTGTATCTCAGTTTCCCTGTGGGGACAATATTAGTGATGATATCATATAGCTCTGAAATTAAATGAGTTAATATTCGAAAAGCAACTAGAACAGTGTGTAGGACATTGTAAACATTCAATAACTGTTAACTATAGAGCCATGAACAAATAAATACATAATTTCAGAGTGAGATATACTATGAAGAGGAGATAGAATGTGATGAAGAAATATAAAGTGATAGAGTGAGACAGGTCTGGAAGTGGGCTTGGGGTATAATTTTAGATCAGGTGGTCAGGAAAGGCCTCTAAGAAAGGGTGACACATAAGCAGATACACAGATGGAGGAGACAAGTCAGGCAAACAAAGTTCCAGGTAGAGATGACATCAGGTGCAGAGTCCCTGGAGGGAGAATGATCTTGACATATTCAAGGGATAAGATGGGCAAGGCCAGTGTAGATATACTAAAGTAGCCAAGGCAGCGTGACAGATGTCAGATGCAGAGATCAGATGAAGCAGAACTTGGTAAGGAGCTTAGATACATTCTGGGTGGGATGGAAAGATGCTGAAATGTTTTGATCAAGGAACTGCCACGATGTCACTTGAAGAAACACACTATACTTTGAAGACTGAAGGGGAGCAGAACAGAAGCAGGGAAGCCAGAGAAGAGGCTACTGTAGTAGTCCAGGTGAGAGATGATGGTTGGTTGCTTAGACTTACATAGTAGCAGTGAAGGTGGTCAGTAGATAGGTTCAGAGTATATTTTAAGGTAGGTTCATCAGGACTCACTGATGGCTATGGTATACGTGAGAAAAGAAGGGAAATTAAATTAGGACTCCTACATTTTGGGACCGAGTGACTAGGTCGCATTTATTCAGATGGAAGAGAAAGGGAGAGGTATAGGTTCAGAGGAAAATCAAGAGTTCTACTTTGACCTCCCACCCCCACTCAGAAAAGGTGAACTATTACATATCTGGGATAGCTGACAAGTAGGTGGTTGTGTATTAAGTTTGGAGCTCAGGAGAGAGGTAAATACTGGAGTTAACACATAGATGGTGTTAAAAACCATGGGATGTGCTCATATACTGAGTGTAGCTACAGAAACGGAACCAAAGGCTGAGCCCTGAGATATTTCAATATTAGGAGTTAAAGTAGAGAAGAATCAAAGGAAACTGAGAAAGGTGCTGAGTTAGGAGGAAAACCAGAAGGGTGTGGTGCCCATTGAAGAAAGTGTTTCAACAGTGAAACAAGGTGTGATAAAGTGTCAAATGCTGCTGAGAGGCCAAGAAAGGTATCATCTAAGTTAACTCAAAGAAAACAGGTCAGTCGGCTCTATTTCCTCATAGTTCTTTATTTGTGCCTTTCTCATTGCAATTTCCAAGTATTATGTTGTACAGTTATTTTTGTCTTCTCTAAGAAGAGAAGGTCCCTTAAGGTCAAGAGACCATGTCTTGTTCTTTCTAGAACTTCCACTACTCTATTTGCTCAACAAATGTTTGAATAAACAAATGAATCATGTGGAATTCTATAAAATCTAGGAGAATATGCCTAACATAGAATTAGCAGTTAGAGCTGGTTTTATTGAGATGTTCTAAATGTTCTGCCCATAATGAAAGATGTCCACTGTATATCTGAGATGGATTACTGACACTCGCAACTCATCTGGCATTTCTATTTTTTTCACTCCAATATCGCATGCACTATCCAGTCCACAAATTACTTAGTTTTGGCCGGGTGCCATGGTTCATGCCTGTAATCCCAGCACTTTGGGAGGTCGAGGTGGGTAGATCACAAGGTCAGGAGTTCAAGACTAGCCTGGTCAACATGGCGAAACCCTGTCTCTACTGAAAATACAAAAAAAATTAGCTGGATGTGGTGGTGGGCACCTGTAATCCCAGCTACTAGGGAGGCTGAGGCAGGAGAATCACTTGAACCAGGGAGGTGGAGATTGCCGGGAGGTGGAGATTGCAGTGAGGTGAGATTGCGTAACTGCACTCCAGCCTGGGCGACAGTGCAAGACTCTGTCTCAAAAAAAGTAAATAAATAAAAAACAAAATTTACAAAAATTACTTAGTTTTTACCTGATTTGCTCCCTCACTTTTTAAAGTTGGCTCCAAGACCTGGTGATACCTTCAGATGTCATCAATAACTTTCTCTGTCATACTTCACTTAATATCAGCATCAGGATAAGTTGACATTTCGTATTACATTATAATGAATTTCAAAACAATGACAAAAGGAGCCATGGAAATACAGGTAGTGAGCATGACCAAACTCTTCAGTAAGACATGGTTGAGATGGCATATGCAGAAAAAGGCTGGTAGTCAGGAGATGACAAATTTCCCTTGGCTTTTACAAAATCGTTGGGGTCAGATAGTTTCTAGGTCAATGAGTGACTGTCTTTGTAAAAGAAAGCTAAAAACTAACAGTTTTGAGTAACAAGAATATCAAAACCCACCTTACACAAGTGAGCATTCGATAATATACCTTACTTGGAAAATATGCACTAGGCAACACAAAAAGACAAAGTCATCAAGTCCCGAACAAGTACAGCTAGAGATCAGAAATACCTTCTCTATGTGCCAGTACCACAGAAAACTACCCATCTGTGAAGCCAGTCCCTCTCTGCTTGACCTCAGCCACATTCTATCTGGGGATCTTGGTGACTGATAACAGAATACCGTATTTCAGCTCCATGGCTCTCTTGGCTAGTTTTATGGTGACTCCCTGAGAGCAAATATACCCCTTGAATTCCTACTTACTCTCATACCTACGAATTGAGGTTTTCACCAATCCGTAGGCAATTTGCCTGAGTTTTTATATTTGGATGGATGTTTCGTAAACAGAACTTATAGTTAATTCCCAGCCCTTTCACTAAATCTTACTCTGGATGTGATCTGTCAGATTATGGCACAACGGAGCAGCCAGACTATACACCCAATATTGGCATTATGAAAACCTAAACTACTCCATCCCCTGCCGACAGCACATGACTTGACATGTATTACTCAGTATACAGTATATACTTGGTAGATGAATTTCAAGAGTGACACTGACAAAATGGGAGATATCTGGAGGAAGGAATGAACAGGCTAGAGCTATTTTGTTTGGAGATGAGTCAGATGCTTGAGAGCTTCTTTCAAATAGCTAAAGAGTTGTCAGAAAGGGAAAAGTAAGATTTATGCTATAAACCCTAGGTCATTAGGAGCTAATGATTTAATGTACTATTTCCCATGCTAAAGTTCAATAGGATGTTGTGATACTAGGAAAGAAAAAAAACTCTATGGTCAAGAAAGTTTGGGAAATGTTGAATTAAATAAGTCTTATTTTCAGAAGTAAAGTTCTAAGCAAAAGCAAGACACAAATCACTCATTTATGAAAAGGTCAGAATTAACAAATACCTCCAGATGCTTGGTGAGAATAGCTCCAGCTTTAGGGGCTGCTTAAATTAGAGTGATGTTGAAACAGAAGATATGTGCTGCGGTCTATACTGCAACTAAAATGAATGTGGACTGACGCAAGGGTCTGGTCCACAGTGGTTCCTACTGAAAGTAGTCGATTTGAGTAAGCAAGTCTTCATCACTAATGCCAGGCCAAACCAAGTACACTTTGTATGTATACTGATTTCTAAATGACAAGGTTCTATTTTTATGGCTGGTATTCTTACCAGAAAAATATAACACTGATTATAAAGTTATCAAGTAATCCTTCTTCTTATACACACTTGCTAAACACCAACTGTGTGCTATATACTCCACCGAGAACTGGGGGAAAAAATGGAAAATGCCTGCTTGTACTTTATTTATCCTTGAGATGTGGAGGTAAGAAAGCTACACGGGGAAAGCCAAACTAATCACTTTCATAGGAGTCAACTTATACATCAAAGTGCACTGACATCCCTCAATCTTCAGATTTGTCTTTATCTCACTGTTTATCATTCTAATAGAGTAACACAGTTAACAAAAATGATTTTGCACTTGAAAATCAAAAGAGGACATTATGCAGCCAACAGACACATGAAAAAATGCTCATCAGTAGCCATCAGAGAAATGCAAATCAAAACAATGAGATACCATCTCACACCAGTTAGAATGGCGATCATTAAAAAGTCAGGAAACTACAGGTGCTGGAGAGGATATGCAGAAATAGGAACACTTTTACACTGTTGGTGGGACTGTAAACTAGTTCAACCATTGTGGAAGACAGTGTGGTGATTCCTCAAAGATCTAGAACTACAAGTACCATTTGACCCAGCCATCCCATTACTGGGTATATACCCAAAGGATTATAAATCATGCTGCTATAAAGACACATGTACACGTATGTTTATTGCGGCACTATTCACAATGGCAAAGACTTGGAACCAACCCAAATGTCCATCAATGACAGACTGGATTAAGAAAATGTGGCACATATACACCATGGAATACTATGCAGTCATAAAAAAGGATGAGTTCATGTCCTTTGTAGGGACATCAATGCAGCTGGAAACCATCATTCTCATCAAACTATCGCAAGAACAGAAAACCAAACACCACATGTTCTCACTCATAGGTGGGAAGTGAACAATGAGATCACTTGGACACAGGAAGGGGAACATCACACACTGGGGCCCGTTGTGGGGTGGTGGGAGAGGGGAGGGACAGCATTAGGAGATATACCTAATGTAAATGATGAGTTAATGGGTGCAGCACACTAACATGGCACATGTATATGTAACAAACCTGCATGTTGTGCACATGTACCCTAGAACATAAAGTACCAAAAAAAAAAAAATCTAAGTACTTAATGAGCTACCTAAAGGACCTAAAAATTGAGTCTTTCACTCCATGGTTACTATATTGTGCCTACTAGATTTTACAGTAGTACTATATCTGCTTGTAAGCATAAAGAATCAAATTTATAATTCATGTTTGATAATATGAAAGATGCTTTTGTCAAAGAGAGCTACATAGTAAATACATTTTTATAATGTCCAAGTCTTCACTTACTCTCAAATGATCTGAAAAGAGGCATGCCTCTCTTCTTTCCTCTCTACCGTCCCTGTAATTTTTAATATTTTCAGACCAGGAGATAAATATATTTAGGAAACAAGAGGATGACAGGACTCAGGCAAATAGGTATTTTGATGGACTCCATCCATTGACAATGAATAGGTTCAAATATTCATAAATATGGTCACACTTGATTTTCCCATCATACCCCAAGGCTTTACATTTGTATTTCAACCATGCTGGCACATGTAACAGGAAACCCAACTTACCTCAGAACTAAGTATCAATAATATGATAAATAAAAGTGAGACTGTCATCCTCTGGTATGACCCACATAAACAAAATTTCTCTTTTTTTTTTTTTTTTTTTTTTTTAAGACAGTCTTCCTCTGTCACCAAGCTGGAGTGCAGTGGCAGGATCTTGGCTCACTGTAACCTCTGCCTCCCGGGTTCAAGCAATTCTCGTGGCTCAGCCTCCCGAGTAGCTGGGATTACGAGCGCCCACCACCATGCCCAGCTAATTTTTGTATTTTCAGTAGAGACGGGGTTTCACCATGTTGGCCAGGATGGTCTCGATCTCCTGACCTCGTGATCCGCCCGCCTCGGCCTCCCAAAGTGCTGGGATTACAGGCGTGAGCCACTGTGCCCAGCACACATAAACCAAATTTCTAAAAACTGAATAAAAGGTTATCTCAAGTAGTCTATTAAAAAAATACTCTAGAAAGATAACCATTAAAAACTACAGTCACACAATGTCAAAGCTTATATATTGTTTTCTCAGAAAACGATCAACTCCTAGCTTGTTTCCAGTGATAAATGTAACAAGACTAGTACACTAAACGAATTCACCTCACACTCAGATTGGAATACGGTTTATACCTCATCATCCTATAAAGACTGATAGGTCAACTTAAATTACAAACAAGTTACTTCGGGTCCCTAAATCTGTAAGAAAATCTTGGTGCTTATCAATTCAACTCTATCCATAATCAGAATTTAGGTCATCCAAATGAAAATCAACATTATTTATAAAGGACAATGATTTACTTTAATCTGAACTTATTCCTTCCTAGTTAACAATGTCAATATTTAAAAACATATTTCTATTTTCCTAGGAGGTCACTATTCACTATTAGTCAAATAAAGATATTGGGGGTCTTCTCCAATTTTCTTTTACATTCTCTTCTATATCCCGCAATCCTTTCTATTTCTCCAAGAAACTTTTATGACAGTTTGTGACTAAGGAAATTTTAATGATTTTACCAACAGGTAACTTGTTTTAAATAAAGACGGACACAACATTTATTAAATTTTTTAATAAACCATAAAATTTAAATATCCAAATAAAAAGAAACAAAAATAGATTATTTAAGCCAGCATGAATTTCTGGTTTTACTCTTCCTCTGGGGCATTACGTAGGCTTGACTTACCTGGGATTAGAGTAATAAAGTTATGATGCTGGTACAATAATGAATGAGGAAGTAAAAATGGGCAATGGCTTGATAAAATTATTTACTTTCAAATCTAGATCAGAAGGTCGCTCAAGCCTACTGCAAAGCCCTGATACTGGTCTCGTCTGTATAAAACTACTCTGGCTTTCCATTCTTACCACACTTTCTTCATCACAGCTTAGTGTTCCCTGCATTCTGATCCTTTCGCTCACTGAAGCTCACTTCAATCTGTCAAAACATCAAGGGGGAAAATCCCCAAACCGAACCAACGAATAAACACTCTTAATGTGAACAATCATATTCAGACCAGCCTCTTGTGCAAAAATACAAGTCAGTGGATTTTTTATCCTTACATAACTCAAATATTGCTGTTTTTTTCCTGCCTTTACTAAAATGGCACTTTCGTTTACATCAACCAATTGTTTTCTACTTGCTTCTAATTTTCTGAGATTGTATTCGGTACTGGTTATTCTTTTTGATTAAGCTTTACAATTTCCATTCCAGAATATCTGGTCTTTGACTAACTTTATCCAATTTTGTTTAGAAATGTGCTATTAATCAGTGAAAATCACAAAAGGAAAAAGAAAAGGAAGCAATGAACAATAGTAGAATCTTGCGCTTCAGCATTCATATAATTTTTTATAAGAAAAACACTGATTTTTATTATGGGATCTAAAACCATGATTGTGTCTGATACTGTAAGTCTTTTAGCATACTCAAATGGGTCAACATTCAATATGGACAGCAAGCTAGCTCACAAGAAACGAAATGTAATGCACAAATACGTTTGATTGGTAAAATCCCAGAGGCTTGGTAATAAAGTGCAGCAAACTTTCCTTATATTGAATAAGAACTCCAGTAACCTCTGGATATTTTTGGTAAAAATTAAAGAAAAGGTACTGCAGTCAGGAGACAGGTAATCTTTAAACTTCAGTAGACTGACTGCCAGGGGACTACAGTTTTTCATTGGCACAGACCTGGAGCCAATGAAAAACACTAGCTTGGAAGGAATGGGTTTTTCCAAAAATGCACAATTACCATATACAGATGCTTTAGGATACTATGATTTGACAGGCTTACAGTGATAAAACAGCAAAGATGAACAGTTACAACATTTATAAGTGTAGTGTGTAAAGAACACAGGTTTTTTAACTGGCAGCAAGAAATTCTATGACAGATCCTGAGACAAGTGATCCTATGCCCTATATCCACCCCATGCCAATGACGACCAGTCAAAATGGTAACACAGAGTAAAAAGTGATCTAGTGTATGTGAGTCAGAAAGTACTTGAAAAGTGACAAAACTGTATGTTATTAAATGACAAAACATATTTAGAGGCTTTATTTAAAAATCTCTCACTGTTCATTATCAAAGTTACAAGATTGCATACCAATAGACAGACTGTAAACATAGGAAATTTTCGTTAAGGAAAGATGGGTTTACTGTAATTCAATCTTTTACAAAAAATTACTTGCAAGTTATTGATAACAGAATTTCTCTTTTACTTTCTTAATTCTCTTGAAAATTAAACCAATGTTTCCACTTTGATGAGCTAAAGTTCAACCATGGTCACCTTAGGAAATACCCCTGTTTATTTGTTAATCAGAAATACAAATCGAGTGGCACATATTTCCATTTTCTTCTTAGGCCAAAGGTTTCAGCTTCATTATATTTTACAGAAGACTTGCAGTGGTCCGGTAAGTCTTTCATGTCACAGCTGAGGTTTAATGATGGCAGTGGAGGAAAGCAGAGGTGATGCAAAGTAAGACCAGCCCAATGGCCTTATCTGACATGGAATCTTTTTCCTGTTTGGCTTGCAGCAGCGAAGTGTTTCTGGTCAGGTTGCCTCCACCAAACCTGATTGAAGCAAAAGGGTGACATGCTCTGATAAATTCCATTTAAGGATGATTCCATTCAGGCAAACAGTTGATCCTTCAATCTGTTGGCTGCGGGATGATACTAATATGAAGAAAATTATCCGGGTAGCTCAGATGTTCACTCAGCCACTGCAGAGGTGTTTCCAACATTGGCTCAATTCCATGAATCATCACTTGATTCTTTTTTTCCCCATCTATTCCAAGAAAGAAATCCAACAACAATAAAAGTCAGAACAGTTGAAGAAAAAATAATCTGTTGCCTTTTGAGAATCCTGAGTGCATTAAGTGGATTTTAAACCTGTTCTGTCCCCTGAACAGGAAATGTGGACATGGAGAAAGTTCAAATGTTGCAGTATGTATCACCCAAAACAGAAACCTGAGGGTTACAATATATTCTGATAAAAATTCTGTTGCTGTATGTGAAAGTATTACTTCTTTCTTAATTACTGTGCTTACTTAAGATTGACGTTAATGAAACTATAGTGGCAAAAACAGCCCATTGTACCAATGACCAAAATTTATTTTAGTTATACATTAAAAACTGTACTATATGGTTATTTAAAATGACAAGTATATGAAGTAGGTCCATACATATTTTGAAAATGTAAAATAGAAATGTGACTAGAAATCAAGAATCAGATCAGTATTTGAGATGTTTAATAAGACACAGGTGAGCTTTAGTTGTTTTCAGTAAAGCTTTCAAGTATGTATCAAAATATCTTAGAGATACTATTTGAATAACAGTTAAAATTTTAATGAGAAGGGATTACAAATCTGACTCAGGGATTCCTGTTTTAGAGTTACAAAGCCTGATTGATTTTTGTTAACATCCACTTGCTAATTAAAAGGGGGCTGAAATTCACACCTTTCTTTTAAATTCAATTGTATTCCAAATTAAACTTAAGATTAATTTTGTGTTTTTCATGATTTTGGTGCGTTGTACTGACAACTTTTAAAGTAAATAGAAATATTTTTTGTCATAGAAAAACAAAAAAAGCAAAGCCAAACTCCTTTAATGAAAAAGAAAAAAAAAACAAACAAAAAAAACCAGAACCCTTGGACTCGGGAAGGGGAACACTTGGACTCGGGAAGGGGAACATCACACACCGGGGCCTATCATGGGGAGGGGGGTGGGGGGAGGGATTGCATTGGGAGTTATACCTGATGTAAATGACGAGTTGATGGGTGCAGCACACCAACATGGCACAAGTATACATATGTAGCAAACCTGCACGTTGTGCACATGTACCCTACAACTTGAAGTTTAATAATAATAAATAAATTAAAAAAAAAAAAAAAAAAAAAAAAAAACCAGAACCATCAAGAAACTCTGTGTTACTCCTCTAGCACAATTTTGGGTTTTTCTCCTTTACCATCTCTTCAAAATACAATGTCTTAACTGCCCAGCTTCCTGGTGACAGAAGACAACAAGGAAATGGGGAATCACGAACTCTATAAAGGAGAAATACCCTACGTTTTCCTTTCTGCTCTGTTCCAAATGACTTTTGAATCTCTAAGTGCTCTAATGTCTGGGCAAAATGAGCTGATGATGTATGGTGATAATGACTTGGCTGGCACCTGAAACAAGAGACCCTTTTAAAGAAATATTTAGACTTCCTGTTAGAGGCAGCACAGTCCCGGGAAGTGACAGTCAACAGAGGACACAAAACACTACAGAGTTGATAAAAGAATGCGAAAAATAAAAACTTAACATACTAACAATTCCAAAGATAACCAAATAAAATATTCCAAACAAACTCCCAAATCACTGCGCCATAGCTTAAAACAATTTTGAAAAAAGGTATCACTTCATAATACCACTAACCTAAAAAAATGCTTTCATTATTTTTTCTCTGTTGCAACTATACATAATTTTCTACACACTTGTGATCACAGTGTTAATACAATGATTTGTTTTCATAATAAAATATTAAGTTATATACAGAATACTATAGAAAGCACAGTATTAGTACTTTGGGAAGATTTTTTAAACATTGGTATTCAAATGGAGAAACCCTCAGCTATCCGGAATGATTCATTGCTTGTAAGTTCTAGTTTGCTACAGCTTTACTGTATTAAATCTTTCTTAGAATATTTGAAAACATTTCCGGTATAATTCTCTTCATATTCTTATATTTCTTTGAAATATTTTAATATTCTCAGAATCTTCCTCCTACTTAGCACTGAGTCAAAAAACGAAAGAATAGTGGTGTAAGAGTAAAAGTTCCTTATCTCTAAAGTTTTTCCTTAAGCCAGAGTCACCTTTGTATACTATGAAACAGCAGAAGAAACAAGTCACAACTCAATATCAAAAAATACTATGTCTAAAGCAATATGTAAATGTGGGAGCAAATACAATATGGTATACAATCCACTGATGATGCACAGCGTATCTGAAACGCAAAAGACCAACCACGTTACAACAAAAGGATTGTTAGAGTTTATGAGTTGTACAACAGAAGCTGGAGGACATAAGCACTATTCAAACACTGTAACAAGCCTAATAAATCCCCTTACCCAAACCCTGAATAGGTAGCATTGATTCTCTGGTTTAGAAGCTGGGGCCACTTGAAAGTGTCATTAACTAAATTTAAGTAACTAAGGAAAGAATCTAAGACTGTCATATCCCTCAACAGAACAGTTTAAGGTTTTAAACATATTATTTTGTCACAGACTACATATGTCCAAATATTTCACCTGCATTTATGCATTTTGTTTATTTTCTGACTTGCCTCAATAACACAATTTTAAACAGGGATTTTTAGGACAGCAGTTCCCTTGAAACTTCAAATCGAAGTTTCTCTCTTATTTGTTACTCCATCCCCAGTGCCTAGTACAGTACCTGACATATACCATAATTAGTTAATAAATATTCTCACTGCTGGGATAATGTTCTTGCTGGTAGAATTACACTGTCAAAATTAATCTTTTTGGAATGCTTTCTGATAGCTAGCCCCACCATGTAGAATAACTCCACCTGTAAAGACTGCTTTGGTTATTAAAACAACAAAGTAAAAAATGTTTCCAGATAAGTCAAATGTACATGCTATCCTTAATTCATGGTACCATACATAACAACAAAGCATGAGGAATATTTTAGCAATATCAAAACCAATAAAAGAAAACAGGCCAGGTGTGGTGGCTCACATCTGTAATCCCAACACTTGGGGAGGTCAAGGTGGGAGGACTGCTTGAGCCCAGGCGTTCGAGAACCAGCCTGGGCAATAGATCCCATCTCTACAAAAAATAAAAAAACTTAACCAAACAAACAAAGATTAGCTTAGCTGGGCATGGTGGTGCACGCCTGTAGTCCTAGCTACTTGGGAGACTGAGGTGGAGGAATGCCTGAGCCCAAGAGGTCGAGGCTACAGTGGGCCGTGATGGCACCACTGCACTCCAGCATGGGTAACAAGTGAGACCCTGTGTAAAAACAAAAATTAATAATAAAATAAAACACTAAAAAAAAAAAAAAAAAAAAAAATCAGTAGGTCTCTTTTTTTTCTTACAGTACAAAGGAAACACTTGATAGTGCTAAAGTAAACAATATTTTTGGTAAACATGTCTCTGTGTTTCAAAATGGGAATCTAGACCTTAATACTTAGAATGAGAAATGTCACTACGAAGAAAATGACTCAGGAGAAAAACGTTACTGTACGCCTCTCCCACTCAGGTTTTTAAAAAAAGCTGGCTTGAAGCTTTAAGTTAGGCAAACATATGAGACAGTAATCAAGTGAACTAGTTCTATATGAACTTCTTTTATACAGGGCACTTTTTGGAGAGTAATTTTTGTTATGATTTCAAACTTACAGTGTACCCTTTCTATAAGATATTCTTTTACATAACTACAGTATAGTTATCACAATAAAAAATAATATTGATATATCATGATATATGAAATAATATATTCATGTAGTCCATATTCAAATTTATCAACTATCCCAATAATGTATTTTTCTTCAATCTAGGATTCAGTCCAGGACTGTCTTAGTCTGTTTGTGATGCTATAATTGGATAATTTGTAAAGGACAAACATTTATTTCTCACAGTTCTGGAGGCTGGGAAATCCAAGATCAAAGTGCTGGCACCTGGTATGAGCTTCTTGCTGTGTTCTCATATGGAAGAACGTGGAAGCGCAAGAGACAGTGAACCCACTCTTGCAAACCCTTTTCATACCAGCATAACACCCCCCAAAAGGCCTCACCTCCCAACACTGCTGCACTGGGGATTAAGCTTCTAACACGTGAATTCTGGGGGACACATTCAGGTCATGTCAAGGATGCACACATTGCATTTAATTTTCATGTTTCTCTATTCTCTTTTAATCTGCAACTGTTTTTTAGCCTTTTCTACATTTCTTAACTTTTACAATTTTGAAGAGTACATCTCATTATTTTGTAGAATGTCCACATGAGCACTTTATAAAACCAGCATCTACTTAAAAGTGAACATTTTAAAAAATGTTACATTTTAAGAAAAATATATTCAGGTAGATTTTGGTTATATGAGTAGAATGGTAAGAATTACATATAGAAAAAACAAAGAAGAAAAAAGAAAAATCACATTAACTACACAAGTCATTAATAGAAATCACAAAGTTAACTTCTTATGTATATACTAAAAAATGATGCCTACATATAGACATGTATACAATGAATGCTATCAATATACAATAATATAAATGAGACATAAAGGAGAGAGGGCCAATTATGCACCACTAGTTAGCAAGGTACTAATGAAAGACAAATTGGGGGTTAGGCAACTTGAATTCCAATTCTGGCAACGAAGGGCTCTGAGCAGGTCTCACATCACTCTGAAGCTGTTTCTTTATATATCAAATGAAAATGCCTGTATAGATGAAAGGTTTGAAAATCTAGCTGACCATCAGAATCATGTGGGAAATTAAAATTTTATATATATATATGTGTGTGTATATATATATTGAGCTGAGCTCCTCCCCAGACTTTCTGAATCAATTTCTGGGGTAAAGACTTTTTAAAAAATGTTCCCTAGAATGAATCTTATGATCATACCAGTGTAGAATTTTTCTGCAAACAAAATTTTATGCTGAGTGCTTTGCTTGGATATCCCATTTAATCCTTCATGTAACTGGAGATGAGAATTCTCTGTTCACACTGTAAGATGAGGAAATAGACACTCAGAAGTTTAAGTGAATTCCTTGAGAATTCAAAACTAATAAATTATGATGGCTTGCACTCTGAAAGAAATATTTTGCTGTTTAGGCATAAAAGACCTGGATACTAGAACTGTGAGACGTGTTAGTGATCCTCTACTCTGGACCAGTTTGCAAACTGACTCACAGAGTTAAATGAGAAGCTATCATGGGTTATAAATCAGCAAGCAGAATTTAGGAGATGGTCTCAATCCCACATTAGCAAAAGCTGCCATATCTTTACCTGTGTTATATATTTGCGACCCTAGCACAGGACTTGGACACAGGTATTCAATAACATGAGTCACTCTTCTCCACCCCTCTCTCTTGCTCACTCTCTAATAAAAAATAATGGTGTCAAAAACATAATTGATAAAGTATGTGAGGAGAGAAGATCAGTTTTAAAAAGGTCATGATTTAGTAACAAAAAGTAGAGTGATTTTAATTCTCTTCCTACACACAAGTTATAAGAATAAGTTCATTTTTTTTAGTACTAGATAATCAAAAGATATATAAAAACCATGGATTCACTTATGTGATTGGCATACAAAGGGCTGTAAGAATTTGGCCTCATGGTAATACCTCCTGAATTATTCAGTTCCATTTTTACGCAGTATGGCATATGATTTTAATAAATGTATTTTTTAAAAGACAACAAAAACCCAGACTCGATGATTATGCAAATTAAAAGACATTAAGAAAAATTCTTAAGTATTATAAACCTTCACATTTAATAGTGCTCTCAACACATGTATTCAAGAGGAGCACACCACCTGTAAGTCAAATGAGCCCTACTGCACTATAGATATATCATTTAATAGACTTTAGGTAAGGTTATTTTTTTAAAAAAGATGAAAACATTCAGGTAAACAAAAACCTTTCAAAATCTTTATGTTATACATTTTAAGTATATCATTTGAGAATGCGCACTATGTGATAAATTTGAGTTCTAAAGATTTCTATTACTAATGGCTGCTATCTTTCTCATCCCAATCTAGGTTTTAGGTCTTATTTAACTAAGCCAGTTTCAACAAGGAATATGATCTATAAAAGTCTTTAAAAACAGGTGACTTGAGATTCTAGTGAGGTGCTTGAGTTTCCTTCTTACCATTCACATTTAAAGGAGACTTAAAGAAATGGATGATGTATCTTTAAGGGAAATTCATACATGTTTTTAACAAGAAAATTTCAGTTTAATTAATTTTTTAAAAGCTCATACTTATAAATATGGAGAATTCTAAGATCAAATGGTATAATCATTGTGTTCAACTTTGTGGCTTCCTATTTATATTTTATAATTCAGCAGAAAACGAATCTTGGAAAGTGTGATACTGAAGGTAAAATTTCTGAAAAATACTTACCACTGCTGAAAAAGTTTTAAAAAATAGAGAGATGAGCTTTCTGATTGCCATTAGCCTGAACAATTTTGTTCTGTCTGACAAATTCTTTAACCTCTGATATGTTCATTAGTAAAACACCAACTAATTGAATCCATCGACATGAAAAACCACAGGCTGAAATGTGAAGTGCATACATCATGCTGAAGGATTTTGTCTCAGCCACGGAGGTAATAGTCAGCGAGGTCAGGTCAAAGAGGGTTAAACCAAGTCAGGATATAGCCAAAGAAATACATCAAACGCTGATTTTAAAAGGGCAATTAATCTTGGACAGAAATGCTTCCTGGGGAATGAGATCTCAATCTTAAGAGCACACTACATGATGTAGCAGTAAAAATGAACATATACAAGCTTACAGGGCTTTTATCCTATGATCACAAACAGAAGGAGAGTGCTGTTTATCAGAAAAATACAAACCCATTTAAAAATACTTACATTAACTTCTTCCGGATCCATACTCACTTAGCAGGACAGGTCTTAATGAACATGCAATATCCCCGTATACACCAAATACCTCTTTCCTTGCATACATTTTATATCTTTATTATTTCTGTCCAAAATATTTTCAGAGCTTTGACTCTTAACATTTTAAACAATTTAAAAACGTGCCCATATTAATTATTTCATTGACTTTTACTTATAATCCTTGTATTTCTTAGTAAGGAGGACATAAACTAAAATTTAAATTATATAAAAAATCCCATATGATTAGCTGTAATTATAGAAAGCAAAGTGTATTAAATTAAGTGATTGTAAGACCATTTTAAAACTGATTCAAGGCTTCCTGACAATAAGATAAAAATGTGGTAAAAGTTAAAAATTAAACCTTGTTCATTAATAAATAAATAAACTTTGAAAACAATATTATTTCATCTGCTTTCATAAAATGACCCAGTAACTCTAGTTGGGTGTAATAGGGTCCATTAATATTTGTCAAGTATGAACTACAGAATAGCTCAACTTAATTGCTTTATTTAAAATATAGACACTAACTGTACTGTTTACATATGGTCAGAATGAAGCCCCACAGTACCTGTTTCAATGAAAAGATGACTTGTTTTTAATTGTCTGCATATACCATTATTTTGGTAAGAGAATTTTGCTTTCTAGTGCTAAAAATGAAATAATTGTGCAAGTGTATGTTTCTCATTTTGGGGACAGTCAGGTTAATTCATTTAACTTCTTGAGATTAAGATAACAATAATTCAGAAGGAGAAACCAGAAGCATCTTCTGTCAGGTCCAGTAATCTCATCATTTCCAGTAGTGGAGAACAATCAGCACTATTTCTTTGATTTTAGAAAAAACATACGTCAATGGACTTAGTGAATTAAGAGATTTTTTATCACCAGAATTAGTCAATGTTGCCCATGTGCTAAGACAACACGCAGAGATGGAGGGAGAGGGAAGCAATCAAAGCAAAGAATTTGATTCATTTAATCTTAGAATAGTATAATGATAAATTAAGAAAATATATTGTAATTAGTAAATTTAAACTGAGCCTAACAGATTATTTAAACATGTTTATGAGGGCTACATTTGAAGAACTTTTAGAATTCCCACTGATGAATGACACTGTACCATTTCTTCCATAAAATATGTACACAATAAGGAATAAAAGCAGAGAGTGTTAGGCTAAGACTGAAAGGAGAGGCTCCCATTATAGCCAAGTGACCCCATCCCGTATGTCAGGCTTACAGTATCTCCACAAAGTTACAAATGGACTTTCCATGGTCACTTATGAAGAGATTAAACACCAAATATATGTACAATTTGCTCTTTATGGTTTTCTTCAATGTGAAACTACCAGCAACTATCTATTACAGTCTAGTTTTGGACCTCTTGCCTTAAAGAGGTTTAAAATATTTTAACAAGTATATGATCATAGTCAATCTGGCTGCAGGAAATGCAGTGACTATGAAGATGCCTTAGTAAAATAAGCTTATTTCTTCCATACCAGAGACACACTTCCGGCACTTCTAATCATGTCCAGAAGTTAACTTCTAAGAAAGTAGAAATCAATGTCTCTTGCCATAACTTGAGTTATTTTATTTTTATAAGCAGTTACAATATTGATTTACATTTAGAGCATTACACATTTATAACTTCTATGTGTAGATTGAACATCGCCTACTTGTCTTTGCATAGTGGAATTAACAAACAACAAAAAGAAAAACAAAATTGCTTCTTTATCACTTTCCTTTGTAAATTTCTTATGAGTACAGTTCTTTTACTTGTGAAAAATGCTAACAAAACTCTAAAAAACAAAAAGATTCAAATATAAAGTCTCAAAAAATAAAAAAGACAATGAAGACTCACTTCAAAAAATTTCTGGTTCGTTTAAACTCTGTACGCATCCCATAAGATGGTAGCAGGAAGTCTCATTATTTTATAAAATACGAAAACTGAATATTCATTAAAAAAACTCTAAATGATTGCCCAAACCAAACAGTGTGAAGGTATAGAGATACTAATTCCTTCTAATTCCAATTGTAAATGAGTATCTAAAGAATTAATGAAACTGTAAATCCTGCAATCTGATGAGGTTTGCGGATTGGAATTTTTTTATTCCTGTGGCATGAGTTTGCAAACTGAAGTGCCTATTCTTCTGGGGGCAGTGCCATCACACTGACAAATGTGATTACTGCTCAAATATTATCTCAAATCACAAGATATTAACCAGCTTCAATTTTGTCCAAATACTTGTCAGCATGAGAGTTATATGTTTCTTTTTCTAATTGCTTTATGTCTGAAAAAAAATTATCTTGTCAGCTAATTCACTTTATTAACATAATCTAATCATACAGAGCAAAGCAGAAAAAATGTGAATATACCATCTTTTCTTTCCTTTTTTCTGAGATGGAGTTTCACTCTTGGTGCCCAGGCTAGAGTGCAATGGCGCGTTCCAGGTCATTGCAACCTCTGCCTCCTGGGTTCAAACAATTCTCCTGCCTCAGCCTCCCGAGTAGCTGGGATTATAGGCATGCACCACCACACTCGGCTAATTTTGTACTTTTAGTAGAGATGGGGTTTCACCATGTTGGTCAGGCTAGTCTCTAACTCCTGACCTCAGGTGATCCACCCACCTAGCTTACCACATTGCTGTACATTACATTAGAAGACTGGGAAATGAAGTATAAGTGGGTAAAGCTTATAGGTGTTTTGTATTCTCCAAGGTAAAAAATAAATGTTCTTGATATGTTATTTTTAATGAACAAAGAAAAAAATATTTCACTTCAGGTCTGGTACAGAAGCTTGGACCTCTGAGTCATTTTAACTACAGCTGAAACCACAAAAACAATTTACCTGAGCTCACCTTTGGTCATTTCCTGTTACCTCCAACTTGACTAATTCCCTTAGCCATTTACAAAAAAAGAAAGGAACACACAAAAGAGCTCATCATTAGTTACTCCACAAGAACAACGACCTAAAGCACGTATTCATAAATACTAGTACATTCGACTTTCATATGATGAAATCAGACAAAAGTATTTCATCACTGAATCACTTGGAGGGAGCAGAAGACAATGGTGCCACATAACTTTTATGAAGTACTTTCTCTTTTCATCATGTGATGACAGCAAGTTCTTATCCATACACACCCAATCTTAAAGTCTTTCGCTTTCAACTTAAGTTGAGTGCAGGTGTGTCAAAATGCTTCATGTCTGACACGTCTGACAATACTACAGGAGAACTGAACCAGGAAGCAAACGGGTTTTTACTGAAACAGTGACTTGATGTTTTGGATACTCTACACAGATTTTTAAATGACAATTTTTTTTTAATACGTAATAAAAAGAAGAGGCAAAGATAAAAGTTTTTCTAAAGAAAAGATACTGGTGTTAGAGATGTGGCTTCCTCCTGCAATGAAAGATACCATCAAAAATACCTGAAAAGAATAGAAAGAATAGGCATTATCTATGTCATTTCAATGAAGTGTGTGTTCCGCAGTCAAGATAAGCATTTGACAGTTTGCGTGGGGAGAAGTCTGTCACACAATGTACTCACCTACAGCACCTGAAATCACCTAAAAGGAAGGTTTGTGGATAAGGTTGTGTGGCTGGCGTTGCCTCACTGCTCTACTCTTCAAAAAAAAAAAAAAAAAAAAAAAAAAAAAAAACCACCACCACAAGGGAAGTCACACTGTGTATCCCCCAGAAAAGGATGTACATGTAGAGCAGCCTAGAAATTTAAGAGAACAAAGACTCTCTTTTAAAAGAACAGCTTCACAAATTTGTGTGCCTTTCTTGTGTAGGGTCATGTTAATCTTGTCTTGTAACCTGGGTCTAAGACCAGAATAAAGGTGTATTCTGAGAGTGTGTGTCAGTTCAAAGCACCTGACTGCTTTTCATTTACATGTCTTGTGTTCATAATCACCATTTAAAAAATTCAACAAGAGTGGTCAGGATTATATATAGGAACACTAAAATAACAAAGCAAACAAAATAAAAACAGTAGACACTCAGGTTTCTAAGATCGTATCAGAAATACTATTAAGAGAGAAGAGCATGTAGGCAGGTTAGATACTAAACACAAACTGAAGAATAAAGATCTGTGAAAGTAAAATAGGAAAAAGCAAGTATTTCAGAATGTTATCTGAAACTAAATCAAAAAGTTAAAAAGAAAGAAAGAAAAAAACAAACGGCAGCATAGTAGAGGAAAAACCAACAGACCACCAGGAGATGGAGACCTGTGTTCTAAACCTAGTTCTGCAATTAGGTGGTTAAGACACCTTTGGCAAAATCATGCAAAAAATTAAGAGAGTAAACTTTGGGAGGCCAAGGCAGGTGAATCACTTGAGGCCAAGAGTTCAAGACCAGCCTGGCCAACATGGTGAAACCCTGTATCTACCAAATATATAAAAATTAGCCAGGCATGGTGGCACATGCCTATAATCCCAGCTACTTGCATGACTGAAGCACAAGATTGCTTGAACCTGGGAGGGAGGGGTTGCAGTGAGCTGAGATGGCATCACTGCACTCCAGCCTGGGCAAGGGGGTGAGAATCTGTCTCCAAAAAAAAAAAAAAAAAAAAAGGTAACTTGAAAGTTCTACAGTTATACAATTCTTTAAAGACTTAAAATACAGTATTAACACCCAACTAATTTCTTCCCACTCTAGGCACTCCTTAACCACACCCACAAACTAGAAATTGGCAACCATGAAATAAAAATGAATTGAACTAATAAATTTGTCATTAACAAAATAAACAATAAAAAATTTCAAGTAAGCCCTCTTTCCTGGATTACAAAGTAACTGTTAACTTTAATTTTTTTTTTTTTTTTTTTTTTTTTTTTGAGACGGAGTCTCGCTCTGTCGCCCAGACTGGAGTGCGGTGGCCCGATCTCAGCTCACTGCAAGCTCCGCCTCCCAGGTTTACGCCATTCTCCTGCCTCAGCCTCCCGAGTAGCTAGGACTACAGGCGCCCGCCACCTCGCCCGGCTAGTTTTTTGTATTTTTTTTTAGTAGAGGCGGGGTTTCACCAGGTTAGCCAGGATGGTCTCGATCTCCTGACCTCGTGATCCACCCGTCTCAGCCTCCCAAAGTGCTGGGATTACAGGCTTGAGCCACTGCGCCCGGCCTAACTTTAATTTTTACAGATAAAACACAAATGTATCAAGGGAGACCACCTTATATAAACTTGGGACTAGCAAATATGGATCATTTGGTGTCTGTGACAATTGTGCTGCTGTTAGGGGACAGATCATTATAGAACATATTCCTGCCAAGGTTTTGGGTTTCATTGGGGTGTTCTCATTCTATAGTCAAGGATGCTATAAAAAAGTAAATTTAAAATGACATATTTTAAAAAGTAGATTGTCAAAAAAACATCTAGGAAAAGTGCAATAAGGTAGTCACTTGAGGCTGGGTGCAGTAGCTCATGCCTACAATCCGAGTACTTTCTGAAGCTAAAGTGGTAGTATCACTTGAGTGAGAAATGTAAGACCAGCCTGGGCAACACAGTGAGACCCCGCCTTTTGTTTTTTAAAAAGGTAGTTATTTGAATATTAAACTCTGGCTTAAATTTCATTTACTCCTAATTGACAAAAGCATTTGTTATAGTTTCGTTGCTTGTCCCCGCCAAACCCCAGGTTGAAATTTTATCCCCAAAGTTGGAAATGGGGCCTAATGGGAGTACTTGGGTCGGGGGCGGGGGGTGGATACCTCATGAATAGATGAATGCCCTCCCTGGGTGTGGAGGAGTAAGTGAGTTTTCACTGTCTTAGTTCCCACAAGAGCTGGTTATTACAAAGAGCCTGGCACCACCCTGCTCTCTCTGGCTTCCTCTCTCACCATGTGACCACCGCACACATTTCCCTTCAGCTTCCACCATGAATAGAAGCAGCCTGAGGATCTCATGAGATGCCCAATATCCAGGCAGCAGAGCTGTGAGTTAAATAAATCTTTTTTCTTTATAAATTACCCAGCCTCAGGTATTTCTTTATAGCAACACAAACAGACTAAGAGAGCATCTAGTTTTTTTAATGTTCTTTAAAGTACTATTACAAAGTACTCAGAAAGGGAAAAAACACAATACAGAGAATTGAGTAACTGAAAGCCAACGTTGCATGGACAGGAAAGAGGTTTAGGGGGTATATCTCTATCAGCAATAAAAACTATTAACTTTTTAATTATACTTCAAATGAAAATAACTCATCTATATTCCAAAATCCTCAAAAACACAGAAAAATAGACATTAAGTAGATCAAAAACAAATCACCTTATAACACAGAGAAAATGAACTAAAAAAGTAAGCTTATTCTTGAATTTCTGGGAATTTCTCAGAAGTTATAAGTTACTTAGTCAAAATTTATGTAGCTTGAGTTCAAAAATAAAAAGTTTACGTAACTGTCTCCAAAGATATACAGGAAAATGGCAACACTGGTTGTCTCTAGAAAAGGGAACTAGGTTACAGTTTGGTGAGCAGCAGTTAGGAAAGAGACTTTTTACTAAATTCCTTTATATATGCTTTGATGTTTAAAATATGTAAATATATTGTCTATAAGAAAAAAAGTTTTAATTATTTAACTGAACACAATCCATTAAAAAAACAACGTGATAGGAATTCACCAAAATTAAATGCTTTTATCCTACAAAAGAAAATGAAGACAAGGTTGGGTGTGGTGGCTCACACTTGTAATCCCAGCACTTCGGGAGGCTGAGGCGGGTGAACCCCCTGTGGTCAGGAGTTCGAGACCCAAGTCTGGCCAACATAGTGAAACCCTGTCTCTACCAAAAATACAAAAATTAGCCGGGCATTGTGGCAGGCACCTGTAATCCCAGCTACTAGGGAAGCTGAGTCACAAGAATCACTTGAACCCGGAGGTGGAGGTTGCAGTTAGCCAAGATCGTACCACTGCGCTCCAGCCTGAGCGACAGAGCAAGACCCTGTCTGGGGGGGAAAAAAAAAAAGAGAGAGAGAAAGAGAGAAAGAAAATGAAGGCAAGTCACAGAGTAGGAGAAAATATCTGCAAATTGTATGTCTGATAAAGAACTTGTATCCAGAATATATAAATAATGCTCAAAACTCAGTAATAAGGAAATAATCCATGAAAAAAACAAGAAAAGGATCTGAATAGACACTTCATCAAAGAGATCTACAAATTATAATAAGCACATGAAAACGTGTTCAATACCATTAGTAATTAGAAAAATGAGAATTAAAATCATCATGAGATACCACTAGGATGGTAATATATGTGAGTGAGAATATGGAGAAACTGGAATTCTTACACACTGCTAGTAAGACTGTAAAATGGTACAGTCACTTTGGAAAAGGTTAGCAGTTTCTTTTAAAATAAAAAATAAACTTGCTATATGACCTTGTCACTCCACTCCTAGGAAGCTACGCAAGAAAAATGAAAACAAATGTACACAGAAAGACCCATATTTGAATGTTCCTAGCAGCTCTGTTTATAAAGGTGAAAAGCTGGAAACAGTCCAAACACCCATCAGCTGGTACAGGGAGAAATGAAATGTGATGTATCCACCCAATGGAGTATTAGTCACCAATAAAAAGGAACAAACTATGGACACTTGCTTCAATATGGATGCAACTCAAATACATAGTGTTAAGTGGAAAAAAACAGTTGCAAAAGACTCTATGTTGTATGATTCAATTTATGTGAAATATCCAAATAGGCAAATTATAGAGATAGAAAGCAGACCAGTGGTTGTTTATAGCTGGCAATGGAGCAGAGATTAGCTACAAGGAAGTACAAGGAGATGGAAATGTTCCAAAAACCAAATTGTGGTGATGGTTGCACAACTCTATAAATTTACTAAAAAATCATTAAATTATAAAAAAATTAGTTAACTAAAACTCTTATTGAAAGCTGAAATTACACAGTAGAAAAGATGGATTAGGATTCTAAGATAGTATTATAATCAACTTAATGTTAATTTCTCCATGATTTAATGATCGTAAATAATACGTTTCATGGTAATGATAGAAAGAATTCAGTAACTGGATTGTTTAGCAAACATTTACCCTAGCACTAGAGATACATGGATGTGTGTAAGACATCATCAGAAACCTTACTATAAAGACTAGTAAAGTTCAAGGAAGACTTTATAAAATGTATTTATAATCTTTTAAACCCTGTTCAGTTTTAATAATTTTGGGTAGTAGTCAGTGGTCTCTTCCTTCAATCCCTTCTGGTATTGGTGTATTATTTTAGATGCCCTTCCCCTTCCTATTGAGTCTCTGTTCATTTTTAAAGCATTATATACATGTAGGAATGCTAGTATAGGCAAGCACACTTGACTAAGGAAAAGCACAATATTCTCAGGCTGAATGACACATATTTTGGGCTCCATATTCTTTGCTTAGTCATTTAGGCTGGAATACTACAACATTACCCCCAAACCCACTGTTTCTAATTCTACTTCTTAGGCAAACTATTTCCTTAGATGCATCATTCTTCATGAATTGTGTGGTATATGTCATGTAAGTAATCCTGCATTCCTCCAATTCAGAATACATTCATAAGAAGCATTATCTGTTAAAGTATTACCTTCATATATACTAATGCATTACCTCTTTCCTTCATGGATTTAAAGTTTTTTTAAAAAATTCTGTTATATAATAAACATAACTCTATGCAATTTTTATGTCAATACAGTAATATGCCACTGAAAATTTCCCCTATAGTTTAGTAAGCATTAATAGGGCTGGGATTCAAGAGCAGCAGGACATTTTAAACACACACACACACACACACACACACACAATGTGGTCATCTGGTATTCATGAAGGATTGGTTCAAGGATCGCTGAGGATACCAAAATCTACCGATGCTCAAGTCCCTTATACAGAATGGCATAATATTTGTATACAACCTACACACATGTATGCTTTAAATCATTCATCTCTAGATTACTTGTAATTTCATGCAATCTAAATCGATATAAATACTTGTACTGTATTGTTTAGGGAACAACAAGAAAAAAAAAAGTCTGTTTATCTTCAGTAGGGACATAATCATCCATTTTCTCTCCCAAATATTTTTTATCTGCTGTGGGCATGATGTGGAGCCCATGGATATGAAGGGCCAACTGTATTAAATACATATGTATATCTCATGTATTCAAGTGTGTATGTGTGTATGTGTATGTGTGTGTCTGTCTGTCTGTCAACAGTGGTCTCTATCAGTTAATGGATTATGGGCACTGTTTTATTGTTTTCTGCATTTTCTTGGTGTTCTGTATGTTGTAATAAAGAAAAACAGATTTCAGCAATTTAAAAATGTGTCCCTTACGTGCAGGAAAACACCCTTAACCTAAGTTACAAAATTAGGGCCATGGAACAGATCATGTTTTTGAATGAACCTGCAGATTGTCAAAGCCTAAAAGAACAAGGTTAACTAAAAAAGAAAAAGTAGAAAGTAGTAGAAAATTCAAATAAAATACTCATCAATTATTCAGTATTACCAACTTTCAAATATCAAAAATAAGAAAATTATTTTTACCATTTCTGACTTCTTTAAAGTTAATAAACAAAATGCAAGATTAAAAGTAGTATTTATCAGAACTGAATCCATAAATTAAAAACCAGAGTACCAGAGATGTGCTAAGAGGGTGATTTAAAAACTGTATTCTATTTTGCCAGAGAGTCGAGTCCTCGTTTTGTTAGTCAATAATTTACAAAATAATATATTAAATATTAAGTGCTTCTGTTTGAAAAGACTTTTTACCATAAGATACAAAAATATCTTCCTGAAATAACCTGTTATTTATAAATGTGGAATGCTTATTTTACTTCAGTAACAGAAAATGAAAGAAATGTTTTAATGTTGCTCATTGTATTACCTTCAGGATTAACAGCAGAAGGACAAACTTCTTTGAGGAGATCTCCTAGTGTGTGCAACTGTCCATCTGCAGCCACAGGACGAAACAGCTTCTGAATGAAAGGTCTTTCAGTTGTTGTCTATTTGAAAAATGAAAAAATAATTCAAGCAATTAAGTCTTTGTTGCTGCCAATTACAAATTTATACATCATAAACTTTATGTTGGCATTAAGTGCCTTTTGATATGGTGTTAGCAGAATTATACAACATCACAGATGTGATATCACTGTGAAAAATGTTTAACATGATAAATTCCGGTAAATCTAATTCTGAGGAAACAAGCAGACAAATCCAAAGTTGGGTGGGACGTTCTAAAGATAACTGGTTGGGACCCTTCAAAAACTTCAAGGGATTAAAAAGCAAACACCACAAAAAGATACCAATGAAAGCATTTCTTCTCAGTATCTCTAAAAGAGACTAACACAGCAAAGACAAAACAGAAACCCTGGCTGAATAATGAATTGGAGAAGGAAATTTTTTAGAAATCCAACTATAAAACACAGTTTTGGGAAAATGGGGAAATACAGAATGGACAACTGATAATATTATTGAGTTAATGTCAAATTTCATAGGTATAATAAGGACAACCCTTATTTTGAAGAAATTCATGTTCAAGTGAGAGAGAGAGTGAGTTGTGGGGTGTGTGTGTGTGTGTGTGTGTGTGTGTGAAGACACAGCAAAAATAAAAAAATATTAACTAATGCTGAATCTAGGTAGAGGGTGTATGATTTTAGTACTTTCATTATTTCAACTTTTCGATAGGTTTCACGGTTTCCAAAATAGCAGATGCAGCCATTTCATCTGACAAAAACTGTTAGTAGCACTACACCATAATTTATTGCTAATAATCTCATTTAAAAGTTTTACTCACTTTTCAAATTGTTTCATTTACTAAATGTCCTTAGTGATGATGGACGCTTTATCATGACAGAGTACAGAGGCTCTGAAATCAGCCAGTGTCTATGAAGAGCACTACCGTTTGCAAGATCTATGATCTTGTACCCAGTTTCCTTTATCTGCTAATTTGGGACATTCCATATCTCTTGAGTTTGTTGTGGAAATAAATGAGCAACTGTGCCAACCACAGAGTAAATAAATAAACGTTAAAGAGAATAAAAGCATTTTTACCTCCTCTCTCCCTCTTAACTGTTATTTCACTTTAAGATGGTAAATTTTAAGCTTTCTGAGACGAAAAATCATTAAAACTTAACAAGAACAGAGAAATGTCATATATATATATATATATATATATATATATATATAGAGAGAGAGAGAGAGAGAGAGAGAGAGAGAGAGAGAGAGTTTGTTTTTTGAGACAAGGTTTCACTCTGTCACCCAGGCTGAACTGCAGTGGCGCAACCCCCAAGTTGCAATTCTCCACCTAAGCCTCCAGAGTAGCCGGGACTATAGGTGTGAGCCACCATGCTCAGCTAATTTTTTTATTTTCTGTAGAGGGGGGATCTCACTATGTTGCCCAGGCTGCCTCATATTTTATAAGAATATGATTTCAAAGACTTAGGCATTAGAGGCAAGTTTTTGTTTTTGTCTTTTAATGACAGAAATATACCTCAACATCTTTGACACAACTGTTAGAGATTTGGTTTAAAAAGAAATAGACATGGATGAAGTGGGAAACTATCATTCTCAGCAAACTAACACAGGAACAGAAAACCAAACACCTCGTGTTCTCACTCATAACTGGGAGTTGAACAATGAAAACATATGGACACAGGGAGGGGAACATCACACACCAGGGCCTGTCGGGAAGTAGGGGGCTACGGGAGGGATAGCATTAGGAGAAATACCTAATGTAGATGAGGGGCTGATGGGTCCAGCAAACCACCATGGCACGTGTGTATCTATGTAACAAACCTGTACATTCTGCACACGTATCCCAGAACTTAAAGCATAATACAAAAAGAAAACATAAATAAATAAAAATAAATAGAAAAAATAAACATATAAGCATGTGAGCTGCCTTTCCTAGTTCTATGCTTATGTATTCACTGAATACACAGTATTTTGAAATAGTACTCCAATAATATGAGTGTTTGTGACAAGTATGAAAATAAACTGCAATTTTTAAAAAATCTTGATAATATGCACTCCATATGATTCAATTCACTTCACTATTTGAACTCTCTGAATTATTTTTAAAAATATGACTGATATCCTTTGATATGTGTTGGTTCTGTGTCCCCACCAAATCTCATCTCAAACTGTAATCCCCACCTGCATAGGGAGGGACATGTAATCCCCACGTGTCGAGGGAAGGAGGTGACCGGGTCATGCGGGTGGCTTTCCTCATGCTGTTCTCGTGATACTTGTGAATTCTCATGAGATCTGGTGGTTTTAAAAGTGGCAGTTTTTCCTGCACTCTCATCTCTCTTTCCTGCCGCCTTGTGAAGGTGCCTGCTTCCCTTTCTACCATGATTTTAAGTTTCCTGAGGCCTCCACAAGCCATATGGAAAAGTGAGTCAGTTAAACCTTTTGCCTTTATAAATGATCCAGTCTCAGATATTTCTTTATAGCACAGTGAAAACAGACTAATACATCCTTCAATTTAAAAAGCCATACTTTCCCATACAAGTTGAAATGAAGAACAGTATCATGCATAATCAAGTGATTAACTGTGTAAAGATAATAAGGTTGGGGAGTTCAGAGAAGAAAAGAAATGAATAGGGAACTGTGGTGATAATTTAAAATAGTCATCCCTCACTCAGGGTTTTTGATCTTCAGGCCATGAAGAAGCTTTTAATGCTTTTTAGCAAAGGAAGTAATGTTGGCGAAAGGCTTTTTCTGACGATTAATGCAAAGCAGTGCTGTGTATGGTGAGTTGGTTATGAAGCAAAATCAAGAATGACTGGTGAGAGGCTGACTGAAACAGCAAGCTTATGTGAAGACAACTGGAGCTGGTGCAGTGGAAAAGGAAGAGACCAGGAATATACCCACAACTTAAAGAAAAAAGTCAGAAGGTACCTCCCACAGTCCGACCTGAAAACAACAAAGTCAAAGGAATCTTTTCAACAAGTTGGAGCTCTCATTCATATCCTAATTAATGTACGAAATGCGAGGTGGCTTTGCTGTAATGAAATTACCCGGAATATTTCTAACACAAAGGAATAATAAATGCTTGAGGTGGTGAATATCCTCATTTGATCATTGCACATTGCATGCTGATAGCAAAAGATTACATGTACCCCATAAATAATTGCAACTATTATGTATCCATAAAAATTAAAACTAAAAAATTAAAAATTACCTGAAAAAAATGCTAAACAGGAAAGGCCAACTAGTCTTGGTTACATATTAAAAAACAGAAATTCTCCTCTAACCTCATTACTGGGGAAATATCCTGTTATTTTTATGTATCTCTCTTTTTTCCCACTCTTTCCCAAATCTGAGAAAGTATTATAAAGGAATATAACCTTCAATGATCTTTTATGATGAGGTATTTGCTTAGTGGGGAGAAAGCCCCAGTGCTATTACATAGTGTAGCTAAATGCTGTAGAATGGTAACCAAGAAAACGCTCAGCAACATGTTGTTTCTCATTTAATGAAAATCTTATTTTAAAAGACAAAAACTCAATATACCCCAACCAAAAATCTGATGAACATTTTCTGCTTAATATTTATTACACAGTGCCTTTAAAAATGTAATATTCTTATTCTTAAAAATTTAGTGTGCCAGTAAATAGCAATTAAGCACCTAAGTCAATCAGGACTACAAAAAAAAAATACTCAATTTGGGGAGTTAGTTACTTCTGTCATCTGAATGTTTGCATCCCTTCAAAATCCCTGCTGAAACCTATTCCTCACCGTGGCAGTATTAAGAGGTGAAGCTTTTGAGAGGTAATTAGGTCATGGGGGCAGAGTCCTCACGAATGGGATCAATGCACTTATAAAAGAGGCCCCAGGGAGCTTGTAAGCCCTTTGCCCCTTGTGCCATGTGGGGTGGGGGCGGGGGGGGGGGGCAGTGCAGCAACCAGTGCTAACTCTGAAACAGACAGAAGTCCTCACCAGACACTGAATCTGCTGAAGCCTTGCTCTCTGACTTCCCAGCCTCCAGAACTGTGAGAAATAATTTTCTGTTTTTTATACATTATCCAGTCTAGGCCTGGTGTGGTGAATCACCTGAGGTCAGGAGTTCGAGACCAGCCTGCCCAACATGGTGAAACCCCATCTCTACTAAAAATACAGAAAATTAGCTGGGCATGGTTGTGGGCGCCTGTAATCCCAGCTACTCAGGAGGCTGAAGCAGGAGAATCACTTCAAGCCAGAAGGCAGAGGTTGCAGTGAGTCACGATCATGCCATTGAACTCCAGCCTGGGCAACAAGAGTGAAACTGTCTCAAAAAATAATAATAAAAAAAATTACTTAGTCTAAGATATTTTGTTATAGCAGCCCAAATGGACTAAGACAATTACCCTTAAAACGAAAGCTCCCACAGATCATGCATTCAAGTAAGTGCAGAGGTTCTTAAGGGCAATGGGAATGGAGGACACATTCCTGCAAACTTTTCAACAGTTCTCATTAGCCCTGTGTTAGAGCTCTGCAGAGAAGACTAAATTATACTGAGAAATATTTTTAAATCTCTACAAATAGGAATTCTGTAAACGCTGATTTAGTATACATAAAATTAGACAAGACTAACAATATTCAATGCAATCTAAATCTTAGGTTGACAGACAAGAAAGCCACTGCAAACAGGAATATACCACAATACCTGACCTTGCCACATATTTGTAAATATGCAAAGTATTTCAATAACTTCCAAGAAACAGTGTTACTCTCATGAGAAATAACATGATGTAAGTCACCTTTGAAACTGTCCTTGTTACTTTTTCAAATATATGTTAGTCATTTCTTAACACCAAATGAAATGAAAAACTGAGGTGGTAATGGCTGGCTGCCCCCATCTCTCCTCTACTCATGCGCCTTCACCAATACATCAATCACTTTTTCTTATATGGGAAATTTACAGTGTTGATATAGCTCAGAGATACATTGAAGAAAAGCAGAAAAATGAAACTTGTAAAAATTTTGGCAAACCTTATGTATTTTCTTAAATAGTTCAAATGTAAAACTTAAAATTCTTATAAATAATGTAGTGTTACAGCTATATTGTAAATGGTGGCTCATGCCTGTAATCTCAGCACTTCAGGAGACCAAGGTGGGAGGAGAGCTTGAGTCCATGAGTTTGAGGCTCCCCTGGGCAACAAAGACAGACCTCATCTCATCAAAATGTAAAAAAAAAAAAAACTCTCCAGGTCTGATGGAGTGCACCTGCAGTCCCAGCTACTTGGGGGTGGGGGTGGGGGGGCAGAGGCCAGAGGAATGCTTGAGACCAAGGGGTCAAGACTGCAATAAGCCCATTCACACCACTGTACAACAGAGCAAGACCCTGTTTCAAAACAAACAAAAGAGAAATGAAATGCAAAGAAAAAGTCTCTATTTCAAATATAGCCAGTAGAGCCAATAGGTTAACCAATAAAATCAGACAATGTATGGACTTTAAGAGTAACAAGCACAATCATCACAAACTTAAATCAGGTTTGAGTCCTTTGAGTTATATACAGTTACATGCTGCAACAAAACATGCCAGGCAGTTGTTAAAAAGCATTAGATTCAGTTGTGGGTGGTGGCTTACGCCTGTAATTCCAGCACTTTGGGAGGCCGAGGCAGGCGGATCACGAGGTCAGGAGTTCAAAACCAGCCCGGCCAATATGATGAAACCTGGTCTCTACTAAAAATACAAAAATTAGTCAGGCATGGTGGCACGTGCCTGTAATCCCAGCTACTCGGGAGGCTGAGGCAGGAGAATCGCTTGAACCCAGAGGGCGGAGGTTGCAGTGAGCCAAAATTGCGCCACTGCACTCTAGCCTGGGTGACAGAGTGAGACTGTCTCAAAAAAAAAGAGTATTGGATTCAAGTCCTGTTTCTGTCATTCATTATGGGACCATGGGCACAATTACCTACCTTTCCTGAACCTCAGTTTTTTCAGCTGCAAAACAGGAATATATACATATGTGTAAACACACATGTATATGTATAAATGGAGATAATACCTACGTTATAGAGTTTTTGAGATAATAAAATGCACAACACAATTCTGACACATAACAATTTGTAACTTAAAACATATCACCAGGGCCACTAGTTTTAGTACACTGTAACGCATAGTTTAATTTAATACTATCCCAACTGTGTTGACTCAAGGTTTTATTTCCTTTTAGTTTCATTCATTTACCGTTCACTTGTTTGTAAGCTAAAAAGTCCAGAATCACGAAATTCAGAAGTTTATGTTTTAATGTTTTTCTATATAGCAAGGGAAAAAAAAAAGGCAAAGTCATTTTAACACTACTTTCCAAATCAGCCTAGAACTTAACACTAAAGGCATGACCTATAAAAGGGAATACTAATAAATAGACTTAATAAAAATTCAACAACAACAACAGCAAAGCTTTTGCTCTGCAAAAGATTCTGTGAAGAGAATGAAAACATAAGCCGCGGGCTGGGAGAAAAGACTTGCAAACCCGATCTCCAAGAAAGGTCTTGTGTCTATAATATATAAGAACTCCCAAAATGCAACAGTTTAAAAAAAAGCAAATAATCCAGTTAGAAAATGGGCAAAAGAAATAAACAGACATTTTACCAAAGAGAATATATAGGTGGCAAATAAGCACATGAAAATGTATCTCACACATCATTAGCCATTAAGAAAATGCAAATTAAAACCACAATGTGATATCACTACACACTTACCAAAATATCCAAAATAAAAATTAGTGGTAACACCAAATGCTGGTAAGCATGTGGAAAAATAGTCCTTCACACATTGATGGTACAAATGTAAAATAGTACAGTCCCTCAGGAAAGGAGTATGGCAGTTTCTTACAAAACTAAACATGCACTTATCACATGACCAAGTAATTACACTCTTGAATAGCCCCAGAGAAATAACAATGTCTTCTCCAAAAAACTTGTACATGAACGTTCATAGCTGTTTTATTTGTAAGAGTCAAAACCGGTAAGCAATCCCAGGGTTACCCATTAAAGCAGGTGAATGCTTATAAACTGACTGTAATACATCTGTCCCATGGAATATTACTTAGCAATAAAAAGGAACAAACTACTGGTATATGCAACGATGTGGATAGATCTCAAGAGAATTATGTTACGTGAAAAAAGTCAATCTCAAAAGGTTACACGCTGCATGACTCCACTGATATTAGTGAAATGACAAAAACTTTAGAAATGGAAAACAAATTAGTAGTTGTCAGAGGTTAGGGAAGAGATGAAGTAAGGTAGGTGGCTGTGACTATAAAAGGATAGCCTAAGAGATCCTTGTGTTGAAACGGGGCTATATTTTGAATATAGGGTGAATCTACGTAAGTGCTAAGATTGCACAGAACCAAATACACACACACACAGTATATGTAAAACTAAGGAAATCTGAGTAATGTTTGTGGATTATATTAATACAATTTCCTGGTTGTGATACTGTACTATAATTATGCAAGATGTTAGAATTGGGGGAAACTAGATGAAGGGTATGTAGATCTTTCTGTATTATTTCTTACAATTGCATGTGAATGTGTAATGATCTCAAAATAAAAAACTTTTTTAAAAATCCAAAACAACTAGTCTAGAGCTTTGTTAATCCAAGTGTGCTCTGAGGACCTGCAGCATCTTGGTTATCACCTGGATCTTATTAAAATGCAGATTCTCAGGCCACATATTGGAATTCCTGAATTGGAATCTGCATTTTAACAAGATTTCCAAGTGATTCATGTTTAAAGTTTGAGAAGTACTGGTCTACAACACTGACTTTCAACCTTTTAACCTATCTGACACATCTGAAGGCCATAACAAAATTTACATCAATAACAGTTGCTCAGTTGGGCAGTGACTCTCAACACAAATGAGTGAGGAAAGGTGGGGACTCAAGACTCAGGTAGCAGGAAAAGCCCCTTAGGTGATTCTGATGAAATGTTTTCTCCATCCTGGCTAAAAACCAAGAACACAGTCAATTAAGGCTCAAAACAAAAGTAATGTTTATAATGTTGAAGATCTTTAAAAGGCAGATAATATATACTGTAACACAGCAAAAGCAATTATTACAATGTATAAATCTTATAAGAAACACATCAGAATTAAAATCACCAAGTACATAACGAAAATCCTTTAAAAAGTATGAAAATGAATGTAGTCTAAGTAGCTACTAATAATGGTAGTTATAGTGAGAAACGCTCTACAGTCTTTTACTCTTGATATTTCCTAGTCACAAACATCTATTTCCAAAACTGACCCTTCGTATTTCAAATAATTTATAGCCTGGTACAGAAATAAGAGCATGATATTTAAAGTCAGTCAGAAGATATATATTCTAGATCTGGATGGCACCTGATTACATTAGATTCAGCTTATGGTTCCAATCCCAGCTCTGTCAATTAGTACCTGGGTGACCCTAGGCAAATACTTAAACCTTCTTGTGTTACTTGTGTGTCAATTGGTTCATCTGTAAAATGAGGATATTAACAGTATATACCTCAAAGGTTTTTTTGTGAAGGTTATACAATTAATTCATATAAAGCATTTAGAACAATATCTAGCACATACTGAATGCTCAATGAGTGTTATAATTGTTCTTTTTAAATGTGACTTGACTCTCAACAGAACTTTACTGAATTCTAATATGTATTCTGTATTGAGTTGTCAAAAAAAAATAAGCATTATAATAACATACACTATTCTTGTAGTCAACCCTGTTACTATGTTATTACTGGTGCTAGTCTTGTTGTTTTGGTCATACAAATTGTATTTACATACAATAAGAATTAGAAATGTTGGTTTATTAAAAATGACCATTTATGCTAGAAGGGTATACATCTGGGTCACTGACTATGGAGTCAATGTCCATAAAGAGGAGGAAGAACACCATCAGAGTAAAAGGAGATTCTATTCACTGAAACGAAGTGATAAAAACTTATGAAAGAGAAAAACATAAAAAACCCAGAGGGGTGAAACTTAATAGATGCTCAGTAGATGCACAATGCACTGGGTTGTAAAACTTAAAATGGACTTAACTAAAAGGCAAGCAGGGATGGAGGTGCTGGGGGAGTCTCCTATGGACACAGCAGGCAGAACGTAATGATGACAAGGGGCTCAAGTTTATTTAAAAAGAGTTTGGACAGGCCGGGCGTGGTGGCTCACGTCTGTAATCCCAGCACTTTGGGAAGCTGAGGTGGATGGATCATAAGGTCGGGAGTTCGAGACCAGCCTGGCCAACATGGCGAAACCTCATCTCTACTAAAAATAAAGAAAATTAGCCGGGTGTGGTGGCGTGCACCTGTAGTCCCAGGTACACAGGAGGCTGAGGCAGGAGAATCGCTTGAACCTGGGAGGCAAAGGTTGCAGTGAGCTGAGATCATGTCACTGCACTCCAGCCTGGGCAACAGAGCGAGACTTCTCAGGATCTCCCAAAGACCCGAATCACTGTAAACTGAATGCATAATATCATTTGCTCCAGTGATGCTTAGATGGACATTCTAGTCTTCTTAGTTGAGCTGAAGAAACAAATATTATATTGATAATTTATGTACGTTGTATTTTTCAAGGTATAGCAACAAGTTTTTATTCATCAGCTACTTCGTGTGTGTGCTTTGTTTTTAAGTCTTTTGAAACAGGATGGTGATTTACTACATTTATAAGTAAAATTTATTTGATTTACAAGGGTTGCTTAAGTATATCACAGGATTTCACTTGTTATATTTGCAGGTGCTTAAAAAATCAGCTATACTAAACTATAACTGGAATTAGCAAAGTTCATTTATAGATTAATCAAGAACATAATTAGATTTGCCTAACTATATAAGTAGTACTATGTGTTATTTAAGAATTAAATCTAGAAAAGGGATGGACTCTGAAAATATCAAGAAGTGAAAAAGACTGCTCTCATTTTTGTACAATTACTAAATTTATAAGTAGCATTAATTGAACTGAAAAGGCATTTTAGAAAAACTAGATTTTACAATTTATAACTCTAATAAAACACAACTAACTATAAGTATGCCCGTTCATGCCCAAAAGCTACCTTCTAAAATTAAAAACCCCATTGGATGGCCGGGCACAGTGGCTCATGCTTGTAACCCCAGCACTTTGGGAGGCTGAGGCAGGCGGATCACCTGAGGTCAGGAGTTCAAGACCAGCCTGGCCAATATGGTGAAACCCTGTCTCTAATAAAAATACAAAAATTAACCAGGCACTGTGGCAGATGCCTGTAATCCCAGCTACTAGGGAGGCTGAGGCAGGAGAATCGCTTGATCCTGGGAGGCGGAGGTTGCAGTGAGCTGAGACTGTGCCACTGCACTCCAGCCTGTGCAACAGAGCGAGACTCCGTATATTAAAAAACAAAACAAACAAACAAAAAACAAAAAAAACCCTATTGGCAACTACTAGGGCCATCAGATCAGTGTATTTTCACTTGACACACAATTTTGAAATACTGAACTGAACTTACTATTTTTGAAAATATTACATAATAAATTAAATATCAGTGAAGCTTCATTGCTGAAATGGTGACAAAGATGAATAGCAATAAAACTTTGCTTATAGATCTTTAGCAAAAACAAAAAAACCCCAAACATACTTTTGTACATTACTTTAGAGAATCAAGTAGCTGCTATTTGAGTAATAGTGGTAATAGGCACTACAATGATATAAACAAATTACGACAAATAATACTGTTTTTATTTCCTGCCTATGTTTAAAAAAAGCTTTGGTTTTACCTATGTTTAACAAAAGCATAGGTACAACAACAACAACAACTACTACTACTAACATATAAGTAGCTTGGATAGAATTATCTTAGTAGTAGTACTCAAGTGCAGGATCTCTAAGTAATGACCAGAAGGCAGGAATAAATTTTATCAGAAATTTTCATTCATTACATATTTACTATGTATTTATCAGGGTATCACTATGCTAATGGATACAAAGATAAATAACATGCAAACAAATAACTATAATACAGTGTTATATGGTAACAGAAATATGTACAAAGCACTATGAAAAAAATTATACAGCTTGAGCACAAATTTTAACTCTGGACTTACTGGCATTTAGAGCAAAACCAAAACAATCCAAACTGGTTAATTTCATTTTCTAAGAGTGGAAGCTTTACCAGTAGGTACAAAGTAAAATACGCTAATTGTGGTAGAAAGTAAAATATTACAACAGTAGGGAGTTTCAAAAGAAGATAAAAATAAAGGAGGGAATATAAAAGGTCTTCAAGCTTCCAGCTTGAAATACATATATATTTTTTTAATACAGAAAGAGATAAAGTCATTTGAGTATTCAGAGGGCAGACTGAATATAATGGTACTTCTGATAAATCAGTGGATAAGGAGAGAAAAGTGGACTAAGGGCCATAGCATATAGAGCTTGGAATGTCAAATGTAGTGGAAATAACAAAGGTTTGGTTGGAATCTCAACTCCCAACAACGTACTGTGTGTCTAGAGCAAATTACCTCAACCTCTGGAAGTCTTGTTTCTGAATCTGAAAAATGAGGAAAACTTACCTTTGAACAATTGATGTAATAATTAAATAAGATGAGATACATGAAATATCTAATGTAACAGGTGCTTAACAATGACTAGTTCTTTTCATTCCTCTCTTAAACCATTGTGAAATGTAGAACCAAAGAAACATAACAGTGTTTAGTCATTACAGAACCCATTACAGAGAGAATAAAAAATAATTGGTATTCTAACTTCAGTTCCCTTTGAAGTCTTGTTAATTAGAATAAATATTATGTGGCACAAAGAAAAAGAAAACAGGGGTTTACACAGGATATGCTGCCAGACTTTACCAACAATGACACATGGTATCTGCTTCAACTGTCCCATGCATATTTTGCTTAAGATATATTCATGCATATCAAATTTTGCATCACATGGTTTTCAAAAGAAGACTCATTAAAATTAGCTTAAGAATATACACAACTATAATACCTCATTAAATAAAAAGAACAGACCATTTCCAAATGAATGCTTTTAGAGCTTTACAGTAAACACTCTTTTGGCGGTAGAAAGAGGGGGAACAGAGAGGGGAGTGGGTGGGAGTCTGTGGCACTTATCAGACTACTTTTATCCTTTATGTAGAGAAATAGGAGAGTTGAAAATAAGCACTTTCTGTACTTACGCTATAAGAGTCTAAAGCCCACTTTTAATATTCTTGACAACACTAAAAAATAATAATTAACATCTGAAAAGCTGTCATGATTATAGTCAGGGACACTTAATCTCCAAAGGAGAAGTTTCTTAATTGAGACTATGATTAAATAGAAGCATCCATCAGAATTATACCCACAATCTGGTTTGAAGTTTATGCTTTGCCTTATTTAAATTGTAATACTTATTATAATTCTGTCTAGACAGAGCCAAATGTGCTTTGTCATATAAATACTTGAGGCAAATTTTCTTCAAATAAGGGCAACACTTTGTTTCCTCTTCGTATCCTTTGACTGAATAACGTGTGGTATGGAGAAATACTACTTCCCTTTCTTGGGATCGAGATCAATTTGATGCTGTTTATAAGCCCGTTTACAGAACAAATTGTATTGCTTTTAAATTTTTATATGAACTTATCAGTAGAGGAGCCAAAAGAGAAGCTTCATATAAAAGTGCTAGGATTGACATTTTTAGTAATAATTAGGTAAATTCTCTAAAATTTTCTCCCAAAAGATTTGAAAAATCATACCAAAGGAAGTATAATTTAAATTTCATTATATGTAATAGCTTTAAAATATCTTTGCTAATTTTACCCAAAGCCATACTAAAAACACTAATACAAGAAGAATGTAATTAATAAACTATTTTCCTTTGAAGAATCAAAGGACACTTCAGCATATGAACACGTTTTATCCTTTTGGTGTACATACATAAAATAATTAAGAAACACTTTCAATTAGTATAAACAAAGAAATCAAAATAGCAAGAAGAAATGTCTGAGTAAAAGCAGCTGTGCTGATGTCAAAAGTGAAATTCTGTTCCCAGTTAAGTGTCTAACCCAGGGGAAAAGTGATTCTAAACCTGGGCTAGGAGATAGCGGAGCTCTACAAAGAGCCTCACCTACCCTCACTGCTCAAGGTATGGTCTTTTGGTGGTGAATGCTAAAGTTTATAACATGGTAATATTTATTATTTTGTTTCTAACACAAATAATTTAAAAAAATTTATTCTACTAAAGTAACACCAAAATGAAATGTCATAAAAATTCTTGTGAAATTTTTAGAAGTAGCAAATAAAGACAAGTGATAAATATTTTACAGATTTCACCACTTATGTAATCTGATCAACAAATTTAAAACACATAGCACTTGAATACTACTAAAAATATATGAAAAAGGTAATATAGTAAAACTATAAAATTCTTAGAAGAAAATAAAAGAGGAAACCTTCGTGACCTTGGATTAGGAAATGGTTTCTTACATACAGCAACCTAAAAACACAGGCAACCAAAGAAAAAAATAGACAAACTGGACTTCATCAAAGTTAAAAGCTTTTGTTCTTCAAATGGCATCATCAAGAAAATAAATCCCACAGACTGGGAAAAAATACTTGCAAACCATATCTGATAAGAGACCAGTATTCAGGATATGTAAAGAATCTGTAAAACTTAAAAATAAAAAGATAAGCCAATTTTAAAATGAGCAAAGGATTTGAATCTATTTCTCCTAAGAAATACGAATGGCTAGTTAAATGCATGAAAAGATGCTTAGCATCACTGGCCATTAGGAAAAAGCAAAAACCAAAATGATATACCCCTTCATACCCACTAAGATTGCTGTAATTAAAAGTACAGAAAATAAGCATTGGCAAGGATATGGACAAACTGGAACCCTCATACACTGCTGGTAGAAATGTAAAATGGTGCAGATGCTTTCAAAAACAGTCTGACAATACCCCAAAGGGTTAAACACAGAAACATGGAATTACCATGTAACCCAGCAATTCTACTCCTATCTACCCGAGAGAAATGAAAATATATGTTCACCAAGACATTTGTACATAAATATTAACTGCAGCTTTTATTCATAATAGCCAAAAAGTGGAAACAATCTACATGTCTATCAATTGGTGAACTGACAAACTAAATGTGGTATCTTCACACAATTGAATATTACTGGGCCATAAAAAGAACGATGTATTTATATTTGCTACAAAATGAATGAACCTTAAAAACAATATGCAAGCAAAAGAAGCCAGACACAAAAGGCCATATTTATACGATGCTAATTACCTAAAATGTCCAGAAGGGAGAAATAAATTAGTAGTTGTCAAGGGCTGGAGGGAGGGGGAATGATATAAGTGACTGCCAATGGGCATGGGGTTTCTTTATAGGGTGATGAAAATGTTCTGAAATTTTACAATGGGAATGGCTGCACTACTCTGTGTAACTTAGAATTCAGTGATTCCTAAAACCAACGAACAGCATGCTTTAAAAGGCGACCTTTGCTGAGCATAGTGGCTATAGTCCTAGCTACATGGGAAGCTGAGGCAGGAGGATCACTTGAGCCAGGAGTTCCAGGCTGTACTGCACTATGATCATACCTATAAACAGCCATCATACACACCAGCCTGGGCAACACAGACCATGTCTCTAAAAAAAAGAAAAAAAAAAAAAAAGTTCTCATATGGGTGGCAGGGGGAATCATTCTGGGATGACGGCTAACTTCATCAGTGTTTGATTTATACCTATGCATCATACCGTATATTTGTTTTATGCATTTTGTGGGTTTTTAAAAAATAATTATATTTCATAAAAACAAATTTTAAAAAAATTAAAGACAGTCAAGAACCCCATAACAACAAAGATCAGAGATACATTTCTATCTTACCAATTCAGAAAAATTACAAGTTTTTTTCTTAAAAAGTTGTATAGCAACATGGTGATTTTAAGTTACCTATGTGAATTTAAATAACTTTGTCTTAACTGTTCACCAAAACTGATTTAATATTCATATTCTGATACTGAAAATGAAGCTGAAAAGTTTTGAACTTACAATATGCTAGTTTAAAAAGATTTACTAAAATACATAATTTAATTATAAGGGGTAATATGAAATAAAAGTATCAAATATGGGACCATTAAAAACGTCCTTACTAATAAACTGCTACCCACATTGTGGACTCACTGTGTCCACTGTTTGTGAGCTTTTCCAGAACACTTGCCACCAGTTAGGGTAGCCAAGGAACTCCTCATCTTCACTTTCTTCCTCACTAGCTTGGAACCTCTGGATTCCTACCCACACTGCTATGACCTGAATGGGGAGGAGAAACGCCATAGTAAGAGTGAACTCTTCCTCTTACAGATTTCTGAATTAGAATCTGGCATTACAAAAGAACAATGCTATAAATCCAGGTTAGAGTTTACAGAACTCATGTCATAGTTCTATTTCACTATTACTTACATGGCCTGTCCTAGGAACTTAACTATTATTTACCATGTAAGTACCTATCTCCACAAAAAAATCCAAAATTTTGGAATACAATATATGAAGAGAGAACGGTCTATAGAATCCAAAGTAGGCTGACATATCCCAACAGTATTTTAGATTGAGATAATAATACCACCAATTCATCAAGTCAAATTATATGTTTATTTTCCACAATGGAAGTTTTAAAATAGTATAAACATTTTAATATATAGCAGGCTTACGCGGTGATTATTAAACAGGGTTCTAAGAAAATAGTATACATCAAATATTAATGTGCTTCTTGTATAATTTAGGTGACAATTTATCCATCTGAGAAATGCAAAAGAGACTTTGGTAAGGGGATGAGTAAGGAGCATTCTGTTTCAAAGAATTCACTAGGAAAAGAGGGTATATTGTAATTAAAAGCTATAATCACTGAACTTATTTTAAATCCCTCTTCAGAACCAGGTCATAAAGATGATAAACATGGCCTCATGAATAACTATCAACCACACTATAGAAAAGAGTGCAACAGTGTGGTGTTCTAACTTAAAATATGGTGCTTTATTCAAATAATTTTATTTAAGGCTCCAAAAGTAGCAGCCTCATTCCCCAGAAATCACAGTTAAATGAAATCTTCCTTACTAAAGAAAAAATGAATCACAATATTTAACGTGAACATTTTAAAAACACTCTAAAGCAACAAAACTATTCATTTGTATGTGATATGGCTTAGAAAAGCACATAGGTAAAAAGGATTAAAAATTCTAAAATAATGTGTTGGGCGAAAAGTAAATTTGTTAGTTCTACTCCATTAAGCATTCCTCAAGCAGTGTAAAAATCAGAGTTCAAGTTACACTTTGATGTGTAGATCCTTTTGAAAGCCACTCTACCCTGTTTTATATGAAGCATCTGCAGCTAAAATGAACACCTAGTGAAGAGTATGAATGCTTCAATACATAAGCAGACGTCAGAATTGTCCCAAGCTGATTCTAAGTTACTTTAAACATGTACACAGAGTCAGAAAATGACTTACTTCTTAGAAGTAACAGATAATTACCTTCGGCATAATGAAAAAAACTTTAAATGTAAGTTAATACAAGTATTTTCCCTTTAGTAAAGCTTTGCTTTTAAAAGTAAACTTCAAAACTTAAATTAAAATAGGAAATGCTCTACTACGTAGTAAAAATACTTTTTAGATTACTGAAGCAGAGAAAAGGAAGGATTCTAGGAGGGAGGAAAAGAGGGAGAAAAGTGTAAAGAAAAAAGGAAGAAGGGAAAGAAAAGAGAAAAGGAGGAAAGACCACAAGGACAGAAAGGCCTACTGAAATATATTATTCCTTTCAATTTTAAATGAGCAGAATAAATTATTTTGTTTTATAACTATGAAATAATCTATGTTCCTCTTATTTATGCTTGGAAAATTTAGACAAAATGTTAAGAGTAAGTACTACACTGGATTTGTGGGTCTTCGGCTTTGAAAACAAGCTGTTTCTTAACATATGTTGATTTTCTACATTTCATGTCATTTCTACTTGCAAATGTTATAAAGTTCAACATGATGTAAAACATGGTTAAATGAAGTACAAAAATAAATATATAACATACATTAGTTTGGATATTCCAAATTTCATGCACACTAACAGCCACATATCTAACACAGTCAGCCCTCCCTATCCAGGGGTTCTGCGTCTGCGGATTCAACTAACCACAGGTGGAAAATGTTTCTGTACCAAACACGTACAGGCCTTTTTTCTTGCTATCATTCCCTAACTACAGTATAACAACTATTTGCACAGTGTATACATGTCTATGAACTATTGTAAGTACTCTAGAGATAATTTAAAGTATACAGAAGGGTATGCATAGGTTATATGCAAATACTACACCATTTTATATCAGACACTCAAACATCAGTAGAATTTGGTATCTGAGGGAGGTACTGGAACTAATCCCCCACAGATTTCGACAGACGACTATATACAAATCACTCAATGAATTCAAGATTCACATTATTTCACAACTACTATAATCTTATGTTGTGCAAATAATTGTGTCACAACATATATATGCAGACGGGTGACTTTCATGAAAAGATTACACCCAAGATAGACATACGATCTACTCAAATGTGGTTTCCAAATGTGTATCCAATGTTGTTTAATTTAATTATAATCAAACTCACCACTCCATTGATAAGCGACCTCTCCCAAACTGCTTATCACCTCTAAGCAATACAACAATACAACAGCGGTTCTTTGAACCAATATTGACCCTCCTTTAAATTGATAGCCTTTTTTAAAAAAAAGCTAACCATTGAGAAGTACATACTGTTGAAGACAGAACATATTCTGTAAAATGCTAGCAAGATATCAAAGTCAGATAATACAATTGAATGTTTATACTAGATTATACTTCTAAACTGAGAATTACATTTTAATATACCACAATCAATCTGCAAAAGAAGCAACTTACCTAAAGATTTCAGTGGTTTCAAGTATGCATATGTCAATATCTGTATCAATATGTAGTATCAATATAATCAATGCACACAACAGTATGTATCTGTACTTATATCATCTCCTTAGCACTAATTATTACAATCTGCATGGACTGCAAAGCAAAAGTATAATATAAAATCCCAAAAAACCCTGAAAATTTAATAAAACCAAAAAACAGGCATCACACAAGAACTGAGGAGTATACTTCATTAATGAGTATGATATCCTGATACAAAATGTCAAATAAAATTACCCAGGCGCAGGTTAGAAATAAAGATAGGACATTAGGCTTTGTATTTTTAAATTGATTTTTTCTTCTAATATTCCTGAATGATAACCCTATATACTACCTACTTAAAATTATAAGCAAATAGTTATTTTAAAAGTATGAGTAATTAGACCAAAAGCAACTCTCATACTTACCCAAAAGAAGGAACCACTACCAAGAATCAAAGCCTAGTAATTCTGTTCTTAACAGACAGGTGTTGTGTATTCTGGCATGTTACATGAAAATCACTTATGAGAAGAACAGAAAAAAAAAATTAGAAGGTAGTTTTCACTATTGAAATAGGTAAGTGATTAAGCAGATCTTCTTACACCATGAAATTGTCAGCAGACTGAATAATCACCCTAAGAGGCATCATTCTGGATGCCGACATTCTCCATGATGGAAAGGGACTGAAAGAAAAACGTACTAGTGACATTAAGAAACCAGTATGGGTCTCAGAGATCTTTTTCCAATAGTAAGGCTGAAGGAATAAACATTCTCTGGACAGAAACTAAGCTGAAGTTTGCAACTACCAAGAATGTATTAGGCCAGCAGTAAATTAGGAAACTAAAGCCCATGTCAGCCAATTTGAAAAATGGGAGGACTGAAATCAATCATTAAAGCTGCAGCAAGGTTCTAACTGTTCTAAGGTATAGGCTACCTCTGGCATATATTATCAGAGTTGACAATTCTTCCAAGAAATTCCAACATTAACTGTAATCTGAGGTCTTTTAAAAAAATAATATAAACCAGGCAGTACACTTAAATTTTGAAATATTTTCTTCTAAGAGCTGTACATTAAGATCTTATTTGTGATATAAATACATTAAATAATTAGCTATAGAACAGCCCTATTTTCAACAGTTATAACATTTTAAGCCATCTCACATTTAACCCAAGTTTTTATCAAATGTCAAAACTGAGGCCGGGTACGGTGGCTAACACCTGTAGTCCCAGCACTTTGGGAGGCCAAGAAGGGCAGATCACTTGAGTCCAGGAATTCGAGACCAATCTGGGCAACATGGTAAAACCCCATCTCCATAAAAACTACAAAAATTAGCTGGGCCTGGTGGTATGCGCCTATAGTCTCAGCTGCTCAAGAGGCTGAGAGAGGAGAATCACCTGAGCCTGGGAGATCAAAGCTGCAGTGAGCTGAGATCGTGCCACTGCACTCCCCCCTGGGTGACGGAGTGAGACCCTGTCTCAAAAAACAAAACAAAAAAAAACAAAACTGATCACTTGAGGTCCAACTTATTTTTACGGTACAGATCTTACATTCCCAAAGAGGTCTTAGTAAAGATGAAATTATAAAAAGGTGAGGATGAGAAAGAAAATAGTAAGCCAGTAAGGTCAATTTTTACGTATGTTAGGCCAGCATAATAAAAAAATGAGTGTCTTCTTCTTCTTCTTCTTCTTATTATTTTTTTGAGACAGAGTCTTGCTCTGTTGCCCAGGCTGGAGTGCAGTGGTGCAATCACGGCTTACTGCAATGTCCGCCTTCCAGGTTCAAGCAATCCTTGTGTCTCAGCCTCCTGAGTAGCTGGGATTACAGGTGTGTGTCACCCTGCCCATCTAATTTTTGTATTTTCAGTAGAGACAGGGTTTCACCATGTTGGCCAGGATGGTCTCAAACTCCCAAAGTGCTAGGATTATATGCGTGAGCCACCGCGTCTGGCCCAAAGTGTCTTATTATAACCAAGAATTTATTTGTGGAGAGAGGTAAAGAAAACTCATTTTTAGTGAAATAATTAAAACTGTATCATTCACAATCTATCTTTCAAAACGAGGTATTAAATATTTTGGCTTCTAAAATTGCCCCATATACTACATGCATGAACATGGGAATTGAACTTATTCTATTCCTAAGTTTGACAGTTCATGTTTTAATGTGATCACTAAAAATTTCCTAACTGATGACTAGGAAAAAACTTCCTGTAAAATTCCCCAATTTTAGCTGTTTCAATCTCTTCATACTAAGGGGAGAACATTATGTTTTTACTTTCTGCTCATGCACTTTTTTTATTAGAAGAAAATGGACTGAGGGCAGTAAGCAACCAAAAAGGAAGAGTAATAAGAAGCCTGATGTGTGTGAACAGTCTCAAATGCAAAGTTATGATAGAAGAGGCATAAAAAATAATGAATTTAATATATGAAAGGTAATAATGATAAAGAGCATAGGCTATAAAGCCAGACTGGACTGCCTGGGTTCAAATCCTGGCTCTTCTAACTACTAGGTAGGTAACCCTGAGCAAGTTTCGACGACCAATCTTTATCTCAATTACCTCATGTATATAATGGGGACAGTAACAGCATTTAACTCAGAGGACAATAAGGATTAAATAAATACATGTAAAATAATTCAAAACAGTATCTGGTACTCAACAAAGTGCAATAAATGTTAGTGCTATTATTATTCATCTATGCTTTCATTGCCAGCAATATTTTTTAATCTTAAAAATACTGAATAAAATAATGACCTAGCTTAGTAAATAAATTAGTAATGAGAAAATGTTGATTTCATTTAATAACAACTTTTGCAGTTTGGGATAACACTTTGCATATTTTAATTTCCCCAGCTATAAATAACTCAAATAACATGCCATCAGATGATCTGTGTTATTTTGAAGTTAACAAATAAAGCAATTTTTAAAAACGTTCTAATAAATAACTTTCACTCTCATCTTATGTTTTAAAAACAAAATGGCAAATCATCTGCATCAAATAGTTCCTACTCTTATAACATGACGATTGTTTTAAAATATATCTGCTGGAAAAAGCAACTAAAGTCCTAGAAAATAGAAATGTAATTTTAAACTATTCCAATAAAGCTGGAGGAGGAAGGGCAAAAATATATCTGCCAAACAAGCTTATAATTAATAGTTGTTTTCAGTTTTCAAAAATCCACATAGGAAGCAATTTAAGCCTGAATTGCTTAAGTCTAGATAGCTTAGGGCAATCAAAACTTGCTGTGTTGGGCTGCCCCCTACAGGCCTCAATTTACCTATTTCTTTTAAAAGGTGTGTAAGTAGGAAATATGATTCAAGTTTTACATAAACAATATTAATGCTAAAGCAGATGATTATCATTCACGCACTCACTATAGGAGGAAACAGTCTCTGAGAACCATCTACAGAGATACAGACAGAAATGAAACAATCCTTGTCCTTGAGGAATAGTTTACTGCTTACAGAGAAACTACATACATGGTGCAACATTTAAAAATAGCTCATGATATGTTGTACGATATTACATTTGCTACAGAAAAAGAACAGGGCTGAAGATCTAAGATCCAAGTTCCACTTTTGGCTCTGCCATCAAACAATAAGCTGAACAATGTACAAGTCAGTTTTGGGGAAGCTGTCTTATTCCCAAAATGAGGAGGTTAAATTAGTTAATTCTTCCAGCCTCTATGGCTCTAATATTCCACAGTTACATTTGTCAAAACAAAAGGTAGAAGGAAGTGATTCAAAAACAGACTTTGGAAAAAGAACCTCTATATGATATGAAGGGCTGGGGCAAATGTGAAGAAATCAAGGAAGACTTCTTGAGGAAGGTGACATTTGAGGTAACTTTAGAAGCACTCTGGGAGCCAAGGCTATTCCCAGGAGTTAACAGCGTAAGATAATAAAAGATCAAAGATATTTAGGGGAATAGCATGCAGTGTTATCTGCTTGCAATCTAGCTATATTTTAGGAAATATCAAATTAATATCAGTATAAAACTCAACAGACTGGAAGGAGAAAAAGCAGGTAGAAAAATCTAAGAACCACTAAAATAGTTCATCTAGGAGATAAAGGATCCACGAGCTAAGTCAGTGAAATGGCAAGAAGGGAATAAATGAAGACAGTTCTGGTCCATTAGAACTGCAACTCAACAAAAGTGATCAAAAGAGTTATTCCAAAGTACTGAGCCTGGTAACTTGAAGAAAAGTAAAGAAAGAGGAAATTGGACACTGAAACAGAAGAAGTAGATTATGTATTTGGTAGTGAATGGAAGATTTGTGGGACCAGTTAGAACCTCACAAAAAGGAACTATGTTAAGACCAGAAATATGACTAGGTGCGGTGGCTCATGCCTGTAATCCCAGCACTTTGGGAGGCCTAGGTGGGCAGATCACCTGAGGTCGAGAGTTTGAGACCAGCCTGACCAACATGGAGAAACCCTGTCTCTACTAAGAATACAAAATTAGCCAGGTATGGTGGTACATGCCTGTAATCCCAGCTACTCAGGAGGCTAGGTAGGAGAATCGCTTGAACCTGGGAGGCAGAGGTTGCAGTGAGCTGAGATTGCACCATTGCACCCCAGACTGGGCAACAAGAGTGAAACTCTGTCTCAAAAAAAAAAAAAAAAAAAAGCCAGAAAAAAAAGTGAGCTATTCACCAGATATGTCCCGCTGGTCATAAAACAAAAGAATACAGGAGGCATGACAAGCCATCATCTTTGCTGTTAAAATAACTCACAGCAAAATTATAATGATTTAAGTCAATAACATCTAATAATCCCAGCTATAATCTGCAATTTAATTTATTATGTGCCAAGCACAATAGTTTATTAAAGGTATTACATCTAATCTTCGCAATAACCCTATTTTACAGATTATAAAATGGAGGTCCAGAGATGTAAGGTGAATGAGCCAAATCACATAGCTACCTGGAATATAAACTCAGAATTGCCTAAATCAAAAGCTCTCAATCTTAACCACCTGCTATACTGATGCATGTCAAAGATTCAATTCATTCAGACTTTTCAAGGTTCTTTATTGGAAAACCTATGTAGATAAAAATTTCTAAAATAATCAAGGATATGTAACTTTTACAGAAAGCAATCATTGATCATCTATTGCAAGGCTCATGTTCTTAAGCAATATACTGAGTTGGAAGTTCCGTATTTTAGAAATAATCAGAAAGAATACATTTTTAAAAACTTAAAAAACCCTCAGTTTTTATTCTCTTTCCCAAATTTCAACAAAATCCATTTATCCAAACTTGAAGTTGAATCATTAAAGTGGTGATATCATCAGTAATGGCAGAGTGAGGACCTTGAATATACTCTCCTCCATAAAAGCAACAAGAACACAAAAATTCTCAAAATAAACTTTTTCTGAAGTCTTTCAAAGCCCCACTCTCAGAAAACTGTCATTATTTGATCTGCCACTTCCTTAGAAAAATCTCCTTCATAAGACATTATTTGACTTGACTCAGAGCTCACTCAGTGCAAACAACTTTATCGCCAGAAGAGTTTGTGGAAAAAAATCAGTGGCAATTGTTAAACATCACATCTGCCATGAGACAGCAATAATAGATGGGACAAACAAGCTAACCAAAAAATTAAAAGAAAAACCTGGGAAATAAGAAATCCAAAGGGGGTCTGAAAAGTTCTAACATATTTCTGATAATCCAGAAAGCCGTACACATGTATAGAGCTGTGTACACAGTCAAAAAACATCCATGAAGGCCCTAAACTCTCACCTACGGGAAACCCTGAGGCTCTGTTCAAGAAAAAAGTAAAATCCAGTTATAAATTGCTTGCCTTATCATCGAAGGCAATGCCCCAGCGTTCACACATAGGTCCTTGGCAAAGACTGGAAGATGTACTAGTTCTAGGCATTCAAGAAAATCTCTTCTATCATCAGATGATCACTAAATTCACCAAGCAGTAACTTCAGGGGCCAAGTGTGATAAAAAACAAAAACCTGAAAGAATTAGTTCAGGAAAGAAACTAAACAAGCAACAGCAACAACAACAAAAACAGACCTTAGGAAAGTGGGGAAGCATCTGGTTTCCAGAGGTATCCTGTTATACTATATAAAAGATTCAGGTCTCAACAACAACAAAATTACAAAGACATGCAAAGAAACAAGTATAAGTCACACATTGGGGGGAAAAAGCAGCAGAAACTGGCAATGAAAAAGACCAGATGCTGGACTTACTGGACAAAGACTTTAAGAGAGTTATTTTAAATATGCACAAAGAACTAAAAAAAAAAATTATCTAAAGAACTACAGGAAAGTATCAGGACAATCTTTCTGATCCTTCAGAAGAATCACTTTTTGTCACTACAGATTAGTTTTGTCTGTTCTTGAACTTCTTAAAAACAGAATCATAGAGTATATTCTCTTTGTATCGGCTCTTTTTACTCAACATAATGTTGTGTGAGATTTATCCATGTTGTTGTATGTATCATTCCCAAACAGAAATAGGAATTATAGAGATAAACAGGAGTTACAAAAAAGGACCAAACAGAAATTCTGGAGCTGAAAAGTACAAAAATTGAATTCACTTGAGGGGCTCAACAGCTGATTTGGGCAGTCAGAAGAATGAATCAGCAAATCTAAAGATAGATCAACTGCAAGAAAGAGAGGGAAGAAGGAAGGAAGAAAGGAAGGAAAGAAGGCTCAGAGACTCAAGAGACACCATCAAGCATACCAATATACACATAATGGGAGGCCCAGAAGAAGATGGAGAAAAAGGGTCAGACAGAATATCTGAAAAAATAATGGCCCCAAACTTCCCAAACTTGACCCCCAAAATTAATCTACACATCCAAGAAGATAAAAAAACTCTAAACAGAATAAAAGCAAAGAGATCCACACCTAGGCATATCATAATCAAATGACTGAAATATAAAGAGAGACTCTCAAACGGGCAAGGGACTTATGTACAAAACATCTTCAGATTAATAACAAATTTCTCATCAGAAATGATGTTAACAATAGGCAATGAGATGACATAAGCACTGAAAGAAGCAGAACGTCGGGGGCCAGGAATGCTGGTGGACACCTGTAATCTCAATATTTTGGGTGGCCAAGGTGGGAGGATCTCTTGAGCCCAGGAGTTGAAGACCAGCCTGGGCAGCAGAAAGAGACTCTGTCTCTACAAAGAGTAAAAAGATTGGCTGAATGTGGTGGTATGCACCTGTAGTCCCAGCTACTCAGGAGGCTAAGGTGGAAAGATCACTTGAGCCCAGGAGTTGAAGGTTGCAGTGAGCTATGACTGTGCCACTGCACTCTTGCAGTGCAAACCCTGTCTCTATAAAGAAAAAATGTCAATCAAAAACTACATGCAGAAGAGCTGCACTTCAAAAAATGATCAGTACGTTGAAGCTCTGAAGGTGCTTAAGACTGTAGATCAACACCATAGAAAATAATTTAGTATTTAGGAATATAAGAAAATAAAGACAGCCTTGTTCGATAACTACACATAATACTGTCACTGTTCTTGCACTTTTCTGGTTATTGTCAAGCTATGAGCACAAACTGATGACTGAAATACAGAATAGGATATAAAATCTTATCAGGTAAAATTAGGCAAACAATTACTAGTTGTAATTCAACTTGAAGGAGAAAGGAACCAACTCAAACCAGGCATAAAAAAGCTTAAGGTAAAACAAACAGGGAAATAAAACAACTCAGAACCTAAGTATATCATAAGAACCTAATCTAACAAGAAGGAAGGGCTTAAACCAACTATTTTACAGCTTGGGTACAATTATCCCACAAAAAAATTTCAGGAGTTTCCCCAGTCCATAAACTATTTGGTTACTAGAAAATAGCTTTATTGGGCTACCCTCTTTGGGTCCCCTCCCTTTGTAAGGGAGCTGTTTTCACTCTATTATATCTTGCAACTGCACTCCTCTGGTCCGTGTTTGTTACGGCTTGAGCTAAGCTTTTGCTCGCCCTTCACCACTGCTGTTTGCCGGCGTCGCAGACCCCGCCACTGACTTCCATCCCTCTGGATTCGGCAGGGTGTCCGCTGTGCTCCTGATCCAGTGAGGCACCCATTGCCCCTCCCGATCGGGCTAAAGCCATGCCATTGTTCCTGCATGGCTAAGTGTCCGGTCGTCCTAATCAAGCTCAACATTAGTCACTGGGTTCCATGGTTCTCTTCTGTGACCCACGGCTTCTAATAGAGCTATAACACTCACCGCATGGCCCAAGATTCCATTCCTTGGAATCTGTGAGGCCAAGAACCCCAGGTCAGAGAACATGAGACTTGCCACCATCTTAGAAGCGGCCCGCCACCATCTTGGGAGCTCTGGGAGCAAGGACCCCCGGTAACAATTTGGCAACCACAAAGGGACCTGAACCCACAACCATGAAGGGATCTCCAAAGTGGTGAGTAATATTGGACCACTTTCGCTTGTTCTTCTGTCCTATCCTTCCTTAGAATTGGAGGAAAATACCGGGCAACTGTCAGCCATTTAAAAACGATTAGTGTGGCCGCCAGAAAAGTCGACTCAGGTGTGAGGCTATCTGGGGAAGGGCTTTCTAACAATCCCCAACTCTTCTGGGTTGGGAACGTTGGTCTGCCTGGAGCCAGCTTCCACTTTCCATTTTCCTGGGGATGCCGAGGGCCGACTAGAGGCAGAAACCTGTCGTCCCGAACTCCTAGCATGAGCCAGTTGAGATTATGGTGCAGCCAGAAGTCTCTGCTCCAACAGTTGCCCATGTGTGCGCCCTACCTTTCCTTCTGACCCATACCTCCCGGGTCCCGACCACGACAATCTTGAAAGTGCAGCCCCAAAATTCTCCTTACCTCTGAATCTACTTCCTCAGATCCCTGCTTCCTAGGTACTAATGGTTCAGACTTTCATTTCCTCTAGCAAGTTGTATCTCCAAAGGGATCCAAGGAAGCTCTATGCTGCGTCCTTAGGCATCTAGGCTATAAACCCAGGGAGTCTCGTCTCTGGTGACCCTCCCGATTTAGGTATATAGCTCTCGACATGGGCAGTTATGTGGGACCTGTTCCCCACCACCCTTGCCAGGGTCCCAAGTTTGTAAATGGCTAAGAGAGGAAAGAGAGAGAGACAGAGAGAGAGAGAGACAGAGACAGAGAGGAGGAGAGAGACAAAGAGGAGAAACAGGCAGAGAGACAAAGAGGGAGTCAGAGAAAGAAAGAAATAGTAAAAAAAAAAAAAAACAAAAAAAACAAAAAAAAAAACAGTGTGCCCTATTCCTGTAAAAGTCAGGGTAAATTTAAAACCTATAATTGATAATTGATGGTCTTCTCCCTGACCATATAACACTCCAATATTACGTTGTCAGTGTAAACAAGGGCGTAGCCTGAAAACACTGAGACCACTGACAACCCATTGCCTTCCTATCAAAAATCCTTAACCCAGTGACCCGCGGATGGCCCAGATGCATTCAATCTGTAGCAGCAACTGCTTTGCTAACAGAAAAAAGTAGAAAAGTAACTTTTAGAGGAAACCTCATTGTAAGTACACCTCACCAGTTCAGAATTATTCTAAGTCAAAAAAGCAAAAAGGTAGCTTACTAACTCAAAAATCTTAAAGTATGGGGCTATTCTGTTAGAAAAAGGTAATTTAACACTAACCCCTGATAATTCCCTTAACCAAGCAGATTTCCTTACAGGGGATTTAAATCTTAATTACTATACAAAGGTCCGACCAGACCTAGGAGGAACTCCCTTCAGGACAGGACGATAGATGGTTCCTCCCAGATGATTGGGGTAAAAACCACAGTGGGTATTCAGTAATTGATAGGGAGACTCTTGTGGAAGCAGAGTTATAAAAATTGCCTAATAATTGGTCTTCTCAAATCCGCGAGCTGTTTGCAGTCAGCCAAGCCTTAAAGTACTTACAGAATCAAAAAGAGACTGTAAAGTACTTACAGTCTCAATCCTGACTCAAAAGGTTACCTACACCCTCTCTGAAACAAATTTGCATAGGAACTGTTGTTTATGGAAATGCATCTTGATGGGGCAGCTGGGTTGTTATGAAATACTCAGGGACCCAGCCCCGCTCTAGGACTCTCCCCTGAGCACAAAGGCAATGTTAGGAGTGCTGGTAAAGGACCACTAGAATCCAGCAGCCCAGACCCCTTTCTTTGTGGTCAAGAAAGGCGGGAAAGGGGGTGAGGAGTGCTACATTGGTGAGCGTAACTAATCCGATAAGTAGAGGTCCTTGGGTAGTTACGCACCTTGGAAAGAAATAAGCATTAGGACCATAGAGGACGCTGTAGGACTAATATTCACTGGAAAATGACTAGGGGTGCTGGCATCCCTATGTTCTTTCTTCAGATTGGAAACGTTCCCCCCAAGGTAAAAACGCCCCTAACATGTATTCTGGAGAACTGGGACCAATTTGACTCTCAGATGCTAAGAAAAAAATGACTTATATTATTCTGCAGTACCGCCTGGCCATGATATCCTCTTCAAGGGGGAGAAACCTGGCCTCCTGAGGGAAGTATAAATTGTAACACCATCTTACAGCTAGACCTCTTTTGTAGAAAAGAAGTCAGATGGAGTGAAGTGCCATATGTACAAACTGTCTTTTCATTAAGAGACAACTTGCCATTATGTAAAAAGTGTGATTTATGTCCTACAGGAAGCCCTCAGAGTCTACCTCCCTACCCCGGTGTCCCCCGGACTCCTTCCCCAACTAATAAGGACCCCCCTTCAACCCAAACGGTCCAAAAGGAGATAGACAAAGGGGTAAAGAATAAACCAAAGAGTGCCAATATCCCCTGATTATGCCCCCTCCAAATGGTGGGAGGAGGAGAATTCGGCCCAGTCAGAGTGCATGTACCTTTTTCTCTCTCAGACTTAAAGCAAATTAAAATAGACGTAGGTAAACTCTCAGATAACCCTGATGGCTATATTGATGTTTTACAAGGGTTAGGACAATCCTTTGATCTGACATGGAGCTATATAATGTTACTGCTAAATCAGACACTAACCCTAAATGAGAGAAGTCCTGCCATAACTGCAACCCGAGTTTGGCTATCTCTGGTATCTCAGTCAGGTCAATGATAGGATGACAACAGAGGAAAGAGAATGATTCCCCACAGGCCAGCAGGCAGTTCCCAGTGTAGACCCTCACTGGGACACAGAATCAGAAGATGGAGATTGGTGCCACAGACATTTGCTAACTTGCATGAAAGGACTAAGGAAAACTAGGAGGAAGTCTATGAATTATTCAATGATGTCCACTATAACACAGGGAAAGGAAGAAAATCCTACTGCCTTTCTGGAGAGACTAAGGGAGGCACTGAGGAAGCACACCTCTCTGTCACCTGACTCTATTGAAGGCCAATTAATCTTAAAGGATAAGTTTATCACTCAGTCAGCTGCAGACATTAGAAAAAAACTTCAAAACTCTGCCGTAGGCCCAGAGCAAAACTTAGAAACCCTATTGAACCTGGCAACCTCGGTTTTTTATAATAGAGATCAGGAGGAGCAGGCGGAACGGGACAAACAGGATAAAGAAAAGGCCACCGCGCGACAGAGTGAGACTCCGTCTCAAAAAAAAAAAAAAAAAGCCACCGCTTTACTCATGGCCCTCAGCAAGCGGACTTTGGAGGCTCTGGAAAAGGGAAAAGCTGGGCAAATTGAATGCTTAATAGGGCTTGCTTCCTGTGAGGTCTACAAGGACACTTTAAAAAAGATTGTCCAAATAGAAATAAGCCACTAGCTCGTCTACACCCCTTACATGAAGGAATCACTGGAAGGCCCACTGCCCCAGGGAACGAAGGTCCTTTGAGTTAGAAAACACTAACCAGATGATCCAGCCCCAGGACTGAGGGTGCCCGGGGCAAGTGCCAGCCCATGCCATCACCTTCACGAAGCCCCAGGTATGCTTGACCATTGAGGGCCAGGAGGTTAACTGTCTCCTGGACACTGGCACGGCCTTCTCCATCTTATTCTCCTGTCCTAGACAACTGCCCTCCAGATCTGTCACTAACCGAGGGGTCCTAGGACAGCCAGTCACTAGATACTTCTCCCAGCCACTAAGTTGTGACTGGGGAACTTTCACATGTTTTTCTAATTACGCCCGAAAGCCCCACTCCCTTGTTAGGGAGAGACATTCTAGCAAAAGCAGGGGCCATTATACACCTGAACATAGGAGAAGGAACACCTGTTTGTTGTCCCCTGCTTGAGGAAGGAATTAGTCCTGAAGTCCAGGCAACAGAAGGACAATATGGATGAGCAAAGAATGCCCATCCTGTTCAAGTTAAACTAAAGGATTCCGCTGCCTTTCCCTATCAAAGGCAGTACCCCCTCAGACCCGAGGCCCAACAAGGACTCCAAAGGATTAAGGACCTAAAAGCCCAAGGCCTAGTAAAAGCATGCAATAGCCCCTGCAATACTCCAATTTTAGGAGTACAGAAACCCAATGGACAGTGGAGGTTAGTGCAAGATCTCAGGATTATCAATGAGGTCACTGTCCCTCTATACCCAGTTGTACCTAATCCTTATACTCTGCTTTCCCAAATACTAGAGGAAGCAGAGTGGTTTACAGTCCTGGATCTTAAGGATGCCTTTTTCTGCATCCCTATACATCCTGACTCTCAATGCTTGTTTGCCTTTGAAGATCCTTTGAACCCAACGTCTCAACTCACCTGGACTGTTTTACCCCAAGGGTTCAGAGATAGCCTCCATCTATTTGGCCAGGCATTAGCCCAAGACTTGAGCCAGTTCTCATACCTGGACACTCTTGTCCTTTGGTACATGGATGATTTACTTCTAGCCGCCCATTCAGAAACCTTGTGCCATCAAGCCACCCAAGCGCTCTTAAATTTCCTGGCTACCTGTGGCTACAAGGCTTCCAAACCAAAGGCTCAGCTCTGCTCACAGCAGGTTAAATACTTAGGGCTAAAATTATCCAAAGGCACCAGGGCCCTCAGTGATGAATGTACCCAGCCTATTCTGGCTTATCCTCATCCCAAAACCCTAAGGCAACTAAGAGGATTCCTTGGCATAACAGGTTTCTGCCGAATATGGATTCCCAGGTACGGCGACATAGCCAGACTATTATATACGCTAAGGAAACTCAGAAAGCCAATACCCATTTAGTAAGATGGACACCTGAAGCAGAAGCGGCTTTCCAGGCCCTAACCCAAGTCCCAGTGTTTAGCTTCCCAACAGGGTAAGACTTTATATGTCACAGAAAAAACAGGAATAGCTCTAGGAGTCCTTACACAGGTCGATAAGCTTGTAACCCGTGGCATACCTGAGTAAGGAAATTGACACAGTGGCAAAGGGTTGGCCACGTTTAAGGGTAGTGGCGGCAGTAGCCGTCTTAGTATCTGAAGTAGTTAAAATAATACAAGGAAGAGATCTTACTGTGTGGACATCTCATGATGTGAACGGCATACTCACTGCTAAAACAGACTTGTGGCTGTCAGACAATCATGAGGAAAGTAACTAAAATTGTAAATCCCTATGGCCCTCCCTTACCATATTTTTCTCTTTATTGTTCTCTTACTCCCTTTCACTCTCACTGCACCCCCTCCATGCCGCTGTACTACCAGTAGCTCCCCTTACCAAGAGCTTCTATGGAGAATGTGGCTTCCCGGAAATATTAATGCCCCATCGTATAGGAGTTTATCTAAGGGAAACCCCACCTTCACTGCACACACCCATATCCCCCGCAACTGCTATGCCTCTGCCACTCCTTGCATGCATGCAAATACTCATTACTGGACAGGGAAAATGATTAATCCTAGTTGTCCTGGGGGCTTGGAGCCACTGTCTGTTGGACTTACTTCACCCATACCAGTATGTCTGATGGGGGTGGAGTTCAAGATCAGGCAAGAGAAAAACACGTAAAGGAAGTAATCTCCCAGCTGACCTGAGTACATGGTGCCCCTAACCCCTACAAAGGACTAGATCTCTCAAAACAACATGAAACCCTCCATACCCATAGTTGCCTGGTAAGCCTCTTTAATACCACCCTCACTGGGCTCGATGAGGTCTTGCCCCAAAACCCTACTAACTGTTGGATGTGCCTCCCCCTGCACTTCAGGCCTACATTTCAATTCCTGTACCTGCACAATGGAACAACTTCAGGACAGAAATAAACAGCACTTCCGTTTTAGTAGGATCTCTTGTTTCCAATCTGGAAATAACCCATACCTCAAACCTCACCTGTGTAAAATTTAGCAATACTACAGACACAACCAACTCCCAGTGCATCAGGTGGGTAATTCCTCCCACACAAATGGTCTGCCTACCCTCAGGGATATTTTTTGTCTGTGGTACCTTAGCCTACTGTCGTTTGAATGGCTCTTCAGAATCTATGTGCTTCCCCGCATTCTTAGTGCCCCCTATAACCACTTACACTGAACAAGATTTATACAATTGTGTCGTACCTAAGCTCCGCAACGAAAGAGTACCCATTCTTCCTTTTGTTATTGGAGCAGGAGTGCTAGGTGGACTAGGTACTGGCACTGGTGGTATCACAACCTCTACTCAGTTCTACTACAAACTATCTCAAGAACTAAATGGTGACATGCAACAAGTCGCCGACTCCCTGGTCAACCTTGCAAGATCAACTTAACTTCCTAGCAGCAGTAGTCCTTCAAAATTGAAGAGCTTCAGACTTGCTAACCTCTGAAAGAGGGGGAACCTGTTTATTTGTAGGGGAAGAATGTTGTTATGTTAATCAACCTGGAATCGTCACCGAGAAACTTAAATTCGAGATCGAATACAATGTAGAGCAGAGAACTTCAAAATACCAGACCCTGGGGCCTCCTCAGCCAGTGGATGCCCTGGATTCCACCCTTCTTAGGACCTCTAGCAGTTATAATATTGTTACTCCTCTTTGGACTCTGTATCTTTAACCTCCTTGCTAAGTTTGTCTCTTCCAGAATCGAAGCTATAAAACTACAAATGTTCTTCAAATGGAGCCTCAGATGCAGTCCATGACTAAGATCTACCGCGGACCCCTGGACCGGCCTGCTAGTTCATGCTCTGATGTTGATGACATTGAAGGCACCCCTCCTGAGGAAATCTCAACTGCACGACCCCTACTATGCCCCAGTTCAGCAGGAAGCAGTTAGAGCGGTTGTCGGCCAACCTCTCCAACAGCACTTGGGTTTTCCTGTTGAGAGGGGGGACTGAGAGACAGGACTAGCTGGATTTCCTAGGCCGACTAAGAATTCCTAAGCCTAGCTGGGAAGGAGACTGCACCCACCTTTAAACACTGGGCTTGCAACTTAGCTCACACTGGACCAATCGGGTAGTAAAGACAGCTCACTAAAATGCTAATTAGGCAAAAAGAGGAGGTAAAGAAATAACCAATCATCTATCACCTGAGAGCACAGCGGGAGGGACAATGATCAGGATATAAACTCAGGCATTCGAGCCAGTTAATGGCTACCTTCTTTGGGTCCCCTTCCTTTATATGGGAGCTCTGTTTTCACTCTACTAAATCTTGCAACAGCCAAAAAAAAAAAAAAAAAAAAAAAAAAAAAAAAAAAAAAAAAAAAAAAAGCTTCATTGAAGAATAAATTAATACAATAAAATGAATACATTTTAAGTATATAGTTCAAACTGTAACAGTGTTACAGTTTCAAGAGGACCCCTTCAACAAGATATTGGATGTTTCCATCATGCCCTAAAGTTCCTTCTTGTCCCTTACTGGTTGGGTCCATCTCTACTCCACCCTCCTGATCTGGCCCAGACCTGGGCCTTAGAAGAATCATTTTTTTGTCACTACATATTAGCTTTGTCTGTTCTAGAACTTCTTAAAAACAGAATCATAGAGTATATTCTCTTTGTATTGGCTCTTTTGATTCAATGTAAAACACTGTTCTGCAACATTTATCCATATTGTTGCATGTATCGTTCCCTTTAATCCTGAATAGTATGCTGTTTTAGGAATATAATGCAATTGTTTATTCATTTACCTGCTGACAGACATCTGAGCTATTATGATGGATATTATGAATAATTCTGCTATGAAAACTTGTGTACAATGTTCTCTCGGACATATATTTTCATTTTTCTTGAGTGGAGCTGTTGGAACTGTTGGATCAGAAAGTATATGTTTAATTTTAAAAGAAACTGGTAAACTCTTGTCTAAAGTGATTTCTACCATTTTACACTCCTACTAATAATGTATGAGAGTTACATTTGCTCCATAGCCTTTTTAGTACTTTGTTAATCTTTTTAGTACTGTCAACTTTTTTAATTTATCCAATCTAGGGAATGTGAAGCAGTATCTCACTGTTATTTTCATTTTCCTGATGAGTAACAATATTGTGTATCTTTTCATGTGCTTATTAGCCATTCCTATATCTTTTGCGAAATAGTTAACTGAAATTTGTAACCGAAGATGCTTTCCTGAACTTCAGGTAGTAAGCCTATTCCCCTCAAGTGAATAAACTACAGTCTTGGAATGAAAAATTAAACACAGTGGGGACATTTTTTGTATAAGTTGCTTTACTCTGTGTATGTCTGGTTTGCTTAGTCTATTATTATAATCCCCATGAAAGCAAACACAGTGCTTATTTCACTAATGAGTATCACAAGCACATAGAACTGTGCTTACCCAAAGCATGAATTCAATTAATATGTTATGTATGCATGCACATACATGTACATGCATGTACATCTACACACACATATAAACATATATTAATTTTTTGACCCACAAATCTAAGAAAACTAATTCTTGAGCCTTTGGTTTGAAGAATTCTCAAATTATTAATATATCTTTATGTTCCACTCCACATCCACTGTACCTGAGATAGTCCTACTGTTCTACTTTGGTAAATTGGGCAAATTTAATTTTTTAAATAATTAAGATTCCAACTAATTTTAAAACATAATTTGAAAGTTAACAATGAAATACATTACATAAAAAGAAAATTTTAAATAAAAGCAAAACTAAACCCAATGAAAGAAAAGAAAGCTGGGATCTATTTCTTTAATCCTTTAAAATTCAAATCACACAGTGCTCCAATGAAATCTTCATTAATTGAACCAACCCATGCCTATGAAATATCTCATATGCAACTGCTAAAACCTCAATAAACATATTCATCTTCTTGCAAAAAAGATATTTCTTTATAATATGCACATGCAGCATATACTATTTTGAAGCTGATTTGTACTTTAGTCCTTGTTCCACTGCTTACTGGCTGGCTGTCCTTTGTCTGGTCATTGACCTCCAACTTAAAAAATAATACTTGCCTTGTCTATCCCACAGAAGTGTTATGAAAGTCAAACAAGGTAGTGTAAAGGTATTTTACAAGATATACAGTGCTATAATACAGATTTTTTAAATTACTCTACATCCCATAATACTGTTGTACAACTTTAGAGCAATAGTAGAAAATAACAATTATTGCCTAACTGAACCAGCCCAGAATTCCACAAAAAGAATGTATGATATGAACATTACAGTACATCATATTATGAGCCCCAAATAATCACCGCTTATATAGTTGGTTAGGATTTCCTTAGTTTGTTCATATAGTTTATGTATTTATGCAGTCCCTATTTCGTGAGAGGCATTGTGAGGAGCATAAAGACAGAAGCACAGTACAGAGCCTTAGCTTCTCTACATTTACTAAAGAACACTTCTCCTTGGGTATTTAACCAATATTTAAAGTATTCTGGGAAGAAATGACATTAACTTCATATACTGACCTTAGATTACTATCATTACAAAAAGATGTATGAGTGATCTGTCTTTAACATACCAGTATTTATCTTCTTATAACTTTTGTCTTTACTTGAATCAGAAGTGAAGTCCTTTTAAGCACTAAGCATCCATTCCATACTTTGTCTTTACATATGAGATAAAAATCATATTTTTAACAATTTTATTTATTTTTATTTTTTATTTTTGTGACACGGAGTCTTGCTCTGTAACCCAGGCTGGAGTGCAGTAGCGTGATCTTGGTTTACCACAACCTCCACCTCCCCCTCCCAGGTTCAAGTGAACAAATCATACTTTTAAGCACAGATTCTCAACATGTATCTTAGCATGCTACTGCCATAACTAGGGTGTGAATTAAGTATTAAAGATAGCTTACCCCAAATATTACTATAATATAAATCTCTAAATGAAAAAGAACATATTAACAACTATACTTGGATGGGATTCTGGGAGTTAATCCATCCCTCTCTCCCCTTTCCTCCAAATTCCATCTATTAACACACCAGCTCGCCTGAGCTAAGCAGCTGCTGAGGCTGGGGAAGGGTGTACATGGAGAAAGCTAGAACCTCTGCAATGTTTTCTTCCCTGGGAGGAACTAGCAGCCATACGAAAATAAAAAGCTGAATGAAAGGCTGAATCCTTTCTATTCCTGGGGCAGACAGATAGAAGACTAGGGAACAAAGAGAATTCTACCAAGAGCCCTGCCAGATATTGATACCTTTGAAACTGAGAAAATATCTGGAATATGAAATACAAATGCTAAATAAGTATCTTTGAAATGGGGGGAAACAATAAAGGCTCTTGATGAGTAAAATGGGTAGTATTTTTTAATAACCTGATAATGAGTTTCAGGAAAAGGGAAGGTCAACGTTATGGAATGAAAACACAGAAGTACCATATTTAAAAGGATTAAAAAAAGTGGTGGGGGAGGATCCAGTAACTTCATCAAACTAGCAAATGATTTAGTATCATTTCTAATTTAAAACTCTAGAAGGAGATCACTTAGATCTGATAAAGACTACGTTATAATTCTAACTGATGAAACACGTAAACCATATTAATTAATACCAGAAAACAAACACAGAAAAGTCTACTAGAACCATCATTATTCAGAACAGTCTTGGTAATGCAATAGTGTAAGAGCAATGCAATAAAGCAAGAAAAAAAAAGTTTGTAAAAACACAGTAGGATGAGATTTTTCTTTGTTTTTCCAATGCCATAAATAACTAGAAATGGAAACAAAATAAAGGAAAACAAAATCTACATAACACCTGGAAATAAATTAAAAAGAAAAATGGTCTATTTGAAGAAAACCTTAAAATCTATGCAGAACATAAAACGAAATCTGAATAAAAAGAAAGATCATGTTCTTGTCTGGGAAGACTTTATACTATAAGAAAGTGAATTATAACAAAATTTAAATCAAAATTTAATGTATTTCCACCTCTAATCAGACAGGACACTATGAGGAACTGAATAAGTGATTTTAAAAGTCATGAAAAATTAATGACTGAGAATACCCATGAAAAGTATGAAAAAAGGAGAAGGAATGAATTGCTCCAACAGATATCAGAATGCTAAAATTAAATAAAATATTACTGGCATAAGAAAATACATATACTGATGGAATGAATAAAGAATCCAGAATTAGATTCTAGTAGTCAAACTACTTTACTATAAAGCAGGGGTGGCATATTCATCCAGCGGGAAAAGGACAGCTTAGATCACGAGTCAGTAAACTATGGCCCACTGGCCAAATTGTGGCCTCTGCCTATCTTTGCAAATAAAGTTTTACCGGGACAAAGCCAAGCCTATCATTTGTAAATTGTCTATAAATATTTTCATGTTACAGAATCACACAGTTTCAACAGAGACCATCTTGTCTACAAAGCTGAAAATATCTACTATCTGGCCCTTGAAGAAAGTTTGCCAACCCTTAGTGTATATAATAAATGATCAGCTGTCTCGTAGACACCTATCTCACACAATACATTGTGGGAAAGAACCTTTTTTTTGAGATGGGGTCTTGCTCTGTTGACCAAGTTGGAGTGTAGTGGCATGATCATGGCTCACTGCAGCCTCAACCTCCCAGGTTCAAGTAATACTCCTACCACAGAATCCTGAATAGCTGGGACTACAGGTGTGTGCCACCATGCCTGGCTAAGGGGCCTTTTTAACAAAGAAAGAAATCCATATACTTCTAAGAAAAAGAAGGGCATATTTGATATATAAAGATTTATTTTTACATAAAGATACCACAAAAATCAAGATGAATTATAGTTATGATATTTTGCAATGTGTTTGACAGTAAAAACATAATATATATAAAAATTATTTTACAAAACAAAAAGATAACAAGAAGAAAAAATAGGCAAAACAAAATAGAACGCAATTTACAGAAAACCAAGTCCAAATGGTCAACAAAGATAAACAGATTTATAAACTTACTAAGTGTGAATTATTAGTTGAAGTAAAAATCTCTCTCTATACCCACAATATTACTAAAAATCAGAGTTATAATGCCCTATTGCTGGTGGAGATGTAAGGGGAGAAGCATGCTCTCATATACTGTTGGTGAAAATTTAACACATTTTTGAAAAGTAAGCTGGCAACTGTTTTTTAAATCTCTACCTTTTGATGCAAAAATTCGTTCTTGGGTATCTATTCCATACCTAAAAAAAAATACATATATAATGCCATTTGCTGTCGTACTGTTTATAACGGTAAAAACTAGAAAAAAAAACTTGATAGCAAATACTGAACAAATGACAGAGCATCTACAGACTAAACATAATGCAGCCACTAAAAAAGAATAAATTAGGCTGGGTGCGGTGGCTCATGCCTGTAATCCCAGCACTTTGGGAGGCCAAAGCAGGCAGATCACTTGAGGCCAGGAGTTTGAGACCAGCCTGGCCAACATGGTGAAACCCCATCTCTACTAAAAATACAAAAATTAGTCGGGCATATTGGTGGGCACCTGTAATCCCAGCTACTCAGGAGGCTGAGGCAGGAGAATCACTTGAACCCGGGAGACAGAGGTTGCAGTAAGCCAAGATCATGCCACCGCACTCCAGCCCAGGTGACAGAACAAGACTCTGTCTCAAAAAAAAGAACAAATTAAACCCTACAACTCATTAAAAAAATACCCAAACCCAATTCAAAAATGGGCAAAGGACTTGAATAGACATTTCTCCAAGGATGATAAACAAGCACATGAAAAGATGCTGAGCACTATTCATTAGTGATTACACCCCACATGCATTAGGCTAGTATGAAAAACAGAAAATAATAAATATTGGCGAAAATGTGAAAAACTGAAACCCTTGTGCACTGTTGGTGGGGATGTAAAGTGGTACAGCTACTATGGAAAACAGTATGGCTGTTCCTCAAGAAAATAAAAATAAAATTATCTTATGATAGGAATATCCACTTCTGGGTAAATATCCCAAAGAACTGAAAATAGGGTGTACACCCATTTCAACATTTACATGTCAACTCAACCCACGATGCCCAGATATTTGTTCAAATATTCTTCTGGATGCATATATATATATATGTGTGTGTATATATATATTTTTTTTGGCTGAGGTTAACATTTAAATTGGTAGATTCTGAGTAAAGCAGATTACCCTCCACAATGTAGGTGAGCCTCATCTATTCAGTTGAAGGTCTTACAGAAAGAGACTTACCTCCCTTGAGCAAGAAATTCAGCCAACAGACTGCCTTTGGACTCAACTGCAACTCTTCCTTGAGTTGACAGCCCAGCCAATCACCCTGGCTTGGTGAGTCCAGGGTCTGATGGGGTAGGCTGTAGACTCAAGGAGAGCTGCCAAAACCAGGTAAGCCAATTCATTAAAATAAATCTCTCTCTAGAGAACACACACACACTACCACTACCACCACCACCACCACCACCACCACCACCACCACCACGATGGTTCTGTTTCTCTGGAGAATGCTAATACACCTCTGTTCATGGCAGCATTATTCACAATAGCCCAAAGGTGGAAGCAACTCCAGCAGATGAATGGATATGCAAAATGTGGTATGTATATACAATGGGATATTATTAAGCCTTTAAAAAGAAGAAATTACACACACACACACACACACACACACACACACACACACACACACACACATATATTTATAGAAGACAGGGTTTCACCATGTTGTCCAGGATGGTCTCGAACTCCTGGGCTCAAGCAAACCGCCTGCCTCAGTCTTCCAAAGTGCTGAGATTACATGTGCGAGCCACCACACCCAGCCAAAAAAAGGACATTCTGACACATAACACAATATAGGTAAACAATGAGGACATACGCTATGTGAAATAAGCCTGTCACAAAAAGGCAATTAGTGTATGATTCCTCTTGTATGAGGTACCTATGGAAGTCAAATCCATAAAGTAGAATGGGGAAACAGAGAGTTGTTTAATGGGTATAGAGTTTGTTTTGCAAGAAGAAAAGGGTTTTGGAGAATGAATGTACAACAATGTGAACATAATTAACACTACTGAAAATGGTTAAGATTACACATTTTATGTTATATTTATTTTACCATGACTAAAAACTAAAACAAAATAATATTAAGGAAAAATACTATAAATAACAACAACAACAAAAAAACACCTTAAGCAACTTACATTCAGCTGGAAAACAGAATATGTATATTCTATTACACTAGAGATATATCTGCAGTTCAAAATGTATTACAAATTATGTTGTCTATCTTTTTGAAATGACTGAAAAACTAAATTAAAAGCAATAATATTCAGTTTACTAACCGGTAAGTCCTTCTTTCATGGTTCCTGACTTTTTTGTAAGATGTTATTGCAAGATACCTACTAAAATGGAAAACAACTGAAAAAGCAGAATATAATTTCTTATCAACATCGCTAAAACCCTGGAGGGGAGGAATCCTAACAAACATGGCCATAATTTGCCACCTATTTCTATTGTCCTCACTTTTCAAAATCCATAAATCAACATTTCTGGAAACAAAACAGAGTCTAAAATTTGGCTCCTTCTTCAGTTTAGAAGGTACCAAGTTAATCCCTGACATCCTAGTTTCCATTTTCAAAAATGTACTTTTTCTCCCCCCCAAACCGTTAAGTATCTAGATTCTTAAATACTTTTAGCACATGACATAGAAGTTAAATAGATTTGCTTAACCAAAATAGCTAGTAAACTTCCGAAAAGAATTAAAATATTAATGGCGCTTTAATGATACAAATGAACAACTTTACACTGAGATAATCTATGGGAAAGGAAGCAGAATTCTGGGGATTATGAAGTAAACAAAATGAAGTTCAAATTCGACTTTATTTTACTTTTCTATAACTAATGAACAACTTCTTCCAAAGACAAGTGGGAAATACAAAAATTAGCCGGGCGTGGCACATGCCTGTAGTGCCAGTTACTTGGAAGGCTGAAGTGGGTGGATTGCTTGAGCCAGGAAGGCAGAGGCTGTAGTGAGCTGAGATCACATCATTGCACTCAAGCCTGGGTGACAGAGCAAGACCCTCTCTGGAAAAAAATAAAATTAAATTTAAAAAAAAAAAAAAAAAAGGCTGGGCGCAGTGGCTCACGCTTGTAATTCCAGCACTTTGGGAGGTGCACTGAGGCAGGTGGCTCACCTGAGGTCAGGAGTTCGAGACCAGCTGGGCAACATGGTGAAATCCCATCTCTACTAAAAATACAAAAATTAGCCAGGTATGGTGGTGGACGCTTGTAATCCTAGCTACTCGGGAGGCTGAGGCAGGAGAATCGCTTGAACCTGGAGGTGGAGGTTTCAGTGAGCCAAGATTGCACCACTGCACTCCAGCCTGGGCAACAGAGCGAGATTCCATCTCAAAATAAATAAATAAATAAATAAATAAATAAATAAATAAATAAATAAATAAAATATAAAAAATAAAGACAAGTAGGAACCATTTTTTTCTTTCTTTCTTTCTTTTTTTTTTTTTTTAGATAGGGTATCTTTCTGTTGCCCAGGCTGGAGTGTAGTGGCGTGATCAAGGCTCACTGCAACCTTGACATCTCAAACACAAGTGATTCTCCCACCTCAGGCTCTCAAGTGGCTGGGACTATAGGTGCATACCATCCCATCCGGCTCATTAAAAAAATTTTTTTTCTAGAGTTGGGGTCTCACTGTGTTGTATCCAGGCTGGTCTCATTTTAACTTTACAGGAAAACAAGATTGTTTATCAGCTTCTCGTTTTTCTAAAACTAAAAATAACATTGCTAGGTTGTTTCTATGAAGATTCTCTAAATTTATTTATAACCTTAAGAATAACATGTAGAACAAAGTAGGAGACTGAATGATCTCTGTTGAATAAATATGAATGGATATTCAGATAATTAAAAATCTCTTAGGATCTCCCATTCTTTATAGGATACAGAGAAAACTCGTTAATATGGTCTTTCACCTTTGCAGCCTCATCCCAACTCTGTGCTCAAGACGAACAGGTTGTCCTCATACTTACAATGTCCCCTTTGCCTACAAAGCTCTTCTCATGACTCTTTGCCTATCTTAAGTTCACCTTTCCTGTCTGTCAAATCTCTGGGGATGCAACATATCCTCAAGGCAGCCTTCTCTCCTCCCAAACTAGAACAAATTCTTCCTGGGGCATTAGGCTTTTATTGCACTGTATATCTCTTCTTCACAGCAATCACAGTTCCAATGTTATATTTGTATTCTTAGTTGATTTGTTGATTTGTTTCTTTCCACCTTTAGACTATAACCTTTCTAAGGGGTGATACATAATATCGATCATCAGTTGTATCCCTTGTGCATAGCATAGGGCATGGCAGGCAAATATATGTGTAAATAAACTTGCTGAATGAATCAATGAGACACATTTTTTTGTACCCAAAGTACAATGGCAGGATAACATTTATCAATCTATTGCTTCTTGAAAAACAGATATGATGTGCCCAATTTTCACTTTACATCTCAAATGCCAATGCCTAAGGACCTCACAGTCATTTAACAAATATTTTTGACAAATGCCTTCATTAATCACCACCTGTTTACAACTGCTAACTAACATTTTGGTTACATTCAGTAACATTTTCTGCCGTTAATGTCATCTCTAGAATACTGGCTAATATGAAGCACCTGGACTTCAGGAACACAAACCTGAAACTCACACACCAAACTAAACTGTTATGTAAATGACAGAAATGACACATTTTGGTCTGCAACATCTCTAGATGGCTTTTGGACCAATTTAACTTTTACCACTAAAATTCTGTCACCTGACTATAGACATTTTGAGCTCATGATAAATGAATTACAGATGAAAAACATACAGTTTGATGACAATCTTTACAAAAGTCAATCTTCAAAGAATACCACCAGTCACAGGTATTCTAGGCTCCTATCAGCTTATTTGGTCTGAGCAGACTTCACTTTTTGTGATAATTACGTTCTGAAAATTCTATAAACTTAATTATTATAAACAAGTCATACTTTGCACATAAATCAGGCCTGGGTCTGGATTCTAGTTCTTCCATTTTTCATTTATTCACTGAAGCAAGCGACTTAAAATTCCTGAGCCTCAGTTTTCTCACATGTAAAATCAGATAATGATTCCTACATCCTAAGATGGTTTTGAGGCTTCAACAAGATAAAATGGGCCTCACTCAAGCATGCTCAGTACTCTGTCTCTCTCTTCTCTGGTTATACAGAAATTCTATTAGGATTCTGCAAAGTAAAACAAACATTTCAGTAAAAATTAGCCCTTTATTTATTAATAAATCTGGATTTTCAGATTTTCCTTAAATTTACTTAGTAACTTAAAGGCTCAAATATTATAGAGATTTGTATCTAGTCTGTTAAAGAAATGAAAGGTGTAAATTGATCAAAATGCTGCACAAATAAAAGCTACATTTAACAAACAGAGTATCACAACCATACAAACTAATCAGACATAAAGAAGTCAGCAACAGAAATCTGATGTTGCCTTTAGATGACACAATTAGGCAAACAAAAAGTACAGTTCCATCCTCCTTTGGTCAAGGCCATGGTTGAAGACTGAATACCAAATAGGGAAATAGGAAAAGCCAGGAAATGGCAAATTAGCAAAAACTAGGACTCCTTAATTTTTGTATTCTTTTCATATTTCATTTCTAAAACTTTAATTAAATTCAAATAAAAACCAAAATGGAACTGGGATAAAGCCAAAAGGAAAGTTATGTAGGTCAAATGAGAACCTATATTGTCCTTAGGCTCTTTGTCACTTTCTATTTAAGGAAAAACTGCCCAAGTACCTTGACACATTAAAGATCAAACAGGAGGTTCTGCCCTAAGACAGTCCCCATCTGGCAGCCAGGTTTTGTCAAGCAAATTTTGAGAATTCTCTACCTTCCTACTTTCTATCTAATTACAGCACTTTATAAAAACCATTCTCTCTTTCTCTGTCTCTCTCTCTCACACACACACACACTCCTTCTCTCTCCCTCTCTCTCTCAAACTTATCTGTATTATAATAACACAACACTAGGTATGGATTTATCTGACAATTTTCCCCTAAAACAGAATAAATTCAAAATGGAAAAACTTTCCTCTGTACACCTGCACTATATTCTGACAATAATAATTCCTAAATTAAGTATAATACACTTTCCCTATAGGAGTTTAAAGAGGTTACAGTAAAGAATCTCTTGTATAAATATATGTGCCAGAATTTGACCCAAATAAGTGCTGAGAGGTATAAATCTCAAAAGTTTCGAGACTCTTTGAGAAATGTCTTCAGAGTCTGTGATATATTTTATTCAACTAAATTGTACAAGTAAGATATTTTGCTAGGCTGTGGGAATGCCTTATGGCATGTTACTGTGGAGCTCGTGGTAAAATACAAAGAATATAAATAATTAAAATAAAATTGACAAATGATAAATGATTCAATAAATTAGAAATTCAAATGCCGAGCACTTTTCTAGACCCTGGACACAAAGCATGAACCTAACAATAACCCTGCCTTCGTGAAAAATATGGACTACTTGAAAATTATACCTGCAACACTAAATAAATATTCTTCATTCTTCCAGTATTTTGAGATGTTTATTTTCAATTAGATAATCTGTTTTCCTCTTTGAACCCATAGTTATGTGATGGCTCTATAAAAGATTTTAAAATAACTATAGAAGTAACTATTAGTAAAGATTGTGGGATACTGAAAACGGCTACAAAGAAAGTTATGAAAAACCTCTGAATTTGAACAGAAGTCCTACTAGATTAGAGTCTATGTCTGTGACATTATGCTTCTAATTCTTGTTCTTAAATGCTTTTCTCATGATAGTTTGAAACTTACTTCCTGGAATGCCACTGATTAAAAAATTTAATATTTACTAAATGTCAATATTTATGCCAGCACTTTTAAAGTACAGAAACATGGAGTTTCTTTACCTCATGCAAATATGCTGTGAGAAAGACTTCAGAGCCTATTGCCTACTTTGTGGTACAACACTGAAGATTAATCATCCAAAACAGACAGACAGTAAATTCTTGTGATTTGCAGTAGTTCTGTTTTATAAGGGTACCACAAACACTGAAATCATCGCTCCTGGGGGAATACGTTTCCGTGAGCCCTTGGTCACAAGACGTTCATCAACTGATCAATACATAACCTTGTTCTATGTGTGCTTCTGTTTAAAAACAGCACTTCAGTGCTACATTTGGAGTCTGTTTTAAACAGCAAAATCACTAACAAAAAGCACAAAAATGTAAAAGCATGGCACTACATACACTGCGAAAAGAAGGCTTGTTTATAGTATGACAGCTGAGACAAGAAGGTAGAACCTCGCTTTGATCTACCTCAGCTGGGAAATGAGCATCAGGTGAATCAATTGTTCACCACTCTGAATGACCATAAAAGTGCTCCAAGTACTGACTTTGGGGTTACACATAAATTTTAGCAAGTATGTGGATCTGCCAATATGAAATCTACAAATAACAAGCACCAACTGCATATGAGTCAAATATTTCAGTGCAGTATCTGACTTGATTGCCACTGAAAGACACAGTTTGGAAAACCCCTAATAAATACTGTTTAGTTACTACGCAGACAAAGAGTTCCGGACTAGAGTGCTTCAAGTAAGATGTCTGAGGCTTTCATAAATGCATGTTTTTTAAAATGTTATTTCCTACCTGATATATTCTAAAGGGGATGTAACGAAATCCATTTTCTTCTGCAGGATATTCCATGAGTTTCCGATTGATGGCCCAAAACTGGTCAAATCTGTCTGTAATGATATAAATTATTTGTTATTAAAAATGAACAACATTATAATGGAATACCTCACATGAAGAGATGAAAGTTTTAAATATCCCTCTAGAAGTTGCTGAAAGGACATCATTTATATATTATTTTTTATTTTTATTAAACTTATCTTTCCATAATTAAACATAAAGCAAATATAAAATTAATTTTTTTCTACATTATTGCATCCTCTCCCTAGACATTCACACAGCCATTTTTTTCTAATAAGAAAAACCATAAACATATAAACATATGACTACTTGTGTTATCAAGGCAAAAATCACACCAGGTAGAAGACAGATGTCTTGACTCTCCTGGTACTACTTCTAATTGCTGAGCTACAAAGGTACAGCTTCAAGTAGCCTAAATGTTAACCAGAAGTTGTGTAACGAAATAAAGTCACCGGGTGCGGTGGCTCACGTCTGTAATCTTAGTACTCTGGGAGGCCGAGGTGGGCAGATCACTTGAGATCAGGAGTTCGCGACCAGCCTGACCAACATGGAGAAACCCTGTCTCTACTAAAAATACAAAATTAGCCAGGCATGGTGGTGCATGCCTATATTCCCAGCTACTCGGGAGGCTGAGGCAGGAGAATTGCTTGAACTTGGGAGGCGGAGGTTGCGGTGATCCGAGATCATGCCACTGCACTCCAGACTGGGCAACAAGAGTGAAATTCTGTCTCAAAAAAATAAAAATAAAGTCAAAATACTGAACATAGTAAACATTAAATACCAAAGAGAGAGAGATATATATATATCTTTGTGTGTGTGTGTGTGTGTGTGTGTGTGTGTGTATATATATATATATATATTTTTTTTTTTTTTTTTTGAGATGGAGTCTCGCTCTGTCGCCCAGGCTGGAGTGCAGTGGCGCGATCCCGGCTCACTGCAACCTCCACCTCCCAGGTTCACGCCATTCTCCCGCCTCAGCCTCCCGAGTAGCTGGGACTACAGGCGCCCGCCACCATGCCCGGCTAATTTTTTTGTATTTTTAGTGGAGACGGGGTTTCACTGTGTTAGCCAGGATGGTCTCGATCTCCTGACCTTGTGATCCGCCCACGTCGGCCTCCCAAAGTGCCAAAGATATTTTTTTAAAAAGCTTTGAAAGAAATACGGAACTGGCACTTATGAAGGGCCAACTGCAGCTTAATCTCAGACCAATTAAGCTCTTTTTTTAAACTTTTCAGTTTCAAATTTTCTAAATAAACAACTTGATACAATTTGCATACTATAAAATTCTCCCCTTTTAAAGTACACAACTTAGTGGTTTTCAGTATATTCAGAGTTCAGAACATTTTCAGCATCCCAAAAAGAAACCTGTGACTATTAATAGTCACTTCCCATTCCCCCTTGCCCCGGCCCCTGAAAAATCACTACTTTCTATCTCTACAGTTTGCCTATTCCAGACATTTCACATAAATGAAGTAATATAATACATGGTTCTTTTGCATCTGGGTTTGTTTTTTGCTTGGCATAATATTTTTGAGGTTCATTCATGTTGTGGTATCAGAACTTCATTTGCTTTTATGGCTGAATAATATTCCATTACGTAGAGTTACGAGATTTTTGTTCTCTCAGTTGACTGACATTTAAGTAGTTTTTGCTTTTTATCTATTATAAATATGTTTTCAATTCTCTTGGGTATGTACCTAGGAGTAGAACTACTGGGTCATTAGATAACTCTCTTTAACTGGTAACTATGTTTTGAGGAACTGCCATACTGTTTTCCAAAGTGACTGTACTACCTTGCATTTCCACCAGCAATGTATTTGGATTCCAATTAGTCCACATCCTTGCCAATACTTACTACCACTGGTCTTTTTAATTATAACCATTCTGGCAGGCATCAAGTAGTATCTCATTGTGGTTTTGATTTGCATTTCCTTAATGACTATGCTGAGCATCTTCTCATGTGCTCACTGGCCATTTGTACATCTTTGGAGAAATGCCTATGAAATCACTTTCCCTTTTAAACCAGCTGTCTTTTTATTATTGAGTTATAAGAGTTCTTCATATATTCTGGATACAAACCCCTTATCTGTGATTCACATATCTTCTCCCATTCTGTACACTGTTTTTTAAGCAACTCCTTTTTTCTTAAACTCACCCAGAATCCCACCTTATAAAATATTTTATACTCAGAAATTTATGTCAAAATCAGAATTCTATAAAGCAGGGAAATATTTCCAGAATTACAGTTCAGCTTGGTATTTCTCTATTACTAGACCTGTTTGAATCCAATCTGCTGGCAAACTATTGATTCTGCTTAAACCATCCTAACTATATATTTTTTAAAAATTAGTTATTTCTTCTTGGACCCCTGTCCTAAAAGACTGTGACAGGCTTTGGACCTTCCTTACTCTAATCTTCAGCTCCAATCTGAGGGAAGACTCACAGTATATTAGAAACGGTGTGAGAGAAAATTTTAAATCCAGTAAGTCCAACACAATTTCACAGATAACTAAGGCCCAGACTGTTATATGTTTAAGAACCAAGACCAGAATCTTGGTCTTCCAATTCAAAGTCCCCAATTGGTTCAATAGTTGCTGCCACGAAACTTTATCTTAATGTGAAGAATACTACTTTGACACAGTCCTCTCATACATGAAGCAATTATTCTGTCAATGCTCAAAAAAGTGTCTTTTTACCATCAGGTATCAAGCAAGAATGTAACAGCTAAATAAAATGATTCTTCATGCATACTTAAAATTTTACTTGCTGCCTTGTGATGAAATCTCAAGCATCTAGCATGGTGCATGCATAGCATATGCTCTTGAATCAAAGAATGGATAGAACACTATGAACATAATTTCTCATAAAAGTAAACTGGAAAAAAAACACGATTGTGCCAGTTATCAATTGTATGACTCTCTTCTCCAAATTCACCCTTCAACATATGCATTGCTATATGGACACAAATCCTTTAAGCATCTCTACTAAGACAACTATGTTAAGATTTCTCAGCAGAAAATGCTAAAACAAGTTGTAGGACAAACGGTTCTGCCCAATGTCCAGATATACAAGTCTCTCAGCAAGGCTGCAGCCTGAGCCTGGCCAAGGGATAACCAGCCCTCTCAAGACAGAATCTAGCTCTCCAAAGGCTTCCTGCTTGCATAGGCACACTAATGGGCCGTTGCCCTTATCAACATCTTAGTTTGCTTGCTCTGGAGGTCTGCACGGGCTGCCCATCTGTGGTTTCCCATCCAGCTGCCACTCTCTGCACAGCCATGCCACATGTTGCTGATCACCTGCATTCCAGGTTGCCCTGACTGCCAATGGACTACAGACCAACTCTGGCCTGGCGAGAAGAGAGAACTTCTCTACTAATTCAATGAACTGAAAATACCTCCTCCAATGAAGTCTGAGCCCTAGCCCTTGCAGGTGGGGCCCCTTACAAGTTTGGTCTTCCTCCCTCAGTCCTAGGGTAAAATATATAGTTTTCTTATATCGTATAGTCACTCTTATCAGAGTTTAATAATTCTTTATATAAAACTTAGCTTGTTTAACCCACTGATTAGACTCAAATACAACTATGTTTAAAAGGAAGACACAATAAAAAAAGTCTGTATTGATATTAATTTTAATCTTCTTATAGAAATGCTGTATTCTTATATTAAGAAGGTATTTTCCCAGCAATAGCTAAAAACACCCTAATCAAAAATAAACTTTCATAGATCAAAGTTATTAACAAGAGAGATACAAATATAAGAAAGTAAAAGAAGTTCAGTGCTCCCCTAAAGTAAGACAGGGAAAGAAAGAAGAGAAAGAAGGAGGGAAGGAGGGAAGGAGGGAAGGAGGGAAGGAGGGAAGGAGGGAGGGAGGGAGGGAGGGAAGGAAGGAAGGAAGGAAGGAAGGAAGGAAGGAAGGAAGGAAGGAAGGAAGGAAGGAAGGAAGGAAGGAAGGAAGGAAGGGAGGGAAAATCAGTGTTGAGATTGAAAGAATAACCAAGTGTCTTTCACAATGTTTTTTTTTTTTTAAGAGACGGAGTCTCGCTCCGTCACCCCGGCTGGAGTGCAGTGGCACGATCTCTGCTCACTGCAACTTCCACCTCCCAGGTTCAAGAGATTCTCCCGCTTCATCCTCCCAAGTAGCTGGGATTACAGGTATGCATCATCATGCCCGGCTACTTTTGTATTTTTAGTAGAGACGGGATTTCACCATGTTGGCCAGGCTGGTCTCAGACTCCTGACCTCAAGTGATTCATCCGCCTTGGCCTCCCAAAGTGCTGGGATTACAGGCATGAGCCACTGTGCAGAGCCAAACAAAACAAACACTAAGTAGGAGAAAATTAAAACTAGCAGTTACTTAGCTTATTCACATTGGGAGAAAGGAAGATAACATATATACTTCTTGCCAGAGCTATAAGCAATATTACTGATGTAAGTTTCTTTTTATAAAACTTAACATTTAAGAATGCTATCAAATCAAAAGCATAAAACTGAAGGACTGTTCTAGAGAAATATTCAATTTTTTTTAAAAAAAAAGATTAAAAATACCATTTCTCAAAAATCCTGATGGTCATCCATTTTTCCTCTCTCTCTCTGCTGAATTAAGCTTTTATATTGGTCTTGCAAATTTTTAAAACACCTGGAAAAACATTTTTTTTTTTTTTAAATTTCGGATCTCTCTAAAATGCGTAAGACACCGAGTTTATTTGTATTCTTTGTTCCTCACATGGACAAACAGCAGGAAAAAGTGATAACTTTAAACGATTTATCTATTCTTCCACTTAAGCTTTACGGGAGGTAAAAACTCAGGGCAAAATAATTCTTATGCCACAAATAACATGTCTAAAATCCCCCACAGGAGACATGGAGGACATATAAGGAGAGTGTAGGGATTGCTACTCAGGCTCAATTCAGCCGGCTGGAACCCTCATGCAGGAAACCGGTGAAATGGTCTCCACATGCATACACTATTCACCTCCTGGTCTTTAACATCTATGAAGCCAAAGGACAGCAGAGTTACAGCATTCCAAATAAATGTCAGATTGTGACAGCACACAGAAGACAGACTCTAAGCTTGCCTTTGAAAGGAAAAGCAAATGGCTGAAAATGACTACAGAAAGGAATCCACTCTTCACAAAATTTTCCATCTGTCAACAGTATTATTCAAATCAGTACTACAAGTGATCATGTAATAACTGTATTGTTTTACTCAGAGGCTTTCAAGATACATAACAGAAAAGACATTCAAACGCAGACCTATGAGAGTTAATTTCTTCATTCGTAATATGTTAAACATCTCTGTAAGACAAAACAGGAGCAAAATAAAAATGAACAAGTAGTAATTACTGGTAGGATGCCAAAAGCAAGTGTTCAATAAGTGACCTGTATCTTCAAACTCATCTGCCTTACGAGCCAGGTCAAATTAAGAGAATCAGCCCTTGAAAATTCATCATGAACACAGAAGTAGGTGGGCCCAGTGGACTGGCCTCTGCATCAGGTCTGAGCAGTGCCAGTCCTGGAGGAAGTTCATCCTTCATCTTGTCCATAAACACACGTCTTGGCAGAAAGTTTCTACCCAGGGAAATCTGTGGTTTCAGTGAATCACAAAAGCAATAAAATCCAAATTCCTGGAAATTTTGACCTGGATGGTCACTGTCTGAAAATTAACTGAGAGAAGACATTTACTCCTTTGCCCTACAAAGTAAGTGCTATAGTCTTAGAAAATTGGCATCAAGAACAGTAATCAATATATATTTAGAGTGCAATTACTTCTCTTCGTGTTCACCACTACCACTTTCACCTCTCCGAGCCAACACAATAGCCTCCTACTTGGTCACTGTCCTGTTTATCCCCTGTGCACAGAACCCAGAATGCTCTTTTAAAGCATAAATCACCATTAACGAGTAAATTTTCAAATATTTTTCTAATGGTTCACAAAACATAATGCTTTATGATGCACTTCAATGATATGGTTATTTTAAGTTATGTACTAGAATCATTTTTTAAAAAATATGCAACGCACTGCATCTCCTTATTGCCTGCATCTGGGGCAGACTGCTCCCTGCCCAAACTCTGCATGCAGGCAACCATAAATAATGTCAGTAATAAAACACCTCTTCCCCTAGAAACAGATTCCTACCAGGCCCACTCCACCCCCTTGGAATGCTATTGCTGCATTCCTCTGAGATCTGTCTACCTTACTAACTTACTAAGTTACTACCTACCTTACTTACTAAGCTCTAAGTCATGCTATTTTTCTTTCCGGTCCCTAGTAAATAACCAAACTTGTTCCCATTTCAGTTTTAGCAGCCTAGAATCCCCACTTTCCTAATCTTTACATAACTGCTTCTCATCATTCAAGTCTCAATACAGTGTTACCCCCTCAGAAAGATTTCCTTCATAATCCTAGGTAAGACAGTCCCACTTTCCAATCATTCCCTATACCATCACTCTATTTTATTTTAAATACTTACCGTTATTTCAAATTATGCAATTTACATGTCACTCTCTCTCAACTAAAATATAAGTCCCATGAGGGTAAAGACTTTATCTTCAGCTCTAGAAAGTTCTACGTACTTCAGCCCTAGAAAGTTAATGTACTATGAGTATGCACATAATACATACTCAATGAATGCTTGTTAATCACTAACAGCTAAATGAATGAGTAGGCAATAGGGACAATAAAAACAAGGAACAGCAAACATAGTGTGGGATAGTGGAAGCCACAGTCTGGAGTCTGGAGCCACACTGCCTGGGTTTGTTTCCCAGCTTTGTTATTTATTTAATAGTTGCGTGAGTTTGAGAAAGACACTTACTGTGCCTGACACAAATTAAGTGCTACATAAGTGTTTGCTATTATCATTACCTTTTAGGCTGCCTCAGATTCAATAAGAGAAGACACTGAGCTTCTAGATTCTACCTGGTAAGAAGTGTCAGGACCAGTACGGAAAAGTGGCCCTGCCAAAACCCCATCATTATAGAATTGCTGGATTGTTCGGTCTGGCTCAGAGCCAGGGAGTCTGCATCACTCACATCAAATTCTATGTGAATGCTGCCTGCTGGAGTTACGCAATTGAGTAGCCTTTGCTAGCCATAGTTGGGAGAATAAAAGCTCTAACACAGTACAGCTGCAATATTTACAACCAAATACCCTCTGACCATTTTGCTTCCTCCAACTTTTTCAACCACCATATAAGGTTCTATCTTCTCACCCTGTGGGCACAATTTAGTTGCCATTTACCTCCCATCAATTTCACTGCATTCATCTCCAGCCATAACATGTAACAGTGGTGGAAATAAGAATGGTGGTCCAAGAACATCTAGGCCAACATCTGAGGAGTCCTCCAGTCTTGACAAGCAAGTCTGAGTTCCAACCCTACCCCTTAAGACCTAGATAACCATTCCTTTCCAACCCCTTCCTCTTCTAACATACCTTAATATAGTAGGGGAGAGGACATAAGCACGATGGGGGGAGTGGTTCTTGTTAATCTGAAAAGATGAGAGGCTCACAACTGCTACACCTTATTACAGCATAGCTTTATAAAGAGTCAGTAAAAACTAGCCACCTCATGAAAACTTTGTAAATGGTTAAAAACTACTGCTGGAAATTTAAAGAAAATTAATCTCATTAAGTACTGAGAAAAGTAGATTGTAAATTCTAATTTCAACATCACCAGCCAATAAACCACGACTGCAAGTTACAACATCTTTAAACATATTCCAAGAGTCAATTCTAGTAACTGCCTTTATTTTTAAGGAGATGGGCTTCAATCATATTCTAACCAATTAAGAAGAATTTATTTCAAATGTATTTTTAAGCTGGGTAATAAAAAAATTCAAAATTCAAAAATTTCATAATGTAAACAAATTATTGTTGTTCTATGTGCTTATATTAACATTTCTAATAATAATGATCTTCAACTATACTCCCATTTTCCCTTCATCCAAAAGATAATCTTTAAAGCAGCTTGTCAAAAAGAGATTTACAGAGCTACAGCACAGTGGTAGGCCAGGACTAACTATCTAAATGTATTCCTGTTACAATCATCTATAGATTTATAACCATTAACCTGCTGTTCTATTACTTTTAAAAACTACTGTATATTAAGAAAAGGTTATTTCTCTTGGCCAAAATTAGTTTATTACTTTCCTAGATGCAGAGGGCTAGAAACAAATTTAATATGCAACTGAGTTCATTTTTACTTCACTCAGAAAGCAAGCCAAATTCATAAGAAGAAAACGAAAATATTTTAATTTTTGAAAGACTGACAAAGAAAAAGATACCCCCATTATGTTCACTGTAATCTTTTCAACATTTATTATATAGGTAATTCTTTCTATAATACAAATCCTTTATGCTTCTGAAGAGAAAATGTAAAGTAGAAAACACTATTAATCTGTTAATGATCATCCACTGACAAATAACAAAAGCTTTCAAAACAAAGGGGCAACCAATGGTCACTGGAGATACAGTATGTAATGCAACATTTCTTAACTTTTGCTTCTCACCAGGATCACCTGAAGAGCTTTTAAAAAATACTAATGTGCAGGACCCACTCCAGACCAATTACCTGATTCCCTGGCATCTGTACTTTTGAAAACTCTCCAGATGATTCTAATATATAGCCAGCGTTAACAACTTCCAGATGTAACAAAAAATACAGTCATGCTTCATTTAACGATGGGGATAGATTCTGAGAAATGCATCAGGCAATTTCATCATGGGAACATCATAGAACATACTTAGAAAACCTACAGAGTACAGCTTACTACACAACTAGGCTATACGGTATAACCTGTTGCTCCTAGGCTATAAACCTATATGGTATGTGCAAACCAGGTACATACAAACCAGTACTGAATACTGTAGCAACTGTAACACAATCTTAAGTATCTGTGTATCTTAACATAGAAAAGGTACAGTAAAAATGCCATATAAAAGATTTTTAAAAGGTACCCCTCTATAGTGCACGTACCGTGAATGGAGCTTGCAGGGCTGACTCTGGGTGAGTCAACAAGTGAGTGGTGAGTTAATGTGAAGGCCTAGGACATTACTATACTCTACTGTAGACTATGTAAACACTGTACATTTAAGTTACATTGAATTTATTTAAAAATTAACCTTAGCTTACTATAGCTTTTTCACTTTATAAACGTTTTCATCTTAACTTTTGAGTCTTTTGTAATAACACTTAGCTTAAAACAAACACGTACAGCCGCACAAAAACATTCTTTCTTTATATCCTTATTTTGTGAAACTTTTTTATTTAAAATTTTTTTTTTACTTTTTTAACTTTTTAAGACATTTTGTTAAAAACTAAGACACAAATACACACATTAGCCTAGACCTACAGAGGAGGAGGATCATCAATATCACTGTCTTCCACCTCCACATCTTGTCCCACTGGAAGGTCTTCAGGGGCAATAATATGAGCGAAGCTGTCATCTCCTATGAAAACGATGCCTTCCGGAATACCTCTTGAAGGACCTTCCTGTTTTACAGCTAACTTTTTCTAATAAGTAGAAGGTGAACACTCTAAAATAATGATAAAAAGTATAGTAAATAGTAACATAGTTGTTTATCATTATCAATTAATGTACATAATTATATGTGCTAGACATTTATCCAACTGGCAGCACAATACATTTGTTTATAATAGTATCACCACAAACCTATGAGTAATGCATTGTGCTACGATGGTACAAGGGCTACCAGGATACTAGGCCATGGGAATTTTTCAGTTCCATTATAATCTTAAGGGACTACTATCATACATGCAGTCCACTGTTGACTGAAACATCACAATGCAGAGCATGACTGTACATTCACTTTAGAATCAGGCATCTAGGTTCAAATTCTTGTTCCACCTCTTGGTAGTACTGGGAACTCATTTCCTCATTTGCAAAGATGGTAATATTTATCTAATTCTTGTGAGGAATCCCTAAGATGATGCATGTAAAAGTCTCTAGGCCTGGGAAAGCACAGGAATTTAGTAAACCTAATAAGCTCCTCCATTCTGTTTCAAATCTATCTAATCTGTACATGGTAGCTACGTGGAAAATACCTCTGTAAAGAAGTTCCCAATTTGCAAACAGTTCATATTGTGAATCTGCAATTTAATTAAAACAGGAGATAGAAAAAACAGCATGCTCAAACAAGTTTTTATTTTGTAGGAACTGTGTAGAGTGAAATCTGCCAAACCCCTTGCTCCTATTATGCACTTAATTGAATAACAGGAGCTATAGAGAATTAAAAAACAAAAACCAAAATAAAAACAAGTACACAACAAATTCTTCCTTTCACTTAATATGTAGTTGGGGAAGCCAAATTGACATAAGTTATCACAATTTCTAGTAAGTCTGACCAATCCTTTATTTTGCACTTGTAATGCTTGATGGCTCAAGTCCTTCCCACCTACCCCGACTCCCCATCTCCTCAAATGGCAGAGATGACCAAGTAATAGATATTATACTTAAATAAAAAGCATAGCAGAAGTTTAGGCTGGGCCGAGCATGGTGGAGCCTGCCTGTAATCCCAGCACTTTGGGAGGGCCAGGCGGGAGGAATGCTTGAGCCCAGGAGTTTGAGACCAGCCTGGGCAACATAGGTAGATCCTGTCTCTATCAGAAAAAATTTAAAAATAAAAATTAGCCAAGCATTGGTGGTGTATGCCAGTAGTACCAGCTACTTGGGAGACTGATGTGGAAAGACTGATTGCTTGAACCCAGGAGGTCAAGGCTGCAGTGAGCCATGACCTTACCACTGCACTTCAGCCTGGGTGACAGAGCAAGGAGGCCCTGAATCAAAAAACAGCCTAGTCAAAAGTGCTATTAAAAACAAACAATACTAGAGTGAGAAATAGGGAAAAGCTGTTGGCTCTCATTACAGTGGGACCAGTGATCACTTTTATCAATAACTTACACACCTGCAAAGAATTTAGCAATTTAAAAAACCCTAGGATTTCATATTAATTTTCACACAACTTACTGATATAGCTCTCCTCATTGTAGAGAGGAGAAAATTGCGGCTCCAAGCAGCTACACGACATGCCCAAGGTCATCAGGTTAGTAGCTGCTAGTGGGTGCTACCGTGACACAGAGATTTTTAGTTACATTTCTATAAATAAAACAGCTTGTTTGCTAACACTCTATGTTCAGCCAATTCAAGATAACTTATGATTGAGATCTGGGAAACTATTAATGAACGGCATGTTCATATTATCAAAAATCCCAGGGTTCTATGCTTCAAAAATTATGGTAGCATCTGGTATAGTAATTCAACAAATCTCATCTCCTGTAGTATTTAGAGATGACAGAACAGCAAAGCTAGCAGTAGCTGCTACTACAGAAATAAATATTACTTGTTTTAACATGTTCATTAAGTCATAATTCTTCAATGAGTACATGAAGAAAGGCATTGTGATAATCAACTGAAAATATTACTCAATTAGGAACTATTCTTTAAAGGAAGACAAGGACAATAATGAGTGAAACTGAAAAATTTCATCTTAGTTCAACTTTTAGCTACCAGGACTGATCAAGAAGTATCTTCCTCAAAACTCTTATAAAACAACTAATTCACTGCAAAACAAAGTTGGTTGAAAACTATACACATTTCTCAAAAAATACGGCCCACCAAGAATTTTACAAATTATACTTTATAATGAGCTTATTGTGGACTAAATAATATTGTTTTAAATGTATCCCATAAATTTTAGGGATACATGATGTACATAATGTATCCTGTAAGGTCCAAAAATTCAATCAGGATTTCCAGGAATCCTAACAGTAAAAATAAGAATAAAGTTATTAAAATTTGAAATTATCCTCCCAGTGTTTCTGAAATTTTTTCATTTACAACTCAAGTATCTGAATTGCATTACTCTATTGAGTACTAACACCTGAAAATAAATAATGCTAAAAATACTGGGGAGAACAAGCTGTATTATAATTGCAAAGCATTTCCCCTTTCAACAAGTCCATGAAGTTGTCTTCCTTCTCTTCTCACTTCCTATATTTCCCTTCATCACCTTGTCTCTTCTGCTCCTTTCTTACATTCTAGGTGGGCAAATATTAATCCTTTTTCATCTTTCAAAATATATGTAAAAGAGACATTCATAGAGTTTTAAAATCTTACATAAAAATAATGACTTTTAAATACCTGAAAAGTACATGCAGATTAAAGTGCCTGTGGAACAAAATCTAAGCATTAACAAAAAGAAGAAGATAGTTTAAGAAAAAACAGCTGCAAAAGCACTATTCACAATAGCAAAGACTTGGAACCAACCAAAATGTCCATCAATGATAAGACTGGATTAAGAAAATGTAGCACATATAGACCATGGAATACTATGCTGCCATAAAAAAGGATGAGTTCATGTCCTTTGCAGGGACATGGATAAAGCTGGAAACCATCATTCTCAGCAAACTATCACAAGGACAGAAAACCAAACAGCGTATGTTCTCACTCATAGGTGGGAACTGAACAATGAGACACTTGGACACAGGGCAGGGAACATCACACACCCAGGCCTGTCGGGGGAGAGCATTAGGAGAAATACCTAATATAAATGTCGAGTTCATGGGTGCAGCACACCAACATGGCACAAGTATACCTATGTAACAAACCTGCACATTGTGCACATGTACCCTAGAACTTAAAGTATAAAAAAAAAATGAAGAAAAGTGGGGTTTATTTTGGAGGTAGTATTGACAGAGCCTATTGTTAGGCTGGATGTAGAAGTTGAGTTGAAAAAAATGAAACAATTATTACTGGAGGTGGGGCCTGGGGGAGGAGGCAGTGTGCTACTGGCATCTAGTCTGTAGAGGCCAGAAGTGCTGCTAAAGATTACACGATGCACAGGACAGTCCCAACCCTCACAGCCACATCAAAGAATTATCCAGTCCAAAAAGTCAACAGTGCAGAGGTTGAGAAACCCTGCTCCACAGGACTGGTTCTCAAACTTTAGTGAGTCAAAACCTTCTGGAAGACTTGCTGAAACAGGCTGCTGGGACTTACCCAGAGTTTCTGATTCAGTTGGTCCAGGGCACATTTCTTTTTCTTTTTTTTTTTTTTTTTTTTGAGACGGAGTCTCACTCTGTCGCCCAGGCTGGAGTGCAGTGGCCGGATCTCGACTCACTGCAACCCCTGTCTCCCACGTTCAAGTGATTCTCCTGCCTCAGCCTCCCGAGTAGCTGGGACTACAGGCGCTCGCCACTGCGCCCGGCTAATTTTTTTTCTATTTTTTTAGTAGAGACGGGGTTTCACCATGGTCTCGATCTCCTGACCTTGTGATCCGCCCGCCTTGGCCTCCCAAAGTGCTGGGATTACAGGCGTGAGCCACCGCGCCTGGCACCTAATTTTTGTATTTTTAGTAGAGACAGGGTTTCACCATGTTGGTCAGGCTGGTCTTGAACTCCTGACCTTGTGATCCACCCACCTCGGCCTCCCAAAGTGCTGGGATTACAGGCATGAGCCACTGCACCTGACTGGCCTAGGGTACATTTCTAATCAGTTCCCAAGTAACGCTAATGCTTTTGGCATACTTTGGGAAACACTGATCTAGAGAAAGGTGATAAGAAGCTAATGGACAAAACAAAAAAGGATTAGAAAAGTAAGTACATCTAAAGTTTTCCATTCTCTTAAAGAAAATCATATAGTTCTTAAAAAGTTTTCCATTCTCGAGTTGACAAGATGGTTGAATAGGAACAGCTCCGGTCTGCAGCTCCCAGCGAGACCAACGTAGAAGGCGGCGGGTGATTTCTGCATTTCCAGCTGAGGTATTCAGGTCATCTTCTTCGGACTGGTTAGGCAGTGGATCCAACCCATGGAGGGCGACCAGAAGCAGGGTGGGGCATTCCTTCACCCACGATGTGCGAGAAGCCGGGGAGCCTCCCACCCCAAGCCAAGGGAAGCCGTGAGGTACTATGCTACCCAGCTGGGTTACTACAGTTCTCCCATGGTTTCTGCAGTCTGCAGATCAGGAGATTCCCTTGTGTAGCCTACACCACCAGGGCCCTGGGTTTCAAGCACAAAACTGGGCAGCCATTTGGGCAGACACCAAGCTAGCTGCAGGAGTCTTTTTCACACTTCAGTGCCTCCTGGAACCCCAGCAAGACAGAACCATTCACTCCCCTGGAAAGGGGGCCAAAGCCAGGGAGCCAAGTGGTCTCGCTCAGCAGGTCCCACTCCTATGGAGCCCAGCAAGCTAAGAACTACTGGCTTGAAATTCTCACTGCCAGCACAGCAGTCTGAAGTTGACCTGGGATGATCGAGCTTGGTGGGGAGAGGGGCATCTGCCATTAGTGAGGCTTTAGTAGGCGATTTTTCCCCTGACAGTGCTAAGGAGTCTGGGAGGTCTGGACTGAGCGGAATTCACCACAGTCCAGCAAAGTGGCTGTGGCAGAGTGCTTCTCCAGATTCCTCCTCATTGGGCAGGGCATCTCTGAAGGAAAGGTAACGGTCCCAGTCAGGGGCTTACAGACAAAACCCCGATCTCCCTGGGACACAGCACCTGGGGGAAGGGGCGGCTGTGGGCGCAGCTTCAGTGGATTTAATCATTCCTGCCTGCTGACTCTGAAAAGGGCAGCTGATCCTAACAAGAGGGATTCTCCCAGCACAGCACACCAGGTCTGCTAGGAACAGACTGCCTCAAGTGGGTCTCTGATCCCCGTGCCTCCTGACTTGGAGAGACCTCCCAACAGGAGTCAACAGACACCTCATACAAGAGAGCTCCGGCTGGTATCAGGCCGGTGCCCCTCTGGGAGCGAGCTTCCAGAGGAAGTAGCAGGCAGCAATCTTTGCTGTTCTGCATCCTCCACTGATGATACCCAGGTGAACAGGGTCTGGAGTGGACCTCCAGCAAACTGCAGCAGACCTGCAGAAGAGGGGCCCGACTGTTAGAAGAAAAACTAACACACAGAAAGCAACAGCATCACTATAAAGGACCCCCACAAAAAAACGTCATCCAAAGGTCATTAGCCTCCAAGATCAAAGGTAGATAAATCCATGAAGATGGGAAAAAAAAAAAAAAAAAAAACCAGCAAAAATGCTGAAAATTAAAAAAACCAGAATGCCTCTTCTTCAAATGATCGCCAACTCCTCTCCAGCAAGGGCACAAAACTGGATGGAGAATGAGGTTGATAAATTGACAGAAGTAGGCTTCGGAAGGTGGGTAATAACAAACTCCTCTGAGCTAAAGGAGCATGTTCTAACCCAATAGAAGGAAGCTAAGAACCTTGATAAAAGGTTACAGGAACTGCTAACTAGAATAACCAGTTTTCAGAGGAACATAAATGACCTGATGGAGCTGAAAAACAGCACAAGAACTTCATGAAGCATATACAAGTATCAATAGCCAAACTGATCAAGTGGAAGAAAGGATATCAGAGATTGAAGATCAACTTATGAAATAAGGTGTGAACACAAGATTAGAGAAAAAAGAATAAAAAGGAATGAATGAAGCCTCCAAGAAATATGGCACTATGTGAAAAGACCAAACTTAAGATTGGTGTACCTGAAAGTGATAGGGAGAATGGAACCAAGTTGGAAAACACACTTCAGGGTATTATCCAGGAGAACTTCCCCCACCTAGCAAGACAGGCCAACATTCAAATTCAGGAAATACAGAGAACAACACTAAGATACTCCTAAAGAAGAGCAACCCCAAGACACATAATCGTCAGATTCTCCGAGGCTGAAATGAATGAAAAAATGTTAAGGGCAGCCAGAGAGAAAGGTTAGGTTTCCTACAAGGGGAAGCGCATCAGACTAACAGCAGATCTCTCTGCAGAAACCCTACATGACAGAAGAGAGTGGGGGCCAATATATTCAACATTCTTAAAGAAAAGAATTTTCAACCCAGAATTTCATATCCAGCCAAACTAAGCTTCATAAGAGAAGGAGAAAGAAAATCCTTTAGAGACAAGCAAATGCTAAGGGATTCTGTCATCACCAGGCCTGCCTTACAAGAGCTCCTGAAGGAAGCACTAAATATGGAAAGGAAAAACTAGTTACAGCCCCTGCAAAAAACACAACAAAATATAAAGACCAACAACACTACGAAAAAACTGCATCAACTAATGAGCAAAATAACCAGCTAGCATCATGATGGCAGGATCAAATTCACACACAACAATATTAACCTTAAATGTAAATGGGATAAATGCCCCAATTAAAAGACACAGACTGGCAAACTGGATAAACCGTCAAGACCCATCGGTGTGCTGTATTCAGGAGATCCATCTCATGAGCAAAGACACACATAGGTTCAAAATAAAGAGATGGAGGAATATGTACCAAGCTAATGGAAAGGAAAAAAAAGCAGGGGTTGCAATCCTAGTCTCTGATAAACAGACTTTAAACCAACAAAGATCAAAAAAGACAAAGAAGGGCATTACATAATGGCAAGGGGTCAATGCAACAAGAGCTAAATATCCTAAATATATGTGCACCAAATACAGGAACACCCAGATTCATAAAATAAGTTCTTCGAGACCTACAAAGATACTTGAACTCCCACACAGTAATAGTGGGGGATTTTAACGCCCACTATCAATATTAGAAAGATCGGCCGGGCGCGGTGGCTCACGCCTGTAATCCCAGCACTTTGGGAGGCCGAGACGGGCGGATCACGAGGTCAGGAGATCGAGACCATCCTGGCTAACATGGTGAAACCCCGTCTCTACTAAAAATACATTTAAAAAAAATTAGCCGGGCGCGGTGGTGGGCGCCTGTAGTCCCAGCTACATGGGAGGCTGAGGCAGGAGAATGGTGTGAACCCGGGAAGCGGAGCTTGCAGTGAGTGGAGATCGCGCCACTGCACTCCAGTCTGGGCAACAGAGCAAGACTCCGTCTCAAAAAAAAAAAAAAAAAAAAAAAAAAGAAAGATCAACGAGACAGAAAATTAACAAGGATATTCAGGACTTGAACTTAGCTCTGAACCAAGCGGACCTAATAGACATCTACAGAACTCTCCATCCCAAATCAACAGAATACACATTCTTCTCAGCACCACATAGCACGCATATCCTAAAATCGACCACATAATTGGAAGTAAAGCACTCCTCTGCAAATGCAAAATAATGGAAATCATAATAAACAGTCTCTAAGACCACAGTACAATCAAATTGGAACTCAGGATTAAGAAACTCACTCAAAACAACCCAACTACATGGAACCTGAACAACCTGCTCCTGAATGACTACTGGGTAAATAACGAAATGAAGGCAGAAATCAGTAAGTGCTTTGAACACAATGAGAAAAAAGAGACAATGTACCAGAATCTCTGGGACACACCTAAAGCAGTGTTAACAGGGAAATTTATAGCACTAAATGCCCACATCAGACAGCTGGAAAGATCTAAAATCGGCACGCTAACATCACAATCAAAAGAATCAGAGAAGCAAGAGCAAACAAATTCAAAAGCTAGCAGAAGTCAAGAATAATTAACATCAGAGCAGAACTGAAGGAGATGGAGACATGAAAAACCCTCAAAAAAAAAAAAAATCAATGAATCCAGGAGCTGGTTTTTTGAAAAGATTAACAAAATAGACCACTAGCTAGACTAATAAAGAAGAAAAGAGAGAAGAATCAAATAGACACAATAAAAAATGATAAAGGGGACATCACCACTGATCTCACAAAAATACAAACCACCATCAGAGAATATTATAAACAACTCTATGCAAATAAGCTAGAAATTCTAGAACAAATGGATAAATTCCTGGACACATACACCCTCCCAAGACCAAACCAGAAGAAGTTGAATCCTTGAATAGAACAATAACAAGTTCTGAAATTGAGGCAGTAATTAGTAGCCTACCAACCAAAAAAAGCCCAGGACCAGATGGATTCACAGCCAAATTCTACCAGAGGTACAAAGAGGAACTGGTACCATTCCTTCTGAAACTATTCCAAACAATAGAAAAAGAAGGGCTCCTCCCTAACTCATTTTATGGGGCCCTAACTCATTTTATGATACCAAAACCTGGCAGAGACAAAACAAAAAACGAAAATTTCAGGCCAATATCCCTGATGAACATCGACGCAAAAATCCTCAAGAAAATACTGCCAAACCGAATCCAGCAGCACATCAAACAGCTTATCCACCACGATCGTGTCAGCTTCATCCCTGGGATGCAAGGCTGATTCAACACATGCATATCAGCAAACGTAATCCATCACAGAAACAGAACCAATGACAAAAACCACACAATTCTCTCAATAGATGCATAAAAGGCCTTTTATAAAGTTCAATATCCCTTCCTGCTAAAAACTCTCAATAAGCTAGGTATTGATGGAACATATCTCAAAATAGTAAGAGCTATTTATGACAAACCTATAGTCAATATCGTACTGAATGGGCAAAAGCTGGAAGCATTCCCTTTGAAAACTGCCACAAGACAAGTATGCTCTCTCTCACCACTCCTATTCAACACAATATTGGAAGTTCTGGCCAGGGCAATCAGGCAAGAGAAAAAATAAAGGGTATTCAAATAGGAAGTCAAATTGTCTCTGTTTACATATGACATGATTGTATATTTAGAAAACCCCATCGTCTCAGCCCAAAAACTTCTTAAGCTGATAAGCAACTTCAGCAAAGTCTCTGGATAAAAATCTATTTGCAAAAATCAAAAGCATTCCTATACATCGCAAACAGACAAGCAGAGAGACAAATCATGAGTGAACTCCCATTCACAACTGCTACAAAGACAATGAAATACCCAGGAATCCAACTTACAAGGGAAGTGAAGGACCTCTTCAAGAAGAACTATAAACCACTGCTCAATGAAACAAGAGAGAACACAAACAAATGGAAAAACATTCCATGCTCATGGATAGGAAGAATTAATATCATGGAAATGGCCATACTGCCCAAAGTAATTTATAGATTCAACACTATTCCCATCAAGCTACCACTGACTTTCTCCATTGAATTACAAAAAAACTACTTTAAATTTCATATGGAACGAAAAAAGAGCCCATATAGCCAAGACAATCCTAAGCAAAAAGAACGAAGCTGGAGGCATCACACTACCTGACTTCAAACTATACTACAAGGCTACAGTAACCAAAACAGTATGGTACTGGTACCAAAACAGATATATAGACCAATGGAACAGAAGAGAGACCTCAGAAATAACACCACACATCTACAACCATCTGATCTTCGACAAACCAGACAAAAACAAGCAATGGGGAAAGGATTTCGTATTTAATTAATGGTTCTGGGAACTGGCTAGCCATATGCAGAAAACAGAAACTGGACCCATTCCTTACACCTTATACAAAAATTAACTCAAGATGGACTAAAGACTTAAATGTCAAATCCAAAACCATAAAAACCCTACAGGAAAACCTAGGTTAATACCATTCAGGACATAGGCATGAGAAAAGCCTTCATGACTAAAACACCAAAAGCAATAGCAACAAAAGCCAAAATTGACAAATGGGATCTAATCAAAGTAAAGAGCTTCTGCACAGCAAAAGAAACTATCATCAGAGTGAACAGGCAGCCTACAGAATGGGAGAAAATTTTTGCAATCTACCCATCAGACAAAGGTCTAATATCTAGAATCTACAAGGAACTTAAACAAATTTACAAGAAAAAAAACAACCCCATCAAAAAGTGGGTGAAGGATATGAGCAGACATTTCTCAAAAGAAGACATTTATGTGGCCAACAAACATATGAAAAAAAGCTCATCATCACTGATCATTAGAGAAATGCAAATCAAAACCACAATGAGATACTACCTTACACCGTTAGAATGGCGATTATTAAAAAGTCAGGAAACAACAGATGCTGGCAAGGTTGTGGAGAAATAGGAACACTTTTACACTGTTGGTGTGAGTGTAAATTAGTTCAACCATTGTGGAAGACAGTGTGGCAATTCCTCAAGAATCTAGAGCCAGAAATACCATTTGACCCAGCAATCCCATTACTGAGTATATACCCAAAGGATTATAAATCATTCTACTATAAAGACACATGCAAACGTATGTTTACTGCAGCACTATTTACAACAGCAAAGACTTAGAACCAACCCAAATGCCCATCAATGTTAGACTGGATAAAGAAAATGCGGCACATATATACCATGGAATACTATGCAGCCATAAAAAAAGAATGATTCTGTGTCCTTTGCAGAGATATGAATGAAGCTAGAAGCCATTATCCTCAGCAAACACAGGAACAGAAAACCAAATACTGCATGTTCTCACTCATTAGTGGGAGCTGAGTGTGAACAATAAGAACACATGGGACACAAAGAGGGGAACATCACACACTATAGGTGTGCAGGTGGGTCGCCTATAGGTGATCCCCGCCTTGTAGGTGGGTCGGGGGCAAGCAGAGGAAGAACATTAGGACAAATACCTAGTGTGTGCGAGGCTTAAAACATAGATGACAGGTTGATAGGTGCAGCAGACCACCATGGCACATGTATACCTATGTAACAAACCTGCACCTTCTGCACATGTATCTCAGAACTTAAAGTAAAATAAAATAAAATAAAATAAAATAAAATAAAAGGTTTTTTTTTCTTTTTTTTTTATTTTCTATTTTTTTTTTTTTTCTATTCTCTTAAAGAGAATCATAAAGTTCTTAAAATGTTTCAAAACAGGCCTGGTGCAGTGGCTCATGCCTATAATCCCAGCACTTTGGGAGGCCGAGATGGAAAGATCACTTGACTCCAGGAGTTTGAGACCAGCCTGGGCAACATGATGACACTTCTCTTAAAAAATAAAAAACGGGGCTGGGCGCGGTGGCTCAAGCCTGTAATCCCAGCACTTTGGGAGGCCGAGACGGGCAGATCACGAGGTCAGGAGATCGAGACCATCCTGGCTAACACGGTGAAACCCCGTCTCTACTAAAAAAATACAAAAAAAAAAATTAGTCGGGCGAGGTGGCGGGCGCCTGTAGTCCCAGCTACTCGGGAGGCTGAGGCAGGAGAATGGTGTAAACCCGGGAGGCGGAGCTTGCAGTGAGCTGAGATTTGGCCACTGCACTCCAGCCTGTGCGACAGAGCGAGACTCTGTCTCAAAAAATAAATAAATAAATAAATAAATAAATAAATAAATAAATAAATAAATAAAATAAAAAACGGGCGGCGGCAATAGGCATGGTGGCTCACGCTGCAATCCCAGCACTTTGGGAGGCTGAGATGGGGGATCATGAGGTAAGGAGACCAAGACCATCCTGGCCAAGATGGTGAAACCCCACCTCTAGTAAAAATACAAAAATTAGCCAGCCGTGGTGGCACGCACCTGTAGACCTAGCTACTCAGAAGGCTGAGGCAGAAGAATCGCTTGAACCTGAGAGGTGGAGGTAGCAGTGAAATGAGATCGTGCCACTGCACTCTAGCCTGGCAACAGAGTGAGACTCCGTCTCAAAAAAAAAAAAGCAGCTTCAAAACAAAAAAAAAAATTACTTGAAAAATAAATTTGTCTATAAATACTAGTGTGTATGTAAATATGTGGGTGTATATGGTCTAATTTTTTTAAGAGAAAAGAGGAATCATGCTGTAAATTCAAATAGTAATGATAGGTCATGACTCCAAGAATGAGAATCATGGATCAGAGAGATGTCTGTCTGAATTTCCTCTACACAGTGTATCAACATTCATAAGGAAAAAAATTTTTGTACCTTCCCAAATTTTACTTATATATTAAAAAAAAGACAGTATGTTAGAAGGCACATATTTTTAAAAATTCATTAAAGCAGACCAAATATAAAATAAAAGATATGATAGTCATTTTACTCTAGATGATTTGAAATTTTATTTTAAAAGTACATAAAATTAAGCCTTTGTATTCTTATAAAGTGTCACTAAAAATATTTGATTACTAATCAGAGTATAAACTGAAGTACCGACCTAGCCATACAGATTTATACATTTATCAACTGAATCTCATACACAAAAATGTATCCGTTATCATGACAATCCACTGTTATTAATGGACTCACTCTCTCCAACAATGTTAGTATAATCTGTAGTGCACTGCGAAATAACTGCCTAAATGTTTCACCAAGTTTTATTATCCATGATACTTGCTGCCAAGTCTACCCAAAGCACTGTAGGAGGCTATAATCCAAATTATTACAAAATTAATTTATTCATTTAAATCATGTAATTTCAGGAGCAATCTTTCTCCAGAAGCTTAGCAAATTTTTTAATGCTTTATATTAAAATGCAAATGTATGAACTCTAAAAATCTCACCATTATTTTTAATTACAGAAAGAACACCAATAGATTGATTTAAAACACATAATATATAGTAAAATGCTTGTTTGTTCTGTAGTAAAACTTAATTGAATGCTCAAATAGGTTACAAATTTGCTTTAAGCAACTTTCTCATGAAGTTGTAGATTCTTAAATGCCGCACACAGAGTTTCAGGTTGGAGTAATTCACCTTCCTGCAAAACGTACTACAAGCAAATAATTATAATAACAAAAATGACCTAATTAGCTCAGCTGTATGTACAAAAAAAGCAAACATAAATGAGGTGGCTTCATATTTCATTGCTTTGTATCACTGTGACACATTCACTGCCATATTCTTGAAGCTAAAATTCCCATACTAATTGGGAAAGTAAACACAGTATGAAACTAGAAGCTGCGACATTAGATTCTATTCTATTCTGCATTCTCCATCTGCTGTCCCACACTCACAATATTTAATTTTAGCAAAATCTAATTCAGTGTATCTCTACATGAATGCCTCATTAGACATCTCAAACTTCTGGCCTCCAAGATGGCCTCTCAAATAGGCTTTACTTCCCATCTCATTCTCTAATATTTCATATCTCAGTATAAAGCACCACTCTCCATGCAGCTGCCCAAATCATAACCCAGGAATAATTCTTTCCTTGTTTTTAACCCATCCTCTACATCCAGCCTAACAACAGGCTCTGCCAATCTACCTCTAAAACCCCAAATTTATTGACTTTTCTCCATCTCTCCCATCATCACCCTAAATATCACAATATTCTTTTTTTCAAGATGAATAATATTGTAATACAATGCATTATTTTACTAGAGCCATTTTCATTCTTGACTCCTATTCCATTCTACATTGAACAGCTCTTATATCATGTTCTATAGCTCATCACTCCCCTGCTTAAAAGTCTTCCAATGGCTTAAAATCCAAATTGTTTTCCTTGGCCTACAGGCCTTAGATAATTTGGTTCTTTCTCATCTCTCCAAACTCATCTCGGGCCACACTTCCTCCTCAGTCACTATAACTAAGACATGTTTATCTTCTTTTAACTTCTCAAAACATACCCATTGCGGACTGAATGTTTACATCCCCCTATAATTCACGTTGAAACCCTAACCTCCAACATGATGGATAAGGTGGTGGGGCCTTCGGGAGCTGATTAGGTCATAAGGGCGGAGTCCTCATAAATGGAATTACTGTCTTTAGAAAACAGACCCCAGAGAAAGCTCTTGCTCTGTTTTACTCTGTGAGGACACAAAGAGAAGATAGCTACGAATCAGGAAGTAGGCCCTCGTCACACACTGAAATTGCAGGCATCTTCGTCTTGGACTCTCTAGCCACCAGACTGTGAAAAAATAATCAGAGGTCTTCCCTAATCACCTTAATGTAAACAGGTCCAATTCTAATTGGTCAATATTCTCAGCACTTTACTGCTTTCAAAATAGTATAAATGAAGCTTTGTGCAGTGGCAGTATCATAGCCAATGAGGTTTATCCAAGACATGATAATTGCTAACTGCAAACAGTATGAAACCAACTGCCAAAAAAATGCTTTGTGTCCCACAAGGCTTATGAAAAGAACCAGATATAGACAAGTGCCATTTTTGCTACACAGAATGCTTTAAAAAAAAAAAAAAAGTGGGCAATAGAGAAGGGTATCCTTGAAGATAAACCTGTGTTTATCTACACCTTTAAAAGCTATGCATAGGATTAGTTCTCTGGAAGTGCCTAGAATATTCCCACTTCAGTGTCTTTGCTCTTGCTGTTCACTCTGCCTAGGAAGTTTTTAATCCCAGATAAATATGCATGATCTCCTAAACTGCTTCAGGTCTTCATTTAATGTCATCCAATCAGTGAGGACTTCCCTGACCCTCGTATTTAAAATAACAACACCCTTTCCCAACAAAGTCCTTTCTCATCTTCCTTTGCTTTTTCTCTCATGGCACTCATCATCATAGGACACATAACACATATCACCATCTCTGATTTGACCACTGGTATAGTCTTCCACTTGGTCCTTTTCAATTCCCATTTGCTTCTTTCTAATTCATTAACCATACTGTAGTCAAAGGGATGTCTTAAAAAGGGAAATCTGATTCTGTTATAGGTCTGTTTAAAACGTTTCACTGGTCTCCTACCATCGCCCTCTCTGTTCCTCCTGCCAGGGATTAAGTTCAATACTGTTAAAATGGCCTATAAAGCCCTGAACAAGCAGGGTCTCTGCCTGACTTCCACCTTACCACTCTCAATCTTGATCATCACATTCTAGTCAGCTCTCAGAACTTAGTAGGCCCTTTGCTTCTGAGCCTAGCCCAGATCATTCCTTCAGCCTGAAACAACTTTCACCACCACCACACCACTCTCTCTAGCCCTTCCTCCTTCCTGTACAACTCCAGTTATAAATGTAACAATTACATAAAAGTGATCTGTTTAATGCCTGGCTCCTCTGCTACCCTACACATTCAGAGGGAAGGAATCGTGCCTGTCACATTTACCCAGTGTCCCCTGTGCTTAGCACAGAGGCTGGCACACAGTAGGTTCTTATATTGGCTAGCTAATCCATACTACTACTACTGTCCGGGCACGATTCTCCCATAATGAAGATGGAATTTGCAGCCATGAAGATCAAAGACAATGAATGTTGCTGCCAAGACTTGATTAAACACAAGACTATAAAATCTGTGAGAAATATTTGTGGCAATGGAAGAAAGAACAAAAATTTCCAAAAACTCACACAGACAAGGAATGAAAAATAATAGATGAAACAAGACTGGCCATATACTGGTAACAGATGAGGCTGAGTGACTGATAGAGATTCATTCTACTATTTTCTTTGCTCTTATTTATACAATGTAATCTCAGTGTCCCAAAGACTGATAAAAATCAGAATTTTGCTAAAGACTGTAAAAAAGGAAGCTTATCCAATATCAATCTTTCAATGAGAAAAAAGGTTCAAGAAGAGTAGTTACGCCTCCTAGAGTTCTACTTAGGAATCTACTTTAATACCACCTACAACTAGAACAGAACCTGACACTGTAACAGAAATCATAGAAATTAAAGACTCAACATAGATACACAGACAGGTAGTAGCTGCATTAAGTCTAAAAACTCTTGTTTCTGTTTTAGTAGTTTTTCTATGTTACCACAGTTACTTCTAGAAAGTTATCTATTTCCTTCCATCTCGTAAGTCCTGCTTAAAAAGAAGTCTGAGAAGGAGGGGGATGGGAGAACAATAAAAATTATTCATCCAGAAGTTCTTTTGAAATGAACTGAAAACATCTATCATCAGAATTAAAGTGCATGTGATTGTTGCTTTAAAATCCTTGAATCCGAGTCTTATGAGGTATTACCACCTTCGTATTTGTAATAAAACTCCAGCTTTACAGACATTGCCTAGGGGGAGGGAAGGGAGTTGGAGAAGGGATAGAAAAGAAAAGAAAGAAAAGTCGAGCTTAGAGAGAAAAGTGACCTGCCATGATCATACAACTGATAAGAGACACAGCAATAAGTAAATAGATCAGGTCTGGTGTTCCATCTCAGAACAACAGATTTTCAGTCCGATACTTACTCTACTACAAGCAGAAGTAGTAAAAACAAGGCAATGCAATGACAACCCACCTGTCTCTATCACACAAACCTCCAAAGAGCTGGAACCGCTGCATTTAACTTTTATGTTACCTACCAAACAAAAGTATTTTCCAAATGTTGTGACTTGCTATAAAATTACCATTAGCTAATCACCATCTCCTCTTAGAAACCAGTTTTAAGTTAAAATGGCACACTATCAAATAATTAATGTGTCTAAAATATTAATTAGTTGAAAAAGCCTAACCAAATTTTAGGAACAGTGTACACTTTGAACATATTAGGAGTTAAACCTTGCCTTTATTTGCAAGTTTACAGAATGTATCTAATGCCAACCCTCCCCACCTTTTTTAGATTGTATACTCCGAAAAGCAAGAAACTAAGTTATGGCAAAATATTTTTTATAGATTTCCTCAAATCACTGGCTTATAAGAAAAACAACTTGATATTAAATAGATAATCGCCTGCACTTGTAGTAACAACTGCTCATAAATAAAAATGCTACTTTCTTTTCTTTCTTGTGGCTGTTAACCTTATTTCACAGAGGTTAAACATTTTTGTACATAAAATGAAAACTCATAAAAAAAACACTGAAAGGCACAGTATGTCCTAAATGAGTTTTCTTGGTTTCATAAGCTTTTCTTATTTCTCTTTCACAGAGTTCTGAGAAATTAAAATTAGCATTTGAAAGTATTCAAAAATTGTTTAAATTGTTGTTTAGCTGTTATAATCTACAGGTGCAGTTCTAAATGAAATAAATGTGCCATCTGTTATGTCACAATATTGAGAAATTGACAACTGCACTAACAGAAAAGTTTAATATCTCTGACTTCACAAATTAATAAAAACTTCTTTTGGAGGAAAAAACTCTACATAAAATCCAATTCCATAAATAAATTCAAACTAGACACTTCCTTTAGTTTATTTTAATAGGAAACTATTAATGAAAAATTGTTAATATTATTTTGTTAGTATTAGAAAGGAATAAAATAAAGAAGTCATGCAGTTAATATTTAGTTTCTCTACACTTGCCAAAGACCACAGAGTAGGTGCTGGGGATACAAAAATGTAGGACATACCCCAACTAGGCTAATTGATATGCCAGCAAAATACATACACCGTATAACTATACTAGAGTGTGACAAAATACAAGAGAAAAAATTGCATAAAGGGACAAAAAGTCACGATAGCTGAAAGCATTAACAGTTCTGCCTCCACTTTTCTACAAAGCTCTGTGAAGCCAGGAGCCATGTTTGTCCCATCAGTGCTGGATGATCACTAGCTGCTAGCATAATGTCAGATATACATTAGGTGCTCAATAAATGTCTGTTGACTAAAACAATAAAAGAAGGAAAGCTTCTTATAGAAAGTGACAACTGAGATGAGCATTAAAACATGATTAGGAGTTAAAGGGGAAAAAGTATTCCTGATAAAAGAAACAGAAAAGAAAACATCCACCATTTACCCATTTATGTTAATTAACATTCAGCATTTTACTCCAAAATATATTTTCTACAAGCAACATTTACTGAGCTAAAGATTTCCAAAATGAATATTCTCATTCTGAATAAACAGAAAATACAGTACCAAGGACTCCAGTATCCACAGCATACCTCTCATTAGACTTTGCTGTGGACATCTCTCACAAGACTACTCAAAGTCTTAGGAGAGGTATGTTAGCTCAATTATAGCAGTGTAAGCTTAATCATAACCATCACAAATAAAACCAAACATAACAGCTACAAAAATAATTTATAACAAAAAACAAAAGGGAATAAAGTATATTTTAACCAAACATCATTTTAAGTTGGATTTAATCAAATGTCGCTTTAAAATTAATTTAATAAAATTTAATAAAGGAAACTTTACAACAGTCACGTACTCAAGAAACAATATGAGCCCAGGCAGAAATAGAAAAAAAGTAATTTTATGCCTAAAAAAATTGTAATAAATGCAGTTATTAGAGTAAGTCAGCTACATTCTGTTACACTCAGTTCTGGATGCGTAACATTTTGAGTCAGACTTCAGGTGAAAGATAAACATGAGCTGTAGCTTGGTCAACCAACCTTTTATGGGCTGACAAGCATTTTCTTAAAAGGCCAGATAATAAGTATGTCAGGCTTGTGGGCCACATAGTCTCATAATTATTTAACTCTGCTACCGAAAGTAGCCACCGACAACACATAAGTGAATGAGTGTGGATGGGTTCCAGTAAATCTTTATTTATAAAAACAGGTGGCTGGCCCGTGACCATATTTGCCAACCCTGTCCTGGAATCTAAAACTGACTTCTCACTAACTCTTTTTTCATCAAGACCGCTTTACTCCCTTTCAAATACTTTCACATAAACTGTATTGGTGTTTCATAAGGCCTCTACAGATATCAATGAAGCAAACCTAACAGATATCCTCTTGTTTTATAGATTAAGAAACTGAAGCTCAAAGGAGTTGACTTGATCTAAGGACTACTAAGACCGGAGACTAAAACCCAGGCCTTTGTTCTTGTAACGCTTAATCATTATCCTCCATACCCAATCTTCCAATGCCGCAAATAAAACATTCAAATCATTTTTAGAACCCTCTGCTGAACCCCCGAGTTCTTTTTAGAAGACTCAGCCATTCACAATAGACTTTAAGAACGTCTACTTAACTGTCTAATTAAATTATTAACTTCAATTGTGAAGTTAATTCAAATCCTTCTTTCTTTACATGATCCTCATCTTCTTCTATTTAGGCTACCTTCTTATTTACAAGTCTCCTAAAATATCATTTAATCTTCAAATCGCCAGCAAGAAACAAGGCAGTACACCTTCTTACGGAGGTGTAAATTATTTTAATCATTTCGTAAGAGTTTGTGAACTCAGTAATAAAAATGTGGTAAGAGGCCTAGTGCCTAACTTTGCAAAGCTTATAATCTAGTTGAGAAATGCCAGATGTATAAATATGAAAGTAAGGAGTGACTCCATGTAACCTAGGTCAAATCTAAAAAATTTAAAACAAAGAAATGAGAAATGAAAAAATGTAATTTACAGTATACATTGTCATAAAATACATGTCTTACTTGCTCTTGATACCACAGAAATGCCCTAAATTTTGTAAAATGAAAGTTTAACGAATACTAAATACCTACAAACACCCATTTGATGTGGTAATAGCATAGTCCAAAAGTTAAAACTAGATCACATTTTTTAAAAATTACGGCAGGTGAAGGTTTTCTTCTGTTTTATTCTAGTCATTGCCATGAAAGAACATCTACTGGACTAACTCCCTGGCCAAAAACATTGTTGAAGATAGAGGAATTACAGGACATGCCCTCACTCTGCATGGTAGGATGGGACTGGAGAAGTAATCATGCAAGTTGAAACTAAGCAAAGTGATCTTCATAACTAATGGGGACAATTACGATTGTTCCACAATCTTTAAAAAATTTTGTCAAAACATTTAAAAACTCTTACTGTTGATTATAAATATACACTAGAGGCTGAGCACAGTAGCTCATGCCTATAATCCCAGCACTCTGGGAGGCCAAAGTGGGCAGATCACTTGAGGCCCGGAATTCGAGACCAGCCTGGCTAACATGGCAAAACCCTGTTTCTACTAAAAACACAAAATCAGCTGTGCATGTTGGTACATGCTTGTAATCCCAGCTACTCAGAAGGCTGAGACATGAAAATTGCTTGAACCTGGGAGGCGGAGGATGCAGTGAGCTGCGATTGCGCCACTGCACTCCAGCCTGGGTAACACAGTGAAACTTAGTCTCAACAAAACAAAACAAAACACCACAATAAATGTATACTGAAAAATAAAAAGTTAAAAGAAATCCTAATATATATTTAGTACATTATAATTTAACACATTAGAAACATGTAGAACTGAAGTGTTTTATTTTTAAATTTTATTTTATTTTTTTTTAGAGACAGGGTCTCACTCTGTCACTCAGGGTGGAGTGTGGTGGCACGATCATGACTCACTGTAACCTTGAACTCCTTGGGCTCAAGCAATCCTCCTGCCTCAGCCTGCCTAGGATTGTGGGCACATGCCAGTATGCCCTGGCTAATTTTAAAATTTTTTTGTAGTGATGAGGTCTTGCTATGTTGCCCAGGCTGGTCTCCCAACTCCTAGCCTCAAATGATCCTCCCAGTTGGGCCTCCTAAAGAATGCTGGGATTACAGGCATGGGCCACCACACCCAGCCAAAAGTATTTTATTTCTTAGTAAAAACTTAAGAACTTATAGTTTGAAGAGTGCTTCCTTTCTCAACATATATAACTTATGGGCAAGCATCCTTCCCATGTCTTGGTGAATTAAAGTCATTTTTTCTACATTTTAATCAACTTCTAACATTTTATTATTTGTATTTCAATGTCATAAAATATCTGAGAGTTCCTTTAATAAGAAGTTTTTTATAGCATCACTTCCTTTGGGACATCTTCATCCTTTTGTCACAACTGCTTTCCTTATTCATGCCAGTAAGTTCACCTTTACTGCATATAAGTTCCTCAATAAGTTCCCCTGGCTGCATAATCTAGTCTCTTGAAGGGCAGCCATGTCAACATTTCCAAAGTCAGCTATTGCTTCCATAACCCCCTTTCTTTCTATTCAAATTTCATTCCCAACATTATCAGTTTGTTTCTTGGTTGGATTTACATCTCTCTTGGCCAATTCCCTTTTTCAATTATCGATTTTTATAAAATGTTACATGGGTTTATTGCTGGAGACAAGGAGGCAACACAACTACATGCTTTGCTATCTGTGGGTGAAATGAATAATAGACATAGAGAGGCCAATCACTGACAGATATGGAAAGAAGTGACACAATTTATCACTAATCATAAGCTCATCTGTTGTTATGTAATGATTCCTGGACTAAACTAGCAACAAAGTTCGCATTTTATGTAATTACCTGCAGTCAATATACCACGGTAATTGAAATTTGAACTATACAGTTGAGGACCTGGTGTTACTTAACTAAACCACGGTAACTGAAATTCATGCATACTGGAACCATGAAAGGAGGACTATCTGTACATAAAACAACTGTTTGAAAACACTAGAGGGTGATCAATGCAGGCAAGATCACAGAGTTATTTAAATTCTCCAAAACATGAGGGATACAGAGATGACCACCACATTCCACTTAGCTTTTTCCTTGGGAGTATTTTCTAAGCCACAGCAAGGAGAAAGGGAATTGAAGCACAAAACAAGTCTACTGTCCTAAGAAATCAGAGGTTGGAGTTCAATCCCTACACATGTGGAGGTATCTTTGTATGCACCCAGAATTTTCCATTGTGACCACAGAAGGGTCACGCCTGAGGAATCAAAGACCACATCCCTAGAGTAATGGCATTTCCTTCAGAAGCTAAACCCAAGTTTATATGACATATGCCATATGTTAGGGGCTAAGCAATCAGTCTAATGCTAGAGAATCCATGAACAGAGGGACACCAAAAGAGCAGAATGCAAGGGATGACTAAAAGTAGACTCTGCGCAAATCTGGGCACAGAGGCTACAATTTAAACTTGTACCACCAATTCTAAAATGTATCAATTACTCACAGGGTTATGGCTGTATCATATTTTATAAAGTGGTATTCTAAAATTAAACACTATTATACTTACCATTTTGTAATCCCATCCAGAGTTGCTTGTGATCTTTTTTCTGCATTTCATTGATTACTTGACTTTTATGTTTTAAAGCATCAGCTTCTTTCATACATGACATAAAATGAGCTTCAATTGCATCCTTAGATGGACAGTGCAGAAGGTCTTTTTCTGGAAAACTCTATCAAAGGAAAAAATACACATATAAAACAGGTACACACATTACAAAATTAACCTCTTAAAAGAGAACTATATCCCCCAGTTTATCAATATTTCTAGTAAACTACCTCCTAGCACTGAAATAACCCAAAATACTTTTAAATTTAACTTAAAAATCTTTAGCTATTTGGCCCACTTTGTACTTTTCCCAAATAATTCTTACATGTTTTATAACAACATGAAAAAAGGCATCAAAGGGTAATAATCTGAAAAATAGCTTTTCAACTGACCATACCAAGTATTGGCAAAGATGTGGAATGGAACCCTCACACAGTACTAACAGAAATGTAAAATAGTATAACCACTTTGGAAAAGTCTGGTAGTTACTTAAGGATAGTAAACAGACATCTACCATCTGACCCAGCCACTCCACAACTAGGCATCTACCTAAGAGAAATGAAAGCAGTATGTCTATATAAGGACTTGCTACATGAATGTTCACAATAGTTTTATTTGTAACAGCCCCAAACAGGAAACAAATCTAAATATCAACAGGTAAATGAACATATAAATTGTGGCATAAACTTATTCACTTTGAATAGGTAAAGCTTACTATAAGTCAATTAGACCTCAATAAAGCTGTTAAAAACTAGATTTTAAAGTCAAATAGCTAAATTTACATTCTGTGACTTCACTGATTCTTTTAGGCAGCTAAAGCAATGATCATTGGACATACACGGAGTTATGTAAATGAAACGACTGATGCACTTTTCACTGAAAAAAAGATAACAGCTAACAGTTACTGAACACTTACTGTGACACTGTATTAAAACTTTTTATATGGATTATCTTATTTAATCCTCACAACACTTGAGGTAAACATTATTATTATTGCTATTTTACAGATAAAAAAATTAAAGTTAGGGAATATCTAAAGTCGCAAGTGTCATTCAGCTTGCTAGTCATGGAGCGAGGATTTAAGGCTAATTTGACTCAAGTACTATCTTTTAACCATTATACAATATCACTTCCTCCAAAGACTTAAATATTTAAGATAATCATTATATTCAAACATGATTTTACAAAGTTATTATCCTATATGTACTTTAATACATTTAAACAGAAGTAAAAATGGCAAAAAAAATAGCATATAGCCTACTCAGGTTACCGTATTCATAAACAACATTCAATTATCCCTGTCATGGAGCTTTCATAAAAAGAATGAAATGAAAAGATAAAGAAAGAAGCTCCTGAGTGACTATGAAACACTGATGGAAAGCAGGAATTAGAAAGCGATTGAAGATACCATTCCTCATCTCTCTCAATACTTTTTTAATAAGTCAAATTTATGATTCACATGCAGTCAAATGCAGAAATCAAGAGTACAATAAAATGAGTTTTGACAATGAGTAACTGTCAGCCCAAGTACAGAGCATTACCATCACCCACAAAACGTCCTGTGCCCTTTGCAGTCAGTTCCCTCATTCCCTTCCCAAGAAATCACTGATAATGACATATAACACTAGATTAGTTTTGCCTGTAATAAAATCTCATATAAACAGAACTGCAGTATCGTGTAACTTAGTATCTTTCACTTAGCATAATATTTTTGAGATTCATTCCTGTTACTGCACATATCAGTAATTAATTCCTTTTTGTTGCTGAGTAGCATGCCATTTAATGAATACACCACAATCTGTTTATCTAAAAACTTAATAGACACTGGGACTGTTTCCAGATACTGGTTATTATTTAAAAAGCTGCCATGAACATTAACACACAAGTCTTTTATAGACACACGTCTTCATCTTTCTTGGGTATACAGCTGGAAAAAGAAATGCTGGGTCACAGAGTAAGTGTATGTTCTAATTTTACTTAAAAACTGCAAAATTATTTTTCAACATGATGTATGATGTTACACTCCCACTAGCAATGTATGAGTTCTGGTTACTCCATGTCCTCAAACTTGCTACTGCCAATCTTTTTCATTTAGTCATTCTAGTGAGTGTAATGTAATGTCTCTTTGTGGTTCTAATTTACATTTCCATGATGACTAAAGATGTTGAGTGCCTTTTCCTGTGTTTGTTGGTAAATTCATATATGTTCTGTGAACTAAGATTTTCGCATTTGTTTAAAAGCAACTACTAGGCAAGAAGTTGAGTATAATGTGAATTTTATGGTTGCATATGTAAATATTGTTCACAAGAAATGCTAGGTGAACAGAAAATTTCACCCAGCTAAACTAATCAGCTGGGAACACATACAATGCACACATGTGCACACCTCCAAATGGACCAGCTACTTCAATTCATGTTATGAGTTGTATTCATCTACATCAAGTGCTACAATTTCTTGTTCAATATCAGAAAATCCTCCTTTCACTTCACCTGTCATGGTGCAAGTCTTCTATGTCCGTTTCTGTAAGCAAACTTCCAGTCTTTGCAACATGAAATGCCATATTTATTGTAGTATTTATGCATTTCTCATACATTTTACCTGTTAAAACCATGGTATGGTTTTTACTAGGTTCCTGTTTTTTTGTCAATGTAAGTTTGTGGATGTTGTGCCCCTAACCCTTTCCCCCATAAGTCCAGCAGTTTTCATTGCACAATTTTTAAGAGTAAAGTTAAGAACACATACAATGCATTATAGAAGTGCCTATACTGAGCAGACATCCTTGCCTTTTTCCTCATCTTAGAGTAAAACATTCAATAAACCATCATGTAGCATGACTTTAACTGTAGCCTTTTCATACTTTTCATATCTATCCTTTGTCAAATCGAGTGAATTCCCTTCTATTCCTAAGCTTGCTATAAGTTTTGATGACAAATGGGTATTAAATTCTGTCAATGAATGACTTTTTCTGTATCTACTGATTTTTCTATTTTATTCTGTGATTTACATTGATTGAGATGCTTTATTTTGAGAGGGTCTCACTGTGTCACCCAGGCTGGAGCACAGTGGCACAATCACAGCTCACTGCAGCCTCAACCTCTGGGGCCCAAGCGATCCTCCCAATTCAGTCTTCTGAGTAGCTGGAACCACAGGTGTACACCACCATGCTCAGCTAATTTTTAAACTTTTTTGTAGAGATGAGGTCTCCCTATGTTGCCCAGGCTGGTCTTGAACTTCTAGGTTCAAGTAATCCTCCTGGCTCAGCCTCCCAAAGTACTGGGATTACAGGCGCGACCCACTGCACCTGGCCTACATGAATTGAGATTTGAATGTTGAATCAATTTTGTACTCCTAGGATAAACTCAACTCAATCATGGTGTGTACTGTCTTTTTTAATTATTGCAAGATTCAATTTGATGGTACTTCGTTGAAGGTTCTTGCATCCATGATTATGAAATATATTGGCTTACAATTTTCTTTTAATGTCTTTAACAGGTTTCAGTATCAGGGTTATTCTGGCCTCTAACACAAGTTGGTGTCTCATTTCTGGAAAAAGTTTGTAAAGAGTAAGAAAGTTTGTAAAGTTTGTAATATTATTTCTTAAACATTTTATTTCATTTTATTTTTAACTTTAGAGACACAGTCTCACTATGTTGCCCAGGCTGGAGTGCAGTGGCTATTCACAGGCGCAATCCCACTACTGATCAGCACGGGAGTTTTGACCTGCTCCATTTCTGACCTGGGCCGGTTCACCCTTCCTTAGGTAACCTGGTGGTCTCTTGCTCCTAGGAGGTCACCATATTGATGCCAAACTTAGTATGGAAATCCAATTGGCATAGCACACTACAGCCCAGAACTCCTGGGCTCAAGCGATTCTCCCGCCTCAGTGTTCTGAGCAGCTGGGACGACAGGCATGTGCCACTGCACCCGACTAGTTCTTAGGTATTTTATAGAGTTCTCCAATGAAACTCTCTGTGCAAGGTGTTTTACTCTGGGAGGTTTTTAAAATTACAAATCAAATTTACTTGCAGATTAAAGAGCTATTCATTTATGTTCTTATGTCAGTTTTGGTGACTTGTGTTTTCATTGAATTTGTCCATCTTTCAGATTTATCGGCATAAAAGTATTTATTCAGTTAATATAAATGAATTATATAATGTGCAGTCATTTGTGTCTTCTTTCACTTAACATGATATTTTCAAGGTTGTAACATATTATCAGTAATTCCTTCCTTTTCACGACCAAATTATACTCCATTGTAAGGATACGTACAGTATTTTGTTTATTCATCAGCTGATGGACATTGGGTTATTTCCACTTTGCCTATTATGAACATTCATGTATAAGTTTTTGTGTGGACACAAGTTATTTTCATATTTTGCATATTAGAATTACATATTCAGTTCTCTTGGCAATATTACTAAGAGTAGAATTGCTGGGTAACATGGTAAGTATATCATTTGATGACATACTAAACCGCTTTCCAAAAAGGCTACACCATTTTCATTCTCATCAGCAACGTACGAAGGGTCTAATAAGCCTATACCCTCTCCATCATGTGTTACCGTTTTTTGTTGGTTTTTTTTTTTGGAGACAGGGTTGCACTCTGTCACCCAGGCTGGGTTGCAGACACGTGATCAGGACACACACCTCAGTCTTCCAAATAGCTGGGACTATAGGCACATGCCACCACACCAGGCTATTGTTTTAAAAATTATTTTAGTAGAGATGAGTTCTCGTTATGTTGATCACACTGGTCTCGAAATCCTGAGCTCAGGTGGTACAGCTGCCTCGTCCCCACAAAGTGCTGGGATTACAGGCATGAGCCACCACATCCAGCCTTGTACATCATCTTTTTGATGATAACCAATCTAGAGGGTGTGAAGGGGTAACTCATTGTGTGGTTTTTTGTTTTTGTTTTTTCTTTTTTTGCTTTTCCCTAAAAACTAGTTATGCTGAACATCTTTTCGTGTGTTTACTGGCCATTTATATAACTTCTTCACAGAAATGTCTATTCGAATCCTTTGACTAATTTTTAATTGGGTTTCTTTTTTTTATCTTTTTATTATCAAGTTATTTCCATATTCTGTATATTAAACTATTAGATAGTATATGATTGCAAATATTTTCTCCCATTCTGTAGGCACCCCACACACAGTCTTGATTATAGCTTTGACACTGAGTAGTGTAACCATTATTTTTTAAAAATATTTCTTCTGACCCATTCTCTCTCTTCTCCTTGAACTCCAATTACACGCAGACTGCCTGATATTATCCCAGAGGCTCTGTTTTTTCTCTATACCAATTTCCATCTCTCTATTCACCAAACTGGGTAACTTCTGTGGATCTGTCTTTGAGTTCAAAGAACCTTACTTCTGCCATCTTTAATTTGCTGTTAAGCCCATGTAGTAAATTCCTCATTTCAGATATTTTTCTACACAGTTCTACAACTTTGTGATTTTTTTTCTCTTAAGTTACTAAATTTATAATAGTTGTTTTAATTCATTTTTCTGGTAGTACCAAGATGTGGATTCTCTTAGGTCAGTTTCTATTGAGAGTAAATTTTTTTTTTTATTTGATATGGACCATATTTTCTTGCTTATTTGCAAGTCGAGTAGTTGTGGATTGTATGGTAGACACTGTGAATAATATGTTGTAAGGATTCTAGATTATACTGTCTTCCTTTGAAATGCTAAGTTTTGTTCTGGCTGGCAGTTAATTTACTGGCAGCTCTCCTTAATCCTAAAAAGGCAAGTCCAAAGCAACTCTTACTCTAGGGTTAAAGACTGGCAATAGAGATTGGCAAACTTTCTGTAAAGGATTAGACAGTAAATATTTAACACTGTGCAGGTCACACAGTCTCTATTGCAAATACTCAACTAGGCTGTCATAGCCGCAAAGCAACCATAGACAATATGTATATGAATTTCCATGAATGGCTGCATTTCAATGCAACTTTATTTATGGTCATCACTAAATCTATATTTCATGTAATTTTCACGTTACAAAATATTTTTTTTAATTTTTTTCCAACCACTTAAAAATGTAAAAACTACTCTTACATCACAGGCCATGCAAAAACAGTCAGTGGGCCACATTTGCCAACTCCTGCTCTAATGTATGATCCTTACTCCAAAATCATGGTCTTTCTGGCATCTCAGGTAACTGCTCAGTATGTAGCCAAATGTCTCTCCACTTTGAATGAGCTGGAATCCAACATTTTCCAGCATCATAAGACGTTCAGTATCTTGTTCCACTCTTAACCCTACAACATTCACTCTCTACTAGACCTTGCAGAGTATCAGCTATGCATGTGCAACCCAGGCCTCAGCCAAGCACCCAGGGAGAACATACACATATACTTTGTGCTAAGGCACCCACAGTTTTCAACACCATTGTTTTTGCATCTCAGTGTAAATGTTAACACAATGGGAAGGGCCAATAACATCTTGATATTATTATATCATGAAAACAGATTTGACCTGAAGAATCCATTGAAAGTGTTTCAGGAAACTGACACACAAAAGGATCTCCACATTTGTTGAATGAATGAATGAGTGAATAAACAAACAAACAAGTAGACAGCTATGATGTATTTTAATCTAGATTTCAAAGTATTTTAGAGTTTATTTTTAACACACAAAAAAATCTAATTATTGGAATTATTTTCCAACATTAACAGAGAAGACTCATTAGACAATATAGCACCCCTACCCTTAATATGTTTGAAGTATTTTTATCTCCACACCTCTCTAAACTTAAAAACTGTTGTATATGCAAGCATTCCTTGCTTTGCATGTAACATGGTGAGTGAAATTCATGCATACCAGCACTATGTGCTCCATCTGTACTGTTCTTTGGTAACTAAGGTGTTTAATAATATGGTATTGTGCAAAGCACATTATTATAAATGTACATGGAAATAAGCTCTAATGACCCACAAACTCAAATTCAGTAAAACAGGAAGGGAAAGCATCATAATAAGAATGAGCACCCTTTGGGCAGTAACTATGAATGGACACTCCTGATGGGAAAGAAACTCAGACACCTAAATGACTTTTTCAAACTCTACATGCCTCTCTCCAATAAAATATAGGAGATCAGGTGGATCACTTGACTTGAGGTCAGGAGTTCAAGACCAGTTCAAGCACCTGAGACCGACATGGTGAAATCATTGCTATTTGAGAATGAATCACTGTTCGTGATCAACTAATATAAGAGACCGACATGGTGGAATCATTGCTATTTGAGAATGAATCACTGTTCACGATCAATTAACGTAAGCGTTTCCAATCACAAAAACCAAATGTGTTTGTGAATTGGGGGTCGGGAAAAGAGCAGAAGCAAGGTGGCTAAGGGAATGAGGGACCAGCACTTCACAAACTATTGAGACAAAATTAGGTCACACTAAATTCAGTCTGGTCTTAAAAACTACAGGAATGAACATTTCTCAAAACAGAGGTAGATCAAATCTTTGGAATTCTATCTCCTAATCCCTCTCTTAATTCAATCAAAATAGCCTTAGAATTACTCAACAGTATTAGGTTGTCCCCTCTGTACTTCCATATCCACATCTACATGCAGGATTTCTCTTGTTCCTAGTTGACTTTTAAAAATTAACACCAACTTTCAAAACTTTCATAAATTTTATTTTTTATAGAGGCAGGGTCTCACTACATTGCCCAGGCTGGTCTTGAACTCCTGGGCTCAAATGATCCACCCACCTCGGCCTCCCAAAGTGCTGGGATTACAGGCGTGAGCCACTAAGCCTGGCCCAAAAACTCGTAAATTTTAAACAGTGTATTCAGCACTAATAAAGAAAATCAGTTCATACATTAAAAGTGTTAAGTGTTTCTGCCAAGAGTTAGGAAAAAATTGAAAAGTATCTTATAGACAAATACTAATCGAAGTTTAGCAACTAAAAGAGTGTCATGGGAAAAGAAAGAAATAACTTCACTTGAAAAGAAAATTCTACTCGACGTCTGTTTACTATGTATCACAAATGGGACAAAGGAGAAATGCAATTTACTATACCTTAAAATGTACTGTGATGTTCCAAGGAAGAGCCGAACTTGATGCAAGAAGATCAAATAGTAAACCAATTGGATAATGCCTAAAAATGAAACAGTATATTTTGAGAAAATAAATATGTAAAGTTATAACTACAACTCCAAAATAAATTTCCAACACATATTTTAACACCAAATGTCAGGCGCTTTAACCACAAATCACAGGAAGGCCACATTCTTTTTTATGTGCCTGGGCTAGTATGATCTACTTTCCAGGCATCAGGTGGTTTCCTTCTAAACACTTCATTCCATAGAAACCTCAATATGCACAATGGGATTGTGGGCAAAGGCATTCTTTATCAGCCGTGTGAACTGTTATGTCACAGTACTGCTGCATCTAACTGTCATCCCAGTATTCATAAAGGACAGTTGATTTTTGTAAATTTATTTAAATATCTTTTTTACTTTTAGAACTTAAAATTTTTAAAAACTGTAAGAACCAAGATGAGCACCTAAAACGCATGCAAATCACCTATTCTGTGGTTACTATTAACGTTATTGCATATAAATTTCCAGTCTTTTACCTGTAGATACACATCTAAATATAGATCAGGACTATCCTTTAAAACTGTACTATAACCTTTTTCACATAATATAATGTCAACATTTTCTCAAGTCACTGAATATTCTTCTGAAACCTAATTCTAAATTAAAAAAAAAAAGTTCCAAAATAAGAGAACATTTCCTAATATAACCATTACTCACAGTGAAGTAAATTACTTAGCAATAAATAAACATGACTAATACAAATGTTGTAGATTTCAATGGACAAACCTTAAGCCATCCTTTTAAAAAATCTAAAGTAAATGAGCTTACTTGGTTAATCAGAATTAAATAATACGGGTTGAGTATCCCATTTCCAAAATGCTTGGGATCAGAAGTGTTTCAGATTTCAGCTTTTTTTTTTTTAATTTTGGAATATTTGCATCATATTCTTACCATTTGAGCATCCCAAATCTGAAAATCTGAAATGCTGGAATGAGCACTTCCTTAGAGTGTCATGTCAGTGCTATGTTTACCTATGTATGTACAGGTAAATGTACTTAGATTCTGGATTTCAAATTGTGGGATGTGGGATGCTCAACCTGTACTCACAACCAAGGCAAAAAGAAAACTACTTGGTGTTATACACAGTCCTGTCTTTATCTGTATAATCTATTAATGAGTTACTCCTAGATTTAAGAGCTGCAAAATTTGAAATCACATCAAATTCATCTCAAAATGAGTAACTGTGACCAAGATTCAAATGTCAGTTAATATTATTTATGCTTGTGCTACTCTAGGCACAATGCCTATGGGATAGCCCTGCTCTGCAAGCAGCAGTACATTTGCTTATATGTAAAACATATATATATGTTTGTATGTATAATTGTATATATATAATTTATGCTTGCTTACTTGTACATAATTATGGGAAAGTCAACAGTTTCTAGAGATCATGTATTTATTTGGTAGGAATTTAGGATGGGCCAGGTACAGTAACTCAAGCCTGTAATCCCAACACTTTGGGAGGCCAAGGCGGGTGAATCACTTGACTTGAAGTCAGGAGTTGGAGACAGTTCCAGTACCTGAGACTGACATGGTGAAACTCTGTCTCTACCCAAAAATACAAAAAAAAAAAAAAAAAAAGAAAAAGAAAAAAAAAATTAGCCGGGCATGATGGCACACAGCTATAGCCCCAGCTACTCAGGAGGCTGAGGTGGGAGAATCTCTTGAGTCCGAGAGGTAGAGGCTTCAGTGAGCCAAGACTGCGCCACTGCACTCCAGCCTGGACGACAGAGTGAGACCTTGCCTCAAGAAAAAAAAAAAAAAGAATTTAGGATGAATGCCCTGTTGGTAAAAATAAAACAGTGGGGGTACTTTTAGTCTTATATGCATTATATCTCTTAATAAGAACCCTTAAATTTCTCTCTAATCAATCCTTTCATATCCAGAAAATAATACTGAAGAAAACTATGGAACCAGGAAAAACTCTCACCTCAGTCAAAACCTAAAATATATATATACACACACACACATACATATATAGCACTATAGACAAGTCATAGATTTAATCCAATTCTGATCCTTCTCTCTGAAGTATTAAAATTGAACAAACTCTAAATAATACCTCATACTTTTACAAAACAGACCTTTTAACATCTTCAATTTATTTTTTTTTAGAATATCTCTCTTAGGTATCTGCAACAGGGTTAAAGATGAATGTAGGCACTTAACTGAAGTTTTATTTACTTGGATTTCATTAAAAAGACTTAAAATTTCAAAAGTGACACCATATTGCTTTCCAGATTCTAAATAGCACTGAAAATACAATTACAAAGAACTCCACTAAGCAAAATAAATAGTCAATCTATTAGATAAGATTCACTTGAGATCACATAAAATTACTACAATCCAGTGTTTTACATATTCCCTGCCATTAACAAATATGTGAAACACTTTTGTAAATTTGTAAGCAAATTCTAAACCAAATATCATATCTTAAAGTAATCTATAATATAAAATCAAGTTTTTTTTTTTTTTTGGAGACAGGGTCTTACTCTGTAACCTAGGCTGGAGTGCAGTGGTACAGTCAGAGCTCACTACAACCTTGACCTCCTGGGCTCAAGCGATCCTCCCACCTCAGCCTCCTGAGTGGCTGGGACTATAGACATGTGTCACTATGCCCAGCGAATTATTTTATTTTTTATAGAGATAGGGTCCCACTATGTTGCCCAGGCTGGTTTCAAACTTCTGGGCTCAAGCAATACTCCCACCTTGGCCACCCAAAGTAATGAGATTATAGGCATGAGCCACTGTGTCCAGCCCAAATACCTTTTAAAGGAAATATCTGGATAAGAATACAAGTTAAACATAAGACTCAATCATCAATTATTTTTTACCCTCAATATTTAAAAAATGAGAAAACTGTAAATACACAGAATCTTGAACAAAGTCCATAATGAATAGCTGCTGAATGCATAAATCAAAGTCTACAGACTAACCCTAGGTATAACATAAAGATCCAATGGAGCCAATTTTAGGTTCTGAGTTTCTTTTTTGAGCAGTTCCAACTATTTTAATGATTGACACTTCATGACTTTTATTCATTCTTAAAGGTATTCCAAAGAACAGAAAAAACTCACTTTAAAAAAAAAAGATAAAACTTACTCCATGTAGTAATTATTATATGGAGCCACTGGACCCTTTTATAAATCTAAGATATATTTTAGGGTCTTAATGGTTTTATTGTTTCCTGTACATTTTACTATTTCATCACTTTGGAACTTATTTCGTCATTATTTGTCAATTATCCCCAATAAGAGACTAAAACAGTAAGAAATTGAAAAAATAACGTGATGTCTAGAAGGATGATAGAAGAATGTACCCTTCTTTCATTTTCTTACTGTGTTGCCTAAAGTATTGAAACATCTTTCAAGAAAGTGTGAAACAAGAATGCAGGCTGGGCACAGTGGCTTACATCTGTAATCCCAGCACTTTGAGAGGCTGCGGCGGGTGGATCACCTGAGGTTAGGAATTCAAGACCAGGCTGACCAATATGGTGAAACCCCATCACTACTAAAAATACAAAAACTAGCTAGGCGTGGTGGCATGCACCTGTAGTTCCAGTTACTCGGGAGGCTGAGACAGGTGAATTACTTGAACCCGGGAAGTTGAGGTTGCAGTGAGCCAAAACTGCGACACTGCACTCCAGCCTACGCAACAGAGAGAGACTCAGTCTCAGAAAAAAGAAAAAAGAAAGCAGACCCCATTCTGGAATCAGTTTTTAGCTATCATTAACACAGTTGAAAATTCCAAATTTCTCATTTTCTACCTATAATGGCAGAGAAAAAAACTTGACAGAGGAAGACGTTTCACAATTATTAGACAAATCAGGACAAAAAGGAAAGAGAGACAACGATACTCTAGACTTTAATGACAATAATGAAATTGATAATTTAAGTGAAATCTCAAACTCTGAGTCTTTAGACGATATCAAAATTTACATAGCTCAAGAACTAATAGAAGAACAATATATTTCTAAGGACAAAAAGGAACGTATGATAATCTTAACAGCTTAGTCATCAACAGAAAAAACTTCATTACATGATATTTTATGACAAAAACCTGGACCATTCCATTTTACTAAAAGAACGTGTGACAATATTATTTCGTCTTTTATGTTACTTATAAACTCAAATTTCTTTGATAGTGGGCAAATACAAAAGGTCTATTTATATACAAAGAAGACTGAAGGAATTAGATCACATAGAAATGAAAAAAAGTACTGGACTGCTCAGTCTAACTGGTGTTGATTCACATAAAAAAGAAAATATTTCGTAATGAAATCATGAGCTGGCAAAGGGTTTATAGATTTCTTCAAGTATTATTAACACTATTAGAAGCAAGAAGGGTCAGAAGTAATAAGCTAGAACCTCTCAGAGGCATATTTGTACATATAAAAATTAATGAGCAATTAGTTGCATTCAGGGGATGCTGACCATTTTTGATGCCTTTAAAACTAGAAAAATATGAAATGAAAATGTAAATCTGTGTATTTAAACCTGTATTAAAATTTCTAATAAAGTTGTTATACACTATTCCTTTATTCTAGCTTCTCTAAATTATTTGGAAACTGACTTAAATACATATATTATATATATAATAAAAATATTTGTATATTATAATAAATATATATAATAAAAATATTTTTATATTACATATAATAAAAATATATTATATATAATAAAAAAATATATTTTATATAATAAAAAATATATTTTATATATATATATTTTTTTAATTCATTGGGGCTGGGCATGGTGGCTCATGCCTGTAATCCCAGAACTTTGGGAAGCTGAGGCAGGTGGATTGCTTGAGCCCAGGAGTTCGACACTAGCCTGAACAACATGGCAAAACCCTGTCTCCACAAAAAATACAAAAAAAAAAATGAGCCAGGCATGATCTGTACTCAACAGCATGAGATCCTATCAAAATCTTTTTTTTTTTTTTTTTTTTTTTTTTGAGACAGAGTCTCACTTCTTCTCACTCTGTTGCCCAGGATGGAATGCAGTGGTGTTATCTTGGCTCACTGTAACCTCCACCTCCTGGGTTCAAGCGATTCTCCCAAGTAGCTGGGATTACAAGCATGCACCACCACACCCGGTTAATTTCTGTATTTTTAGTACAGATGGGGTTTCTGTTGGCCAGACTAGTCTTGAACTCCTGACCTCATGCTCCACCTGCCTCAGCCTCTGAAAGTGCTGGGATTACGCAATCATTAGCCACTGTGCCTGGCCCTACCCTGTCGAAATCTTAAAACTTTTTATTTCACTGGTCCCAGATGGTAAATGATGACGACTCCTTTGTCTTGGTATATTTAGAATTAGGAGATAAATGTAAACACAGACTTCCTCTAAATAATGTTTAAATTAGCTGGGCATGGTGGCATGCACCTGTAGTCTCAGCTACTTGGGAGGCTGAAGTGGGAGAACTGCTTGAACTCGGGAGGTGGAGGTTGCAGTGAGCCAAGATAGTGCCACTGCACTCCAGCCTGGGCGACAGAGGGAGACTCCATCTCCATTAAAAAAAATAATAATAATAAAGTACTAACATAAAAACATTCTAAATATTATAAAAATGAATAATCATCCTGTAATGATTTTTTTTAAATAAAAATGAACCAGAAAAACTTAGGAGTAAAATAACCATTTACTTATTTCTATTGTCAAATTCTATAATTAACATGTGGTTCAATACAAATTTTTATGTTATAATTATTTTCATATAAAGATATTGATTCCAAACAAATATGCTCTCTGAATTCACTGGTTCCCAGATTGCTTATTTCTGATGAATCTATTGATATTCAAGAAAATCTATAAAAGAAAACAGAACTGGCAAAAATTAAAGGTATTGAGTTTATCTTACACTTTAATCTTATTTACATTAAGGATTTCAAAAGTACTAATTTGTACAACTCTTCTAAATAGATATTATATACAGTTTTGTGAGGAGGCTTCTAACCCACAACACAGAAACCACATACACCATAAGTAAATCATAATGTAACTATTGGCTATTATGTTGCTACTTCTGCCATTTAACTTAAACTTAATAGAAAAGGAAGTAATAAGGATTTGAACCTGGAATACAGTCCGCCCTTGGTATGTGTGGGGGATTGGTTCCTGGACCCAGCTGGATACCAAAATTTGCAGATGCTTAAATCCCTTATATTAAATGCCACAGTGTTTGCATATAACCTACATACATTCTCCTGCACACTTTAAATTATTGCTAGATTACTTATAATACCTGCTACAATGTAAGTGCTATGTAAATAGTTGTTAAACCATATTGGACTTTTTGTGGTTTCATTTTTATTGTTGTATTATTACTTATTGCTTTTTCCCCCAAATATTTTCAATCCATGGTTGGCTGAATCCATGGATGCAGAACCCATGGATACAGAACACCAACTCTTATCCAGAACTGTATTTTCTGTGTAAATAAGAGGATCCAACTAGCTAAAGGCTCAATGTATTGCCCTATAGAAAATGACTGCATGAGAACAGTATTAGGTCTATTTTTACACTTTATTTTTTTTCTTCTTTACATTGCTCTTGTCTTCCATATTCAATTCTCAAAATGAATATATTTTATATTTCTTTGCTTTTTTTAAATTCATTATTCCATTTATATGTGTGTGTACGTGTGCACGTGTGCACATTGGCACATGGTGTAGCAATAATGGATATTCTCAGAAGGAACATGATTCTAGTCTAAATATCTGTACTCAGATAGCAAACTAATACAAGTATTCTAAAATCAGCACTAAAAGAATTTTCCCTGTACTGGAGAAGTACTGCCCAAGTTCATGTCACTAAAATAAATGCCTCCTATTCGGAAAGTTGCTGCACTCTGATTCACTGGAAACAGAATTACATTTCATTGTTTTTTTGTTTTTTGTGTTTTTTTTGAGACGGAGTCTTGCTCTGTCGCCCAGGCTGGAGTGCAGTGGCGCCATCTCGGCTCACTGCAAGCTCCGCCTCCCGGGTTTACTCCATTCTCCTGCCTCAGCCTCCAGAGTAGCTGGGACTACAGGCGCCCGCCACCTCGCCCGGCTAGTTTTTCGTATTTTTTAGTAGAGACGGGGTTTCACCGTGTTAGCCAGGATGGTCTCGATCTCCTGACCTCATGATCTGCCTGTCTCGGCCTCCCAAAGTGCTGGGATTACAGGCTTGAGCCACCGCGCCCGGCCAGAATTACATTTCATTGTAACTGCAAGCATGTAACTACAAATGCAAACCAAAGTAATTTGATGACTGCTGTGAATACTAACTTACTCTATATATGGGACAAACATAAACAACTATAGAGTAGCAATGTGTTTCACAGCTTTCTAAGTTTATTCTTATATATGAAAAAGTTCAAAAATAATGAAGGGATACCATATATATAAAATGCTATGTAAGTCACATTTCAAAAATCTAGTTGACAGAATACATTGTTAACCCCTTTATGCCTAGTGTTCCATTATTGGAACACTAAGCCTGTGGGAGTTATGTAAACTGTTCAAGGTCATTGACCAGGTCTGATTTCTCACACATAAAAAATTGTAACCTCCTGCATAAATGGGTTAAGTTCCAGAAATTCACAACCTTAAAAAGACTGGAAATAAGACAGAAAAATCTGTTAGCATTTATGATTAAAAAGTTAAATGATTTTTAAAAAATTATACACAGGTTTTCACTAAAGCATTTTGCTAAAATTTACTTTTGAAATCACAAAGAGCACTAAATTCTGAGTCATTTTATCACGTCTGTGTTTAAGATCAACGTCAATACAGCCATGGGACATTTAACAACATGGATATGTTCTGAGAAATGCGTTGTTAGGCAATTTCGTTCACTGTTCAAACATCACAGTGTACTTACACAAACCTAGATGCCATAGCCTACTACATACCTAGGCTATGTGGTGTAGCCTAATGTTCCTAGGCTATAAACCTGCACAACATGTTACCACACTGAACTCTAGACAACTGTAACACAATAAGTACGTATGCATCTAAACATAGAAAGGATACTGTAAAAATACAGAATTATCATCTTCTGGGACCACGATCCTAAATGCGGTCCATCATTGACCAAAATTATGCAGCCCGAGTATATATTTTTTTACAATTCAAAAAGTAATTTCAACTTCTTCCTTTCACCACCTGTCCTGAAAGTAAGTCAATTTGCACAGAGTAAAACTTCCCACTAAAGTTATTTATTTTATAGTTGACAAAATGAGAAGCTTTTTCTCAATTTTGTGCTTGAAGGTCTAAGATCTAAACCAAAATTAGGGTTTACTTACAAAGTATTCTTCAGAAAGACCAAGAACTGTTCTTTTAAAATAATTGTAATATAAAAGTAACAAATATAAAATGTGAACACCAGTTGTGGTAATAAGAAACTTCACCCCTCAAAATGCAATGTTAGAGCACCCTCTGCTGACTAACATCTGTCTGAAGAAAGAGACTCTATTTTGAGTTAGGCCGGCACTTTCCATTTCCCATGTAATTTTTAAAAGCTAAAGATACAAAGATAAAGCTCTAATCAGACAAAACCTCCTTGTAAGCTATCTACAAATCAACAACAACAAATGTATGGAGTATTCATTATAAGTACACCACTGTTCTTAAATTTTTTAAATTCTAATTTGGACAAACTGACATAAGCAATTAGAGAGAACAGACAAGAGACAAGATGGGAGAAAAGTTTTTAAACAAAATGTTAGCAGGTGTGGTGAAAAGAGCCCTGAACTGATACTCTCAAAATCTGGGTCCTAACTTACCTATTTAAGCAAGTTATTTTACTTATTGGAGTCTCGGTTTTCTAAATAAAAGCAAGGGGCAAATTTAAATTCATTCATTCATTCACTGAACAAACATTTACTTATCCCCTCCTATGTGCTACTGGTTAAAGTACAAAGAAAGATGATCCAAAATCTGAACCTTTTCTAACACTGACATGATGCTCAAACAAACCGCTTATTGAAGCATTTTGTATTTCCAATTTTCAGATTTGGAATACTGTAAGTATATAATACGAACATTCCAAAATCTGAAAAAATCTGAAATCTGAAACACTCTGGTCCCAACCATTTTGGATAAGGGATACTTAACCCATATTAACTCACTTAATTCTTCAAACTTACAGAAGTACAAGGTACCGTTATTATTGCTGTTTTACAGATAAGAAAACTGAGATACAAAAAGGTCAAATAGGGCCGGGCACGGTGGCTCACGCCTGTAATCCCAGCACTTTGGGAGGCCGAGGTAGGGGGATCACGAGGTCAGGGGTTTGAGACCAGCCTGACCAACACGGTGAAACCCCATCTCTACTAAAAACACAAAAATTAGCTTGGCGTGGTGGGCGGGCGCCTGCAATCCCCACTACTCAGGAGGCTGAGGCCGGAGAATTGCTTGAACCCGGGAGGCGGAGGTTGCAGTGAGCCGAGATCGCGCCACTGCACTCCAGTCTGGGCAAAAGAGCGAGACACCATCTTAAAAAAAAAAAAAAAAAAGTCAAATAACTTGCCCAAGGTTATACCACTAGTAAGTGATGAAGCTGGGATTTGAAATCTGGTTTCGGACTCCAGAGTCAGCATCCTTAATAACCATTATGTTACAATATACAGTTAAAACATGACAAGAATATAGGAAGTACACACATAGTGTAGAGATGGCACAAAGGTAGAAATGATCACTTTGGGCTAAAAAGAACCACGAAAAAAGGTCATAGTTAAGCTAGAAGTTAGAAGTATGAGCTAAAGGAGGGAATATATGAATAATTAATTACAACCAAAACAAAGGATGCAAGAAAGAGCAAAAATGATTTATCAAAGAAGATGAGCAAAGGAACAGAAGCCCAAAACATTATCCAATATTCATTAAAACAAGTAGCTTAGTATACCTGGAAAGAAGTGGGATCATGGACAACCTTACACACAAATCACGCTTTAGTGTTTGGCTTTACACTGTAGATGATGAGAAGTCAGAAAAGGGTTCTTGAGGAGAATAACAATGTTAGATCTGCATTTCAGAAAGAAAAATTATGGCACTGGGGAAGATAAACTAAAAGTAATAGTATTAAAAGCAGGAAGACAAATTAAGAGGTTACTAAAACAACCCATATGAGAAATCAGATGCGTCTGAATCCCAAAAAACAAAGCAGGGAGTTTAAGGCATACTTAGAAGACAGAATCAGAATCCAGAGGCTGGATGATAAGGGAATCAAGAGTGGAGACGAACATCAACAAATTTAAAAGATCCAAAATTACAGTGAGCTCTTTTTTTCACTACAATAGAATCAAACTAGAAACTAATTAAGATAACAGAAAAACCACTAAAAGTGGAAATTGAACACATTTCTAAAAAAAAAACTAAGGTCCCAAAAGAAAGCCTCAAAAGAAAATTTTAAAAATACATAGACCTGAATGAAAACAAAAACAGAACATATCAAAATTTATGAACTACACTAAAGCATGGTCGAAACAGACATCTGTAACACTAAATGCTTGTACAGCACTGTGAGTGTAATTAACACTACCATGGTTAAGATGGTAAATTTTGTTACATGCATTTTACTACAATTTAAAAAAATTTAAGGTAAGAGCTCAAAAAAATAACCTAAGTTCCTTTTCAAGAAACTAGAAAAAAATAACAAACCCAAAGCAAGCAGAAGGAATAATATTACTAAAAACAAAAAACAGAAACCAACAAAATTGGAAATTTTTAAAAGTAGAGAAAACTCCATAAATACAACACTGGCTCTTCAAAAAAATAAATAAAATTGGTAAACCTCTAACAAAGCTGAAAAAAATGAAGACAACACTACAGATCCTACAGTCATTCACTGATAAGGAAATACTATAAACAACTCTATGTTTATAAATTCAACAACTTAGAAAAAAACGAATCAACTCCCCAAAACCCATAAACTACCAATACTCAATGAAGAGGAAATAGGCAAGCTGAGTAGATCTATATGTATCAAAGAAATTGAATTGGTAATTAAAATGCTCTCCAGGAAGAAACCTCCAGACCCAAGTGGTTTCATTGGAGATTTCTATCAAACACTTAAAGAATTAACAGCATTTTTACACGATCTTTTCCAGAAAATACATCAGAATAGAACACTTCCCAACTCAGTTTATAAAGCCAGTATAACCCTAATACTAAATCAGACAATCGAAAAAATAGAAAAATACAATCCCTCTCATGAACATAAGACACAAAAATCCTCAACAAAATATTATTTGGCAAACTGAATCCAACAATGTATAAAACTAATTACATTCCGTGACCAAATGGGACTTATTAAAATAGGTATACAAGGTTGGTCCAACATCAAAAATCCACAAATGTCATCTATTATAGCAACAAGCTAAGGAAGAAAAGTGATACAATCATATAATTAGCACACAAAAGGCATCTGACAAAAATCCAACATCTATTCATGACGATTGTGAAAGACCAATACATTCCCCATAAAACTAAGAACACCACAAGATGTCCATTCTCATCACTCTTATCCAACACAGCACTAGAAGTTCTAGCCCCTCCAATAAGGAAAAAAAAAAGAAGAAGAAAAAGAAGAGGAAGAAGAGGAGGAGGAGGAGGAGGAGGAGGAAGAGGAAGAGGAAGAGGAAGAGGAAGAAGAAGAAGAAGAAATAAAAGGCCTACAGATTAGAAAAATTAAAGTAATTTCTATTTGCCGATGTCAAGACTGTTTACATAGAAAACCCCAAAGGATCTACCAAAAAAACTCCTAGACCTAGTGTGTGAGTCCAGCAAGGTTGCAGAACACAAAAATCAATCACATTTTCCACATACTAAAAATGAACATTCATGCTCGCTTTGGCAGCACATATACTAAAATTAGAACAATACAGAGATTAGCATGGCCCCTGCACAAGGATGACACCCAAATTTGTGAAGCGCTCCACAGTAAAAATTTTTTAAATTATAAAAATAAAAAATAAAGGAACATTCGGAAAACAAAATTAAATTTTCCTCTTTTACAATATATGTGGTTTGGCAGAGAAAGACCTCTAGGTGTTTTCAGCAGCTTTTCTCAAAATAGTCCCAGAATGGAAACTACCCAATGTCCATCAGTTAATGAATAAACAAACAATTTGTGGTACAACTATACAGTGGGATACTATTCAGCAATAAAAAGGAAAAAAACCACTAATACATGCAAAAAGGATGAGTCTCAAAAGCATTACTTGAGGTAAAATTCAGACACAAAAGGCTACATACTACATGATTCCATTTATACGGCATTCTGAAAAAGGTAAAACCACTGAGATGGGAAATTAGATCAGTAATTGCTGTGAGTTGGGGGAAGGAAGAGGTAACTGTAAAGGAGCACCAGGGAATTTTGTGAAATTAAATATCTTATCATCTTGATTTTGTTAGTAGCTATACAACGGTACACAATTGTTTAAAATCTCTTCAAACCATACTCTAAAAAAGATGAATTGGCCGGGCGCGGCGGCTCATGCCTGTAATCCCAGCACTCTGGGAGGCCCAGGCAGGTGGAGCACCTAAGCTCAGGAGTTCAACACCAGCCTGGCCAATATGGTGAAACCCTGTCTCTACTAAAAATACAAAAATTAGCTGGGTATGGTGGCAGGAGCCTGTAATTCCAGCTACTCAGGAGGTTGAAGCAGGATAATCACTTGAACCCGGGAGGCGGAGGTTGCAGTGAGCTGAGATCATGCCACTGCACTACAGCCTGGGCGACAAGAGCAAAACTCCGTCTCAAAAAAAAAAAAAAAAGAGAAGATGAATTTTATTCCACATTAATTATATGCTTGGGATTATTTTTCCCTTCTCAAAGAGTCTGTTAGCCAAGTAGATGAACAAAGAATAGTAAGAAAGAATTAACAGTAAAGGAAAAAAATTTGTTTTAAGAATACTCCATTCTGCTATTATCTATAACTAATTTTACTATATGTACTATTTATTAAAAGACTCTTTAAAACCAAGCATTTGTTTAAAAAACAAAGCCCCCATACTCTTCATCTATGTCCTACCAAAAGGAAGATAAAGTCATATTTTTAACATCTGAGTATGATGGAAGTCATGATTTATCAAGGACTCTAGTTTTTTTTCTTGCCATTGAGAATTGTCACCTTGTATGAAAAAGACAGACTTATATGAATTAGGGGACAGAATCAGTGACAAGGTTATAAAGAAGAGAAGAAACATCAATTTCTGTTCTTTCTTCCCTCATTTATGAGTTGTCTTAACTGGCGACTAATTTCCTTTCCTACCTGAACTTATTTAAAACTCCAAAGAATAAATATAGGAAGGACATTATTATCCAACTCAAATAAATGCTTCTCTATCCTTAAGACGCTTGTGTGGTCTCAAAAGTCCAAGTCTTCCAACACTTTAGTGGTAGCTGCTTTCCTACACCAATGGAAATTCACAAAACCATCCTATTTTGTGAAACTCACTATTTAAATGCCAGATATTCTTATATTGATAGCCTATTTCCAGGAAGACACATTTTTTAACATAAGAGAAAACTGATATTACTGGAAGCAAAGAGAGAGAAGATGAAGACTAAGCCCAGAGGTCCTGGATTACATTTATGCCTCTGGAAGTTATTCACGCCTCATATATATGGAGTACTTAAAAACACTAAAGGAAAAGATGTATCAAAAGTCATTAGCTATAATGAGCTTACAGCATGACATAACTGTGGAAGTGATATAACACTTTATAAAAAGTTAACACCCCCAAAACTACCATGAAGATACTTGAATATAATTGCTTTCACATAAGCTCTCCAAAAGGGAAAAGAACTCCACTCTTTAATAAAAGACTTTCCAAAGGGATAAATACTGACAAAGTAAGAACATGGTATAATAATGTTTACGCCAAAATCATTGTTCTGCAGTGACAAGGAGAAATGGGCCCAAACACTATTTACCCATAAACCTATAAAATATAAGCCATATTGAATACAAGAATAATCACCACAAGGGACAGAATAAAACAGCAACTGAAAGATGATGACTTAGCAATCACTTACTTTACAAGCTAAATTGAGGTTTCCCAAATTTCCAGAGTTCCTCAACTGGGGGCGGTTCTGCCTCCATTCAGGGACATCTGGCAACGTTTTGGATAATCAAAACTGGAGGAAGTGCTACTGGCACTTGTAGGAAGAGGCCAGAGCTGCTGTTAAATATCCTATAATGTACAGGGTAGCCCACCACAACAAAGAATTATCAAATTCAAAATGTCAATAGTGACCCTATTGAGAAATCCTGCTTTACAACAAAACTGAAAAGCCCCGCTAGTCACACAAAATCTTGAGATGATCTGTAATACATATAATGCAATACAATGTAAATAACTATAGATAGAAATGTCAAGTGCATACATACACCCCATTGCTACTCTCCCACACTCTTTCCCCCCCATCCTGTCATTCTACTCTTCTATTTAATAATCGTTACTCCATTTACACTTCCTTTAAGCCACCTTCCCCTTCCAAAACCTCCAATTCTCCTGAGAAATAAAAAATGGAAAACATTGCCGCCTTATCTATGCTGCATGACGTCTAGAACTACTCAAGAAGAGTCAGAGGAGTCTGATATATGATCATGAAGCTCAGTATTGTTTTGACTTACAGAAAGAATGCTATAACAAGACAACTGTCATAACTTCCCAGAACCACCTCAAAGGATTAGAGACGGGACCCAAAATACAACCTTGCATGTTTGTAAGCCATTATGAAAAATTTACTCATTCTTGGGATCTCATCAGCACAAGGTGAGTTTCAAAATTTCTCTCCTTGCTAATAAAATCCTCTGATTCACATCAGCTGCATTTATTAAACACCTAACTAGCTTCCTTTCATTTGTCCTAAAGCTCTTTCAAAAACTTATTTTAATATTCCCCATTTCAGAGAGCAAGTCCATTTTTAACCAATTTGTATTTTTCATGTTTCATTTAAATCTGTCTTAGCCTGTATCTTTTCATTCAACTGTATCCAAATGGCAGCATTTCAACATTAACATCCAGCATACCTTGAACTATTTTTTTTTTTACACTCTTCGCTCTGTAATTTCCAGTTTCATTAAATATTTTTGGAAGCACAATGAACAAAACTCCCAATAACAGAGGAAGTACAAAAAAACATCATTTGTACATGGATAAGCCCAGGTTTAGGATTTGATTTCAATACTTTTTTTTTTTTTTTTTGGGACAGAGTTTCACTCTTGTTGCCCAGGCTGGAGTGTAATGGCGCAATCTCAGCTCATCGCAACCTCCACCTCCCAGGTTCAAGCAATTCTCCTGCCTCAGTCTCCCGAATAGCCAGGATTACAGGCATGCACCACCACACCCAGCTAATTTTGTATTTTTAGTAGAGATGGGGTTTTTCCATGTTGGTCAGGCTGGTCTCGGACTCCCAGCCTCAGGTGATCTGCCAGTCTCGGCCTCCCGAAGTGCTGGGATTAGTGTAGTATCTGTTCTTATCAGTTCAATACTCTTCTTAAAAATGTAAAACATCAAATTTATTTTTCATGTAAAAAGGAAATCAATATATTTTAAATACTCTAAACTAAGCCTAGTTAAGATGTGCTTCTGACATAGTGGTCAACTAAATATGGCAATCAGTGTGAACAATGCCACTTAAGGTAATCATGTATATAAAGATGTTATAAATATTTTGGTGACAGAAATAAAACTGAATAGTGTCAAGAGACGACTTTTCATAAGGGAGTTTTAAATATGCCTGAAAATAGCCCATAACCAAATATATTCTTATTGTACCATACAAAAATCTATTGCTAAAAATATATGAAGCTATCCAGTCATCCATGCATCCAAACAGAAGGCAGAAATATTTTCAATAACGTATTCTAATAATAATCTAAACTTCATGTATTGTATGAGCTAGACTAATGACGTCTATCCTCGTAGAACTTTTTTACAATTGTTTCAGGGCACACTATACCCTTTTAAAGCTAGTATATACTTAATGCTTAATAATGCAGAAAAATTCACTCACCATTTCAGTGGTGTGCCTTCATATTCAAACCATATCTCACTAATGTCTTCTTGTCTCATAACCTTCTGAAAGTGCTTTTTCACTTTGTCAGTTACCAACGTCAAATAACTTACTCTTGGCAAAAGCAACTGAAATGAAAATTTGTAAAATCGTATTTATTTACTAGTTATTATTTTTTAAAAATACTAAGGTTTTTGAATTTTACGGAAAAACAGCCGTGTTCTTTGCATTATTTTGAACATCCCACACAAAGTCAACTGCTTTTTATAGAAGATCAAAGCTTAAAGGTTAAGATGTTTTAATATTTCTTACGGGGCCATTACTTTAAGCACAGCTTACCACATAAATGCCCAGAATCATCAACACAAATCTATCTACAACTTTCTGTAACACTAAATAAAAATGTAATTAGATGTCATACTATTTAAGATACTTATTGGTTCTATCAAATTTACCTTAAAAATTAAAATGATTCATCTGAGTCAATTAAACTGTTCTAAGAAGATAATCAACTCGAGTCTTAAAGTATACCTTTAAGATATCAATCAAATCTTCTCAACCAGTCCATCATGTTTTGAAGGATGAGAGAGAATGCTGGGCTAGGTAAAGCCTCAACAAAAACAGTATGAAGAACCTGGTCAGTGTTTTTTTCCCCACAAAAGGTACCCAAAAATAAAACAGGAAGAGTGTTTTGGAAAATCAATTATGACTTATATAAAGAACCGACAATTAGATAAAAGAAGGAGGTTGGCAAAAATTTATGGTTTTCCTCCTTTGCAGTAGACACTCTAGTCATTTCTTGCTTTCCTAAGTGTCTGACTTCTTTTGCTGATAAAACTGCTTTGTTATTCTTTTGGCTGCTTTTATAAATGCATCATCTTTCATGCTCTTTATTCAAGGTGGTATCTGTTGACCAATAAATCAAGTGGGACTACTAAGCTGGCAAATATATACAAAAAGAGATATTCTGGTTGAAGGAATTTCTATTTAATCATGGAAGTCCAAGATAACAGGTCCCAACTAGGTAGGAGAACATGACATTGATCCTAGGGGCTACAGAGTACAGGGGTATGGGAGGGAGACAGTTGGCATGCTCCAGCACGGAATACAAGGTACTAAATACTATGAAAAAGCTGTTGAATAGTATCATGCATTCAATAGACTATAAGTTGTTCTTTTATAAAGAGATAACCGTGATTAGTGAAGAAAGAAAAAGGAATTCTTACTATTTAACGTAAGAAAAAGCAGTTTTTTTCCCCCAGAGGAAGTATTATCGTCCGTTTTACTTTTAAATAACTTGCCAATATCATGCTATTCTTAAATAAATGACAGAGAAAACATTCAGTGTATTCTTTCAGAAATGACAAATACAGATGTGACATTAAAGTCTCTTAAAAAAAGCATAACAGCATGGCAAATTAGCTGTTTTCAAAAAATATGTAAGTATAATCTATTAGTCTAATAAGGTCTCTATTAGTAAATCCTGAACTTTAATTTAAAAGTGATTATTGGGCATTACATAGTAATCTATTCTGTAGAAAATAATAATAACTTATGGAGACAGTAGGAGGGAAGAAACACCACAGCTAATGGGTATGGATATATCAGCTCCCGATTTTGGAGAGTGTTGTACTACATGCCTTGGCTTCACTCAAAGTTGCTAAAGAACTCACAATGATTTTTATGAAATAAAATCTTTACAATAAGGAAAAAAGAAAACATTAGATTATAACCTCCATTAAGACAGGAGTTTTTGTCTGTTTTGTTCAATGCTACATTTCCACTGCCCAAAATAGTGCCTGCTTTAAAGGAGGCACACAATAAATATTTGCTGAATGAGTCAGAGATGCCAAAGGTTAAGTGAGGCAGAGCCAACAACTGTAATTTTAAAAGAACACTCATTTTTAAGGCAGAATCCACATTGAAATGTAGCTGCATTTTTCTGTTCTGTTTGGCCTGTGGGAGTAATCTTTAACTAATATATCCATATTAACACTAAGAAATCACTCTAAGATTTAAGAATGACTATTCTATAGTACATATAGATACAATTTACTTAGGAAATATTTAAACAAATAAAAATGAAAACAACATAAAAAGACATCATCTTCTTGCCTTTTACCTGCAGACTATATATACTACTCATTGTTTTTCTTAGGTGTATTTCATTGGTTTAAGTTCTTTGTTTTCAATGTGGTAAAATATACCTAGTATAAAATTTACCATTTAAACCATTTTTAAGTGTACAGTTTAGTAATACTAAGTACATTCAATATCCGTCTCCAAAACTTTTTCATCATCCTAAATGGAAACTCTACTTATTAAACAGTAACTCCCCATTCCCTGCTTCCCCGGCTCCCAGTAACCACCATTTTACTTTCTATCTCTATGAATTTGACTATTCTAGGTACTTTATTTAAGTGGAACCATATAATATTTGTCCTTTTGTGTCTAGTTTATTCCACTTAACAAATGTTTTCAATGTTCTCTTAGTTCTTTTACTCTGAATAAGATTAACTCCATTTGGAAATACTGTCAGCTACAATGGAAACTGTCATTCTCTTATTCCTCATTTAGCCCTAGTATAAAGTATTCCATGACTCTGATACAAGTGATTCATTTTTATCTACACAGCTTAAAAGAATACATATTTTATGCAATTATATGGAATACTTATGTTTCCAAAAAAGTTGCCCATAATTTTATTTCTTTATGCCAAGTCCTATTCTGTCCAACAATTTTCAAATTTAAAATTAGAGACCTTTCTAGGACAAAAATAGAAGTAAAACATACTAGAATTCTGTTCTACTCCAATGTGTAAAGCATCATACTAGGCAATGAGGATATAGCATTGAGAGAGACAAAGGAGTCCCTCCCCTTATACAACAGACAGGTTAGACAGCAAAAAAGATACAAAATACAAAATTACAAATGTGATTAATGCAAGGAGGAAGTAAAGAATGTTATAAGAGTAAGTAGCAAAGGAATTTAACCTGATCTAGAGTTTCAGGGGATACCCTGACATGAAGTATATCTTAAGGCAAAGAGTCAAAAGACAAATAGGAATGAAATGAACATGGGTGGTGTGGAAGTCTGGGTGTGTGTAAGTGTGGGAGATACCTCTGCCTTTTCCAAACAGGGGACACTGCAAGACAAAAGTCATAGAATGAATACAGAGAAACAAAGATGGGCACATTTGAGTGAAGTCTAAGAAGCTGAATATGATAGGAAGGTAGAGAGTTAAGACAGAATAGTGCTGAGGAAGCCAGGGGCCAGATTATAGAGAACCTTGTAAACTAAATTAAAGATCCTAACAATGAAGAAAAGCCACAAAGGTTTTAAGCAAGCAAGTGACAAGATCAGATATGTGTTTCGAAAAGATCACTCCAATTGCAGACTAGAAAATGGAAAGAAGGGAAAACTAAAAGCAGGAAACTGGTTACTACCGTGCAATTTGATCTTTTTTTTTTGAGATGGAGTTTCACTCTTCTCACCCAGGCTGGAGTACAAAGGCAAGATCTCGGCTCACTGCAACATCCACCTCCCAGGTTCAAGTGATTCTCCTGCCTCAGTCTCAAGAATAGCTGGGATTACAGGTACCCACCATCACGCCTGGCTAATTTTTTGTATTTTTAGTAGAGACAGTGTTTCACCATGTTGGCCAGGCTGGTCTCAAACTCCTGACCTCAGGTGATCCACCCACCTTGGACTCCCAAAGTGCTGGGATTACAGGCGTGAGCCACTGCACCTGGCCTGATCAGTTTTTAAACAGTAGTCTGGTCTAGGCTGTAGCAGTGCGGGATGAAAGGGATCAGATAAGTCTGAGAGACACTGAGGTCTAAAATCAGCTGGAGTAAGGTACCAACTAAATATCTGGGATAAGAGAGAAGGAAGCACCAAACGATGAGTCTCAGATTTCGAGTAAGAGTAATTCTTCTTGCTGAAATAGGAAGGGAATAAAATAATGCAGATGACCATATTTTCTTGGGGGGAAAGCTGATGAGTCCAGTTTCAAACATACACAGTGTGAGTTCCTATAAGACATCTAAGTGAGGATCTCCAGCAGACAAATATATAGGTTTGGAGCTCAGGAGAAAAATATTGGGAACTGTCAAGATATAAATGCTTGACAAAGACATAAAAATGGACAAGAACTCCAGGGGGTAAAAAGTGAAGTGAAAAAAAAAAGCAGAGCCCTAAGAAATACCAATATTAAGGAATAAACAAAGGAGAAAGATGTGGCAAAAAAGGCCACACACATACACACACACACATAAAAACCATAGAGGCAAAAGCAAAACCAAGGATACTGAGCACTGCAGGGCTAAACAGGACAGTGCCACAAGATGGGAGAAACAACCAACAACATCAAACACTGTTGAGATAACACAAATGAAAATTACAAAACAGACTCTGAACTTGGCTAAAAAGATACCATTAGTGACTTTGGCAAGAACAGTTTTCTTGGAATAGTATGAAAATGTGATTACAGAAAACTCACTGGTAGGAGGTGGAAGGCAGACAATGACTATAAACAATCTTGTTAAGAAGTCTAGCCATGGAGGAAAAGCCAAAGTTGAGAGATGGGGTCAACAGAAGCTTGTTGTTTCAGGATAGGAAGGATTTATGACAACATTAAAAACGGTGAAGGAGCCAGCAGATAAGAAGTTGAAAGTAAAATAAATAGAGAAGGCAGAGGTGGAGATGGGAGAAGATCAGATACCACCAGCTTCCTGAGAAGGCAGAAGATAGATGGAGGGCTGGGCCTTGCCTAGAAGGAAGAATACTTCTTCCATTATAACAGGAGGGAAAGAGAAGTAAATGTGTGTGACTGCAGATAGGTTTTGCAGATTTGGTGGCAGAAAGTTAAGGGAGGTCCTATCACACCTATTACATCATTTCTATTTTCTTCATGAAGGAGGGAGTGAGGTCACCTGTTAAGAGTGAAGGAAGAGGTCAGGGCTCAGAGACATAGTCATAGTGGAAAAGGGTAGACACCTGACTAAGGATACATAAAGGGATCACTGCCTAATGTTAAGGGTCCATGACATTGATGACCATGGGTCTAACCATGATTTCTTCTAGACACAAGTCACAAAATAGCAATGCAAATGAGTATATGTGTTTTTATACTGGATAATCTAAATAAAAAGCAACAGTTTAAATGAACATAACCGGAAGAATACAAACTGAAAAGTTATCCAGTTTCTACAAATTTCCTTCCCAATATTCTCTGAAAAATAAAACATACTACTCAGTGATAATATGTACAGGATATAGGCGGAAAAATTATGCACAGAGGCAACAAATCAAAATGCAGAAAAGACAGGAATATATGTAATATTAATATTAAAAATATGTTCAAGCTTAATTGACAGCCAGGGACATATCTGAACTACAGCTATATTGGCACTAAAATCCTCATCTGTAATTCTAAGACTAGTCATTGCTAATGTTTTGTTTATTGTCTTCCTTGTATGTATTAACTTACACTTATGCACGTACATATTTAAACAGCCAAATTTGGATTGTGCCATATGGTTTTAAATTCTAGTTTTTTGTTTTATATTTATTATATGCCTGTCACCCAACAGTCTTCAAAAACACAAATCATGACTGCATAAGAGGTTTCTCTAGGTGACGAATTAGGAAGAATTCAAGAAAAAAGCAATTACCTACAAGACAAGACAATCCTTTCTCCTACAGTTACCCTCAACACTCTTGCCATTTTCAATTTGATTAGAAACACTAGAAAACAACTTACAATCTGGTGCTCACAACAGTCTTTTCACATTTAAACAGGTCTATAAAGAAAAAATACTGTATTCTTTACATGAAATTTATTTAACTTTAGGAAGTATGTCAAACATTAGAGTTTGATTTAAAAGTAAACAGGCCTGGTGGAGTAGCTTATGCCTGTAATCCCAGCATTTTGGGAGGCCAAGGCGGGCAGATCACTTAAGGTCAGGAGTTTGAGACCAGCCTGGTCAACATGGCAAAATCCTGTCTCTACTAAAAATACAAAAATTAATCGGACATGATGGCGCACGCCTGTAATCCCAGCTACTTGGGAAGCTGAGGCACGAGAATCATTTGAACCCAGGAGGGGGAGGTTGCAGTAAGCCAAGATGGCGCTACTGCCCCCTCCGGCCTGGGCAACAGGGCGAGACTCTGTCTCAAAAAAAAATAAAAATAGACATAAATTATTTTTCAGTTGTTGTCAATTTGGCCAAATACACTCTTTGGTTTAGATACTATTACAAAGCCAACGAAAGTTAAAGTTGTAATTAAAACACCAAAAACTTGTTTGGGAAAAAAAAAAATGGTATCCTAACCTATGTTACAGAACAAGAACAGAAAAAATATCCAACAAATGAAATTCTTCTAAAAATAAAACTATGACCATACTTGGTTTTTAACTGCGGTGTTTTTCTAGACAGAAAACGGTTGATATTTCCAAAGATTATTCACATGTATATAAGCTTGAGTACCAGTAACAAGATTGCCGAACTTCTCTAAAACTATCATTTCTAGTAAGAAAACCCAAAAAGATGATTTCAAACAAAATCCCAACAGGAGCCTGGGGAAACATTCATGCACTGAGTAGTACCACTTGAAGAGCCAGTGCCAGATGCTGAGGATGCACAGAGGAAAACAAAAACAAAAACAAAACAACAGTCCTATACCCAAAAAGTGAGCAAATGGGCTCCTTAGTAAGTAGCTTCCTCCAGTAATCTGACTTCCCATAGCGAAGGCAGGCTAAGGAACGGCGCTGCCTCTCAGAGAGATGAGTGGGAAAGCAAGGGGCAGACTTTACTAAAGTGAAACAGAAGAAGCATTTCCTCATCACAAATACATTTCTACTTTTCCACATCATCTCCAGGTAAACACTAGAATGCACACCTGAGACACAAAAAGGAAAAACAGTAACAACAATTGAGAATATCTTTGCCTATTACGGGCTATTCAGTAAACCAGGCAGGATGTCATCTCTGACAGAGGCATAAACTGGGATTATACATGCACTTAGAAAAGGGAAAAAAAGCACACCAAAATCAGAAGACATTTGAAACGTGTTTGTAAAATACGTAATCCATTAACTCACACCTGCAAGTCAAGGTACAGCAATTTATAATATATATTACATATATATTACATATTACCTCACATATAACATACAATAGCTCAGTGAACATATCGTGTGTATGTGTGCATGTTTATATGTTCATTAAGCTATTAAAACACTTTGTTCAACAGTTGCTTGGAATCTCTTAACTACAAAAGAATACAATCTGAACCTATTATTTTCAAAATCTCTTCCTATTAAAAAAGCACATATCTTATTATTGCATTATCATACATTTATTATATATGAATATATGCATAAGAAAAAGAAAGTCAAGAAGGCACCATAGATGATTGATTCCATTAACATACCCACATACATGTAAGGAAAACAAAGTCCAGAAGGCATCATGACAACATGTTGACAGTGGTTTTGTCCTCTGAGTGGTAGCATTAGAGGTGAATATTTCCTTCTTTATGCTTATCTATGTTAATTTTTTTTCCAAAATAAGCATGAATTAGCTATATATAAAATGTTACATAATAATGGCCTCCAAGTTCTTAGAGCTTTTTTTTACAAAAATGGACAAGGTTAAATATCCCATTTGCCACAATCAATGTACTTACATAGTATGGTTCTGCTTCCCTTTCAGTTATCTCATCCTGATATAGCGTGAAGCAAGTTGGAATTCGTCCAAACCACACATCTCGAAGCACATCTTTGTCATCTGTCATTCTTCCAGTAGTTAAAGCAGTACATACAGGCTAAATTCTTTTTTCAACCAAAGCCAAACTGAAAATAAAATAAAGAGCATTAGTCAGATCCTTGCAAGGATGAATGAACCTGCTAGAAAACAAAAGATTATTTTAAAAAATCAATGCCATAAAGATTATCCACTTCAAAAAAAAAAAATGTGATCGCTAATCTTTAGTATAAATCCAAAAAAAAGGTATAACAAATTCTAAATGTAAAATTATTATTTAAAGGAATCAGAAAAGTAACTAATTCAAAATTACATATACCAGTAATATTCATTGTACATTTGAGTAATGAACCACAGTCAAAAATGAAACTATATTTGCCTCAGTCTTTCAAGCCCAGAAGAGTCTACTGCTTATCTAAAGAGAAGCTTGACCTATACCCTATGAATCCTAACAGTCCAACTCCAAAGGATCGTTCTCGCAGTTACCCCTGCAGATAGTTCTTCCTCTCTTCCTGCAAAACTACTCTCTCATCTTAGAAAATATCTCTTTCACATTGGGGAAAAAATCTTTCTATAAACCCATTCCCCATTCTAAATTTCATCCTCTCCACAATGTAATTTCATCCTCTCCACAATGTAATCCCACCAATACTTCCATTTTAATTACCGCACTTCTTTTTGTAAATCTTCTACCAAAAGTGGCCCCCTAAACACCTTTCTCTGTATCCTACTATTCCCCTACCTAATATGCTCCTCTCTCACCTATTCAAATCACTACTCTGCAAACCAAGCTCCCAGTCCTCTGGCCCCAATGAAACAGTAAATGCTTCTGCTTGGATCTCTCAGAATATTCTCTATACCACAAATATAGCACTAGGTCTGCAAAACAATATTCTAGGTATGGCATAAGGACATGGCTTTTGACCTCCATAATATCCAAGTGCCTTCCAATGCTAATATTCTACAACTGAATAACACAATACACGACATGAGTAAATGCTGAAATAAATACTGTTGATAATATACACTTAGAATAACTCAACAGGTGGCACCTGGATACTAAGATTCAATATACTTATCCAAATAATATTTCTCATCTTTGATAGGCAGCTAATTCATAATCTATCATAATGTATCTTACGAAAACATTCAAAATGACCTTACGAGTTTAGCCAAATATGAATTATTAACACTGAATTATTCAAGGAGTTTGTTTCCCTTTTTTTCACTTCCACTGACCAATGCCGAGTACACTAAGACGGTCATAAATTAATTAGTCAAAGAAAGAAAAAGTTGGAGGTCAACTGGAAGCAATGTCATCTACAGGTAAGTAAACTGCAAGAGGTGGAAAAAATATGTCCAACATAAAAGTACTAGGCAACAAGAATTCTGGTTCTTAAACTGAGTCCAGTCCAGTTAGCGTTTTAACTTTTATTAAAACATATCCATAAAAACAACTATTTTAAGCAAATGATATACATACATGTATGTAAACTTCATATCATTCCACACTGCTAGGCTACAAATTCAAACAACTATTGAGTTTCTGCATTTGGCAAAAAATTTCCAAGTTTACAAATGACACAAAATTAACTCACTGAAAACAGGAAAGACCGCACTACTTCCTGATTACATTAATAGCTTGCTCTTTTTAAAGGAAATTTACTAGTGGCAAAAAATAATGAAACCTAGGTTCTCACAAATAAGTAAAACTAAAATTGAATCTGATATAAAGGTGGTATGCAGTTGTTTCTGCAGCCATGATACATCAAGTTAGTCAGCAGCTGCAACTGAGATTCACCTTTTGATAATGAAGAGAAAAATAATTTGAGACAAAGAGTTCCTTTAATAAAAATCTTTAATAAAAGTTAATTACAAGCTTAAAGCTGAAGTCACTGTATTGTCACTATTGATATTATTTTTCTTCTCAGAAGAAGCAGATAGAAAATATAATCCAAGACAATTGCTCTTCCCTCCTCTCCAAGCACTGTTCTCTCAAGGAGGAATAATAAATCTGATTGGTCAGATTCCAGGGCACCACTTGAGCCATGTTTATTAATAGGCAGGGATCATCATAAACCAAAATATCATGTATGTGAGTGTGGCTCCCTTCTCTCCCCTCTAGGCTGCCAGACAAGAACCCGGACCACCCTGCTCTTTCTTTCCATGACATTCTCTTCTGTTTCTCCCTTCCACATTTCACAAACAGTAAAATGAATGACCAATGCTCTCTGTTTCTAAGTCCCTTCCCAAAAGAGATACAAATATAGACTTAGAGGAAGGCAGAACACCTCAAGACTCCAACTACAGGCTTGAGTTTTAAAGTCTTATGTTCCAGCAAAGTTTACCAAAGTTCTACGGTAGGATTTTAAGTACAAAGTACGAGTGAAAGATAAATTGGTACTTTATTTCCCATATACTATTGTTGCTTACATGTATATTTTTTGCAAGACCTAAAGGGAAGAACTAACTCAGCCAAGGCAGCTAAAGGTATAACGCAGTAGAGCTGATACAAATTTTGCAAAACAAACAAACTCTGCAAAAGAGATTTATGAAAACTGCAAACGAGGCTGCTTACTGCCTCAAAATACACAGACCCAAATTTATAGGATCTTAAAATGTTAATCTTTCAATATTAATATTTACCTATAATAAATTATATAAGAAAGCATGTCTCCAGTGAATACACTTAACTTTAAAAATACGTAAGAAAAAGTAGGGATACATGAATAAAACTAAAGGATGTAAGTTTTCAATAATCCTTTTTTAAAGAGGCAATAAAACAAAATTTACTCTTGAGAGGCACTATAGAGTAGGAGTCAGAAATGTAAAATGTGGAGCCAGACTGTCTGGACCCAAAACCAGCTCCACCACTTACAGTGTGACCTCAAATAAGTCATTTAACTTCTCTATTTCTGTTTTCTCATCTGTAAAATGGGAAAACAGCACCTACCACATTAGATACAAAAATTAAATGAATTAATACATGTAAAGCACTTGAACAACATCCATCATATAACATGTACTATAAAGGTTATCTACCATTATAATTTACAGAACAAGAACATGTCTCAAAAAACGTTTAAAAGTCAACATTTAAAGACTTCAAAACCTAATAATAATCAAAAGCATTATATAAGTAGGAATTATAGGTACAAAAAAGCTGAAAATTTTGCAGTAATCACTGCTAATAATATGCAATTTAGAGTCAAATATTTAATTACTTGATATGCCTAGCTGTGTGGCAGGTGCTAGAACAACAACAACAATGGACTTTTAAAAACCTCAGTCATTAATAAAGTATAATCTCCAAATCTACTAAACATACCATGCACTTTCCGTCCTTTCTGTGCCTTTGCCCATGCTGGTGGTACCCTTACCCTAAAGCAGCCTTCTTCACCTTGTCTTCCAACTTAAACATCCCTTAGGACCCAGCTCAAAATAACCTTTCTTCTACACATGATTCAGGCAGAACTCGCCTTGTTTTCTCTCGGCACCTCTACTTTTCCTCTACCCTTGTAAGTTTCTATCAATAGTATTTATTTGTATGTCTCCTCCAGTAGACTGTAATAGATTCCCTTAGGGAGAAGGATCATATCTCATTCATCTCTTCACCTCTGATACTTGGAATGGTATCTGGAATTCAGTAGGTGCTCAAAAAATGCTTACTGAATTTGAATGTGTTGGAAAGACAGTGTATGATATAAAATTACAGAACCAAACAGAATCCCGAAAAATGAGGTAAGCAGGTGAGATTAGATAATAAAAATTAGGTAACAGTAGATTATATACTACTTTAAATATCAAGTAACTCCAGAAATACTATACATTTTATATTACCTCACACTTGATACACACAAGCCTATATGCTCCCATTTTACAAACGATAAATTTGAGAAGAGGATGTCAGATGATTTTTCTAAAATCTTGTGGCTAATAAATGGCAGAGCCAAAATTAGAAGCCACATCCTAACTCAGGTTTCTAATCTCACATTCTTTCTATCATACTATATGGACTGCCATCATCCCTCTCAACTCCAAAACATTCATATGTCCATGGTATAATTAAATGTTACTTTGTGAGAGCTTCATGGGGCACAGGAAAGAGGGGAGTTGGAGATATTAATACATCCTATAGTGTTCAAAGAATTTTAAAAGATGTGGAACTTGAAGAATGGGTAGAATATGGACAGGCAAAAAGATGACAAATATTCTAACAGGCCAAAATAGCATCAATAAAGGCATTAAGTGGGCAGGCGCAATTTTTGTGCCAACTTTTAAGGAAATTTTGGGTTGAGAGTAGTATTAATAGATAATGAAAGAACTGATACCAAAACATGTTTTAACATCACATGTGACCTTTAGGCAAGCCACTTTACTTCACTAAGCTTCAATTTCCTTACTTGTGAAATGGAATTAATATTACCCAAGTCACAAGGTTGTTCTGGAAAAAAAAAAAAAAATCCATAAAGTGTTTGATACAATAATGGACACACGGTAAGTGCTAGGAAATGCAAGCAATTATTATTCCTCTAATGTCAAATCTGTAAATGTAAGTAAAATGAGACTAGACCATGAAACACACCAAAAGAAGACTAGGGGTGGATCTCAATTTCATCCACCAGTTCTATAGTGCCTACAGGTTTTAGAATGGTAAAATAAAAACAATTATGCGGTAGCAGTGCACAAAAGGAGAACCTTGAGTCAGAGAGGCGAGCCAGGAAGTAATTTCAGCAACTAAGGGAAAAAGTAATGAGTGCCTGACCTATAGAGGTACTCGTGGACTGGTGAAAAACAGATGAGTCTTTCCAAGGAAGAAAGAGAAATTGGTGAAAAATGAGCGATAAAGAACAAGGGAAAGGAAGTTTAGATGCTGACAGCATGCAAAATACAGTAAGATAGTTAACGGGCTTTGAAATCAGACTGACATGGGTTTAAACCCTGATTTCCACCTATTAGTTACATGTCTTGGACAACAAACCCATCCTCTTTGACTCTCATATTTGTGAAATGAAGATAATTATAATTTTCACAGGGCTGTTTAGGTGTTTAGTACATTTGGTAACCACTCAATAAACAATGTATGTTTTTAGTACACAGTTTCCTCATATTTCCATGGCCCCTCTGCTTGAACACTTTTTCCCTCCTCTTTTGGCCAACTCTTTTATCCTCTCTGGGTCAACTCTTAATCCTCTTAAGCTTAATATCAGCTCCTTGGGAAGCTTTCCCCTAAGCAGCCTCCAGTCTAATTACTTCTTTAATAGCATGCAATATCATGCAATGCAATTATCTGTTTATCTTATCTGTCTCCTGCCCCTCCCCACATTGAAATTTTCTTTGACAGCAAAATTTAGTCATATGTACCTTCTAATCACCAATATTAGTATAGTTAGCAGATAGTAGGCTTTGACATTTTTGTTAAATAATGGGGAAAAAATATATAAATATATGAATCTAGCTACTTAAGAAATTTTATCCCTAAACTCCTTTGCAAATCAGTAAAGTCACGCTTTAAATTCAGCATATTCTGTTATTTTAGAAAGATTTTCTCTCTCCTACATACACTACACCATTATCACCATCCATCCAATTTCAAGGAAATATCTTGGAAATAAAGAAATTCCAACCCATGATGCAATCTACTAGAAGTAAGTTTCTTGAGGGCAGGAGCTATTCTTGACTGTTCTATTTTCTGCATCTAGTTCAGAGCCTGGGACAGAGTAGGTGCCCACCAACAACATCTGTTAACCAATCAGTCATTTAGAAAATGGCACAGTGTGATAACAATATAATGCACAACTAATAGTCTCTTTCACACTACGTACCAAGAAAGACTAACCTACTACCTGAAGTAATTTTCGTTGACAAAACTCCCAACTACCTAGAAATATCAAATACTTACTAGACTAAGTGCGTAAACATCAAAAAATAATAATATATGCTGGCTGGTCTTCCTTTAAATTCATAAACACTAACCTCAAAACCGGGCCCTTGGTACTGCCTAGTGTTCCTACTTGTCCCTAGTCCATTTATTCTCCTCCTTTCCTACATCACTATTCGATACCTTCTCCTCCCTCAAACGTTCACTTCTTCCTCCTCCTCTCTCTCTCTCAGCTAATGACCTTGCTTTCTATTTCCTTCTATCTGCTTACTGTGAATCAGTGATTCTCAAGAGGAATTTTACTCAACAGTCCCACCCTGGGAGGGAGGAAATTTTGTAAATCTCTCCAAACTCTAAATGTTGAAATGCCCCAGGACTCAGTCCTTGAACCACTCCCTTGGAGATCTCTCACATGGTTTTAAATACCACTTATACATTTACACTCTCACAGCTTTATCTTCTGTCCAGACTTCTCTTTTGAACTGCCTGGCTTCACATATACCACTATATATGACATTTCCATCTAGAAATGTAACATATGCAAAACGGAAAACCATTTCAGATCTTCCTTCCTCTTCTCTCCTATCACTATCACTCTGTGGTCTTTTCTGTTTTGCTAAGTGGAAAAGTCCTTTTTTCTTTCTTTTAAGAGACAGGGTCTCGCTGTCACCCAGGATGGACTACAGTGAAGGATCATGGGCCACTGTAACCTTGAGCTCAAGGTGGTCAAGTGATCCTTCCCTCCCATCTCAGCTTCCCAAGTAGCTAGGACTACAGGCTCATGCCACTATGCCCAGCTAATTTTTTTTTTTTTTTTTTTTTTTTGTAGAGACAGGGACTCGTTATGTTGCCCAGGCTGGGGATTCTCTCAAAGATGGTATTACAAGCATGAGCCACCATGCCCGACCAAGTGCTATTCTTCAGCTGCTCAGTCTGTAACCCTTGGAGTCCTCCTTTATCCTTCTTCTACCTGACTGCTCTCAAAGTAAATCTGGTCATTTCGCACTACCTCCACTATTACTACCCTGATTCGTCACCTTGACCTTTAACCTGGATAAATGCAGTCAATGGCCTACTAACAACTCTTATTTCTGCACCTGCTGCATACAGTCAACACAGCAATCAGACCTTTTAAAACACAAGTTAGATCAACTTACTCCTCACTCAAAACCCATCTCATTCAAAGTACAATTTAAAGTTCTTATAAATTCCTACATGGTCCTAAAAGACTTGGCCCCATTTCTACCTAAGTATCCACTACTTCTTTCCCTCTTGTTCATTATTTTCCAGTCAAACTAGCCAGTATGCACTTGCCTCAGGGCTTCAGTAGTAGCTCTTTCCAAGTGGCACCCTTCTTTATCATCTATAGGCCTCCACGTTAATATCATCTTTTCTATGGCCACCACTTCCATCTCCTGGCTTTCCCTATACCCCTGCACTGCTTTGGTTTTTTTCTCTAGCACTTTCGGCCACTTGACATATACAGTTGGCCCTCCCTACCCACGGGTTCCTCGTCCTTGTATTCAACCAATCATGGATGGAAAAATATTCAGGGAAGAAAAAAAAAGTCAGTAATGAACATGTATAGACTTTTTATTGTCATTATTCCCTAAACAATACACCATACCAACTATTTATATAGCATTTCAGTTGTATTGGGTATTATAAATAATGCACAGTTGTACTAAAGATAGGAGGATGTGCACAGGTTATCTGCAAACACTACACCATTTTATATCAGGGACTTGAGCATTTGAGGACTTTGGTATCTAAAGGAGGTCCTGGAACCAATCTCCCAGAGATGCCGAGGGATAGGAAAGACTGTACCTTAATTTTTGTATCAATGTCTTCTCACCCCATCCCCAAAGTGGAACTTCATGATGACAGGGATTTTTATTCTTTTGTTCACTATTTTGTTTACTGTTTTGTCCAGTGCCTAACACATAGGAGGTACTCAGTTTGGGGGAAATTAATGAAATAAACACACACTTGGTGTGTGCACTATTCTAAAAACCCATATTCATACAGTTCCATTCCGTCCACTTTTCCCCAATTTTAAGTAGCACATCTTTGAAGATCAAAGCACAGGCTGGTGTAAAATACCTTTCAACTACTACCCTCAGCCCAGCAACCTTATTTTCAAATTCAAAATTCAACCAGAAACTCCCTCTATGAAAATCACAATAGTTCAGTTCAGAGCCAAGTATCCAGTTTCAAGGTCTCAGAAATCTAACAAGCCAATTCTGGAAGGCTTTGGAAGTTCAGCTACTGCCTGATGGGTCTCCGGGTTCTGACTGCTCAAGACATGCTGTGCCTACTCACCCCTCAGAAAAATCTAGAACCAACAGTTTCCTAGGTTCCTCAAGTTCAGGATAATTGTAAAATAACCCAAAGTACAAATGAAATATGTAAAAGTGTCTTGCCAACAGAAAATGTCTTTGGTAGCACTAAACATAATTACTGAGACAAGGAATATCGTAAATAGATAAATTGTTTGGAGGACATACCCACCGAGTTTGGACAGACTCACACTGCACTGTGCAATAAAGGTTTAAATAACTGTGTTCCAGGAAAAATGCAGTTCCTGAACTGAACTCTACAGCCCGTGACTAGACTCTCGCTTTCCTATCTTAGTAAGCAACAGACATGTACCCCAAGAGGGACCCCACAGGCCACACCCGCCAACCGGCCCCAGGGCTCCGGGGGCGGCGTCTCGCCAACTCCACCTCGGCCCGGAGGAACCACCTTCACCCTCCATCGCCGCCGGGCGGGCGCTCCTCCAGACAGCTTCACCCCTCCCTCCTACCACACCTAACTGGCCCCTCCCCAGCCCTCCTCCTCTAGGAATTTCATCACACAAGGGGACACACACACGTACCCTACCCGAAGCGACGGCTCCTCCTTCCGGCTCCCCGCACTGGTGGGGACGCCTGGATTCCGGACTCCGGTAGGGCGGCGGGGCAGGCTGCCCACCTAACACACTGTCCGGCGGGGACGCGGTAGCAGGACGCCAGGAAGCCCGCGCAGCCGCAAAAAGCACCGGCGCGGAGGTCGGAGCCAAACCCTGCTGCACTTCCGCCCTCTGGTATCCAGCGAATAAAACCGGCAGCGCCGCGGAGCCCTGGAAGCGCCCCACAAGTCCAGTCACCCTCGGCGCCTGGAGATGACGTCACCAGACCCCACGTGGCCCGAACTCCGCCCTCCGTGTTCTGCCCAACCCCGCGAGGAGGCCCGAGTCGCTCCTGAGCATGCGCCAAAGGAGCAGGACGCTTGAGCTCGGGGCCAAACCCCTCCAAGTTCATAGCTTCTACCCTCTTGTGAGAGTCTCGCGTCAAAGCGTAGTTATTGGGGCTTGGGGAGGTTAATGTAACAGTTCCACAAGAACAGTTTTTAAAATACTGAAACACTGCCTCCCTAGAGCTTGATCGCAACATCCCTTTCTTCCTGGCATCACACAACAGTATTAATAAAACATTAGTTTACAAAGCACTTTCCCATCCATTTTCTCATTTGATCTTATTCTCTACTTTGTTGGAACCACCGCAGGCGTTCATTAATAGACTAATTTAACAGAAGACTATATGAGTACTGAACCCTCCCACCCATCCAAGAGTACATATCTTTATCCCACTGTTTGTAAAAATAATGAGTAAACTTACTAATAAAGAATGTTTGAATTGGCTCTATCCAGAAGTCTCACCAGGAATTTAAGGTTTTTCTCTTAATTACATATGCCTTAACGCCATGCATGTTAAGTAAGTACTGTACTGAGACTCAAAACAGGTTCTTGATAATTGGGAAGATAAGGAAAATTCTAGTAGTAGCCACGGGATTCTTTTAAAAATAAAAATCTTCTTGGAGTTGGACTAAGTACAATGATTTTAAAATGGTAAATTACAGCCCATTAGTGGGTATCTAAATCAAGTTACGGAAGCATGCCAAGCATCTTTTTAAATAAAATAAAATAGGAAATGTCAGCATGCTTCACACATGTAAAGGGTAAATATTGTTTCCTGAAATTTTTACTTCAGTATGTATGTGTGTACACTGCATAGGAAGTGAAATACATTTCTTAGTAAGGGTAGCAGTCAGAAAAGTTTGAAAGTCACAGTTCTGGTCCTCTTCACCTACTCAGTGCAGAAATCCTCACTACAGTGTCCCCAGTAAACAGCCATTAGCCTCTGTAAGAAAGCTCATGGGATTAAGGTGCATTGCCTTCCCAGTGTCAGACAAAAGTATATAAAATTTCCTTTAAAATGTATCAAAAAAATAAGATGGATTTAGGGGCACATAGATGGATAAATATGTAATTAACCAAGTACAGTAAAATATAATGGTAGAATATAATGGTAAAATACAACGGTAGAATCTAGATGGTAGGATCTAGGTTCATTGTAAATGGATATTCACTGTAAAATTTGTTCAACTTTTCTGTGTGTTCAAAATTCTTTCCTAACAAAATGTTGGGGCCAGGCATGGTGGCTCATGCTTATCGTGGGGAAAAGAAAGAGATCAGCCTGTTACTGTGTCTATATTAGAAAGAAGTAGACATAAGAGACTCCATTTTGTTCTGTATTTGAGATGCTGTTAATCTGTGACCCTACCCCCAACCTTGTCCTTGCAAGAGACATGTGCTGTGGTAACTCAAGGTTTAATGGATTTTGGGCGTGCAGGGTGTGTCTTTGTTCCTAGAAAAGCTAGGTATTGTCCAAGGTTTATCCCCATGTGATAGGATGAAACAATGCTGCTAAAAGGTTTATCTCAAGGCACAGGATTTTCCTTTAAACTTATTCATGTCACAGAGATCCTTGTTCTTATGTCTTACTGCTGATTTCCCCCCTAAAAACGATCCTATTGTCCTGCCACTCCCTTATCTTTAAGATGGTAAAGATAATTATCTATAAATACTAAGGGAACTCAGAGACCGGGGCCGGTGTGGGTCCTCTGTAAGCTGAGTGCCGGTCCCCTGGGCCCCCGCTTTTGTTTCTCTATACTTTGTCTCTGTGTCTTATTTCTTTTCTCAAGTCTCTCGTTCCACCTAACGAGAAACACCCACAGGTGTGGAGGGGCAGGCCACCCCTTCACCTATAATCCCAGCACTTTGGGAGGCCCAGGTAAGAGGATAGCTTGAGCCCAGGAGTTCAAGACCACCCTGCACAGCATGGCAAGACTCCATCTCTACAACACAAAAATTAGGAGGGCGTGGTGGCATGCGCCTATAGTCCCAGCTACTCCTGTGGTTGAGGAAGGAGGATTACATGAGCCCAGGAGGTCAAGGTTGCAGCGAGCTATGATTATATTACTGCAGCCTGGGGGACAGAGGGAGACCCTATCTCAAAAAAAAAAAAAAAAATGTGTTGGAGGGAAACTATGTATGAAGAAACCCAATAGGTGAACGGTAACTACTTGACTTAAAATTCAACTTTCTGTAATTTTTATAAATTAACCCTGTTTCCTTCCTTTCTCCCCTTGTCCTTCTCCCTTCCTCACCCATCTACAACATACAACAGAAATAACTAACCCTTCTTCTAAAAGACAGCATTTCAATATGAAAAGGTCCCCGTAATGCACTCAGGGATAAACATTGTCATTTCTTTCAGCCAGTTTTCACATGCCATATCTCTCCTCTGGATATGGTCCAGTTATCAGTGTTCCTATTAAATAGTTGTTACACTTTTCTATTTGATGATCGTGCTTCTTGAGCAAAAATTTGGAAATAAAGGGAATTTTATGTTTGTTCTCTGTCATTTCCTTTTATGAACATTATGCCTTCTCTCCAAATCAGTGGCACTGCAAATTTTTAATTTTTTTTCTATGAAGATAACTTTTAAAGAGCTCTTTTTGGTTGGCCTTACCATTTCCTCCAAGCTTTAGCTTATTGGGGGTGACTCTCTGTTGGGAACAAGCCCCCCAGAATCTGGCCATAAACTGGCCCCAAAACTGGCCATAAACAAAATCTCTGCAGCACTGCGACATGTTCATGATGGCCATAAAGCCCAGGCTGGAAGGTTGTGGGATTACTGGAATAAGGGCAAGGAACACCTGACCCGCCCAGGATGGAAAACTGCTTAAAGGCATTCTTAAGTCACAAACAATAGCATGAGCAATCTGTGCCTCAAGGACATGCTCCTGCTGCAGTTAACTAGCCCAACCTATTCCTTTAATTCAGCCCATCCCTTCGTTTCCCATAAGGGATACTTTTAGTTAATTTAATGTCTGTACAAACAATGCTAATGACTGGCTTGCTGTTAATAAATACATAGGTAAATCTCTGTTTGAGGCTCTCAGCTCTGAAGGCTGTGAGACCCCTGATTTCCCACTTCACACTCTATATTTCTGTGTGTGTATCTTTAATTCCTCTAGTGCTGCTGGCTTAGGGTCTCCCCGATCGAACTGGTCTCAGCAGTCTCAGGCAGCTTTTGATTTGTGGGAACTTGTTTATAAAGTCCTCTTTTCAACAAAAGTCTAATACACAAGTCCTCCCAAATTCTGGTTTCTAAGGAGAGACTCCAAAGAAGTCTTTGTTAATAAATTGCTCTTTTCTTTTCACTATAAGGTCTGGCTTTTATTTTTGCACACCTCACAAATTCCAAGACTCAAAGCTGTGGGATCATAACTTTATTCTAAATGTATTTAAATCTACTTTCCTAAAATGTAAGTTATCTCGACTGCCCCCATGAACTCTAACCATCACTGGTCATCATGCTATTACTTCCTGACCCAAAGTCCTGTTCTGCTCTCTTTTATCTCTGTCCTGTGGGCTTCAGAGGAATGATTTAAGCCTAATTTAATTCTATTAATACTTCAGCTCTAACTCTTCTGACTGTGCTCCAACTAATTATCCCATCTCCCAGATTTCCCTTACTACTAGTTTCTTCCTTCATCCTATACATATGCTCAAATGTTCTCCCATCCTATTAAAACGCTGCCTTTAACCTTCATCACATGTGAACTGTTAGCATAGCTTCCCCCGATCTCCCTGCCTCCAGTCCTGCTCTACCTGTCCCAGGGTCTAACCAGTGCATGTTATCTAAAATGCATTCTAACAATGTCACTCTTCTGTTTAACACCTTTTATTGATTCATTCTAGGCAAATTCCAAATTTCTTAGCATGATAAACAAGGTCCTTTATGGCTAATTTCTTCTTTCCTTCTAGCTTCCTTCCCCTGCTCTCCCTGCCTTGTGCTTCAAAATCCAACAGTATCCAATATTTTGTAAGACTTCTGTGCCCTAAGACTATGCCATGCTTCTATGACTTTATTGCTGTTGTCCCTGCTGCCTGGAACACTACCCCCCAGCCCCAGCACCATCGCCACATTCTTTCTTCTTCACTTGGCACACACCACTCATTTTTAAGACTCAATTAATGTTTTGGAAAATACTTCCTGACTCATCTAGTTTGGGTTTGTTGGTCCTCATAGTTTCCTTGGTCATTTTTTGGTCACCAATGCCCAACATAATGCCTGGCATTTATCAAATGTTTGTCAAAGTAAACTAAGCTGAACATGTGCTTTCTTCTAGGATTCCCATCCATTTCACCTCATAATCTAAATTGTTCCATATAGCTTAGAGTTTAGGTAGAAAGTGGTCGTTTTCTTTGTTACCTCTTCGATGTCTGAGGGAGAAAATCGGCAAGGCAAGTTGAAAGTAATTGAGATGCACTGCCATTAGCAGAGTGGGTCTCCAGCGTCACTAGCAGTTAAAGTTTTCCACCATCACCGCATCCTGTCTCAGTGTCAGTTTTAGGATCTGTATGGGAAAGGCATCACTTCTTCCATCTGGCTGCACACTCTGCAGTGCATTCCCAGAACACACCACACTTCTGTTACTCTACCCTTTTATCCTTACTCAAATGATACCTCTCCCCTGCTAGAATGGAGACTCCTACAAAGCTGGCATGAATTCCTATATAAAAAGGCTACAAACTGGAGTTCCACATGCTGCAACTGGAGAACCTATATGATTGCCGTAACATACATTAACCTACTTCAGCATATGAAATGTGATATTATGAATGTGCTAGTATATAAGCTTCAATTCTACTCATACAAACTGAGAATTCTAGGCTTCCATGATGGTAGGCAGCAACACATTAAAAAGACCACACTTCAGGAGCGCATATCACAAGGACGCCTATGATCACCATCTTGATCCACATCACATGGTTTGCTAATTAGCAGAGTAAACATCAGAGATGGGTTTTTATTTTTGGCTTGCCCAAAAGTATGATAAATGTTAAAAATGGGATCTCATATATGCAATTAGCAAAATCTAAAATACATGGGATTTGGGCTGGGCACAGTGGCTCACGTCTGCAATCCCAGCACCTTGGGAGGCTGAGGTGGGCAGATCACTTGAGGTTAGGAGTTCCAGACCAGCCTCGCCAGCGTGGTGAAACCCCGTCTGTACTAAAGATACAAAAGATTAGTGGGGTGTGGTGGCACACGCCTATAGTCCCAGCTACTTGCGAGGCTGAAGCATGAGAATCACTTGAACCCAGGAGGTAGATGTTGCAGTGTGCCAAGATCATGCCACTGCACTCCAGTCTGGGCGACAGAGTGAGACTCTGTCTCGAAAATAAATAAATAAATAAATAAATAAATAAATAAATAAATGTAAATACACTTCAGCTGCTTCTGAAGTGTGGTCTTTCTAATGTGTTGCTGCCTGACCACCACTGAAGCATAACAGAGGCATGGCTCGTTACATAGTGCCTCACCTTATTGCTCTTCACAGAGTGTGTTTTTTTACAAATTGTAGGTTTGTGGCAACCCTGCATCAGGCAAGTCTATTGACGCCATTTTTCCAACAGCATGTGCTTACTTCATCTCTCTGTCACATTTTGGCAAGTCTCCCAATATTTCAAACATTTTCATTATTATTGTATCTGTTCTGGTGATCTGTGATCAGTGGTCTTTGATGTTACTATAGTAATTGTTTCGGGGCAGTATGAACCACATCCATATAAGATAGTGAACTTAACTGATAAATGTGTGTGTTCTGACTGCTCGGCCCACTGGCCCTTCCCCTGTCTCTTTCCCTCTCCTCTAGCCTCCCTATTCCCTGAGACACTACAATATTGAAATTGGGCCAATCAATAACCCTATAATGGCCTCTAAGTGTTCAGGTAAAAGGAAAAAATAAATGCACACCTCTCACTTTAAGTCAAAAGCTAGTAATGACTAAACTTAGTGAGGAACATATCAAAAGCCAGGACAGGCCGAAAGCAGGCCGCTTGGGCTAAACAGCCAAGTTATGAATGTGAAAGAAAAGTTCTCGATGGAAATTAAAAGTGCTACCCCAGTGAACACACCAATGATAAGAAAGCAAAACAGCCTTATTGCTAATATGGAGAAAGTTTGAATGGTCTGGATAGAAGATTGAGCCAGCCACAACATATCCTTAAGCCGAAGCCTAATCCAGAGCAAGGCCCTAACTCTCTTCAATTCTATGAAAGCTGAGAGAGGTGTGGAAGCTGCAGAAGGAACACTGGAAGCTAGCAAAGGTTGGTTCATGAGGTTTAAGGAAAGAAGCCATCTCTATAACATAAAAGTACAAGGTAACACGGCAAGTGCTGATGTAGAAACTGCAGCAAGTTACCCAGAAGACCTAGCTAAAATCATTGATGAAGGTGGCTATGCTAAACAACAGATTTTCAATATAGACAAAACAGCCGTCTATAAGAAGAAGATGCCATCTAGGATGTCCATAGCTAGAGAGAAATTGATGCCTGGCTTCAAAGAACAGGCTGACTCTCTTGTTAGAGGCTAATGCTGCTGGTGACTTTAAGTTGAAGCCAATGTTTATTTGCCATTCTGAAAAATCCGAGGGCCCTTACAAATTATGCTAAATCTATTCTGCTTGTGCTCTAGAAATGGAACACAAAGTCTGGATGACAGCACACCTGTTTATAGCACGGTTTACTGAATATTTTAAGCCCACTATTGAGACCTACTGCTCAGGAAAAAAGAGTCCTTCAAAATATTATTGCTCATTGATCGTGTACATGATCACCCAAGGCTCTGATGGAAATCTACAAGGAGATTAATGTTGTTTTCATGCCTGTTAACAAAACATTAATTCTTCAGCTCATGGATCAAGGAGTAATTTTGACTTTCAAGTCTTATTGTTTAAGAAATACATTTTCTAAGGCATTAGCTACCATAGATAGTGATTTCTCTGATGGATCTGGCAAAGTAAATTGAAAATATTCTGGAAAGCATTCATTATTCTAGATTCCATTAAGAACATTTGTGGGCCAGGTGTGGTGGCTCACTTCTGTAATCCCAGCATTTGGGAGGCTGATGCAGGAGGATCACTTGAGCCTAGGAGTTTGAGACCAGCCTGGGCAACATGATGAGACACCATCTCCATAAGTAATAAAAAAATAAAAGTTAGCTAGGTGTGGTGGCATGCACCTGTGGTCCCAGCTACTTGGGAGGCTGAGATGGGAGGATCACTTAAGCCTGGGTGGTTGAGGCTGCAGTGAGCTGTGATCTGCACTCCAGCAGCCTGTGTGATGGAGTGAGACCCTGTCTCAAAAACAAACAAACCAAAAAAACGAACATTTGTGATGCATAGGAGGAAGTCAAAATGTTGCCAACATTAACAGAGTTTGGCAGAAATTGATTCCAATAATCAAATATGACTTTGAGAGGTTCAAGACTTCAGTGGAGGAAGTCACTGCAGATGTGGTGGAAATAGCAATAACTATAACTAGAAGTAAGTCTGAAGATGTTATTGAATTACTGCAATCTCATAATAAAATTTTAACAGATGAGGAGCTACATCTTATGGGTGAACAAGTAAAATGATTTCTTGAGATAGAATCTACTCCTAGTGAAGATGCTGTGAACATTGTTGAAATGACAACAAAGGATGTAGAATATTCCATAAACTTAGCTGATAAAGCAGCAACAGAGTTTGAAAGGGTTTACTCTAATTTTGAAAGAAGTTCTAATGTGAGTAAAATGCTGTCAAACAGCATCACATGCTACAGTGAAATCTTTTATGAAGAGCCAATTAATGTGGTAATCTTCATTGTCTTATTTTAAGAAATTGTTGCAACCATCCCAACCTTTAGCAACCACCACCCTGATCAGTCAGCAGCCATCGGCATTGAGGCAAGACCCTGTAACAGCAAAAAGATTACCACTTAATGAAGGCTCAGATGATGGTTAGGAATTTTTAGCGATAAAGTATATATATGTTTTGAGACAGGGTCTCACTCTGTCGCCTAGGCTGGAGTGCATTGTCATAATCATGGCTCACTGTAGCCTTGATCTCCCAGGCTCAAGTCATCCTCCTGCCTTAGCCTTCTAAGTAGCTGGGACCACAGGGACATGCCACTATGTTGGCTAACTTTTAACTTTTTTTGTAGTGATAGGGTCTTGCTATGTGGCTCAGGCTGGTCTTGAACTCCTAGATCCAAGAAATCCTCCCACCTTGGCCTCCCAAAGTGTTGGGATTACAGGTATGAGCCACCATACCTGGCTAAATCATTTTTAAATTAAGGTATATACATTATTTTTTAGACAATACTATTGCATTCTAAATAGACTACCTTTCAGTACCTATAGTATAAACATTAATTTTTATATGCATTGGAAAACCAAAAAAAAATGGTGTTACTCACTTTTTAGCACTCTATTTTATTGCAATGGTCTGAAACCAAACCCTCAATATCTTCAAGATACGCCTGTATATATTTTAAAAATCACTATTTGGAGCAAGTTTTCTGTGACTACCATGTGGACTATACAACACCATACGCAATTCTATCACTGTTACAGATAAAATGTAGGGGTCCATTGAAAAATAGCATGTTATAAAACTCTATATGTGTTACTCCAGTTACTGAATCTTCTCTACCTGTCTTTACAGATGGATTCCATAGGGTTAAATTAAAGAAATATGCCAAATATTATTTAGAGATACATATACACTCATAACTTTTTTTTTTTTTTGAGATGGAGTCTCATTCTGTCGCCCAGACTGGAGCGCAGTGGTGTGATCTCGGCTCACTGCCAGCTCCACCTCCCAGGTTCACACCATTCTCCTGCCTCAGTCTCCTGAGTAACTGGGACTACAGGCGCCCGCCACCAAGCCCGGCTAATTTTTTGTATTTTTAGTAGAGACGGGGTTTCACCATGCTAGCCAAGATGGTCTCGATCTCCTGACCTCGTGATCCGCCCACCTCAGCCTCCCAAAGTGCTGGGATTACAGGCATGAGCCACTGTGCCTAGCCTACACTCATAACTATTACGCATTTGTGTTCTAATTTTTCATCCTATAAATTAATATTGTCTTAAAAAAATCTTTGTATCACATTTTTTTACTGTTTCCATATGAATTTTTTTTTCTGTAAAAAGCTCCAGGCTCAGTATGGTGGCTCACGGGTGTAGTTGCAGTACTTTGAAAGCCCAAGGCAGAAGAAATGCTTGAGACCAGGAGTTTGATACCAGCCTAGTCAACACAATGAGATCCCATCTCTACAAAATATTTTAAAAATTAGCTGGGCATGATGGTGCATGTCTGTAATCCTAGATACTCGAGGCTGAAGTGGGAAGATTCCTTGAGCCCAGAAGTCTGTGACTACAGTGAGCTATGATTGCACCACTGCACTCCAGCCTGGGCAAAGTGAGACACTGTCTCTTAAAAACAAACAAACAAACAAACAAACAAAAAACTCTTAATAAAGTCGAGGAAGAATCAGCCAGGCAGTTTTTCAACCTGTTTTTTCAATGAACATTTCAAAAAAACATTCATTTTTTCAATGAACATTTTACTTTAAAAAAAAAAAAAAGTAAAAATAAAGATAGCCTGATTTCTAAAACAGCAAAATAGATTCTTGCAATAATGCGTTGTTGTCAACAGGTGTCACAGTCTACCAAGGTAAAGCTCAGGGCTCCCCAGCCAGCAAGGCCAGCCAACAGCACCCTCAATGAGGTAAAGATAGACTGGGTGCGGTGGCTCACGCCTGTAATTCCAGCACTTTGGGAGGCTGGGGCAGGTGGATCACATGAGGTCAGGAATTTGAGACCAGCCTGGCCAACATGGCACAACCCTGTCTCTACAAATAAAATAATTAGCTGGGCGTTGTGGTGTGTGCCTGTAATCCCAGCTACTCGGGAGGCAGAGGTAGGAGAATCGCTTGAACCCTGGAGGCAGAGGTTGCAGTGAGCTGAGATGGCGTCACTGGACTTCAGCCTGGGCGACAGAGCGAGGTGAGACTCTGTCAAAAAAAAAAAAAAAAAAGATACAAAGACAGTGTTTCCCAGTAGGAAATATTTGGTTATTGTAAAAGATCTTGTGAAATTCTAAAAACGTTCTTACAACAAAATTATTTTAATTTCGGGGAAAAAAAAAGGGCTTCTAAACCTTGCAAGTATTAACTCATATTCTCTCTTTCTTTCTTTTTTTTTGAGGCAGAGTCTCGCTCCGTCGCCCAGGCTGGAGTGTAGTGGCACGATCTTGGCTCGCTACAAGCTCTGCCTCCTGGGTTCACACCATTCTCCTGCCTCAGCCTCCCGAGTAGCTGGGACTACAGGTGCCTGCCACCACGCCCATCTAATTTTTTTTGTATTTTTAGTAGAGATGGGGTTTCACCATGTTAGCCAGGATGGTCTCGATCTCCTGACCTCGTGATCCGCCCTCCTTTGTCTCCCAAAGTTCTGGGATTACAGGCATGAGCCACTGCGCCCGGCCTCATATTCTCTTTCAAACCCATCCCCATTTCCTTCACATTATCTTACTGGTTTGATTTGGATCATGAGCTTGTGTAGCAGAGCAGAGCGGTTGAGGACATGAACTCTTAAATCCTTGCTCTGAAGTCTATTACCTATATGGTCACAGGCAAAATGAGCTAACCAGGACTGGCTACATAATTTCTGATGCCCAGCACAAAATGAAAGTGAGGGCCCTTTGTTTAAAAATTAAGAATCTCAAGATGGAGACAGCAGAGCATGAAAGCCAGTGCCAGGCCTTATGCAACTGAACAGGTCACATGCACGAGAACATAACTCTTATGTAACTTTTCCAAGCCTCTACTTTTCCACTTTCCTCAAGCTGAAATAAAGATAATGATAGCAACTGCCTCGTGGACTTGTGAGGATTAAGTGAAATGATGCACATAAAACGTTTATTGCAGTGCTTGGCACATAGTAAGCTCTCAATAAATAGGAGCTGCTGTTTTTATGTCCTTCACTAGACTGTATGCCTGTCCTCTCCTGTGCCAATCCATTTTGCAACCTGCTGCCAGAGTAATCTTCTTTAGCACTGTTCTGATTATACCCCTGCTCTGTTTTTATAAAAACCAAACCCTCACTGCCTGCAGAAAAAAATCCAAATCTAACCCGAATCCACTTTTCCAGCTCCTCTCTCATCAGCTGTCTGGCTCCCTGGTCTCTCTCTGAGCTTGGTCCTCACATCCCTGTGCCTTTGCTTACCGTGTTCATTCTGCTAGAAATGTCCTCTCCCTCTGGGGGGGGGAAAATACAGGGATCTAAGTCACAGATCTGCCTTAGAATTGCTTACAATCTAAACTGGGAAACAGAGCATTACACAAGAGATGTAGCAAAGCGCAAGGCAGGAGTGGTCAAGGGAAAAAGTGTCATAAAAGTTCAGAAGAAGCAAAAGTCTTGACCAAAATGGCACTTTTAAAAAAGCATTTCTCTTCATAGTTTTTAAATGGTTACTATATTATATATAGGCTATATGTTGTATGTATCATCCATCGCTCCGTAGATTCTTCACAAAAATATAATTCACACTTTTAAGTTTTTACACAATAAACTTGAAAGAGGGGGCAACATTTTTTTTTTTTAATTAATAAGCTTTATTTTTTAAGGCAGTTTTAGGTCCACAGCAAAATTGAACAAAAAGTAGAAAGAGTTCCCATCTACCCTCTATATCCCCCCACCCACACGCACACAACCACCCCCACAATTTACATTCTGCCCCAGAGTGCTATATTTATTACAGTCAATGAACCTGCATTGACACAAAATTATCACCTAAAGTCCACGGCTTACATTATGGTTCACACATGGTGTTGTATGTTGCATAGGTTCTCACAAACGTATGACATGTATCCACAACTGTAGTATCATATAGAGGAGTTTCATTGCCCTAAGAATCTTTTGTGCTCTGCCTATTTATCCCTCTCTCTTTCCTAACTCCTGGCAACCAGTCATCATTTTACTGTCTCCATAGTTTTGTCTTTTCCACGATGTTATACAGTTGTGATTAGGCATTACATAACCTTTTCAGATTGGTTTCTTTTACATAGTACTATGGGTTTAAGTTTCCTCCATGCCTTTTCAGAGTGCAATGTGTTTTTTACATAAAATATTCTAAAATGTAATTCACATTTAATTACAGAGCGGGACATTTAGATAATTTCTCTTTTTACTTTAAAATGTACTAATTAAAATTTAATAGACACTTTTATCAACAACTGTTATGCTGAGGATCTTTCTGAGGGATAATTTGCCTACATATGTTAATTGTTAGAATTGGCAGAGATAAGTTTCTAAAGGCTGTCTTCGAATGTCAGGGACAAGCAGCATGTTTTATTTTTTATTTTTATTTTTATTTTTCTTGAGACAGAGTATCACTCTGTCACCCAGGCTTCAGTGCAGTGGTGTGATTACGGCTTACTGCAGCTTCAACCTCCTGAACTCAAGCTATCCTCCTGTCTCGGCCTCCCAAAGTGCTGGGATTACAGGTGTGAGCCACCACACCCAGCCAAATCTACTCTTTTTTCAATGGGATTCTTCCATGCTGTACTTGTCACACACTTCTATCCACCATTTATGCACCCTTATTTTGTTTACTGCTTTATTCTAGGCAGTTTCCTTACATTCTTTTCATCCACTGACTATAACATGAAATTTCTGCATTACTGAAAGAGAGATACAAATAAAATATCATTTTCTACACACTCCAACCCCTCCCCAGCAATTTAAAGTGATTAGTGTTCTCATGGAACAGTGTGTCTGTTCATTTAATGGGCTTTTAGATGCAAGGCTGTGTAAGATACTCAGGCTACTAAGGTACATCAGAAATAATTTCTGCCTTCAGGGAACTCACATTCCAGTGTGGGAGAGAACTGGTAAGCAAACAAAGGACCACAGCAGTCCCTCACAGGCTGTAATTAAACTACATACAACTGCCATCAGAATCTAGCTTCAAGAATAACTAGCAGCAACATGTAAGATAAACCTTAGAAGATAAATGAATATAACAGGTAGACAAGGAAGGAAAGAGCTTTTAAGCCAGGGCTGTAACCAAGGGGTTCATGGTTCCAATTCAAGGATTTGAAGACTTTGGTTGGGAAAATAATTTCATCTTTATTTTCAGTAACCTCCAGTTTGAAATTTAGCATTTCCTTCCATTATAAATTCAGGCCTCAAACTGGAGTAGTATTGGCAATACTTGTAACTTGTCACCAGTAGAATCACAGATATATTCAACTCACATTGCAGTTGATTCAGATCCTTAAAATATTTACTATTCACTACTCTGAAATTACAGTAGTTATAAGGCTTACTGTAACACCTTATTATTTATTGCACTAATAAGGAAACAATGTAACACAACTTTGTGTTCCTAATATTTTGATAACTATATATTAACATATTGGGGTTTCTTTGTAGTAATGTGTATGTTGATGCCTTTAAATACATTATTCTTAGATTTCCCAGACAGCCTAAGGTATGCATTGCAAAAGAAAAAACTGAATAAATAAGGTCAAGAATCCTACTCTAGGCAGAGGGAACAAAATATACAAAGACACGGAAGGTGTAAAATATGAGGACTTGTTCAAAATTAAATACCCAGGGCTGTCTTTTCTTTCTCCTGACTTTAAGTTTCTGCCCGCTCCTGTCCTCTTACCCTCTTGCTGCCACTCTCCTAGTTTGGCACAGCTGTCAGTCTTGCCTTCCTCCACTCTATTTTCTTCACTGTCTTCAACATGGGTCCATGTAAAATGCCGCGATGCTTGTGCCGCTGCTACTCAGGTTGAAGGTGATAAGCAAAGTCTGGCCTGCTTGGCCTTCATCTGATACTCTCCCTCTGTTCCCGAGGCCCCTCTGTGGAGTCTTGGATTCCCTGGGACGCAATCTGAAAGCCTGGAAGAGAAGTGTGGCCTTCAATATCCTCCAGGGGGCGTTCTTTACCTCGCCATCTGCGTCTCCTACCCTATGCCTCCCGGGGCTCTGAGTCTCTAGCCACAGTGAATCACTTTTTAGTCTTCAAAGAGCTCAGCCTTCTGGTACAACCTCATGCACTCTTTTGCCTCCAATAAACAGGCTACTTCTATTGCCTGGGACAATACTTCTCACCATCCCTTTCTCCTGATTAATTCCTACTTAGCTGTGAGAAGTCACTTCAGAGGTTTCTTCCGGGAAGCTCTCTCTACTTCCCCCAAGAATATCTCCTTATTATGTGCTGTCTTAACAGTATTTACCTTCATTTTATCATTGAATGGTAATAGACTTTTGCTGGGCTGTGTCCCACAAAATACTGCACTGTCTTTTCTGGTTGGCACTGAGCCATTCATTACTCACTGTTTAATTCCCCACATCGTAACTGACACATAGCAGGCATTCAGTGACGTTACTGGTGAGATGAATGAAGCTGGAATTATTGTCCAAGCTTACATCAAGAGAAGGACCAGAAGCCAAGGAAAGGAATTTGGACTTCATCTTCTAGACCTCTAGGTTTTTCGAACTATTAGTTATAATCTGTTACTAGATTGTGAGATTAATTGAGTGGTTTGCAATAATTTCTTGTGTGAAATAAAATTTTGTAGAACAGAACAGAATAGAATAAAATAGAAAATATCAAAGTGCATCACAAGTAGCAGGAGTAAGTTTGTTTCATAAAACTTTTATTTTAGTTATATATATTATGCATACACATGCGTATCCTGAATAAGAATGTGTTTATTGAGTCCTGATGTGGAATGTTTTTATTTCAGTGGGTCATGTTAAAAAGGTTCTAAAGCCACTGAAACCAGAGGGGAGCCATGGAAAGGTCTCAATTAAAGACATGATATGACCAGATGTGTGGTTTTGGAAGTTTCCTCAGACCGTAGTGGGTGTTTGTTTGTTTGTTTAATAGACAGGGTCTTTTTCTGTCACCCCGGCTGGAGTGCAGTGGTGTGATCATAGCTCACTGTAGCCTTGGACTCAAATGATCCTCCCGCCTCAGGCTCCTGAGGCAGCAAGCCTCCCTAAAAGCACTAAGGACCTTTAGGGCATAAAATGACTATACATGATACTAGAATGGTAGATACATGTCATTAGAAATTTATCCAAACCCCTAGACTGTACAAGAATGAACCCTGTAGTAAGCTGTGGACATGCATGATAGATGTGTAAAGTTAGGTTCATCGATTGTAACCTACAGGCCTTATTTATGTAGTTAGGACTGTCCCAAATAGTTGTGACTACAGGCCCACACCACCACTCCCGGCTAACATAAAGTGTGTTTTGACTAGCGATGTCTCTGGAGGCAATGGGAGCAATTGAAAAACTACCATAGTCAATGGGGAAATGATGAGAAAGGCAAGGCAGTGGGATGGAAAGAAGAGGATGGAAAGAAGAAATGTTCAAGAGGCAAAATCAATGGACTTTAGTGACTGATGGGGTGAGTTTGTGAGGGAGACTGAGGTCTTAGTGTTCAGGCTGTTAACCAAGACCAATGCCAAACGGAGATTACCCACTGGCAACACCAAATGCCTGCGAGGATGTGAGCAACAGGAAGTCTCATTCATTGCTAGTGGGAATGCAAAATGGTACAGCCACTTTGGAAGACCATTTGGTGGCTTCTTACAAAACTAAACACAGTCTTCCCAACTGATCCTGCAATTGTGCCTCTTGGTGTTTACACAAAGGAGTTGAAAACTTGTGTTCATACAAAAACTTGTGTCCACGTGGATGTTTGCAGCAGCTTTATTCACAGATACCAAAACTTGGAGGCAACCAAGATGTCCTTCAGTGGGTGAATGGATAAACTGCGGTACACACAGACCATAGAATATTACTCATCACTAAAAAGAAATGTGTCATCAAGTCATGAAAAGACATTTAATGAAACTTAGACATATGTTACTAAGTGAAAAAAGCCAGCCCGCAAAAGCTACATACTGTATGATCCCAACTACACAACATTCTGGAAATGGTAAAACTTAAAAGATTTCCCCACATGGTGGCTCACGCCTGTAATCCCAGTACTTTGGGAGGCTGAAGCAGGTGAATCACCTGAGGTTGGGAGTTCAAGACCAGCTTGGGCAACATGGCAAAACCCTGTCTCTACTAAAAATACTAAAATTATCTGGACGTGGTGGCAGGTGCCTGTAATCCCAGCTACATAGGAGGCTGAGGCAGGAAAATCACTTGAACATGGGAGGCGGAGGTTGCAGTGAGCTGAGATCATGCGGCTGTACTCCAGCCTGGGCAACACAGTGAGACTTCATCTCAAAAAAAAAAAAAAAAAAAAAAAAAATTCAGGGGTTGAAGGGAGGGAGGGTTGAATAGGCAAAGCACCAGCAACTTTTAGGGCAATGAAACTACTCTGCATGATACTAGAATGGTGGACACATGTCATTATAAGTTATTCAAACCCCTAGACTGTACAACATCAAGAGTGAACCCTGTAGTAAGCTATGGACACTGTGTGATAATGTTGTGTAAATGTAGGTTCATCAGTTGTAAACTACAGGCCTTATTTATGTAGTGAGACTGTCTAAAATTAGCCCATGAATCACTCTCTCTAAGCATCGTTGTTCACTGAAGTATTAATATTAATGATACAAAGAAATGATAAGACTGATAAGAAGAAAATTTTTAGCATGTATCTCCTAGGACTCAAAGTTGGTTACTGGCACTCTGGTGGGCAATGTTGTTGATGGGGGGGGGGCTGTACATGTGTGGGGGTAGAGGATATATGGGAAATCCCTGTACCTTCTGTTCAAATTTGTTGTGACCCTAAGAATGCTCTAGAAAAACTAAGTCTATAGAAAAGGTGGGGGATTACCTGCAAAGTATCCTTATGGAATTTTATGGGAACATCTAAAGAGATCTAGAGTTTGAGAGAGCATTCTAGACCGGAGGCATTTTCATAAGAAGATATTTACCACTCATGTTAGTCTGGGTCCTCCCAGAAGCAGACTCCAGGACAGGATTAAATTTGCAAATATTTCACTAGGAGAAATCTCTGTGATAGAAAATGTAGGGGAGTTGGGCATAGTGGTTCGTGCCTATAATCCTAGCACTTTGAGAGGCTGAGGCAGAAGAATCGCTTGAGCCCAGGAGTTTGAGACTGGCCTGGGGAACATAGGGACACCCCTAAAAAAAAAACAAAGCCAGGCTCTGTGGCTCATGCCTGTAACTGCAGCACTTTGGGAGGCCGAGGCGGGCGGATCACCGGAGGTCAGGAGTTTGAGACCAGCCTGACCAATAGGGTAAAACCCCGCCTCTGCTAAAAATACAAAAACTAGCCGGGTATGGTGCCACACGCCTGTAATCCCAGCTACTCAGGAGGCTGAGGTAGGAGAATCACCTGAACCCGAGGGGGTGGAGGTTGCAGTGATCCAAGATAACACCATTGCACTCCAGCCCGGGAGACAGAGCAAGACTCCGTCTCAAAAAAAAAAAAGAAAAGAAAAGGAAAATGTAGGCAGAGAGGAGGGCCTGGGAAAGCCAGCCATCAGTGGAGCGAAGGAGCAGGTGAAGGACGAGTGGATAGAAGCCAGTGTAGTCTAAGGTAGGTGCAACAAGAAATTTTGAGACGTCTCAAGCCAAAGTCATCAGTCAGAGGAGTCCCGTGGAATAGGACTGCCCTCTAGTCTGTAGCATGCTCAGTCTCTGGCCCCTTGATCAATCACTCTCACTCAGTAGAAGGTCTGTGAAGTGTATTTTCCTGGCCACCACCACACGTTAACAAATACGTCTTATTTTAATATGTACATATCAGTGTAAACACAAGTTCAATATTATAAACTGCTCTTTGCCGTCATGAAGTTCTGAAGGGCAGTGCATAGTTTGCGTCTCTTGGCCACAGTTTCAGACCTTTCCTCTTCCCCTGTAGATTTCCCTGTAGTTCCTGATACTCAAATACCAGTTATTTAGGGATTAACAGATAAACCTATTCTTCATGCGTTGCTGCTGCATTGCTTTTTTGCCTACATGTCTCAATCTGACACTTCATTTAAAAAGCAGGATGTTTTGACAAGGCGTGATGGCTCGCATCTGTAATCCCAGCACTTTGGGAGGCCAAGGGAGGTGGAACACCTGAGGTCAGGAGTTCAAGACCAGCCTGACCAATATGGCAAAACCCCGTCCCCAATAAAAATACAAAAAACTAGTCAGGCGTGGTGGCATGCGCCTGTAGTCTCATTTATTTAACCTTCCTAAGCTTTATTCTTCTCACCTATGAAATAGGGGTAACAATAGTTGCAACCCGACAGGATTGTTATAGTAATAAATTATATATATGTTACATATACATAACATATAAACATCTGTTTATATATGTGCTGTATCTTATATACATATTTATATTTGTATCATATATGCAATATTACATGGTGCCTGGCGTATGGTAAGCACTCAAAAAATTAACCATAATAATAACTATTGGCTGGGTGTGGTGGCTCATGCCTGTAATCCCAGCACTTTGGGAGGCCAAACTGGGAGGATTGCTTGAGCCCAGGAGTTCAAGACCAGCCTGGGCAGCACAGGAAGACTGTGTCTCTACTAAAAAATAATAATAATAATAATAATAAATATTAATAATATCATTGTTTTCACCTCCCTGCTATTAGACTTACTCCTCTTTTTTCATGTTAATTTATTAATTAATTAAAGCTTTCCAAAAGTATTTCCTGATCTTTAGGAATCTCTCACATAATTGCTAACATTTTTTTGGCACCCACTTCAGGCACCTTTATAGTATTTGTAATTTGACAGCACATGGCAGAAAACTCAACCAAAATTAGATTTTTTCGTCGTCGTTGTTCACACTACAAGAAGTCTAGGGCTTGGGTAGTGGCCCCATGGTGGCATCATTGTTCCAAATGCTTTTATCTTCCTGCCCTGCAATCCTCTGGGCCATAAGATGGGTTTGGCTTCTTTGGCATAATATTCATGTCTCAGGAAGGAAGAAGAAAAGAAGACAGAAAGGATGGAGGCTAAGGGCTTCCTCCTTTCAAAGGTTTACCATTCCATTCAAGGAAGCAAATCCTCCCCACAGATGTTCACCCACATCTAACTGGTCGTAATTGTGCCAAATGACTACCTTTATCTGGAAAACAAGCTGGGAAATCAAGTATTTTTAGCTGGATAGTGTTCTCACCTCAAATAGAATCAGGGTAATGTTTTGAAGAAGTGAGAATGAGTATTGGCAACTAGCCATGTCTGGTACATGAGCTCATTTAATTCTATTTTAAAATGACAGTCTGTCCTAGATCTGGTACTATGGACTTGAATCTAGAATTCCATAATTGAGGTAATGGGTACATCAGAGCCAATGTCAATTAAGTAGGAGGAAATAAATTGTACTAGTTTTCAAATTGAATTGATTGAATCATTTACTCAAAACCTCTGGATGCTAAATAAATGTAGCAACTAATGGGCTACATTATCCCATGTATAAATTACCCATAACTAGTCAGTTAAGCAGTGTTTGAAATTGAAACTGGCTGCTTATTAAGCCACTTTATTATGCCATTACTACAGTATATGAAATTATATTCTATGTTTCTGAGTAGGGAAAAGAACCCACACAGCTTATTGCTTATGTGTTACCTATTTTCACTCAACAGTCTCATATCCTTTTTCAGAACAAGGCAAATATTAATAAACAATCTGGTAATATGTAATTCATACAATTTAATAAGCATTGCAAATGAGAAAGGAGATTGTTATTTTCATTTCTTCATATAATAATTACATCCTCTCTTGCAAAGCCCTCACTCATCTGGAAGAATTATATAATATTCTCAATTTACCGTAGGTAGTCAATGCTTAGCCTGTGTGGTATGTAGATGTATATCTTAGTTTCAGGACAGGACTGCATCCAAGCAATTTGAATGTGTCAAGTATGAGTGTTGTCCTGGTTAGTTATTTAGGCCAAGCTAGGAAGAAGGCGGAGTAACAGTGGACTAAGGTACGGCCAAGACATGAGACAAAAATAAAATTTACTGTTAGTTTTTATGTGTTAGATTAGTAAACTAATAACTAATGGTAAAAATTTACAGCAACAACTTCTTTATTTTATCCCTTAATCATTTGATGTTTATTAGTCTTAGGTGTCCAACTAGATTTTAATCTCCTGAAGAAGGTCTCAGGTCCCACATAAAGCACTTAGCACTACCTTGAGCAATGCTTATTGATTAACTGAAAGATGGATTTATTAAAAATTTCAGTGTTAACTCCTAATTGCCAATACATTCTCTTTTCTTTTTCTTTTGAAAAAGTAGTAATTGGCCAAGTTCTTTTTTTTTTTTTTTCTTTGAGACACGGTCTTGCTCTGTCGCCTAGGATGGAGTACAGGGGCTCACTCACGGCTCACTGCAACCTCAACCTCCTGGGCTCGGTTGATCCTCCCACCTCAGCCTCCTGACTAGGTGGGATTACAGGCACACACCACCATGCCTAGCTGATTTTTGTAGTTTTTGTAGAGATGGGGTTTCACCATGTTGCCCAGGCTGGTCTTGAACTCCGAACCTCAAGGGATCCACCTGCCCCGGCCTCCCAAAGTGCTGGGATTACACACCAAGCCTGGCTGTAAATTCTCTTTATAGCTCATGTGAATCCCTGAATTAAGGCCTTGAATGAACTTCATTACATAAAGTTAGGATGGTATCACTTTAAAGTCAGATGACTTTTTAATTTTTGTGGGTACACGGTAGGTGTATATATTCATGAGTTATGTGAGATATTTTGATACAGGCATGCAATGCATAATAATCACCTCAAGGTAAATGTGGTATCTATCCCCTCAAGCATTTCTCCTTTGCATTATGAACAATCCAATTATACTCTTTTAGTTATTTTTAAAGGTACAATTAAATATTATTTACTATAGTCACCCTGTTGTGCTAGCAAATGCTAGGACTTATTCATTCTTTCTAATTACTTTTGTACCCATTAACCATTCCCACTTCCGCCTCACCGCACCCGCACTACCCATCCCAGCCTCTAGTAACCATCCTTCTACTCTCTATCTCCATGAGTCCAGTTGTCTTTTTAGCTGCCACTAATCATTGAGAATGTGTGATGTTTGCCTTTCTGTGGCTGGTTTATTTTACTCAACATAATGACCTCTATTTCCATCCATGTTGCAATTGACATGATCTCATTCTTTTTTATGACTGAATAGTACCCCATCGTGTACATGTACCACATTTTCTTAATCCACTCATCTGTTGATTGATACTTAGGTTGCTTCTAAATCTCGGTTATTGTGAATAGTACCGCAATAAACATGGGAGTGCAGTTATCTCTTTGATATACTGATTTCCTTTGATTTCCTTTCTTTTGGGTATATACCTAGGAGTGGGACTCCTGTATCATATGGTAGCTTTATTTTTAGTTTTTTGAGGATAGGTGGCTTATTTTTAAGCAAGTATAATGAAACATAAAATATATTGTCCTTTAAAGTTGAAGCTCCAGAAGACCACATGCTTGTTGAACAATAATGTAATTACTCAAGGCATCAACAAAACTTTTTGCAATTGCTTTTAAAGCCAGTTAAAGAAACACACAAATGTAACTATTCACATTACCTTATAAATTCAGCTAATTATTCCCCCCACAGAAAAAAATATATATGTTGGATCGTCTACTTTATTTACCATATTTGTCTTTAGATCACTCTTGCTTTGCTAAAAAAAAAATGCTACTCAAGGAAAAATTTCCAACTATTAAATATACTAAAATAAAAATGATATAGGATTTTTCTAATACATTGACTCCATCTTGAGAAATCCTAAACTATGTACACAGGCCTTATTTACGTAGTGAGGAGTGTCTATAATTAGCTCATAAATCACTCTCTCTAGGTGTTCTTGTTTGCTAAAGCATTAATATTAATAATACGAAGAAATGATAAGAATGATAAAAAGAAAAATTTTAGCATGTTTCTCCTGAGACTCAGAGTTGGTTAATGACAGTGATGTTTGTAAAAATATCATCACAAGGGGCCATAGAGGTTTAATTGAATGTAGATAGGAGAATAACTAAATTACATAGCTATAAGCAAACATCTGGGTAAAAAGATGTGTATTGAACACACACGATTAGCTTAAAGCAATCTATTTGGCTTTAGATTGTGCAATGGAAATGTTTTTCCACTCAGTGTTAAAAACTTCTTTGATAAAATACATGTTTTTAGGGTTGTTAACATAAATTTCTAAAACAGACTAGGTTTTTGAAATTAACTAGAGTAATTCGTTGTTTCCTACAGCTTGAACCAGCAGAGACGCTCACTTTGTGCAAAGGTATGATAACATGACCTCTGGCTTCTACTGCTTTTTCAGCAACAGTTGGTAGAGAGGTTTCTGGAAATCGGGGAGACCAAATCAGAGCCGGGCCAAGTAAGGCTACCATCATGGCAGAACTCTAAATAAAACAGTAACTACAAAAGACTTTGATTGTTTTATCTGTGAAACTCAATGGTAAGCTACTTGAGGATGGTGACCACCTAGGTCTGACATGTCAGGCAGCCGCTAATTCCCACATCTTATCCTTGGACATTTCTTCAGTCCAGCGACTAATAGGTTTCTTGGTTGTGAAGCAAAGTTAAAATTCACAAGCTTTTGAACTATTCACTACTATATCAATCAACTAAAATTTTACTTGGTTTTAATGCTGTGTAACATAGAGAGGGTGCACTTCTAATATGACATGTAATCTATCTTGTAATTCATTTACCTTATTCTTAGTATTTTTGAAAAATTCACTTTAATATTCTCCTGTTGTCACAACTCCCTATCCATCTCGTTGTGTAACAAAATGGGAAATGCAATTTTGAACAAATGAAATACAGTACTACAAAATACTAATGGCACGGCGAAGTACTTAGATCACAGGATTTGGAGTCCAGGCTCTGCCATTTACTATGTAACAACCCTCAATAAATTCCCGAACTGCTCTTAGCCTCAGTTTTTCCTCTCCAAAAACATGGAAACAATAAATAGTGATGTCTACTAAGGTAATTAGTAGGACTAAATAGTGCATATAAAGGAGTATAGGCAGGGCGCAGTGGCTCACACCTGTAATCCCAGCACTTTGGGAGGCCAAGGAGGGCGGATCACGAGGTCAGGAGATCGAGACCATCCTGGCCAACATGGTGAAACCCCGTCTCTGCTAAAAGTACAAAAAAAAAAAAAAAAAAAAAAATTAGCTGTGCATGGTGGCACGTGCCTGTAATCCCAGCTACTTGGGAGGCTAAGGTTACAGTGAGTCGAGATCACACGACTACACAACTGCACTCCAGCCTGGTTACAGAACGAGGTTCTACCTCAAAAAAAAAAAAAAAGGAGCATAAGGGAATTTGCAGGGAGGGATGATGGAAATGTTTTATATTGTGACAGTAGCTACGTGCACTTATTAAACTGCACAGAACTGCATACTAAAAAGTATGAGTTTTACTGAAAGTCAAATGTATCTCAATAAATCTGACTTTAAAAAATAAAATTTAAAAATGCATGTAAAGTCCTTGGTACAGGTTTGACACTAAGTGCATAATGAATGATATAATAGTTATATGTGGCTATATTAGTAATAATTCCCCCTATAGTTCCCCCTATAGTAATAGTTCCCCCTATAGTTACTAAATTTCTACAGTTTGATGCAGCGAATTAAAGATCGAATCCAATATTCCTTATATTACTCTTCTGTTTCTAAAATGTAGAAGAAAAGTGCAAAAGGAACAGTCAAAACATACTGTTAGCTATGATGCAAAATATTCCTTTACTTCATAAGGATCTATTTTACTCCCATTGAAGGTCCAATTCTATGAGATGCAGATACATATAAAGTAGATATAGGCATTTCCCCAACTTAAACACTTTATCCATTCATTCATTCCACAAACATTTATTGGACATCTATTATGTGCCAAGCACTTGTTAGGTTCTGAGAATATATTTGGGGTTAGGGAAAAACAATCTCTGCTCTTTTTTAAAAAAACAAAACAAAACAAAACAAAAAACAAGTTCTGAGACATTTGCTTTTATTTACATATTTATATTAACTTTTATTTTACGTTTGGGGGTGCATATGAAGGTTTGTTGCATAGGTAAACACGTGTCATGGGGGTTTGTTGCACATACTATTTCATTACCCAGATATTAAGCCCAGTACACAATAGTTATCTTTTCTGCTCCTCCACCTCCTCCCACCCTCCCACTTAAGTAGACCCCAGTGTCTGTTGTTTCCTTCTTTTTTTTTTTTTTTTGAGGGGGGAGGGGGTTGGTTTTCTTCAGGCGGAGTCTCACTCTGTCGCCCAGGCTGGAGTGCAATGGTGCGATCTCGGCTCACTGCAAACTCCACCACCTGGTTCAAGTGATTCTCCTGCCTCAGCCTCCCATGTAGCTGGGATTACAGGTGTGTGCCACCACGCCTGGCTAATTTTTGTATTTTTAGTAGAGATGGGGTTTCACCATGTTGGCCAAGCTGGTCTCGAACGCCCGACCTCAAGTGATCCACCCTCCTGAGCCTCCCCAAGTGCTGGGATTACAGGTGTGAGTCACCCCACCCAGCCTGTTTTCTTCTTTGTGTTCATAAGTTCTTATCATTTAGCTCCCCAGATTTATAAAGATGAGCTTTAATGCAAGAATTATATAAATAAATATTAAAAGTAACAAAAATAAGTACAGATGGATTCCTGACTTGGAAACATTCACGCAAAAGAATAGCTGACCTGAAATTCCAGAGAGATGAGAGTAAGCCAAGCATTTTCCTTTTGTTGTGCAGATAAGAAGGTAAAAAATATACAGTTTGCCCTCCATATCCATGGGTGCCACATCTGTAGATTCAACCAGCCACAGATAAAAAAAATTTGAAAAAAAAATAAGAATGTATGCACTTGTATTGAACATGTACAAACTTTTTATTGTCATTAGTTCCTAACTAATGCAGCATAACAACTATTTACGTAACTTTTACATTGCATTAGGTACTATAAATAATCTAGAGATAATTTAAAGTATACAGGAGGATGTGCATAGATTATATGCAAATACTACACCATTTTATATCAGAGACTTGAGCATCTGTGGATTTCAGTATCTGAAGGAGTATCCCCACGAATACCATAGGACAACTGTAATCTTAAAGGTAGGGAACTTCCTTCTGGGAGAGATTTTCAATTATGAGTTCAAAGCATGTGATCTATGGGCAATCGGGAATATTTGAATATTGGCTTTATGTTAGATGATGGCACTCTATCAACACTGAGTTTTCTGAGTGTAGTAACTGTTTTGTGTTTGCATAGGAGATTATTCTTGTACTTAAGCGGACCCATATTGAGATATTTATGGGTGAAGTGTCCTGATGTCAGCGTATTACCTTCAAATAATTCAGCAAAAATAATGCTGAATTGGAGAGAGAGAGGATTTAACATTAAAGTGGCAAGATTTTAACAACTGATGAGTCAGAGTGATGCATATCTGGATGATCATTGTAGTAATTCTCTTTCTCTCATTTTGTATCCCTCCATTTCCCACTTCCCTTCCTTTGCTAGTGTTGTCATTTATTTTACTTTTATACATAATTCTCTCAATGTGCTAAACAGTCAATTATCTTTTTTAAAAATTTGCAAATGAGAAAAAAGTCTCTTGTAGTCACCTATACACATCTGCTCCTCAACTTATCATGGGGTAATGTCGTGATGAACTCATCCTAAGTCAAAAAAGCATTTAAGGCACATTATTTACTGAACATCAGAGCTTAGCTTAGCTGACCTTAAAAGTGCTCAGAACACTTACATTGGCCTACAGTTGGGCAAAATCATCTAATAGAGAGCCTATTTTATAATAAAATGTTGAATATCTCATGTAATTTATTGAACACTATACTGAAAGTGGAAAACAGAATGGTTTTATGGGTTCTTGAAGTGTGGTTTCTACTGACGGCCTATCACTTTTGCACCATTGTAAAGCTGAAAACAGTAAATTGAATCATCATAAATCAGGGACCATCTGCTTTTGCCATTTGCAGCACTTTTCATTTTTTCATGTAGACCCAAGTTTTTGACATCAGTTTCCTTTGCCAGAAGCACTTCCTTTAATAAAGCTCCTGGTAGCCCAGGTGCAGTGGCTCCCGCCTGTAATCCCAGCATTTTGGGAGGCCGAGGCAGGTGGATCACGAGGTCAGGAGTTCAAGACCAGTCTGGCCAACATGGTGAAACCCCATCTCTACTAAAAATACAAAAATTAGCTGGACATGGTGGAGAATTGCTTGAACCCAGGAGGCAGAGGTTGCAGTGAGCCGAGATCGTGCCACTGCACTCCAGCCTGGGCAACAGAGTGAGACTCTGTCTCCAAAAAAAAAAAAACCAAACCAAACCAAACAAAACAAAAACAACAACAAAAACCCAAAAAAACTCCAGATTTCTTGTAGTGCAGGGAGGGATATTGGTGATGAATTCTCTTAGATTGTGTTTGACTGAATGCATCCTTACTTTTGTCTTCATTTTCACAGAATATTTTCACTAGATGTAGGTTGTCTTTTTTTTCCTTTAAGCACTTTAAGGTTGTTGTATTATTTTCTAGCTTGCCTAGTTTCTGTCAAAAAAAAAATGTATTTGTTCTTACCTTTTATCCTCCACATACAATATCTTTATTTTCTGCCTTCTTTAAAATTTTTCCTTTTGTCACTGGTTTTCAAAAAATTATTCTGATGTGGTTTTCTTTGTGTTTATTCTATTTGTGATTCACTGTGCTTCCTGCACCTGTGGATTTATGCTGTGTATTAAATTTGTAAAAATTTTGCCATTGTTTCTTCAGATTTTTTTCAATCTCTCCTCCCTCCTTTCTCCCCAACACTCTGTCTCTCTCATTCTCTCTTTTTCTTTCTTTTAAAAAATATTTTCTTTTATCCAGAAACTATCTGGAGAGTTTCTATTGCTATTTCTTCATATTCACTGATTATTTCTTCTGCAGTGAATAAGCTATTGTTAATCTGATACAGTGATTTTTAAATTTCTGATATTATATTTTTCACCTTTAAAGTTTTTACTTGAACTATATTTATGTCTTTACTTTCTCTGGCTCATTGTGTTCATGCTTTCCTTTAAGTCCTTGAATATGTTTATAATTGTTTTAGGTTCTTGCCTGCTAGTTCCATCACCTGTCATTTCTGGGTAAGTTTCTATTGACTGATTTTTTTTTTTTTTTTTCTTATGAGACACATTTTCCTCCCTCTTTATATGTTGGGTAATTTTTTATTGGATGCTGAACTTTGTAAATTGTATTTTGTTGAGGGCTGGATTTTGTTATCTTCCTTTAAAGAGTTTTTTATTATTTTTCTGGCATGCAGTTAAATTACTTTTAAATCAATCTTCACGTAGAATGTTGAAATTTGTTTTCTTAAACTACTTATGGATCAGTGTGATGCTTTGGGGGCTTATTTTTAAACTTCTTTATTTTAGAGCAAATTTTAGAGCTTGTTTTTAAACTTCTTTTTTTAGAGCAAACCCTTTGCTCTGGGTTAGTTTAGCCCTCTACTGTGTGACCCCTGTGGTCTCTGTTGAACTCCCCAGTGTTCAGTGTGGTCTCATTACTCCTGTTGGTCAGAGTCTCCCAGAACATCTTCCAGTCTTGTGGGAGCTCTGGGAATTACTCAGCCAACTGGTTGCTATTTGCTTTTTGCCTTCCCTTGTGGAGTTCCACATTACACAGACACGAGTTGGTATTCTGGAGCAGATGCAAAGGACCTTCTATGCATATTTCTCAATATTTTTCTCTGTATAGCAAATAAGGAATTTGGACTCAGTATATGTTAAAATGACTCTATGGACTAGTCAATGAAGAGAGTCACTACATATATCTGTTTCTATGAGACAATGTATTTTACATTTCAAACAACTGACTTTAAGATATAGCTAATTTGTACTCTGGATACTTCAAAAATATGAATATGACTTTGCTTTAGTAATACAGTAAAAAAGAATAGATTTTAATCCTCTAGTATCTGTATCAGTTTTCTATTGTTATATAACAAACCATCTCAAAATTTAGTGGCTTAATTGAATAGTATCTTTCTAATAAAGTATAATAAGAGTACTATAAAATGGTTTTGACATGAAGACCAGTTCAAGAATTCCCTGCTCCAGCCAGGTGCGGTGGCTCACGCCTGTAATCCCAGCACTTTAGGAGGCCGAGACAGGCGGATCACGAGGTCAGGAGATCAAGACCATCCTGGTTAACACGGTGAAACCCCGTCTCTACTAAAAATACAAAAAATTAGCCGGGCATGGTGGCAGGCGCCTGTAGTCCCAGCTACTCGGGAGACTGAGGCAGGAGAATGTCATGAATCTGGGAGGCGGAGCTTGCAGTGAGCCGAGATCGCACCACTGCACTCCAGCCTGGGTGACAGAGTGAGACTCCGTCTCAGAAAAATAAAAATAAAAATAAGGCATTATAAGATAGAGGGCTCGGCCTGAGCAAAAAGCTTGGACATAAGAATCACATGACCTTGACCAAAGGGCTAATACTCTGCCCAGATACCCTTCTACACCTCCAGCTGCTGCACCTAGCCTCTGTTGAATGTAGGCTCTCCCTTACCTGCAAGACACCTAAGTGTTCGTGTTACCCAGGATTTTATCTTTGTTCCTTTTTTATTCTTATTCTACACATTTGCCCTGGGGGATTTCATCCAATTTCATGGCATCAACTCCCATCTATCCAGTGATAATGTCCACATCTACATATGTAGATCTGAACTGTGATCTCTAGAACCATATTTTTAATGAATTCTTAGACATCTCTGCCTATATAGCCGCCATATCGCAATGTGTTTAAAACTTAATTTATTTTCATGCCAGAGACCCTGATCTTTCTTTCTCCTATATTTCTGGTTTTTAGTTCATGGCTTTTCTTCCATCCATTTAGCTAAGCTGGAAAGCTAACCTCATAGTCATCTTTGATGGCTTCTTTCTCACTCACTACAAGTCCTGGTGATTCCATCTTCTACATGTGTCTTGTGTCCATCCCCTCCTCTCCATTCCTACCCCACTGCCTTGGTAGGGGATCCCATCACCTCTTACCTGACCTCTTGCACCAATGTCTTAGCTGGTCTCCCTCAAATGGTTTCACTTTCCTAGTTTCTTCCTAGTTCACTCCATCCAGGGTACTTTTTATAAAACCCAAGTTTGTTTGTGTCACTCCTCTACTTAATAATGCAAGCTGGGTCCCTAGTGCTTACCAAACTAAGTCCAAACTCCTTAAAAGTGTGACTGACCAAGTGCTTAGAAATCCAGTAAATCTTTACTGAGCATTCCCCTTCCTCATTTCCAAACTACCAGACTAAGTTAGTAATTTTTCTAAACCCCCATAATGCCTTGTACATATCTCCACTGATTCTTTTAGTCTTTGATATATATCATCTATGCATGACTTATATCTGATTTTACCAGAATCACCTTCTGCCACTTTGCCCCACTCCATCCCTCTCTTCTCCAACACCACTGAGCTTCTGATTATTTCCCACCAGCAATGCATGTCTTTTCACAAGCCTGGGCCTTGGCCCGTGTTGTTTACTTTTCTTGGACTGTCCGCCCTCTCTTCTTCATCTAGCAAATTCTTACGCATTAGTTAAGCTCATAAACCTGTCACCTCCCTGCTGATGACTTCCTTGAGCCAATCGGCAGAGTTAGTCATTTATTCTGTGTTCCCGTAGCCCTTTGCCCTTTCCTTGAGCAGTCACCACCATTCACACTTTTGGCTGCCTCGCCTATTTTGAATACCTCCACTATGTTTGACAAATTTTAGCCACATGAATTCCATTTCTCTAAGGTAGAACCCCAGAAACCCAAATTTCCCTTGTAGCTAGGAAACAGTTAAATAATTTAGGCTCTTCTAATCAGATGTACCTGCAGGGAACTTTTTTGCTTGAAGTGAGCAATATATGCGCTGGTCATGGGAGTGAGACAGGATATTAATCTTCAGGTAAGATGGATGTGAAGAGGCCTTTGATCGTTGGGGTGGCCAGTGGTAGAGCTGCTGGCATGTAACTCATAGTGCTGAGAGATGGTAAGAGTGGTGTTTGTCAAAACAGCTACCTGGAGTGGTTGAGGATGCTTGGGCTTCAGAGCCTTGCTCTCGGCTCTCTCAAATATTCTATGAGCCACCTAAAATCCCTTGGTAGGTTAATTTACTGCTTAAATAAGTCTGAGTGGATTCATTCTTGCAGTGACTGAAAAACGACTGACCCGTATTGGTTAGAACACTTACCAAGTTTTATTATTCATGTTTTCTTAAGTGTCTGTCTCTCTCACTAGATTAATCTCAGGTACTGTGTCTTATCCTTCTATGCAGAGTTCTACTTTCTTAACTCTTATAACAAATACATGTTGTTTGCCTACACTGCGCCATGCACTGTGCTAGTTATTGAGGACATAATTGAGAAAAAGAGACATGTAAAATTTTTTCTTATGAAGTGTACAATTTAAAAAATCTGTCTGTGACCAGGCATGGTGGCCCACACCTGTAATCCCAGCACTTTGGGAGGCTGAGGCAGGAGGATCACTTGAGCCCAGGAGTTCAAGACCAACCTGGGCAACACAGTGAGACCCCATCTCTTAAAAAGAGAAAAAAAAAGATCTGTCTGAAACATCCTACGTATCCAACTGAGTTAGTACACCAATTCTTTTGATTACTTACTTCACTTACTGGAGATTTGCGTCTGGAAAATATAAGGATAAATGAGAAATGTTGTTAAGTTTCTCTGAGGCTAATAGAAGATATAGAAATGTAAACCAGTTCGATGCAACCTGAAAAGTGTAATAACAAAAATACGTTCCTAATTCACTTGTGGCACAAAGGAGGGGGGGAGTGAGCAATTCTGCTTGGAAAAGCCAGGAATGAAAGACTAAGTTACTGAATGTAGAAATATTTTTGACTGTGCATAAAGATTTCTTCTTGTCCCTTTCCCCCCTTTTCTTCTCTTTTCCTTCTTCCCTTTCCCTTTTCTTTACCATTTCTTACTGTTCCCTTTGCCCTTTAAGGTTCAATCCAAGGACCATCTTCATAGCAAATCTTTACTGACCACTCCCATTCCTTCCTTCCAAACTACCACACTAAGTTAGCAACTTTTCTAAACTCCCCTAATGCCTTGTACATACCGCCACTTATTGTTTTAGCCTTTGATGTGTATATATATATCAGATGATATATATATCAGATGATATGTATCAGATGATTTAAAAATGTGTGTGTGTGTGTGTGTGTGTGTATATATATATATTCCATGCATCTGTCATTGCCTCCTCCCCCAAGTGAGGGCCTGGCATGTAATTAGTACAGTACTCAATAAGTTGAATAACTGTTTCTTGAGGAAATATAAATTAAAACTGCAATGTGATACCACCACATTCCCATCAGAATGGCCACAATGAAAAGGATTGTTAATATCGAGGGCTGATGAAGATATTGAAAAACTGGAAATTTCAAACATGCTAGAAAGAAAATAAATTGGTACAACCATTTTGGGAAACGTTTTTGGCAGAATTCACTAAAGCTGAACATATGCATATCATATTACCCAAAGATTGAACTGCCGGGTATAAGTATCCAACAGAAGTGAATGTGTACATCTCAGAAGGTTCATATCAGTTTTATTCATAATAGCCCCAAACTGGAAACAACCTAACATCCATTCACAATAATGGATAAATGAATTGTGGCATATTCATATCATGGAACAGTATACAATAATTTTTTTAAATGAAAAACTGCTATGGGTCAGGTGCAGGGGCTCACTCCTGTAATCTCAACACTTTGGGAGGCTGAGGCAGGCAAGTCACTTGAGCTCAGGAGTTCTAGACCAGCCTAGGCAACATGGGAAACCCCAGTCTCTACAAAGGTACCCCCCCAAAAAAAGTTAGCTGGGTGCTGTGGTGTGTGCCTGTAGTCCTAGCCGCTCAGGAGGCTGAGGTGGGAGGATCACTTGAGCTCGGGTGGTCAAGGCTGCAGTGAGTGCAGTGAGAGGTGATGGTAACACTGTACTTCTACCTGAGTGACAGAGTGAGACCCTGTCTTAAACAAAACAAGACAAAAAACTGCTAAAATATAAGCAACAATATAGATGATTTTTACCGACTGATATTGAGCAAAGCAAACCAGAAACAGAGTACATATTGTGATTTTCCACTAAAATGAAGTTCCAGAAAAGATCAAATTAATCTCCAGCAAAAGAGGATGAAATAGTGATTAACTTTTACAGGTGGGAGGGGTAATGTACTGGAAGAGGACAGTAGGGAGATTTCTAAAGTTTTGAAAGTATTCTATGTTTTTATAATCATATATATTTACCTATTATTATTATTATTATTATTATTATTATTTGAGACATAATCTCATTCTGTTGCCCAGGTTGGAGTGCAGTGGCACCATCTCGGCTCACTGCAACCTCTGCCTCCTGGGTTCAAGCGATTTCCATATCTCAGCCTCCCAAGTACCTGGGATTACAGGCTTGCCTCTGCCACCACGCCCAGCTAATTTCTTTTTGTATTTTTAGTAGAGAAGGGCTTTCACCATGTTGGCCAGGTTGATCTCGAACTCCTGACCTCAAGTGATCTGCCTGCCGCGGCTTCCCAAAGTGCTGGGATTACAGGCATGAGCCACCGCTCCCGGCCTATAATCATATATTTAAAAGCCACATACAGAATAATTTTCTAGGACAATGTGAACTCTCCATTAAAAAACTTTTTACACCCCAACCACATAAATACGTAAAAATTTGAGTTTTATCCTTATGATTTGTGCACTTTACTGTCTATAAATTACATCTTGATAAGAATGTAAATAAAAACAAATAAAAATGAATGTTCTGTGAATGACAGAATAAACGAATGAATGAGTTGTGTTTTTCAAGAGGAAAATAAAGACTTATTACCATGAAAGAAGATCTTGTACTGCATTGAATTTTTAAGTAGTACTTAGTTCTTGCACTTTTTTTGCTCTAATGATACCCAAAATAATTGTTCGTTTACTTACTTTGCTTAAGTATTAATTTCCTTTGCTATTTAGCCATGACTGTGAAGTTAAGACAAGAAAGTCATCAACAGTAATGCAGATGATGTAAATACCTTGTGGGACTGGCATTTAATTTACTGCGAGGGATCTATTAAGCCCTTTGGGAATTAGGGAATATGCCTAATTCCCTTCTGGCGTTTTTAATTTTTTAAATCCTTTTGTGTTTTATGAGATGTGAGTACAAATTAATTATTCAGGCTCTTGAGAGAGGAGAGGAGTTGGCAGAGTTGCCACCCGTGTTCACGAACAGGAACAGAAGCCACCAGCACATGACATTGCCCAAGTCACCCAAAGATCAGAGTGGAAGAGTCCTAATTGCTGGGCGGCCCGCCCCCGGGATGTGCCTCTCCCATCCTTCTCCAGGCGGGGCTCGTGGCTAAGCAGCGACTCATCCTACCAGCCTGTCACAGGCCAAGAGCAGCCAACAACTCCGCAGGCGACAATGGCCGCTGCACCCAGGCGCTGTGAAAGCCTGACCGGCTCTGGGTCCCAGCTTAGAGCCTGGGATGCAGTGTCGGGAGACGCGGTGCCCAGAGCATCCAGTAGGTGTCGCTGTCCCGTGGCCGCCGCGCGCCCGGGGGTGGGGAGCCGGGGCGTGTCTGCCTCACCTGAGGCTCCCGGCTCGCGCGCCTCACCTGGACTCGCGCCCCTTGCCACCCGCGCAGCGAGGGGGCGCTCTCCCGCGGCTGGGTCCCCCCCCCCCCCCCCCCCCCCCCCCGCCCCAAGAGCTCGGGCTGCAGTGCTGCTCGCGCTGCGCGTGGTGCTAGTTCTGCAACCCGCTGCCGTTCCCCGCATCCGCGACGAGGGGGCGGGGTCCCACGGCGCGCTGGGAAAGTCTGGGGAGCTGGCGCCCAGGTGTGTTCTTCCACAGGGCCCGGGCGGCAGAGAGGATCGCGTCCCGGCAGTCGCAGCTGGAGGAGGACAAGACGATGCCGCTGTCCCCGCCAGCCCAGGGCGAACCCGGGGAGCCCAGCCAGTGCAGGCCCCCTAAGAAGCATACCACCTTCCACCTCTGGCGCTCCAAAAAGAAGCAGCAGCCGGCGCCGCCTGACTGTGGGGTGTTCGTTCCGCACCCGCTCCCGGCGCCTGCCGGCGAGGCCAGGTGAGCTCCTCGTCCGAGCCCTCCAGTCCCAGCTCCTTCTCCTCCTCCCGCTGCTCTGGCCCTTCGGCTCCTGACCCCACTTGGAGGAGGGGAAAGCCCCGGGGTCTGTTTCACTCTGCAGGTTTACCTGGGTCCGGAGGGGAGCGATCGTAGCCGCTGGTGGTGACCAAGTTCCTCGCGGCTTTTGGCTCAGACCAAGCACCGGCGAGAGGAACTTGTGCCCACCCATGTGACCTTTAGTATGACTGCAAAGTCTTCATGCAGGAGCCTCCTGCATCAGCCTGCTAACCAGAGCGGCGGGGAGTGAGGGTTGTTACCGTCGGAAGTGATAGTGAGAACTCTTCTTTGGGGTTAGGCACTACTTTTGAGCTAGTGCCTTTATCGTAAAGCTCTTTATTGTGAATATCTGTCAGATCTGTGCTCTTACAGATGTTTTACCCCCATTCTCCTCGCAAGATGCGAAGGGAGGAGGAAGTGGCAGGAATGGTTACCCCCATTTCATGGGTGAAGGGACTGAGACCAAAGGATAAATGGCTTCTCCCCATTGGAGCCAGTGGCAGAGCTAGGGAGCGTCTAGTTATCCAAACTGTAGTTACCATTGTACTTTTTAATTTTTATCATGGTTTTGAAGTGGTTTTATTTTATATGTATAATTATTCAACTATACCATCAGAGTTTATGCATTCGTTGAATAATAACCAATTTGAAGTAACAGCGTGTTTACATGGCTCAGAGGTGTGAAATATTTATAGTGACGGACAGTTGACAATGTCCAGTAAATCCTTCTACATGTGTTTTTAAAATACGCCCTATGAACAATGAGGGCCAGAATAAAATTGTACAAGATTTGCATTTTAGACATATTTTTCCTTTTATATCTTTTCTTTTCTTTTTTTTTTTTCTTTGAGACGGAGTCTTGCTCTGTCGCCCAGGCTGGAGTGCAGTCGCACCATCTTGGCTCACTGCAAGCTCCGCCTCCCAGGTTCATGCCATTCTCCTGCCTCAGTCTCCCCAGTAACTGGGACTACAGGCGCCCGCCACACGCCCGGCTAATTTTTTGTATTTTTAGTAGAAACGTGATTTCACCGTGTTAGCCAGGATGGTCTCGATCTCCTGACTTGGTGATCCGCCCGCCTCGGCCTCCCAAAGTGTTGGGATTACAGGCGTGAGCCACTGCGCCCGGCCTCTCCTTTTATTTCTTAAAAAAAAAAAAAAAAAAGTCAATTTTACAATCTATTTTCATTCACTTATTGTATTGAGTACCTTAGCTAAGTGCCATGTGCTGTGATATAAAAAACAATGAGAGACAGTAATAATTCTGTCATCAAAGAATTCTTAGTCTCTTGTGGATACCAAAAAGTGCAATGATAGATGCCAGCACAGAGGAGGGGATCTCGGAGGCTTCCTGGAGGAGGATAGGTGAAGTGGCTTAGGCAGAAACAGGGAGGAGCAGCGAGTTCCAGGCAGGGGCGGAACTGTGCACATCACCAGCACTTAGAAGAGTGTGGCACTTCCTGAGAAGCGCAAGTGGTTGGAGCGGGAGGTCTAGGTGTGAGGGGGTAAGGGTAGGAAAGCTAAGAGAGAAGTCATTTTATTTTTCTCTCATATTTTATCATCCACATTGGTAATCAGTTGTAGTAGAAATATATTACTTATGCAAACATTTACTGTGCCTATTTATAGATTATGCTTTCTAACAAAATACTTAATAATAATGTACACAGCATTGAAGTTATTTTCTATTACCTCAGTAAATTTTTTAAACATTTCCATCGTGGTTTTCTTTTTAAGATCTAGTCTCATGATTTACTGCTTATCAAAACATAATAATATACAGCTATAGATAATGTATTCAAATGTAAATACATTTTAGTCTAAAATTTAAAATAGGAGATTTACTTCTCTCCTTGAGTTTTTGTATTTTAGTGCAGTCTTGAAACACCTCATTTTTTCCTTCAGAACCCTGATGAACTTTGTGTTAATAAATGTGGTCTGTCTTTGGGATGTTTTTCTAGTTAGATCATCTTTATAAATATTTCATTTACTTCTAAGAGAGTGTACTTCTTTCTGGTTTAAAGAGAGTGGCAAAAGCACCCTTAGATTTCTAGCCAGTCTTTGCCCAGTGTGACTCTCTTGAGCCTCCTGACTATATCGGTTCATTTCAGTCCAGTACTTGGAAGTGATGGAATTTGGCTGGAATGTGCAGCACTCACTGTGTTTTTTGTCTCTAAATAAGGAGGGGACAGTCAGGTAACCACCCCTATTTGCTTATTTGATTAATATTATGGGTGTTTAGGTCAGATAGACATGAATTTATCTAATTATTGAATTAATAACTCAAGTTATTTCACCTCTTAAAATCTCACTTTCCTCATCTGTAATATGGAGACAATAGGATGCTGACTCTGTAGGGTTGTCGTGAATATTAAATGAAAGTTTATGTTATTAAGTGCAAAAACTTTAACACGTTTCTGAGCATAAAGTAGAAACTCAGTAAATGCAAAAGCATCCTCGTCGTCGTCATCATCATCATCATCATTATCATCATCATCAAAGCAAAGGTCTAATGGAAGAAATGGAAAAAATAGGTTTGGATAGGGGAAAATCCAACTCTAGGAAGAGCTTCTTTTCCTCGAAAAGGTTACCAGTCCAGCTGGGCGTGGTGGCTCATGCCTCTAATCCCAATACTTTGGGAGGCCAAGGCAGGCGGATCACCTGAGGTCAGGAGTTCAAGACCAGCTTGGCCAACATAGTGAAACCTCATCTTTACTAAGAATACAAAAAAATTAGCCGGGCATGGTGGCTCACGCCTGTAATCCCAGCTACTCAGAGGCTGAGGTAGGAGAACCCCTTGAACCCAGGAGATGAAAGTTGTGGTGAGCCGAGATCACGCCATTGTACTCCAGCCTGGGCAACAAGAGTGAAACTCTGTATGAAAAAAACAAAAAAAAAAAACAAAACAAAAAAAAAAAAAAAAAACAAAAGAAAGAAAGAAAGAAAGAAAGAAAGAAGGAAAAGGAGAAAGAAAGAAAGAAAAGCTTGCCAGTCCAAAGATTATTTAAAGTTTATTAAAGTCAGATTTTTGTATTCTGCAAATATTTGTGGCTTTTGGTATAGACATTCTAATCAATTATTTCCTTATATAAAATAATTTGAACATGGCTACTTCTCTTTCCAAAATTTACTCTTAAAGTTTTTTTTCCAGCTGGGTTTTGGTAAACATGGTCATATGTTATTTTCCACAAAGATAGAGTTGCTGCCCTCCTGAGTCAGCCCCATCCCCTGTCTAGTCCGTAATTCTCTTGCCATTAGAGGGTCTAGTGGTGTGGTGGAAAGAGCATGGCAAGCTGTGGCCAGGCCACTTAGCAGCCACTAGTGGCACTGTCATTTACCACATTTTAAATTATACTCTGTCTTGTGAATAATGTGTTCAGAATGTGGATTCTCTACTTGGATTTAAATTCTTGTTCTTCTGTTAATACTTACCATGACACCGAATCCTATCATCGTAGGAAAGTTATTAACATTTTTGTGCCACAATTTTCTCATTCACAAAATGGCAGTCATAAGATTTGTTATAAAAATAAATGAGTTAATGCATTTCAAGTGCTCAGAACAGTGGCTGGCACATAGTGAGTGCTCAATCAGTGGGAGTTGTTTCTCTTTTTCTTACTAGTATCTTGCCTATGCCTCCTTTTGAGTAGGAATTTTGTGCGTTTTTCTGCTATATAATGAAAGTGATCCCTTCTTTTTATTTTCTCTATTCAAGCCACTTTGTGTTATTTTTGTTTTTTTTAATATTAAAAATATTTAAAAAGTAAAACATAAAAAGCCCGGGCGGGGTGGCTCACAGCTGTAATCCCAGCACTTTAGGAGGTGGAGGTGGGTGGATCATCTGAGGTCAGGAGTTCGAGGCCAGCCTGGCCAACATGGTGAAACCTGTTTCTACTAAAAATACAAAAAATTAGCCAGGGGTAGGGGTGGACACCTGTAATCACAGTTACTTGGGAGGCTGAGGCAGGAAAATTCCTCGAACCTGGGAGGTGGAGGTTGCAGTGAGCCGAGATCGTGCCGTTGTACTCCAGACTGGGTGACAGAGCAAGACTGTGTCTCGGAAAAAACAAAACAAAACCAAAAAAAATATAAATAGAGACAGGGTCTCACTATGTTGCCCAGGCTGGTCTCAAACTCCTAGGCTCAAGCAATCCTCCCGCCTTGGCCTCCCAAAGTGCTAGGATTACAGGTGTGAGCCACCTCACATGGCCACATTTTTTGATATTTTGATTAGAAGTGGGTTCTGAGCTAAAGGTCAAAAGCAGTGAATTATTTCCATTGAGTTCTTTGTTTAAGAAGCTATATATTTTTTAAAAAAGCAGTGAATTAAAAAGTATCACAGTTGAACTGAATTGAACCCCACATCTAGAAGCAAATATTAATGCTGTCTGCAGGAGAGCCAAATTCAAGCAACGGATGGACATAATCCTGTGAAAATCGCCCGCCTTGTTTCAGTTAGAGGAAAAGTGTAGCTAGTGTCAAGGGCAGAGCATCCTCATTGGGCAGGCAGGCATCTACCTCTGAGTAAAGGCCAGCAGGCTCAAGTTTCAGAATTATAGACAATCCCTTAGTTTTTCTGTACTCAGTGGACCTTTCCTTTCTATGAAGAGAAAACAACTAACTCCCAGTTTATATCACTAGAATGTTGTAAGGATAAACTATTGTTGTTTGGAGGCTTTTTCTTTTTTCTTCAGAAAAAGAGCAATCATTTAAAATGTGATTTGAAAGCGTTCTGGAACTGTGTAGAGTGTTAGTCTTCTTAACTTAAAATTGATTCTTGTTTCCAGTCTTTTGTGGCTGGCTTGGTGCTTAGAACTCTAAACAGGTTTAATTATTTTCTAGCATAAAAAACATAGCCAGGTAAGTCTATTTTTGTTTTATGTAATGTTAGATTTAAACTGGTTAGTACTGAGTTTTCCCTCTTGTTTTCCTTATACTAAAGGAAAGAGTTTTAATTTTTAGGTTTATTTTATTTCACCAGTGTAAACCAGGAATTTAAAAGTAAGTCTGCCACGTACTAGCTGTGAGCTTCTTGGGAAGTTATTTTACCCTGCTAAGTTCTGTTTTATGATCTGTGACCTATCTCTTAACATTGTTTTTGAGACTTGCATTTTTAAGAAAATGACTAGCCTAGTGCCTGGCAGATAACAGAAGCTCAGTAAATAGTACCTCTGAAAGCATGCCACAGTCAAAGGCTAGTAGACTTTGGTGTTGGGTAGACTTAGTTTCAAATCTGCCTCTGCCATTGGGATAGATTTTTAACTTCTTTAAGTCTCAGTTTCTTCACCTGTAAAATGGAGGCAATTACACTTTTTTTATGGAGCTCTAGGAGGATTGGATGTTATCTATGTAAAGCACCCAGCACAGGGCTTGGCTCAAAGCAAGTGCTGGATAGAGGAAAGGTGGTGGTCAGCAGCAGGGGCTATAGTGGCAGTGATAGTTGTCATTATTGTTGTCTTTATAGTAATGGTAGTAGTATTAATACACACATTGTTACTTTGTGAGTGGAGTAAAAAACTTCAGAAGCCCAGAAGTTGTAACCAGGTCTGTCAAGTTTTGAAGTACCGTGGAGTATTTGGATGTTCATGTTGGTCTCTAAAAGGGAGACCCCTCATGCGCTCTCAGTGCCTTAAAAGTCTTAACACATCTCACTGAGGAAGCCAAGGCTAAACTTTATACTTGACATTACAGGAGTGTTTCTGAAGTGATTTAGGGGTCTGAGTTTAGCATAGGGTAATCATTTGCCACTTATCTCTGTCATTGTATTACTTTATTCACCCTCTATTTCTACACTTTCCATCATAATCTACTCTCCATAATCAAGTGGCGGTGACATAAACCCTTTTGGGGACCTTTAGTAGCACCTTTGAAACTTAAGTTCACTTCTTTTTTCTTCTTTAGCTTTTTTTTAAAAAAATGTCAGGCTTGGCGTGGTGGCTCACACCTGTAATCCCAGCACTTTGGGAGGCTCAACTGGGTGGATCACACAGTCAGGAGATTGAGACCAGTCTGGCCAACATGGTGAAACCCTGTCTCTACTAAAAATACAAAAATTATCCAGGCGTGGTGGCGCATGCCTGTAATCCCAGCTACTTGGGAGGTTGAGGCAGGAGAATTGCTTGAACCAGGGAGTCGGAGGTTGCAGTGAGCCAAGACTGCACCACTGTACTCCAGCCTGGGCAACAGAGCCAGACTCTGTGTAAAAAAACAAAAACAAAAACAAAAACAACCTCAAATATATATCTACTCCCTTTCTCATTAGTAGTTTCGTCAGAATGTATGGCTTTTGAGTATAAATGTTATTTGCAGGTCAGGCATAGTGGCTCACGCCTGTAATCACAGCACTTTGGGATGCTGAGACAGGAGGACTGCTTGAGCCTAGGAGTTCAAGACGGCCTGGGCAACAAAGTCAGACCCTGCTTATACAAAAAAAAATTTAAAAAATTAGCCAAGTGTGGTGACACACATCTGTGGTCTCAGCTACTGGGGAAGCTGAAGTGGGAGGATCGCTTGAGCCCGGGAGTTGGAGTCTGCAGTAAGTTAGGATCATTCTACTGCACTCTAGCCTGGGTGACAGAGTGAGATCTTGTCTCTAAAATAATCATAATAATACATGAGTAAATCTTTTTTGTAAGCTGAGATAGTGAGTTGCTGCTGTAGTATTTGTCCACAATTAAAACCATGTAGTGAACATATTAGATGTTGAAATAATTTCCAATTCCTAATAGTCATTCAAAATACACATCTTACTATGAACATTAAAAATACATATCTGGGCCAGGCATGGTGGCTGACACCTGTAATCCCAGCACTTTGGGAGGTGGAGGCAGGTGGATCACTTACTTGAGGCCAGGAGTTTGAGAGCAATCTGGTCAACATAGTGAGATCCCATCTCTTAAAAAGATACACACACACACACACACACACACACACACACACACACACACATCTGTCTTAAAGTTTGAGTTCAACTAAGGGGTCAGATATGTTTCAGGAATGTCCATGCAGAAGAAAAGTGATTTATGTATTCAAAATCTGTGTCTGGTCAACATGAGAAGATCATTTGAAGCTTGAATGGTGTGTTCTTCTATCTACCTTGAAAAACTTGTCCCAAAGTGAGTTTTCAAGGTATAGGATGTATGACTGTCTAATGCTTGTGAGGAGCTTGGCAAGAACGACCAGCAAATTGCTTACAAGTCTCATTAGCTCATCTACAGTTCCCTTAAAACATAGCTGCATTGGGCTAACCCAAATGCCTCATCAACATACCTGTACAGATTCAAATATATGAGAAGTCTTCCCTCTAGAGAGCAAGCCCTTGCTTAATGCTGCCTTTACAGCACTGTGCATCTTCTGGATGGGTCTGTTCAGTGGAAGAGAAACAATGACCCCTCATAACAGAGACCTAGATTGAGTTGCTAATTATTCAGCCAGTATACAGTATACACTATAGTGTGGTTACTGAGATACTGAATAGTTTAAGAGTTTCTGCCATAATTCGTACCTCACCTACTACTTTAAAAAAATAACTTAATTCACGTTTTCAAACAAAATTGAAAGCTTGAAGGAACCATATTTATAACAACAAAATGTCACTTAAAATGACGGAACCTATCAATGTATTGTTACCTATGCAAGAACTCCCTTTACAGAGCTTGAAGTAATGCTAGTACTGTGACACATAATATATTTTATTCATGATTTGTCATTTAAATGTGTTCAGAATGCTGATGGATTCATAAATATCTCATGAAAGCACAAATTTTGACAAAGTACCAGGGGGCCCAAGGACATACAAATGAGGCAGAGAATCAGAATCCATTTGCAGTGTCCCCAACCTCTCTCACTGGCATGTTATAGACAAGTAAAGGTTGCACCCGTAGCTAACATACACAAAAAGAAACACAATGAACAAGTGCCTTTTGTTTGTTACGTTCTCATAAATGGCAATTAAATGAGTAAAAGTAGGTTGGTGTTAAGCTTGGCAAAAGATACTGTGGGGAAGAAAGTTGGCTTCTGGTTGTGTTTATTGTTTGTGCCATTTCAAGCTAGCAACCCTAACTGAGTCTCAGTCATGAGAATTTAGAGTTATTCCAAAGGTAGTATCGACAGCTCAAATAAAAGATTTGGCCAACAGTTACATAAAGTCACCATGCACAGTACACCTCTTAATTTTTTTCAAATTTGTTTATAAGTAGTAGCATAAGCTCATGATAGTCTTTGGATTCCTTTTTTAATCTTATGACTAGGATCAAGGGTCAAAATAATATGTGCTGCATATAAGATAAGAAAATAGAGGAAGCATGTGCTTTATAATAACTTCAGACCATGTTTGTGAAAACATTGTTTTCCATCAAGATTTGAATTGAGAGATGCAGTTTATTCAATGTGCACTATGTATCAGACACTGTTCTAAGTGCTTTACAAATATTAACCCATTACAGTTAATTCATAACTTTCCTCAGAGGTAGGCCCTGTTATTAGCCCCATCTTGAGGAAAAATGAGGCACAGAAGGGTGTGATTATTTGGCCAAAGTCACAGAGCTCATAAGAGTGAGGCTGGGATTTCCCAACTGGTGGTCTTGAGTCTTTGTAGTTAATCACTGCAGGTTAATCACTGTGGTTAATGCTGCTTTCTTTATATTCTTATATGAGTTCATTCAGCCTCCAGATCTCACGAGTAGAAATTAAAATACATATGGGAAATCAAATTAAGTTTTTGTACTAGACAATTTCTATGTTAAGTAGTGGAGATAAAATGTATTAATTAATAGAAATATAAGTTCATTAAAATCTTAGAAGAAAAAATATTTTAAAACAGAAATTCAAAAGTATGTGTTATCAATGAAAGTATCATGTCTAGATTCTGAGTTTGGGGCTTCTGCCCAAGCTGTGTCAGAAAAAGGCATTACCAAGAGGTGGATCTAGTTCATACCCCTTCTTCTGCACGGGCACAGGCAGTAGAATGCAAGGTCAGAGATAAGTGGTAGATGGGGGGCCCTCTAGTTGCTGCCCATGCTAAATAGGGATGGCAGAATTTCTCAAGTAGTTGCTTTACCAGTTGCTGCAGAAAGCTGCTCCTGGCTGCTCTCACTTTAGGCCTCTAGAAGCCGTGCTACTTGAATCCATTGGTTTTACCTCCTAACTTATTCTTGAGGATTCCCTGGCAATGAATACAGGTTCCACCTTACATTTGACACTTCAAGGATTTCAAACCGTTGTGGATACTTTATCCCACTTGAAGTTTATAAGGGTTGTGTGAGATAAGGCCATATCGCCATTCTGAGGATAAGGAAACTGAAGTTCATGGAAGGTAATGCGGGTGGAGGAAGCAGGACTAAAACTCAGATTTTCTGATTTTTTCTTAGCTGTCTTTTTGGGTTCTCTTGCATTGCATACTATACCTCTACTCCTGGCCTGTACCCACCTTTGACAGGAACCCAACTGACTCATCTAACTTCCTGATGACTATTCTCCTGGAAATCTTCCCTTAGTTTCATAAGCCAACAACGATGAGACTGTCTGATCCCTAGATTGAGTTACTAGTTATTAAACCGGCACCTATAGTCTGGTTATTGACATACTGGATAATTTCCGGGTTTCGACTATAATCAGTACCTCACCTACTACCTAAAAAAAGCCAACAAAATTAAAAATAACTCAATTCATGATTTTTTAAAAAGTTAAAGCTTGCACAAGCCATATTTTATAACAACAAAATGTCACTTAAAGTGATAGAGCCTATCAGTATGCTATTGTATCTATGCAAGAACTCCCTTTACAAGGCTTGATGTAATGCTGGTACTGTAACACATAATATAATTTAGTCATAATTTGTCACTTAAATGTTTTCATAATACTGATGGATTCATAAATATCTCATGAAAGCACAGCTTGAGTATTTTTGCATCTGCTGTTAGGAAAAGGTATGATAATTGAAGCAACTGTTGACATTCACATTGAAATTCAGTGTCTCTTTTATCATACATGTCATTACAAACCTAAGAACTGGCCTTTTCAAGCCTGGGCGGAGGAGGCTCACCCAGGCCTTGCCAGCCAATCTTGGCTCTGCTGCCTTGCTTCCTTCCCCACTGTTGGCTTCCTTCCCTACTATTTAGCTCCCATGAACTAAGTGGCTATTATCAGCAAAACAAGAAAATGTAGTTACTACAAGGGTGGGATTACAGAACTATTCTCTTTTGTATTGGCTATCCAAAACAATTTTGTCTGGAGTGGACTCAATTATCAATCAGGAGTCCTACGTTGGAACATACTTAGGGTTTGAAACAAGAGCACTTGTATTCCTGTGTATCAGTAAACGTGTTTAAACAAGCTTGTCTAAAACTAGATTTTGGATTTCTTTCAAGATAAAAGCGAAGTAGGACTGAATGTCTGGCATTTGCTCAAATGTTTTGACCTTTACTAATTTGCATTTTGTGATTCTTGTAATCTGGCCCTGTAAAAGGTTTCAAGTACTTTGACCTAGAAGTCTTAGTAGCTAGGTGCATTGCTGGCACTTACTTGTATCCTTTCCTGTTGTTTCACTTTTATTAAAAGCTTTTTTGTATGCCCATAAGGAAATAACCAATCAGAACAGCTGATAACTGTTGATGATGTAGAGAGGCGATGTCTTCATCATCATGCAGTTTCTTCCTACAGAGACGCTCCTCAGGAATTCATGCATCAGCTTTCTCACTTACTGCAGAATTTCTGGTTGCCTTTCTGTGTATAAGCATACATTGGCTACGATTCCACTAATTCTCAAAGTCAGCAGAAGTTAAACAAAGAGGAGCACCAATTTATATCTTAATGCCACTCCATAACTGATCAACAAAGAACAAAAGAGTAAGTTGATGCAAAAGTAATTGAGGTTTTTGTCATTACTTTGTTTTTGTTATTACTTTTTGTTTTTTAGATAGGGTCTCCAATTGCTCAGGCTGGAGCTCAATGGCACAATCTCAACTCACTGTACCCTTGACTCCCTGGGCTCAGGTGATCCTCCCACCTCAGCCTCCTGAGTAGCTGGGACTACAGGCACATGCCATCGTGCCTGGCTAATTTTTGTATTTTTAGTAGAGATGGGATTTGGCCATGTTGGCCAGGCTGCTCTCAAACTCCTGACCTCAGGTGGTACACCCACCTTGGCCTTCCAAAATTCTGGGATTACAGGCGTGAGCCACCGTGCCTGGCCTTTTGTCATTACTTTTAATGGCAAAAACTGCAATTACTTTTGCACCAACCTAATAACAACAGTTGGGTTTGGGCATGTTTACTGAGAAAAATGGATGTGGCGTGCGGGAATGAGGGAAAAGGATTATTTTTGGCCAGATAATTCTCAATCTCTCCTATAAACTAAATAAACATAAGGAACTTTTTTCAAGTATATATAAGACAAGGGACATGAACAATTCCTTATTATGTGACAGTTGCTTTCATATCAGTGTATCTCATTTAATCTTCATAGTAGCTGTGCCAAATAGGTGTGCCAAATTCTTTCTTCATGTTTATAACTGAGAAGACAAAACCTGAAAGTAGTATTTTAGCTAATAAATGACAGAGCAGTATTTGAAATACTTCTTTCTGGCTCTAAACCTCAAAATATTTTCACCTCACCATGAAAAAACTAAAGCTCATTGAATGAGTAGTTGGTAGAGGGTGTGTGTGTACAGGGGAGGTAACTAGCTGATGAATAAAGCTTCCCATAGAAATGTAGGTGCCCATTTACTCTCAGAGCTATCTCCCTGAGCAGGGAAGCATTTCCTCCTTTTGATTACATGCACCCAACCTGGTCCCATTGTTCAGAAGGGTATCCAGGAACAAAGAATTCATATGCCTTATAAAGTTAATGGTGCATTCTTGTTTTCCTGGGAACCCCTGACTTGAAATGATCTGTGACTCAGTTCCTGAAGTGTTAACTAAACCTGTTGCACCTGATTTCCAATCTAGCCACAAAGTCTTAGTACCTGCTACTGGGATGATTCACTGAGTGTGTAAAGGAACTAAGGTGACAAATGTTGAGGATTTTTCACTCTGCGTAAAGGTCACAACCCCAAAAGAGGAAAGAAAATGCTGGTGACCTAAACTTCAAATTCATAGGTGATACTGTTGGCATGAAAGATGTAGATCTAGAGACTTGATGTAAAAGGATTATGAAAACCTTGTAAATAATCTTTGTCTTTATAAGAACTAGTAAAATTGTCTTTAGTGCCCATTTCTCTCAAAACTGAGTTTTATTTTGATTTTTATGTATGTGAGAGAGTTTTAAAATTATGTTTAAGAATGTTCATTAGTTTCTATGAATATTATTGTATACGCAGAGCTAACTTCTCTGTCAGTAGGTCATAGAAAAGAGTAACTTTCTGTTTCCATTTTACTAGACTGGACGTTTATATGCTCTAGTATTTAGATTACATGTTGTTGGCTTAAAGCCTAAATAATAGTCATTAATACTGTTCGTTTTCCAAAGTACAACTGGAAATTTGCTACTTTATCTTAAACCACACTCTTTTATTATAGACTTTCTCTAATTTTAGAAGCAATTACCCAGTGATAATGGTAATTGAAGCAGAAGGTTTGCTTCTTTTATGTGTGACTGTACTGGAGCAGTTGTTACTTCTCTCCAAAGTGGTCTTGATGTGTGGTTTTCAGTGACTGTGTTTGTCACACTCAGAAAGGTAAGTAAGTGTGACAGTGAAACTGCACTAGTATAATTCATTTATTAAACAAACATTTATAGACACCTGCTATATGTGAAGCCCTGGAGTGTGGGCTGGCAAACCAGTTCAAGTTCTATGGTTGGCAAATTGAGTCTCACTCCCCAATCTTCTAGAAAAGCCGTAATATTCACATTAAAATGATAAAAAGTTGCTACACTTACCGCTATCATAAAGAAGAGAAAATATTTAAATATACATAAGACAGCCTGGCACGGTGGCTCACGCCTGTAATCCCAACACAATAGGAGGCTAAGGTGGAAGGATTGCTTGAAGCCAGGAGTTCGAGACCAGTCTGGCCAACATAGGAAGACTATGTCTCTTTAAAAAAATAAAAAAAGAAAAAAATTAACTGGGCAGGGTGGCATGCCCCTGTAGTCCCAGCTACTTGGGAGGCTGAGGTGGGAGGGTTGCTTGAGGCCAAGAGTTCAAGTGAGCTGTGATCGTGCCACTGCACTCCAGCCTGGGCAACAGAGCAAGATGTCTAGCTAAAAACAAATATGCTCAAGACAGAGGCTGAGCGATAAAAGAACTTAATCCCCGCAGAGGGTGAAGAATTTATATTTCTTGAGTGTAATTGTTACTGCTAAAGGAATTCCAGAGAACACTTGATGATGTTAGTGTATAGAAATTCTCTGAATGGATGGTTCTATTTATATCTATGTATCTATAAAGATACACATATAGATATATATGTTTGTATATATAGACGCATTCTACATGTATACACATACATACATTCTAGCACTAAGTTCTTTACTGATATAAGTACTCAGTGCTAGACTACCTACTTAGTAAATTAAACATGTACTTACAACATCAGCAAAGCAGGAATAAAAGAGAGAAAAAAAGCCAAAATACACCTGAAAGTTCTGTGTTATTTTCAGATATTAAATTTTGTTGTAGGGTTTAGAATTGATTTTATTTTGAATGACATATTGAGGTGGGGGAGGCATAACCTTTTTGATGATTAATGTTTCTAAAGATAATGATACAGACCTCTGTATATACCTTGTTTAAAGAGCACTGTGGCCAGGCATGGTGGCTTATGCGTATAATCACAACACCTTGGCGAGGTTGAGGCGGGAGGATCACTTGAGGCTAAAATTTGAGACCAGCCTGGACAACATAGTGAGACTCTGTCTCCATAAAAAACATTTTGAAATTAGACAGGTGTGGTGGCATGTGCCTGTAGTCCCAACTACTCGAAAGGCTGAGGCAGGAGGATTGCTTGAGCCCAGGAGTTCAAAGCTGCAGTGAGCTGTGATTAAGCCACTGCTCTCCAGCCTAGAAGGCAGAGTGATGCCTTGTCTGTAAGTAAGTAAGTAAGTAAATAAATAAATAAATAAATAAATAGAAGAGAGCATTGGCGGGGGTTAGGGTGGAGGTGGGAGAAAAAGTATGATGTGAACTGTGGAAGGTAATAGAGAAATATGCCCCATTTATTCTTGTGTTCATCTCATGAGTCAGATTCCAGGCCCAAAGGTACCACTTTATCTTCCTTAAAGAGGCTCAATTGGTTAGCATCACTTGTTAAATGTCCTGTCCAGTTCTATGAAAGTGGTCAGATCGGTGAACATCTCCAGTAACTGTTCTTTTATGGTTTGAGACTCCAGTTTTATTTTTTGATACATTTGTTTTTTGATACACTTGGCTTAGCTGCTTTGGAGTCTTCATCATATTGAGTAGTTCCCCTTCACCCATGGGGGTGTATATACCAAGACCCCCTGAGGATTTCTGAAACTGTTGATTGCACTGAACCCTCTATATACTATGTTTTTTCCTACATACACGTACCTATGATAAAGCTAAATTTATGAATTAGGCACAGTAAGAGATTAACAACAGTAAATAATAAGACAGAACAATTATAACAATATACTATGATAAAAGTTACATAAATATGGTATTTCTCTCTCTCTGTGTCAAAATATCTTATTGTATGTAAGATTTTTGGACCACGGTTGACTGTGAGTGACTGAAACCATGAATAAGGGAGGACTGCTATAGTTATAATAATTCACAATCTCACTATCTATGGATTACACTATTAACATTGTGTTCCTTTTTGGTACATATTTTCATATAGCTTAGCAGTAAAGATGAAATTATAGAGCGAGTAATTTAGATGGCTTTTGTATCTTGTTTTGTTTTTCATTTCACATTTTATCATAAGCCTCTCCCTACTTCATTAAAACATGTGAAATAATTTCCTTACTCATTCCCCTCTGTGTAAGACCTTTATCCACATCTTGAACCTCAGTCTCTGGATATTCTCTATTTGTTTTTCCAGGCCCACTCTCCACCCTCCTCTGTGCTCAGAGGCTGTGTTTAATGACTACATGAACCTAGCTCTTTGTCCTCTGGCTTCTATAACGGTTAGGTTCTGCCAATGGGAAGCTCTGGAGGCGAGGGCAGGCGTGGGAGGTCAGGCTGAAGTTAGGTAGTGGTTTTGTTACTTTGCAGAAGGCCACAGCTTCTGATGGGTTGACCTCTTCTATAGCTCAGATCTTGCCAGTTCCAGTACTCATTCCGTCCCCTTGCCTTTATGCTTAGGGGTAGTAGTGGCTTCCTGCCATTGGGAGCCCTGGTCTGCTTACCATTCCTTACTGGTTTTCCCTTACCTGTCCATCTCTTGTAACTAGTCAGTTATTTAAACACTTCTCAATTATCTCTTTGTGTGTACCATCGGTTCTCTGCTGAGAACCTGGCTGACATCTGAATCCAAGTGGTACGCTCTTTATGTTTTAGGTTTGGGGCTTTGTACTGCAGAAAGAGAAAAGACAGTTCAGGATTAGGTAAGAGAGTTAAATTAGTTCAGGTCTGAGCTGGTGTTAGTGAAAAATGGCATAGACTAAATTTAATTACACTTAAGAGATATAAGCAAATTGTTTCTGGAACAGGGAAAAAGGAGCAATCAATTCTTGCAAGCACTGTATTGAACACCTGCACTTAAAAGGCAAGCAGGATACCTTCCCTGCCAGATGTTTCCAGTTCTCTTGTTTTATTTGGATAATATTAGTTCAATTGTTTCATTTTCCTTTCCATCCTGAGCTCTCATGACTAATTCACTTCTGCTTTTCCTCCTGGTTTCTGGGCAGTTTGCATATCCATACATACAGTCCTCTATCTCCACTTGAATAGTCCTTCTTCATCCATGTGTCGCTCTCTTGTAGAAAGCACTCTCAGGGTTTTGTGAACTGAATGGATACCATGTTTTTGGCATGCTCTCTTATATGAACAATAACCCTTTTCTTCCTTAAAGGAGACACAAAGCATGTAGCGAAAAGCTAACTTCATTCCGTTTGCTTCAGCTCTAGAGCTGAGTCATGACTTTTAAAAACAAATGCCAAAGCAGTCATCAGACTTACTAGGGGTTGTTAATACTTCACAGGTCTTTTAAATTCAATAAATGTAATGGAAGAATGTGTGTGTTTTCTGTGATTACCAGGTTATCACTGACAGAATCTCTGACTGAGAGAATATTAAGGCTTATTCCATGACTCACTGTGTTACTCCTAAGTCCTAGTGGTATACATATATATATTCATTTGCAGTCTGTCCAATTTTTAAATCAATTTTATCTATTTTAACCTATTTTTAAATATGTCTTTGTTGATCAGATATTCACATTATATTTCATGCTCTTAGAAATGTGAATTACTCTTAGTGTATCCTACCACAGGTATAAATAAGTATAATTTACTTAAAATTCAGTATGTGAAATTTCCATCATTTACCAATGACCATTGATGGCAGAAAAGACAAAAACAAAAATTTACTGGTATAGAAATGAGAGGACTTGGGTTTTAATTTTAGATTTCTCAGTTACAAATTAGGTGACTTTGAGCAAATTACCTAAATTCTTTGTGCTTCAGGGTATTTTTCCATGAAACAGGGATGATACCAATCTCCCTGCTCCCTAACCAGCCTGTTGAGTGGCTCCCTTGAAGCCATGTGTGAGAGCATGGTGAGGAGTGGGAGGCCTCAGGTTTAGGGGAGCCCTGTCACCCCCCGGTCATCCCTCACTCAGCTCTCACCACTTCTTTTCTGGAAGCCTTGAGCATTCTTTTCCCTTTTCCTGTGGTCTTCCCAGAGGTGAGTAGACAGAGGGTAGGATTCACTTTCCCCTACCTTTTGTCCATTCTAATCTTCTTTCTAGCGATTCCTCTCCAACTTCTCAACTTATTTCTGAAACATCTCCAAAGTTCTCTTCTGAAGCTGGTATGGGGCATTCCCATCCATTTCCCTGTGCAAAGTGGCAAGGTGGAAGTGTGGGGCCTGTAGATCCCATCACTGCCACTCCGCAGGGCTCAGTACTCAGCAGTGTTCCCCACTCACCTCGGTCTTGCACCACCCAAGTCCCTGTGGAGATTGCTGTGCCTAGACACACACACCCTTATTTCCTCTTCAACTGCTCCTACCAGATACCCTCTCTTACAGACACTACGTATTTCAGAGGAAGCACATATGAGCTTCCCAGATAATTTCCAGAGGTAGTTAGTTTTGGTTGTCTCCATTTCACAGATTAAACAACTGAGGCATGAGTAGTCCCAGCTACTATGCGAGGCTGAGGAATAAGAATTGCTTGAACCCAGGAGGCGGAGGTTGCAGTGAGTCGAGATTGCGCCACCGCACTCCAGCCTGGGCGACAGAGCCAGACTCTGTCTCAAAAATAAATAAACAAATACAAATAGAATAAAATGATGTTGAAGTAAGAGAATAAATGAAAACATTTATTTGATTAGTAAAGTAAAATAATAATCTTTTTTTTCTTTAAGAGATGAGGTCTTGCTCTGTCATCCAGGCTGGAGCGTAGTGGTACGATCATAGCTCACTGAAGCCTCCAATTCCTGGGCTCAAGCAATCCTCCCACCTTAGCCTCCTGAGTAGCTGGGACTATAGATGTGCACCACCGTGTCTGGCTACTTTTACAAAAATTTTTGTAAAGATGGTGGTCTCGCTGTGTTGCCCAGCTTGAGGATTGCTTGAGGCCTAGTCTCCAACTCCTGGCCTCAAAAAATCCTCCTGCCTTGGCCTCCCAACGTGCTAGGATTACAGGCATGTCTACCATGCTCAGCCATGATTTTTACATTCTAATTACAGATCACACTAAGGTGGACGTAACACTTTTAATATAATAAATTCTATATGTAGAAAATAATGGATTGTCGTTAGTAACAAATGGCTGGTCATTGAATCCTTAGTTTGACTCTCACCTACTTTGTGCTCTTTTGAAATACACTGTCTCGAGGGCATTTCCATGTTTAGAGTTTGATAACCAAAGACACTGCCCTGACTTGTGCAATTTCAAAAAAGAAAAACCCAGAAGTTGTCACCCCACAAGATACCTTTCCGATCAGAGCTGTTCATGTTCAGGTCCCAACATGCAGCTTCAGTTTTTTTCTTAAGTGTAAATTCAGTAGCATTGAACACAATATATTTAGGAAATTTAAATATTGAGCAATTTCAAGTATCTCTAGAGTAATTTCCTTTGGGAACATGTGACTTGAAAAGGTTACTATTTGAATTCCCAAGAGATTCTGGAACCCAAAATTCAGGGCTTGGATGTGGGACAGGAACCCAGAGTAACTGAAATCCAGCTTCTTTGAGGCATCAGAGCTTGGTGGGGGGCCAGAGGGCTGACAGACTAGCCACCTAAATGACTCTGATGGGTTAGCACAGAGAGGAGAGTGTGATTAGGTGATGTTAACTGTTTCTGTGACAACCTTTGGAATTTATTCTGTGTTCTAATAATTAGATGAATTCAGAAAAGATGAGTAATCATAACAATTTTAGAAAAGAACTAAACCAGAAATCCAAAGTCTTGGATCTTTGCTAATATTAGCTATGTTTATTCAGTGATGTCACTTGACTTTCTTGAGGCTTAGATTCCTCATTTATAATAGGAAGGGTGAATTCAGTCTTTTATCATAGGGTTTGTTCTGATCTTAAAGTCTCTGAATTACATAGTTGATAATTTTTACAGGAAAGTTTGTCATGTAAGTACAATAAGCAGCAATATGTAATGTGTAAGGAAATTGAACTCATTCCAATGATAGTTATTTCCACCCTTTCAGTGGGGGTGCCCTTGATGAAAAGTAGAGTCATCAAAATCAAGATGTTTCAAACCCCTTCTGAGTAGAAATCTTAAACATCTTGGATGATTGCAAATGGGAAAGGGGAAAACTGCAAAAGTTATGTATTTTTTTTGACACATAACATGAAAGAGTGGATTACATAAATGCTATTTCAAGGAATCTCTTAAGATGTACATGCATTTGTGTCTGTATGTTTGATGATCACTTTACAAATTCAGCATGAGATCATAACATAGAAACTGAGGTATGTCCAGACACTCCTATATGCGGCATAGAAGAACTTAACTAATGACAAAAATTCAGGGGACAAAAAAGCTTACAAAATTTATGTCTAACTTCTTTGTAGTTATAATGTGTCTGTTGACTTGATAAAATAGCATATATTGCTTTCTTTACACGTTTGAATCACAGTGTCTTGTGGCCAGAATTCCTAAATTCTGCTCATGGTTCAGCCATTTCCTGGTTATGTTACCTTAGGTGAAGCATTTTACCTATTTGGAGCTCAGTTCTTTCAACCATGAATCCTAAGTGCTAAAAACCATATCCAGTGAAAGACAGTTTTACTGAGAGAAGGTTATCTAGGAGATTGGCATCTTAGATGAGCTCAGCTAGAAGCAAACTCTATGACAAGGATGTAAGTGTAGATGTTATCCAGGAGATACCTGTGGGAAGTGAGTAAGAAGCCAGCCAGTAAAGGGGGAATTACAATGCCATTTTCCACTGTTGGTAAATAGAGGTTGATCCTCTTGGGAAATTCCGGACACCATTGTAGAACTCAGAGCTATGCCATCTCTGGGGACAGGAGCTGGAGTATTAAAACACCAAGTTCTGCCAGTCATTGGTTAAGGGCTGATCCTTAGAAACAGGCACTGTTTCTCTGGTACTTTCTGCTTTGGGCAATGTGTGCTCCTGCTGGCCAGAAAGCCCCCAGGTGGTTGGAAGTCCAGTTGTCCCAGGCTATATTATCTTGAGGTGATATGGGCGGGGCATGGACAATGTCTGTCATAATCTAGTTACAGGGGTACAGCCAGAGGACATCTAAACTGCTGGACTATGGTGCACCAAGGGAAGATAGATATGCACTCACTTCTAGAAGGAAACACCACTAAGAGACACTGAAGCAAGACACCAGGAAGCATTGAACAGTCCTCCTCAGCTGTGTTGGTTTCCTGTCTACCTCTAAACAAAGGCATGCAGCAGCCAGGGAGGGGCAGGCTCCTGAGCTCTTAATAGCCTTAGATTTGGGAGGCCAGCCATGGGCATTGCAAAAAACATGGTGACAGTACACGTGTGGTTAGTAGTCAAAATTGCAGGGCCTAATTGCTGGCTACATCTAGGACATAGCACTTTAAGGGGAGTAGCTTCTGTGAGGACTTTGTTGATGCAAAGAGCAGAACTGCACGGAGAATCTGATTTATTTTGTGGAAATTCTTCTTTTGATAGAGCAAGAAATTCTCTGGTATGTTGTAGAAGAATATTAGGAGATATGGAAATTTTTGTTAGGTTTTATGGGAAATCAAACCAGTTATTAGCAGCATTCGTGACAGATTTTGAAACATCTGGGCTTTGAAATTTTTGTTCCTTCAGTGTCACCAGTTTTGTGAAAACTCCCTATTGTTTTCTAGGTAAAGTTGACTTTTAAAAATGAATTTTTTGGCCAAGCACGGTGGCTCATACCTGCAATACAAGCACTTTGGAAGGCCAAGGATAAAAGAAAAATAATAAAAATCAAATTTTCTACCAATTGCTCTTTATACAATGGAAAAGAATGTAATCTCTGTTAGAATTATAATTTTCTTTCATATTTTTGTAATAATTCAGATTTTATTTTTAATATTTATGCCAGAATCAAAAGCTAAGTGTTTAGAAACAGTTTCTGTGCTATTGGCATGCAAAAGCTAGCCTTGGATAATAATCCATGTACTTGTGATTATTATAAAAAATTATGGTTAACTATAATATGACCTGATGAATCATTGTCCTTGAGTTAGCCACATTGTAAAAGACAATCATAATTAGAACATCATGACTTTATTACTATCAAATAATCTGCTTACTACAAAATTATTGGCATCCAAGTAGGGCTAATGGGAAATCCTGCAATTGTTTTTTTTTATGTCTCTATATCCACGAAAGGCAAGTAAGTAATTAAGTGGGCAGAAGACTCTTGAGGTAGCTTTTTCCGGAATGGAGGTTGTGAGTTCAACTTGAACTAGTCATGGAACCACAATTTTAAAGATTTTTTAAAAGTATAAGAAGGTATTATCTCATCTAGTATTTCTCAAAATGTGTTACTTAAATATCCAAGTCAAAATCATTTGGGTAAAAACCAGATTTCTCTTCCTCTAGAAATTCAAATTTGATAGATCTGAGGTCTACATCTTAACCTCCATAAGGTTGAGAACCAAGGATCTAGCCCAGTTGGGATTAGGAAATTGAAATCCCAAAAGGGACCTTCCAAGGGCACCCAGCTATTCAGTGGCAAAGCTGGGGCCAGAACCAAGCTTTCTCTAGTTTAATGTTCATAAATGCATTTCCCAAACTTATCCTTTGCATAAGTGATGATAAGTAATCTTTTACTATAGAATCAAACATAGCGGATGTATTAAGTCTCAATCTTTTCATATGTGTAAATGTGCAAATGGAATTTACACAGACTAGAATAATAGAATAGTTTATAGTTTTGAAAGGCTGGACTTTAGTTCCTGAAAGACTGTGAAACAAAACAGACAAAAAGTGCTGGTATGAATGATCTCTAACAAGGCTCCCATATGAATGTATCATGTGATATGTCACACGTGTTTTTCCTCTGATCAGTTCTTTATTTCCACATCTCTTGTTCATATTTGGCAAGTTTGCCACAGATAACTTCCTCCTGCAGTTTTTCATATGCAATCTCCTAGGTGTTCCAATGTGAATACACTACTTAGAACCACATAGTTGATGACTACCTGGGCTGGTGAGTTTTTTGTGATTAGTACTTGGGGCTAGGGAAGTTATAATTGTGGTTCTCTACCCTGTGTGTGGCCAGTCAGCTTTGCACAGAGAGGAAAAAAAGCTTCCTTGTTCATAAACTGCATTTCTAACAGGGCAAGTCTTCCTGTAGATGTGCAGTGTTGGCCATGCAGGTACCAGGTGAGAGCAGGTGTGAACTCAGCACAGCACATCACCTCTCTTGAGGAGGAGCTTGCAGAGCACTTACTGCTGATGGTGTGAGGTCAGTGTCACCTTTTTTAGGATGGAAAATAGCATGAGTTTAAACTGTGACCCAAAACAACGCTACAGAGACTCCTCTTTGACCCACTGGTTCTCTGGGGGCTTCCCATCAGTAACTGGGGCCCTGTTCTTTAGAGCAGTGGTCCCCAACCTTTTTGGCACCAGGGACCAGTTTCATGGAAGACGATTTTTCAATAGACTGGGTGATGAGGGGGATGGAGATGGTTTCAGGATGATTTAAGTGCATTATATTTGTTGTGCACTTTGTCTCTCTTATTACTACATTATCATGTATAATGAAATAATTATACAACTCACCATAATGTAGAATCAGTGGGAGCCCTAAGCATGTTTTCCTGCAACTAGATGGTCCCATCTGGGGGTAATGGGAGAGAGTGACAGTCGAATTACATTGCTTATGTCCAGTCTACTCCATAATCTCATTTTGGTTGCAGTCACTGAAGAAAACCCTGCTTCACAAAGATGCTTCTCAGTGCTTTTGTGGCAATCTCAATCTCAGGATATTCTGGCTTGATTCCATCCAGAATGTATGGAGATTTGAAATTTTCTCCTACTTTTAAGTATGAGAAAAACATACTTTTAAGTATGTTAAGTATGTTTTAAAAGTAAAACATACTTTTAAGGCCACCATCATTTGTGATCTCAAGCAGGTGATACTCTTCTAACTCAGATGTCAATTCACCTGGCTTGTCCACAAATGGGTCACGGATACATTCTTCCCAGTTCAGGTGTCTCTTATGGTTGGGGAGTAATGCTCAAACTCTTTTGAAAGCTGAGATAGGTGATCATGCACCAGCTGGGAGAAAGAAGGACTCTGGCTCAGTCTCTTTCAAAATCTCTGCTAATGTTTGAAACATGTCAGAAATCCCAGTGTTCACTCGTCACCCCCATAATTCCAGTTTGGCTTTGAATGCAGCCACTTTATGTGCCGACTTGAACACAGTTGTCATTCTCCCGTGAAGTGACAGGTTGAGTTCATTGAGCAGGTTGAATATGTCACACAAGTAAGCAAGTTTTGCCACTGATTCTGTGTCAGTGAAATGTGCTGCCAGTTGTGACTGTTTTTCTAAAAGAAATCTCTGGAACAGCTCTCATAACCTGAAAACTCTGGCCAGTGATCTACCTTTAGAAAACCATCTCACTTCTGTGTATAAGAGAAGACATGTGTGCTCTGCATCTGTCTCCTCTCAGAGCTGTTCAAACAAACATGAGTTAATGGCATGTACTTTAATGGTGGTTGATAATATTAATCACATCCTGCAAGATATTGTTAAGTTCAGGTGACAGTTTTTGGCTAGCCAGTGTTTATCTATTGGATACCACAGTGCATAGACTCACATTCAGAAGCAATCTCTTTGACCTGAGTAGTGAAGCCAGAAAGCCATCCCGTCATGGCAGCTACTCTGTCCATGCATATACTGACACAAAATGACCAATTCGGTTTTCCTGATACATAATCATTCAAAGACTTGAATAGTTCTGCAGATGTGATGTTGGTTGGTAATAACAGTGCACATAACATATCCTCATGCACATCCTCCTGAAAAATATGTCACGCAAAAACAAGCATTGTTGTTTCGTTGTCAACATTGGTAGACTCGTCAACCTGAATTGCATACCACGGTGACTCATTAATCCTCTCTAACAATTATGTTTCAATATCCTCTGCTATTCATCAGTTCGTCTAGTTATGGTGCTAGCCCAAAGAGGAACACGTGCCACCTTTTGAACTGCAGCCTCTCTTAAAAGTTCATGACAAACATTCTTAGCAGCAGGCAGGATCAACTCTTCACCAATAGTAAAGAGCTTCTTGGCTTTAGCAATGCAGTTAACCACTAAGAATGACGCTCTCACTGCAGGCACATTTGATGATGTCATGGCCTTCAATAACTGCTTCTGTTCTTGGTGTTCACATTTAAAAAACCCAAAAAACCAAAAAAACAAACAACAACAACAACAACAACGAAAACCCTCCAAAAGCTCATCTTTTAATGCAGGGTGCTTGGTCTCCATGTGGCGAAGCAGTTTTGAAGGTTTCATGGCTTCATTGGATAGCCGGTCACAGCATATTATACAAAGTGGGCTTGGAGAATGTGAATAACCTGTTGCAATGAACCTGTAATTTAAGTAGGATTCTTGGTATTTTCTTTTAAATGCAGCTTTCTATTTGTTGACAGTTCATACTCTTCTGCTGTCTAATCACTGGGCCTTTTCCTGTTTTTCAAAGCTCTCCAGTGACATTTGTTTTTTACTCATTTTGACTAAGGTTGGCTTATGAGCTTACCAAAACTGTGACTGAGGCAAGTGCATAGTGCAGGAAATAGGTGTGGACAGAAATGGTAAATAAAATAATGGATGAGCTACCTGGACTAAAATAAGTGTTGGATTCTGACTTAAAGCCTGCCACCAGATGCAGCTTAATTGTCACTTACCACTCACTGATAGGGTTTTGATGTGAGTCTGCAAGCAATTGATTTATTACGGTCTCTGTGCAAACCTCTCTGCTAATGTTAATCTGTATTTGCAGCTGCTCCCCAGTGCTAGCATCACTGCCCCAACCCCACCTCAGATCATCAGGCATTAGATTCTCATAAGGAGCATGCAGCCTAGATCCCTTGTTTGTACAGTTCACAATAGGGGTCGCACTCCTGTGAGAATCGAATGCCACCGCTGGACATACCATGAGGCAGAGCTCAGGTGGCAATGCGAGTGATGGGGATCGGCTGTAAATAACAGATGAAGCTTCGCTGGCTTGCCTGTCATTCCCTTCCTGCTATGTGGCCTGGTTCTTAATAGGCCCTGGACCACTATCCATCCTTGACCCCAGGGTTTGGGACCCCTGCTCTGGAGGAGACAAAGTTGAGACAGGGTTGATTTGAAAAAAGGGTTGATTTTGACATCGCTTAAAATAAAATTGAGACAATAGCTCTAATTTCATCTACTCTCTTTTCTTTTATTCTTGTAACTGTATCTTTAGTAAGGATTTCAAGGGATTTACCATGGAACATAAAATATAACAAAGTAGCATAACTTAAAAGTATAGTAAAACAAGGAAGAAAAAAACCAGAGCTGGACCCCAAGTTAATAAGGAATAAGGCTAAGCCAGTTGGTCATAATCTAGGACCTGATGTGCAAATTAATAAAATATCAGTATGAAGTTGTAAGGATTTATGGAACATATTGAATTATCAGAATTTCCATAGTAAGGCTGTCACTGGAATTACAAAATCTTTGAACTCTGAATAGAAAGAAAGATTGTGATATAAATACTGGGAGAAGTAGGGAGGGAACAAGAAGCTGAGGAAGATAATCTTGTAACCTGCCTTTCATACCCAGGAGAGATGGAAGAGGCTCTGCTTCCCTCATGGGGTCTTAAGCATGAGAGGATTGTATGTCCCTCTATACTCACAGCCGATTCCTACAGACACCATCGCTCCTCCCTCCTGCTGTCATCTCCCTGTCTCTTTTTTGCTCAACAGGTAATATTTACTTTTATTCTTGTCATACCTCCACCCTAGTAAGGGTTTTAGATATTCGACAGGACATTTGCGATGCATGCAAAGTTTCTTCTATTGCTGTGTAAAATTCTGCTCACCCCTAGATGAACAGGTTTAACGACTGGGTTAACTCAATTGGGTTGAGGGAGGTGGAAATTTTGTTGTGGGAGGATTGTCTCTAGCACTCTATGCTTGGTGTAGTGCAAGAGAGGAGCTCTTTAGATTCTCGTGGTAACAAAATTATGGGGTTATCACCATGAAGACCCATAAAAATAGCTCAGAAATAGCTTTTTCCTATGTCTTGTCATCCACGAACGTGACTAGTGAGTTCTCAGGTGCTCTAAAGATTATCAGTGACCTTTTATTCTCCCATTGGAGCAGTTATTTCAGGTCCTGTCTGCTACTCTTTAAAACATTTATTGAGCCATGAGTGTGCCAGATTAGGGCATTGGTAGGAAGGCCGTGTGTCCTGGTGTATGCCTGTTTTCCCTCCACAGTTATTACTGGCACTGCCTTTTACTCTGAGAATATCCTTGTTTGGATGTCTAGTTATGCCACCTCACCATGAACCTGGCTTGTGCTATGAATCCTTTGCAAGCTCCTGCTGCCACAATAGTCGAGGAGTAAATCACATGCACTTCTTTTCTATGTATGTTGAAAAACTTCCTCCGAAGTCTGAAAATCACTGTGTGGATAGGCTTGCTATGTTCATCTTTGCACCTCCCAAATTTTCTGGGTCCTGAACTATCCTGGGGCTAACATCACATGTTTTGGCCCTGCACTTATTTAATAAATTTAAGGAAGGAAGGAAGGAGAGATTTGATCCCCTTTTCCACCTGCCCCTCCCTCTGTCCCCAGCCCAGAACCTGTCTTCTTCATACATTTTTGGCAAATGTTTTGTTGAATTTCCCCTACTAACTTTATTGTTAGCAACTTAAGATCAAAGGCTCTTATGGTTTAATAATATTTTGAATATGTAGTTTTATGTGTGTTAAAAAGTTTCATTTTAAGCAGAAGCCTCTTAAAAGGGGGAACATACTTCAGTTCTAGAGTAGAATGATAATTTCTGGCATCACTCCTCAGTGTGCAGAGAAAAAATACCATCTGACATATGACCTTATGAATTACCCTTTTTATTTTATAGGTTCCAGTTGGCAAGTTTATTTCTCAAGTTGTTTCTTTTTATGTACTTTGCTGATGATTAGAATAGGATGCCACCATATAAGAAACAATATTTTGGTTATTGCTATCTTTTAAAATCGCTAGGTTTATATCAGAGGGATGGCTAGCTGAGAGAAAGATCAGTGCTTTTTACAATATTATTTATTTTAAAAGAAAAACAGAATTCTTTATCATGATGGCTAGGACTATTTTGTACTTTTAAACCTGAAGAGACTGTACCTTAAGTAGAGAAATTAACACTGGCATAAAGTCATAAAAATTTATGGCATAAAAGCATAAAAATTAACACTGGCGTAACACTGGCATTTTCACCATTTTTTTAATTGCCAGAGTCTGGTTTGCGTTTATTTTCACCTAGCTATCCTCAGCTCAGTACTAAAGTGACACTTGGGGCTAAATTTCTTTCCCAAATCTTCCTTTATAGTTTCCTCTGTGACTTTTTATCATTTTTTAAATCTTTTTTTTTTTAGATTAAAAATTGCTTTTTGTAATGTGGTTTGTGTTTGTTGGCTTACTAGGGAATTAGAAAATTGCCTTATATATTTATTGACCACTTACTTGTATTTATTCTTTTGTGGAATATTCTTTTCCCATTTTAATATTGATGTGTTTGTTTTTTCTTAATTGGTTTGTAAGAACTCAGTGGTAAAATTAAATTGGGCACCCTGGATTTGGCTTGAATTGGACAGCATTATGCTTTTTCTTAAGATTATAAGTGAAACTACTTTTCTTTTACAGAATTCAATTCTACATGTCCAATTAAAAAATTTTAAATCAACCATAGTAGTGTTCCAAAATGTGTCAAAATTAATGTATTCTTTCAAAAATACACTATGAAATAAACAGATCAGTTGCATTAAGAAGCAAGGCATTGATCTCATTTGTTTAGTTTGTCTTTGCGAGTCACATTTTCGAAAAATAGCAATGATTTGCCTCTGTCTCCCAGATGCAGTGTGAGCTTTCTTTCCTGAGCAGGAATATGAAAGAACTTATATATGTTAGCTGCATACTTTTGTGTGTGGGAGAGATAGTTGAGTCTTCTTTGGTAGTTGCTTTTATGGATATACTTATATATAATATAAAAGCATATTTTGATCACTTTATATATTTTTGCATGTGTTTTGGTTCAGTCGACTCCTATAGTAAGAGGCGGGTTTCTGTTGTATTGTGATGTTTTAACTTTTTTCAGCTGCTACAACTTAAGTCCTTAATATGAAATATTAACTTTATTTCATAATAGCTATGAAAATATTTTGTTATTCACCCTTTTGGCAAAGGACATATTTTTGTGTAAACCTTTGGAAATATTGTTATTTTTGTATGCCTATGCTGATTTTAATTGGAAATAATCCCTAGGTCTAGGTAAACCGTTTAATTAATTTTTTTGAACTTTATTTTTCCAGGTTCCAAGCTTACAATTTAATTAATTTTATCCATGAAGCCTGTTATTGTTCAGGGACAAATAGCATTAAGATGAATCACTTATAAAATGGAGCTGTAAAGAAAACTATGTTCTGATCAGAAATACCAAAGAACAAATATCGTATTGTTTGGAAATACTACTTGGTTTTAAGGACTTAGTTCCAAAGCAGGAAATAGGATTACAAAAGTTACCATTGGTTCTTTGGTACTTCCTTACTAAATCACATTGTCTAAAGCAGTGACATGATATAATAAATCTGATCTCCTCTCCCCTCCCCTTCCCTCCTCTCTTTCTCTTTTCTTTCTTTTCTTCTCCTTTCTTTCCCTTGTAATTGTGGTATATCTTACATAGAGCAAAATATAAAAATATTAAGTGCACAGATCAATTAATTTTTACATTTGTGTATACACATGTAACCACAACCCAGATAAAAATATAAAACATTACTGTTACTCCAGAAGCCTCTCTTGTGCACTCCCCCCATGCCCCTGACATGAAAATAACTACTATTCTGACTTCTATTCACCATACATTAATTTTGTTCTTTTTCTTTTCATTTCATTGGAATCATATAGTATGTGTCTGGCATCTTTCACTGAATATTATGTCCATGAGAGTCATTCATATTTTGAATAGCGATAGTTATTGCTATGTAATATTTTATTTTATGACTGTGTTACAGTTTATTTTATACATTCTATTATCTTTGGATATTTGGGTTATTTCCAGTTTTTTACTACAATATTATGAGGAAAAGTCCTATGTACATTTTCATGTGTGTCTTTTGGTGAACATAAGTATGTACTCATTTCTGTTGGGTATATACTCAGAATTTGAGTTGCGGGGACATAGGGCAAACATATGCTTCATTTAGTGCATACTTTCAGACTGTTTTCCGAAGTGATTGTATCAGTGTACACTCCTACCAACAGTTAGTGAAGAGTTCCAGTTGCTTGTCAGTTCTTTTTTTGTGTTTTTGTTTTGAGATGGAGTCTCACTCAGTCACCCAGGCTGGAGTACACTGGCATGATCTCGACTCACTGCAACCTCTGCCTCCCGGGTTCAAGCAATTCTTGTGCCTCAGCCTTCCAAGTAGCTGGGATTACAGGCATGCACCACCACACCCAGCTAATTTTTGTGTTTTTAGTCGAGATGGGGTTTCACTGTGTTGGCCAGGATGGTCTCAATCTTCTGACCTCAAGATATCCATCCGCCCACCTAGGCCTCCCAAAGTGCAGAAATTACAGGTGTGAGCCACCGTGCCCATCCAGTTCTTTTAATTTTAGCTATTCTTATGTCCAGTGCTAGTTGATAATATATCTCGTTGTGGTTTTAATTTATGTTTTCCTAATGACTAATGATGTTGGACAACTTTTCAGAAATCTGTTGGCCATTTGATATCCTTTTGTTGTGCCTGTTCAAATATTTTTCCCATTTTAGAAACTGGACCATCAGGCATTCTGTATATATATGCAAATACTCCATTTTTGAATTACATGTCATGATCTTCTTAAGGGACTGCCTTATTTGTCTAGTGCTTTTTGGACACATGAAGTGAGGGGAGAGTGAGGGAGCTTTGCTGGTCCTGGGCCTAGGGGAAAGAAATACATGATGGCTTTGGTGCCTGATGTAAACTATACTGAAGCCAAGGGGCAGAGCTCCCTCAGCTTTGCCAGCACACCACATTTGCTTCGTTCTTGCACTCCAAATTCTTGGCGTTAGAGGCGCTCCCACTGGCTAGATCACAAAAGTGGAGTTGTTTCCAAAAGCCCATTGTTTAAAACGTGTGTGTGTGTGCATGTGTGTGTGTGTGGGTGTGGGTGTTCCCTGAAAACAGAAGGAAAGCAAAGGAGTTAATCTTCCCTCAGGAAAATATGAGCAGCTGTGAGCATTCAGATAAGTTCATCATATTAGCTGATTACCACCTTAGAAAATGCAAAGAAGGCTCTCAGGGCGATGAGGTTTAGTCCCCGCAAATCTGTGTGGCTGTGCTGTGGGAGTTATAATGGGGGATGGGAGAGCTTGGGGAATAAGCTGGGCTCTTTACCCCAATCTTTTCTTTGGCTTGTTCAGGGTATAAACTGCCCTTTGCTCCTCAAGCCTGCTCCTCCCCTGCCACATACGCAATAGTGAGAGGAAAGCTACCCCATCATCTTGAAAAAGGCAACCGAACGAAAATGGGAATCTCCTGCTCTCCTCATGTATTATCTCTTCAGTGTCTAATTTCTCATCCTCTTTCTTATGTCAGGACAGAAAATAACAAGGCAAATAAAGAATCAAAGTAAAGAGGCAGCAGATTACACTTAGGGAGGTAGGACTTAGAGAGACCCAGTGAAGGCAAAAGAGAATCAGGAAGGGATAAGGACAGTGATAAGAGGGGAGCGGGGGGACACGGGAAAGAGATAGTGGAGGGAGATCTGATGGGACCAATACCATCTTGAAATTTTGAAAATTAAACAATGTGTTTATCTAAGATTAAATTTTTCTCTGTAATATAAAATAGGAAGATTTTGTCTAGTGCTTTTTGGCCACATGAAGTGAGGGGAGAGTGAGGGAGCTTTGCTGGTCCTGGGCCTAGGGGAAAGAAAATACACAATGGCTTTGGTGCCTGATATAAACTCTACTGGAGATAGTTGAAGATGGAAGTAAAGGGGTTATGACAATAGATCTTCCACAAATAAATTTTACCATTGTGCAAAGGACAACCCTGCTAAGAGCTGTTAGAATTTTTGGTTATTTAAAAGAGAAATAATTTTTTTTTTTTTTTTTTTTTTTGAGATAGAGTTTTGCTGTGTTGCACAGGCTAGAATGGCTGGAGTGTAGTCGCACGATCTCAGCTCGCTGCAACCTCCACCTTCCAGGTTCAAGTGATTCTCCTGTCTCAGCCTCCCAAGTAGCTAGGATTATAGGTGCCTGCCACCACACCTGGCTGATTTTTGTATTATTTCAGCATGTTGGCCAGGCTGGTCTCAAACTCCTGACCTCAAGTGATCCACCCACCTTGGCCTCCCAAAGTGCTGGGATTACAGGCATGAGCCACCGCACTTGGTCATACAATTTTTAGATTTCAAAACAATAAAATCTCTGTACTAGAGTTTTATTTATTCACAAGTCTTATTTTAGTCTTAGAACATGCTGTTAGTTTTTTTGAGATGGAGTCTTGCTCTGTTGCCCAGGATGGAATGCAGTGGCATGATCTCGGCTCACTGCAACCTCCGCCTCCCAGGTTCAAGCAATTTTCCTACTTCAGCCTTCTGAGCTGGGACTACAGGCATGCGCCACCATGCTTGGCTAATTTTTGTATTTTTAGTAGAGACAAGGTTTTGCCATGTTAGCCAGGCTGGTCTCAAACTCCTGACCTCAGGTGATCCACCCACCTCAGCTTCCCATAGTGCTGGGATTACAGGTGTGAGCCACCACACCTGGCCTCCTCTTCCTTTTTTGTCTTTTCCTGCCTTTAGACTACTGATCAATAGCACTTTTATCAGAAATTGAATGAAAGGGTATATGGCCAATACTGGATTTCAGCACAGCCTAGAAGAGTCTATCACTTCTAATCCATGCACTTAAAGTTTATCTAGGCTGCAAAGCTTTAGGTACACTTGATTCAGGTGTCTTGACATCATATTTCTTTGGCATTTCTGAATATAGCTTGTTAATAAATGTCTCTAACATTATTTATCCTTGTCCTCTTTATCCTTATATTCTTATATTTTCCAAAGGCTCTGAAGGAACATATTTCATTTTTTCTGCCTTTCTTACGATACATATACAATAGTGTCTTCCACTCATGAGTGCTCCATGACCCATTCAATGTCTAATTAATGTCTGTATTTTCTGCATCATGTTCATTTCCGTTTATCACATATAATTGAGAATTTGTTGAAAAAATACTACTTCTTGCACATCTCCAAGCTTCTCTAATGTTCTTGTAGGATATCTTAAGGTTGTTACTAAGGGATTGTTTTAGAGGCTGAATTCTAAGTAAACTGAACATCAGAACACATTGACTTTTATTCCAGGCATTGTTAAGCAAGAAAGGAATAAAGTGATTCTAAAAGTTGTTTCTGAAATACAAGCTTGTTTTTCAAGGTAACACAGTTTTTAAACAAGTACGTTAAGTTTGTTTCATAATAGTGCATTGGAGTTAAATGAACCGTGTAATTTCTGCTTATGGATGTTAAGTTAGAACAAAAACATGGAAAAAAACTTGACAGGCTTAATCTTTCAAAAAAGAAAAGAAGAATATCCCTCAGTAGGTAGTACAGTGCCTTAGAGAGGTTTTAACAATGGTGTGTTAAATGCACACAGCAGAATTTATTTATTTATTTATTTTTTTTGAGACAGAGTCTTGTTCTATCACCCAGGCTGGAGTGCAGTGGTACAATCTCAGCTCACTAAAACCTCTGCCTCCCGGATTCAAGCGATTCTTCTGTCTCAGCCTCCCAAGTAGCTGGGATTACAGGCATGAGCCACTGCACCTGGAAATGTATATATATTTTTTATAAAAGTTTCTACCGTCTTTCAATTTTCAAATGTATTGATGTAATATTTTTATTATTTAAAAAACTGCTTCTAGGCTGGGCACAGAGGTTCATGCCTGTAATCCCAGCACTTTGAGAGGCTGAGGTGGGCGGATCGCTTGAGCTCAGGAGTTTGAGACCAGCCTGGAAAACATGGAAAAACTCCTTCTCTAAAAAAAACAATTTTAAAAATATAAAATATAAAAAACCGCTTCGGTTTTTATAGTTAGGTTTCTCTATTCTTAATGTTTTTCATTTTCTTTTCCTCTCTTTTTTATTTTATTAATTTCTCATCTTTATATTTGCTTCCTCCTCATTCATTTGAATTTATGCCATTATTTTTGTAGCTTTTTGAGTGACTGCTTAGTTAATTGATTTTCAGTTTTTCTTTTTTTAACATATATTTAATTTTCAAATTTGTATACATATATTTTAATGCTATAATTTGTCTTCTAGATACTGCTTTATCTGCTTACCTTTAATTTTGTTATATAGTTTTTTATTTTCGTTCAATTCTGTTTTATAATTTTAATTATGATTTCTACTTGGACCATGAATAATTTAGAAGTGAGATTATAGATTTTCAGAAGTATAGGAGATTTTGGGTTGCTTCCTTAAGTGGTGATTTGCCATCCCTGCAGGAGTCTCATCTATTCGAGATCAATTTTTATATTAATCCTCAGTTTGTGATTATTACATTACAAAGATACTATACATTCAGATCCCATATACATATATATATAGATTTGGGGTCCAAATCACTCTTTGGCATTTTGTTTTTTGTTGGAGAATTTCTTCCCTACCCTGAACTCTAGGCAAATGACAAGCTTTAGGCTAATGACAATACTTACCTGAGTCATTGGTCATGTTTCTGCTTCTATTTTCGTGGAGGAGATAACCTATCCATAGATCCAGCTGTATGAAAGGGTCTTATTTCCAGCTCTCTGCCTTGCATGATCCCAGAGCTATGTCTCTGATCCCCTCATAGGCATTGAAGTCTTAGTCCCTAGATATAAGAACTTATTTCTGGATTTATTATTTTGCTAGGATGCCTAGGTGCCAGCTTGTATACTCATTGCTTAGCTTTGAGTATTTTATTTCTTATGCCAGGGTAATTTTTTTCCTTTGAACTCAGCTATGAATTTTAATTTATTATGTTTTATTTCACATTTCTTGTGTTTACAGTGAAAGAGTATCAACCACTGATTAGTCTCCCAGCATCCTTTCCAAATAGAATTTTGACTGCTGTTTCAGTGTCAACACTGAATGAACTTATAAATTCAGTGGAAAGCAAATTCTTTCATATTTTAACATCATATAATTACAGTATTATCATCTATATGTATGACTTCACCAACCTCTAGCAAAGGAGAATTCTACAACTTTTGCTGGAATATGTAATTTCATTTCCAGCATTTCAAGAAGGACTCATTTATTCTTTCTGACAAACAGCACCAGAGACAGAAAAATCAGCACCTAAAATCTCTGGCATACCACTCTTAGCATGGAGTAAGTGGAAAGGTCAAGTTTAATGGTATTGCTTCTTGACCACATGTACAGACTGTGGACTTTCTGAGGACCTGTTCTACCAGAAAAACAAGACCGCAGGGCAACACCTGCTATTGAAACATGGGCATTTCTTTTCCCCGTGCAATGGAGTCTTGCTCTGTTGCCCAGGCTGGAGTGCAGTGGCACGATCTCTGCTCACTGCAACCTCCGCCTCCCAGGTTCAAGCAATTCTCCTTCCTCAGCCTCCCAAATATCTGGGATTATAGGTGCATGCCACCACACCCAGCTAATTTTTGTATTTGTAGTAGAGACGAGGTTTCACCATGTTGGCCTAGCTGGTCTTGAACTCCTGACCTCGTGATCTGCCCGCCTTGGCCTCCCAAAGTGCTGGGATTACAGGCGTGAACCACCACGCGCAGCCAAAACATGGACATTTTTGAGGATTACATCGTGGTATGCGGAGACATCCAAACTTAAGTTGCTGTGACATTACATTAAGTTTTAGTATTAAGAGCTATATCTTTCCAAGTGGCTTTTACCAATTCTTTTTTCTTTCCCCAAGCTTTACTAAAGTGTAATTGGCAAATAAAAAGAATACATACTTAAGGTACACAACGTAGTGTTTTGACATAAGTATATATTGTGAAATGATTACTGCAATCAAACTAATTAGCATATTTATCACCTCACATAGTTACCTTTTTTTGGTGTGTGGTAAGAACATTTAAGATCTTCTGTCTTAGCAAACTTCAAGTTTGCAGTATAGTATTATTAATTATAGTCACCATGCTTACTATAATGAATTAGATCTCTAGAACTTATTCATCCTGCATAACTGAAATCATTTTATTTTTAATACGTGTGTAACTATAGACCCAAAGAGAACTTGGAATCATTGTTTTAGAAATTGCGTCAAATAAGACAAACACGGTGTAAGAGTTTAAGAGTTTTATGGGTTGGGCACTTTTAATGAGCTTGGTTCAGTTCAGTGCTTCAGCGTAATCTTTCTATAATCCTCAGCTTTAGGCTCCCCATCTCTGATAAAAGGCAGGGTGTGACCAAGGAACACAGAGTTCAGTAGTCAGCACATTATTGCCGGACTGAGATGGTTTAGGGTCAGTGGAAGGCTACTGCTATCTCTGCCTCTATGAAACCAGCAGGGTGTATCGCCACTAACTCCGTGACCACTGAGTGATAATCTCTGCATTTAGAATGTTTCTAACAAGGATTAACTAGAGATAAACTGTAATCATCACCTATTCCCTGTACACTTCCAGGAAATCCTGTGTTTTTACCTTTTGCTGGTATAAATGTGGGAATTTGAGCTGCGGTATCTCAGTGTCAATGGAAACTTTGGATATTGACTATCTCTGTATCAAATTTATATTGCCCCACCTTTTTTAGCCCTCAGTGTCATCAAGAGAAGTACTCACCTTATAGTTTATCAATAAGTACCAAAATACATGAAGTACCAAAATATGACACAATAAGTACCAAAATAGTTCTCACTGAGCTATTATACACGATTGCTTTCATTTTGTTCTCCAGGAAGTTTTGAAGTGCAATATATAGATTGAACCCTTGCCCATCTTCTCTGCTTTTAAAGGTTCTCAGATCTACCAGACATGGGCATACTAAATGGAGAGAACAAAATAACAATTTCAAAATTCAGCAAACCAGCCGGGTGCGGTTGGCTCACACCTGTAATCCCAGCACATTAGGAGTCCAAGGCGGGAGGATGGCTTGAGCTCATGAGTTCAAGATCAACCTGGGCAACATGGCAAAGAGGCTGAGATGGGAAGATCGCTTCAGCCTAGGAGGCAGAGGTTGCAGTGGGCTATCGTGCTCCCGCACTCCAGCCTGGATGACAGAACCAGACCTTGTCTCAAAAAATAAATATATACATACATACATACATACATAATAAAATCCAACAAACCAACAACTGGTGAACTCAGAAGTCAATTCAGTAATTGGTAGCAAAAATATATTTTCTATAAAATATACAGGAAGTACCTTCTTTTGAACTAGAAGGTCCCCCAAGTATCCAAACACTTCGGTTGGGAGGCCTTTTTTCTGACCTCTACGCTGTCTTAAACTCCTATTCATTCATTTACTTCTCCAACTTCTCAGTGCTGGAATGTTATCTTTTCAATGTGATCTTTCCTATGAAATCTTTTTCGCTTGCTCCAATCAAAATCAACCCCCTTCTTCTCTTTTTCATTTCTTCTTAGTCTCTCTGTCACAACTCCCACAATGCTTTTTTTTGTTTATAGGCCTGTTTCTCTCCACCAGAGCATAAGTTCCTTAAAGACAAGTACCATCCTTTTATCCCTGGTGCCTCGCATGACATGTGGCATATAGTATGTTTCCCATAAAGATTTGTCGAGTGAATAAATGAAGGCTAGGAGACAGTCCTCTGGTGAAACATGCCTTAAGTGCTTTTTAACCAACATGCTATTAAGAACTACAGTTTATCTTTCCATTAAACCCTCTCAGTGAGTAAGTTTGCCCAGAGAGTCAGTTTATTTTGCATAGCAGAAGGTAACAAACACATACCAGTACTTGGAAATTCCCAGTTTAATTTCAGCTGTTGAAGAAGCCAGATGAATTACGTTCCCACTTCCTGTCAAAACCTCTTCACCTCAGAAAAACCTTTTGGTCAGCCCTTTGTTAATTTTGTATGCAGAAAATCCTGACATGAGCCAATAAATCCAACATTATAGTCAGTTTTTTCAAACTACATAAAAGTAATTTCAACTTTCCACCCTTTAATCGTATAAGTTATCATTTGTCTCCTGCTTTAGTTTGCCCTTCTAACTTTCTATAGCAAAAGATAACTTACTACCACTTTATAACTTATTTGGTGCCCTTGTTATATCCCAACCATTAAATGTCAATAACATAGTTCACGTCTCTGTTAGTGTTGAACTTTCCAAGAATATCCATTTGAACAACTTTTTGGATGTGTAACATAGGGATGTTAAAAACATTAAAGACTATATGGACCTAGTGAAGGAAACTTGCAGTGTTCTCTTATGGCTTAGTAAGAAATTTCCCATGTGATAACTTCAGTCTGGGTTTTCCAGATCTGTCCTTTTTTTCAGTTTTTCTTTTTTTTTTTTTTTTTTTCTTGAGACAGAGTCTCACTCTGTTGCCCAGCCTGGAGTGCAGTGGTGTGAACATGGCTTACTGTAGCCTCAAACTGCTGGGCTCAAGACATCCCGCCACCTCAGCCTCCTGAGTAGATGGGACCATAGGCATGCACCACCATGCCCAGCTAATTCTTTTACTTTTTGTAGAGAAAATGTCTCCAGGTGGGCAGGATGGCTCACACCTGTAATCCCAGCACTTTGGAAAAAGCCAAGGCAGGCGGATCACCTGAGGTCAGGAGTTTGAGACAAGCCTGGCCAGCATGGTGAAACCCCGTCTATACGGAAAATAAAAAATTAGCCAGGCGTGGTGGCACATGCATGTAATCCCAGGTACTCAGGAAGCTGAGGGGGGAGAATCGCTTGAACCCAGGAAGCAGAGGTGGCGGTGAGCCGAGATCGCTCCACCACACTCCAGCCTGGGTGACAAGAGTGAGGCTCTGTCTCAAAAAAAAAAAAAAAGGTCTCCCCATGTTGCTCAGGCTGGTCTCAAACTCCTGGGCTTGAGTAATCCACCCCTGGGCTTGAGTAATCCTCCCACCTTGGCCTCCCAAAGTATTGAGATTACAGGCGTGAACCACCATGCCCCACCCAGATCTACCCTTTAATATTAATTAAATATATTCACCTGCACATGTAACAATAGACATTGTCAAATCTTATTTGAGACAATGCCCTTTTTACTTTGTTTTTAATATTAGTTAATTGTGCTTATGTTTTCTTCATCTTTTCTTTTACTTTATTGAATCTCAGCAATGGATGAAGAAAATATTTCAGAAGGATAGGAATAGAAACAAACAACAGAATCTTGGTCAGAGAGTAGGCAGAATATTTGTAAGCGCTGTAGAAAGATTTGCCTTGGTGTTGGAGGAAACTGAATGACTTAATAGCCTTTTAAAGGGAGACTCTATAAATATTCAATAAATCTTCGTGCATACAGAATAAACCCTAGTAAGTGTCAGGCAATATACCAGAAGGAAGAAAAAAATGAATATGATACAATTCCTGCCTACTTGGACCTCATAATCTAGTGAGGTAGATAGACACTATAATGCCAGAAGAAAATTACAGCACCTACAGTGTCAATGAGGACAGACAGGAGGGTGATCAGTTCTTTAAAGGAAAGTCGGAGGTTTCACAAAAGACACATGTGAACTAAGTCAGAAAGTAGGTACAAGATTTTGCCATGTAGAGGAGGGTAAGAGGAAGAGCATTTCAAGCAAAGAAAGCAATGTAACCAGAGCTATGAAAGTGCACGGGCTTTGGGGAGCCGTCTTTCTTGCCAGCTAGTTGAGATACTGTCAGTGGCTTAGTGTGCTATGCTCTGATGAGACACTGTCCAGCAGACTCGACATTTCCTCCTTCAAGCTCCTACATCATCCAATGACCTTTTGGTCATAATTGAATTTTCACATAAAAGGAGGTACAAAAGGAAGATTGTCATTCTTCTTGATACTAAATCTAAAATTATGAAGATCCTCTTACCTGTTTTCAACCTACAGAGCAAATAATAGAGTTGGGTTCATTTAAGTAAGAACTGGGGAATGCTTTGGACTTTACTTATATTTTATATAGATTATCTACTGCAGAGAGGGTATAACCTTCATTTAGATTCTGAGAATTTCTAGTCATATTTTCTATTATTAGGGCTATCTTTGTTTTCTTGTTTGCTGACTGATTCTTTGAGAGTCACTCAGGATTATTCAGTGAATGGTGGAGACATGTCAGGGAGGGTGACCCTGAGGAAATGACAATTGAGCCCTTGATCTATGGCCTGAAGCAGTGATAATTAGCTCAACAGTGTGCAGGATGAGTGAGGGAGAGCGGGGGAAGAATGCAGTGGTGTGATGAGCACAATCTCTGATGGCATGGCACATGCTGGATTTAAGGACTGAAATGTAAGCTCTGTGAGGGCAGGAAACTGGTCTGTTTTGTTCTCAGGACTGTCTCATGTACCTAGAACATTAACACACAGCAGCTTCCTAATGAAAAGATGTTTGTTGAAGAGGAATTTAAAAGGTTTTAGCTGGGTGTGGTGGCTCACACCTGTAACCACGCCTTGAGACACTAAGACGGGGGCGGATTCCTTGAGGCCAGAAGTTTGAGACTAGCCTGGGCAACAAAGCCAGACACCTTCTCTTAAAAACAATTAAACAAACAAACTGGGCAGAGCAGCATGTGCCTGTAGTCCCAGCTACTCAGGAGGCTGAGGTGGGAGGATTACTTAAGCCCAAGGCTGCAGTGGGCTATGATGGTTCCACTGCACTCCAGTCTGGCTGACAGGGCAAGACCCAGTCTCGGTAAAAATAAATAAAGAAATAAGAGGTTAATTTGTGACTGGGAAACAGAGAGCAAGGGGCCGTGTGGAATAACATGATTCTGAAAGGCAGAGTTGTGCAAGGCCCTGTAGTTCACATTAAAGGTAGTGAGCTTTGTCCTCTGCAGTGGGTCACCATCAAAGGATTCTAAGCAAGGGGATGGCAATTGGATTTGTTCTATAGTGCAAGCACTACTTTCTACCTTTTTTATTGTAACCAACAGTAAGAAACACATTTTATACTGTGACCTAGTAAAACACATATATATACACACGCACTTGAAATAGTTTTTTATGAACAATGGGTAGCCTTACTAAGCGTGATGTGCTCCCTTATTTTCTGTCCTATGTGATATTTGTAAAAAGTAGTGGTCAAAATCAGTATGACTCATGAGTCATAAGTATGGTGTGAAAAACACTCCTATGAGGAATGGGTACCCTAATGATGAAGGTTATGTGCCTAAAATCATTAAAAATAGCAACTTGAGGTAATCTAAGAAAGGTCAAAACACGATAGCTTAAAAATAATGTGCAAAACAAAAGTCTAGAGAGATGCTAGGAATTTGAGAAGTGGAACTCAAGAGACAATGTTAAGTGTAGAAAGGATGTTAGGCATTCTAGAATCCAGCTGAAAACTATCAAAGTTAAGTAAACTTGCTCAGAGGACATGGGAGTCCTATCAGAAGAGCGCTCTGCCCAGATTTCTCACGCATCTGTGATCTGTCCTAAGTTTCTTTTAGCCTCTGCTGTTGGTGCTTTTCACAGCAAGCTGTGGGGCACAGTGGCTTGGTGGTGTTATGACCATCTTATAAATCTGGAAAGTGAAGTTGGGAGGTGGCTTGCTGCGAGGTTAGATGCCCAGGAAGAGGACAGACCAGGGCTGGCTTCCAGGCTTCCTTATCACTGGTCTGGCAATCTTCCCATTGTACTGCACTGTTTCATACATATGCATGAAAAATTAATTAAGATTACAAAATGACAACGCAGCATTTCAGCACGTAAACATTTCTGTGCTGGAACTCTAAGAGTTCTGCTAATATCATGTAATTGATTTGGTGTTAAAATTAAAATTGAGGTGTATGAATATCTTCAGGAATCTAATAACAGAATATTTCATCTGTTTCATAAAAAGAAAGATTCTATCTGAACATCCAAATCTCAGTCACATAATATCTTCACTGATATCTTGGCTGAAAGAGTGGGAAAGTAAGAATTAGAAAAGTGGGGGGCTGGCAAGATGCCCAAATAGGAACAGCTCCAGTCTGCAGCTCCCAGTGAGATCAACACAGAAGGTGGGTGATTTCTGCATTTCCAACTGAGGTACCTGGCTCATCTCACTGGGACTGATTAGACAGTGGGTGCAGCTCATGAAGGGTGAGCAGAAGCAGGGTGGGGCATCACCTCATCCAGGAAGTGCAAGGGGTTGGGGAACTCCCTCCCCAACCCAAGGTAAGCTGTGAGGGACTGTGCCTTGAGGAACGGTGCACTCTGTGCACTCTGGCCCAGATACTACACTTTTCCCACAGTCTTCGCAACCCACAGACCAGGAGATTCCTTCATGTACCTATGCCACCAGGACCCTGGGTTTCAAGCACAAAACTGGGCGGCTGTTTGGGCAGACACCAAGCTAGCCGCAGGAGTTTTTTTCATACCCCAGTGGTGCCTGAAATGCCGGCAAGACAGAACCATTCACTCCCCTGGAAAGGGGGCTGAAGCCAGGAAGCCAAGTGGTCTAGCTCAGTGGATCCCACCCCATGGAGCCCAGCAAGCTAAGATCCACTGGCTTGAAATTCTCACTGCCAGCACAGCAGTCCGAAGTCAACCTGGGATGCTCGAGCTTGGTGGAGGTAGGGGTGTCCGCCATTACTGAGGCATAAGTAGGCAGTTTTCCCCTCACAGTATAAACAAAGCCACTAGGAAGTTCAAACTAGGCAGAGCCCACTGCAGCTTGGCAGAGTCACTGTAGCCAGACTGCCTCTCTAGATTCCTCCTCACTGGGCAGGGCTTCTCTGAAAGAAAGGCAGCAACCCCAGTCAGGGGCTTATAGATAAAACTCCTATCTCCCTGGGACAGAGCACCTGGGGGAAGAGGCAGCTGTGGGCACAGCTTCAGCAGTCTTAAACCTTCCTGCCTGCTGGCTCTGAAGAGAGCAGCAGATCTCCTAACACAGTGCTCGAGCTCTGCTAAGGGACTGACTGCCTCCTCAAGTGGGTCCCTGACCCCTGTGCCTCCTGACTGGGAGACATCTCCCAGCAGGGATGGACAGACACCTCATACAGGAGAGCTCCGGCTGGCATCTGGTGGGTGCCCCTCTGGGACGAAGCTTCCAGAGGAAGGAACAGGCAGCAATCTTTGCAGTTCTGTAGACTCCGCTGGTGATACCCAGGCAAATAGGGTCTGGAGTGGACCTCCAGCAAACTCCAGCAAATGTGCAGCAGAAGGGCCTGACTGTTAGAAGGAAAACTAACAAACAGAAAGGAATAGAATCAATATCAACAAAAAGGACGTCCACACAAAAACCCCATCCGAAGGTCACCAACATCAAAGACCAAAGGTAGATAAATCCATGAAGATGAGGAAAAACCAGCGCAAAAAGGCTGAAAATTCCAAAAACCAGGACAGCTCTTCTCCTCCAAAGGATCACAACTCCTCGCCAGCAAGGAAACAACACTGGATGAAGAATGAGTTTGACAAATTGACAGATAACAAACTCCTCTGAGCTAAAAGAGCATGTTCTAACCCAGTGCAAGGAAGCTAAGAACCTTGAAAAAAGGTTAGAGGAATTGCTAACTAGAATAGCCAGTTAAGAGAAGAATATAAATGACCTGATGGAGCAGAAAAACACAGCACGAGAACTTTGTGAAGCATACACAAGTATCAATAGCCAAATTGATCAAGTGGAAGAAAGGATATCAGAGATTGAAGATCAACTTAATGAAATCAAGTGTGAAGACAAGATTAGAGAAAAAAGAAATGAACAAAGCCTGCAAGAAATACGGGCCTATATGAAAAGATCAAACCTACAGTTGATCGGTGTACCTGAAAGTGATGGGAAGAATGGAACCAAGTTGGAAAACACTAAAACACTCTTCAGGATATTATCCAGGAGAACTTCCTCAACCTAGCAAGGTAGGCCAGCATTCAAATTCAGGAGATACAGAGAACACCACAAAGATACTCCTCGAGAAGAGCAACCCAAAGACACATAATCGTCAGATTCACCAATGTTGAAATGAAGGAAAAAATGTTAAGGGCAGCCAGAGAGAAAGGTCGGGTTACCCACAAAGGGAAGCCCATCAGACTAACAGTGGATCTCTCTGCAGAAATCCTACAAGCCAGAAGAGAGTGGGGGCCAATAGTCAACATTCTTGAAGAAAAGAATTTTCAACCCAGAATTTCATATCCAGCCAAACTAAGCTTCATAAGCAAATGAGAAATAAAATCCTTTACAGACAAGCAAATGCTGAGAAATTTTGTCACCACCAGGCCTGGCTTACAAGAGCTCCCGAAGGAAGCACTAAATATGCAAAGGAACAACCAGTACCAGCCACTGCAAAAACATACCAAATTGTAAAGAGTATTGGCACTATGAAGAAACTGCATCAACTAACAGCAAAATAAATAATTAGCATCATAATGACAGGATCAAATTCACATATAACAGTATTAATCTTAAATGTAAACGAGCTAAGTGCCCCCAATTAAGACACAGACTGGCAAATTGGATCAAGAATCAGGACCCATCAGTGTGCTGTATTCAGGAGACCCATCTCACGTGCAAAGACACACATAACCTCAAAATAAAGGGATGGAGGAATATTTACCAAGAATATGGAAAGCAAAAAAAGGCAGCGGTTGCAATCCTACTCTCTGATAAAAAAACTTTAAACAAACAAAGACCAAAAAAGACAAAGGAGGGCATTACATAATGGTAAAGAGATCAATGCAATAAGAGGAGCTAACTATCCTAAATATATATGCACCCAATACAGGAGCACCCGGATTCATAAAGCAAGTTCTTAGAGACCTACAAAGAGACTTTGACTCCCACGCAATAATAGTGGGAGACTTTAAAACCCCACTGTCAATATTACACAGATCAACAAGACAGAAAATTAACAAGGGTATTCAGGACTTGAACTCAGCTCTGGACCAAGTGGACCTAATAGACATCTACAGAACTCTCCATCCCAAATCAACAGAATATAGATTCGTCTCAGCACCACATCACACTTATTCTAAAACTTACCACATAATTGGAAGTAAAACACTCCTCAGCAAATGCAAAAGAATGGAAATCATAACAGTCTCTCAGACCACAGTGCAATCAAATTAGAACTCAGGATTAAGAAACTCACTCAAAACCACACAACTACATGGAACCTGAACAACCTGCTCCTGAATGACTACTGGGTAAATAACGAAATTAAGGCAGAAATAAATAAGTTCTATGAAACCAATGAAAACAAAGACACAATGTACTAGAATCTCTGGGACACAGCTAAAGCAGTGTCAAGAGGGAAATTTATAGCACTAAATGCCTACAGGAGAAAGCAGGAAAGATCTAAAATCAACACCCTAACATCACAATTAAAAGAACCAGAGAAGCAAGGGCAAATAAATTCAAAACTAGCAGAAGACAAGAAATAACAAAGACCAGAGCAGAACTGAAGGAGACAGAGACACGAAAACCCTTCAAAGAATCAGTGAATCCAGGAGATGGTTTTTTGAAAAGATTAACAAAATAGATAGACCGCTAGCCAGACTAATAAAGAAGATAAAAGAGGAGAATCAAGTAGATGTAATAAAAATTGATGAAGGGGATATCATCACTGATCCCACAGAAATACAAACTACTGTCAGAGAATACTAGAAACACCTCCATGCAAATTAACTAGAAAATCTAGAAGAAATGGATAAATTCCTGGACACATACACCTGCCCAAGACTAAACCAGGAAGAAGTCAAATCCCTGAATAGACCAATAACAAGTTCTGAAATTGAGGCAGCAATTAATGGCCTATTAACCAAAAAAAGCCTAGGACCAGACAGATTCACAGCCGAATTATACCAGAGGTACAATGAGGAGCTGGTACCATTCCTTCTGAAACTATTCCAATCAATAGAAAAAGAGGTACTCCTCCCTAACTCATTTTATGAGGTCAGCATCATCCTGATACCAAAACCTGGCAGAGACACAACAAAAAAAAGAAAATGTCAGGCTGGTATCCCTGATGAACATTGATGTGAAAATCCTCAAGAAAATACTGGCAAACTGAATCCAGCGGCACATCAGAAAGCTTATCCACCACGATCAAGTCGGCTTCATCCCTGGGATGCAAGGCTGGTTCAACATATGCAAATCAATAAATGTAATCCATCACATAAACAGAACCAATGACAAAAACCACACTATTATCACAATAGATGCAGAAAAGGCCTTTGATAAAATTCAACAACCCTTCATGCTAAAAACTCTCAATAAAGTAAGTATTGATGGAACATATCTCAAAATAATAAGAGCTATTTATGACAAACCCACAGCCAATATCATACTGAATGGGCAAAAGCTGGAAGAGTTCCCTTTGAAAACTGGCACAAGACAGGGATGCCCTGTCTCACCACTCCTATTCAACATAGTGTTGGAAGTTCTGGCGAGGCTAATCAGGCAAGAGAAAGAAATAAAGGGTATTCAAATAGGAACAGAGGAAGTCAAATTGTCTCTGTTTGCAGATGACATGATTGTATATTTAGAAAACCCCATTGTCTCAGCCCAAAAATCTTTATAAGCTGATAAACAACTTCAGTAAAGTCTCAGGATACAAAATCAATGCAAAAAATCACAAGTATTCCTACACACCAATAGTAGACAGAGAGCCAAATCATGAGCGAACTCCCATTCACAATTGCTCCAAAGAGAATAAAATACCTATGAATACAATTTACAAGGGATGTGAAGGACCTCTTTACAAGGAGAACTGCATACCACTGCTCAAGGAGAACTACAAACAACTGCTTAAGGAAATAAGAGAGGACACAAACAAATGTAAGAACATTCCATGCTCATGGATGGGAAGAATCAATATTGTGAAAATGGCCATACGGCCCAAAGTAATTTATAGATTCAGTGCTATTCCCATCAAGTTACTACTGACTTTCTTCACAGAATTAGAAAAAACTACTTTAAATTTCATACAAAACCAAAAAAAGAGCCCATGCAGCCAAGACAATCCTAAGCAAAACAAACAAAGCTGGAGGTATCATGCTACCTGACTTCAAAATATACTACAAGACTGCAGTAACCAAAACACCATGGTACTGGTACCAAAACAGATATATAGACCAATGGAACAGAACAGAGGCCTCAGAAATAACACCACACACCTACGACCATCTGATCTTTGACAAACTTGACAAAAAGAAGCAATGGGAAAAGGATTCTGTATTTAATAAATGGTGTTGGGAAAACTGGCTAGCCATATGCAGAAAACTGAATCTGTACCCCTTCCTTATACCTTATACAAAAATTAACTCAAGATGGATTAAAGACTTAAACATAAGGCCTAAAACCATAAATACCCTGGAAGAAAACCTAGGTAATACCATTCAGGACATAGGCATGGGCAAAGACTTCATGACTAAAATACCAAAAGCAATGGCAACAAAAGCGAAAATTGACAAATGGGATCTAATTAAACTAAACAGCTTCTGCACAGTGAAGGAAACTATCATCAGAGTGAACAGGCAACCTACAGAATGGGAGAAAATTTTTGCCATCTATCCATCCGACAAAGGGCTAATATCCAGAATCTACAAGGAACTTAAACAAATTTACAAGAAAAAAACAACCCCATCAAAAAGTAGGTGAAAGATATGAACAGATACTTCTCAAAATAAGAGATTTATGTGGCCAACAAACATATGAAAGAAAAAAAGCTCATTATCACTGGTAATTAGAGAAATGCAAATCAAAACACAATGAGATACCATCTCACACCAGTTAGAATGGTGATCATTAAAAAGTCAGGAAACAACAAATGCTGGAGAGGATGTGGAGAAATAGGAACACTTTTACACTGTTGGTGGGACTGTAAACTAGTTCAACCATTGTGGAAGACAGTGTGGCGATTCCTCAAGGATCTTGAACCAGAACTACCATTTGACCCAGCAATCCCATTACTGGGTATATACCAAAAGGATTATAAATCATTCTACTATAAAGACACATGCACACATATGTTTATTGCAGCACTATTCACAATAGCAAAGACTTGGAACCAACCTAAAGCCTATCAATGATAGACTGGGTAAAGAAAATATGCCACATATATACCATGGAATACTAAGCAGCCATAAAAAAGGATGAGTTCATGTTTTTTGCCGGGACATGGATGAAGCTGGAAACCATGATTCTCAGAAAACTAACACAGGAACAGAAAACCAAGCACCGCATGTTCTCACTCATAAGTGGGAGTTGAACAATGAGAACACATGGACACAGGGAGGGAAACCTCACACACTGGGGCTTGTCAAGGGGTGGCGGGGGGAGGCGAGGGGAGGGATAGCATTAGGAAAAATAACTAATGTAGATGATGGGTTGATGGGTGCAGCAAACCACCATGGCTCATGTATAATACCTATGTAACAAACCTGCACGTTCTGCACATGTATCACAGAACCTAAAGTATAATAATAATTTTAAAAAGAGTTTAAAATGTATTCATCATAAAAATGCTAAAGGTAGAAAACCCCTGGGAGATTGATTTTAATCTTAAGAACTGGGTTAAAAAAATGATAAAGTGTGGTTAATAAGTAATGTTCATACATAATCAGAAAGCATCTGGTATGCTGAAGTAAGGTAATAAAATGCATTTGAAATATGCTTTCTACCACAGGCTGCTGGGTTTCTAGAGGAAATTGGCTTTTGGGGCCATAATAAAACGTTAGACTAATATTGACCTACTTTTGATTGGGAAAACTTGTCTGATTCGAGCTTATCTTTAGCAGGGGTTGATTTCCATGGGAATCCCATGTGCACCCTGTTCTGTAGGGGTGTACCTAGAGCTTAGCTTCTGCCCACTGTTCTCATCAGGACTCAGCAATTTTGATTAGTTTAGTTTCTTAGCTCGGAGTTGTATCTACATAGGCTTTGGGTCTTGAGTTTTAAATTATTGTTTTTATCACTCTTCACACTTTGTCACCAGTCTAGCAGGTGAACTTCTTCTAGTCCTTTTTATTAGTCAGGATTTTTCAGAGGGACAGAACCAATAGGATATATGTATATATAAAAGTGAGTTTATTAGGGAGAATTGGCTCACTGGATTACATAGTGAAGTCCCACAATAGACTGTCTACAAGCTGGGGATAGAGACGCCGGTAGTGGCTCTGTTCAGTCTGAAACCCTCAAAACCAGAGAAGCCAACAGTGCAGGCTTCAGTCTGTTGCCAAAGGCCTGAGAGCACCTGGGAGGCTGCTGATTCAAGTCCCAGAGTACAAAGGCTGAAGAACCTGGAGTCAGATGCCCAAGGGCAGGAGGAGAGGAAGCAGGCATCTGGCACAAGAAGAAAGAGAGAGAGCAAGAGGTCCCAGCAAGCTGCTTCTCCCTCTTCTTCCACCTGCTTTGTTCTAGCTGTACTAGCAGCCGATTGGATGGTGTCCACCCACGTTGAGGGTGGGTCTTCCTCTCCCTATTGGCTGACTCAAATGTCAGTCGCCTCTCACAAACACACCCAGAAATAATGCTTCACCAGCCATCTAGGCATCTCTCAATCCTGTCAAGTTGACATCTGGTATTAAACATCGCATTGTTATTCACAGACAGGACAGCTTTTTCAACACTGGCATTTGTGTTGGAAGCCCAGTTTCACCTTTCTCACTGTGGGGCACCACCCTGGTGCTGACATTAAAGACCCAGCTTGATTGAATGTATTTGTCCCCAGTACTACGCCAGGCAGCCTCACACTGCTTATGCTCATGGCTTAAGTTTCCTCTTCTTTTGCCACTTTAAAATTCTCTTTCTTGCTTTTGAGTGTAATTATGTATTTTAAATATTTTATTACAATTTATCCAGATTTTCTATGTATTTGGAGAGCAGAGAGACTTCTTGAATACTTCATTTTATCATCTCAACCAAAGTTCTTTCTGTTACTTTAAAAACCTGACTGTGTTAAGGAAAAACATATGTTATTACATTACCATTTTACCCCACACATGTGTAGGGTGGTGTGCTGGTCATTGTTGCCAGGTTATGATGTCTAGAGTAGTTTGCCACTGAGAGGAATGAGAAAACACATGGCCTGCAATTACTATTAGGGACATTTGTCTTTGTTGACATTGTCCTAACATAAGTTGGGAAACATTAAAGCAAAGAAAATAAGACAAGGTTATTATCCTTTATTTCACTTTCAATTCTGAACCTGATGAGGCTCCAAATGTCAGTGCTTTCTTGTGTGGCAAATTTCTTATCAGTGGACACCTGAAAATGAAAAGGCTGAAGGAGAGCCTTCTATCTGTCCAGCGGAAAGTAAATTGAACGTCAGACATGGTTACCCAGGCATCTGTCAGTACAGAAATCCAACACAAATTCTTTAAAAAAAAAAAAAAAAAAAAAAAAGAGCTTTTGGATTACATATCTGAAAATTTCAAGGTGGTCCTGGCTGTAAGAATGACTGGGTCCAGAGGTTCATTTTGTCATCTCCTGCTTTGTTTTCCTGTGAGAACAACATCCTCAGGTAAGCCTGCTCCCACCCTCTGCCATGAAGTGGCCTCCTCAACTGTAGTCTTCCATCACCCCCATAGCCAGCAATTCCTGCAGAAAGAAAACTTCCTGGTTTGGGTTACATGTCTGTGCTTGTGAAATCAGTATATTTCATCTTCCTGGCCACAGTGATTGTGCCCACCCATGGCACTGGGCACTGGTTTGGTCCCAGCAGAACCACACAGTCAGAGCAAGTAGGAGTGGTTCCCCCAAGAAAAATCATTGTGCTGTAACTGGAAGAAAAGTGGATGAAATTCTGGGACAACAAAAGTAGGCAGATGTTGACCAGGCATGGTGGCTCACACCTGTAATCCCAGCACTTTGGGAGGCTGAAGTGGGTGGATCGCCTGAGGTCAGGAGTTTGAGACCAGCCTAGCTAACATGGTGAAACCCTGTCTCTACTAAAAACACAAAAATTAGCCTGGAGTGGTGGTGTGCACCTGTAATCCCAGCTACTTGGGAGGCTGAGGCAGGAGAATCGCTTGAACCCGGGAGGCAGAGGTTGCAGTGAGCCCAGATTTCTCCATTGCACTCCAGCCTGGGTGAAAAGAGTGAGATTTCATCTCAAAAAAAAAAAAAAAAAAAAAATTGAACACATGTTCACTGAGGACAAAGCAGATCTTTGTCATGGGAAGAGGGTGAATGTTTGAAGGATTTAACTACCAAAATTTGGATTTGCTCCATCACAAAAGCCTCATTTTTAAATATTCTGAAAGTTTTTATTGCCCTGCTGGGTATAAGAAACCACATACAATTGGACAGATGATGGTAAAGCTGTGTGATCTAACATTTATAGGCTGTTTTAGGGTTTCTTGCAAAGGAACAAATTGTATCAGACTGTCTGTCATATTACATTAATTCCAGAGTTGCTGATGTTTCTTTTAGTTTTAAAAGCAGATTTTAAGGAAATGGACAATTATTTCATTTCCTTTAGCATCCGACTCAGTGAAATTACTGACACCTCTCAGTACAGCCAGCTCCTGGTTTTCCTTCATCCTGTGCAAGTGGTTCCACCTGATAAGAATTTCTGTTGTGCGAGCCCCTCTTGGATACTTCAAAGATTTCTGTTGTCTTTGAAAGAGTGAAAAATTACCATTCCAAACAGCGCTTCAAGTGGGAGTGAATCTTGACCTTCTGTGCACCTGGAGAACTCCTCTGATGCTTAGCAACGTATCTCGTTTGCCCCTTTGGGAGAAAGAAGCTCCACAAGGAAGATGGCTTCTTGACTTCTGCATCAGCATGGACTGGCCTAGGCCAGAGAAAGCCTTGTCTACTGCTGTCTACTCCTGCAGAGCCACAACCTGGAATTACCTCCTTTTTGAGAAGTTCCCCCCAAAATTGGAGGCAGACTATCAAGTTTTTCTCTATTACAAAGGAGATCACTGATGCTGGAAGACAAGTTTGAGTTCTTCAAAATGTCCACTTTCTCTTTGAGAGACAGAGATAAGAAAAGTCCACTCAGCGAGTAGACTGGGAGCGGTCAATGTTTGTCTTGGCTTACTTGGTGTATATTATTGGCTTTATCAATGATGCAAACTTTAGTATGCAAAACCCTGCAGGCAATGTTAAGGATGCTGCCCCTGGACCAGAGAGGAACATGGTGCGAGTGGAAGAAGAAATTGGAGGAGTACAACTATATGCACTTTGCAGCAGTGGAGGAGTTGTTGAGGCAGAGGCTTTTTATCACTTTCTCTGCAGGCAAAAGTTACCCGGAAACACTATGCAACTCTTTTGAAGGGTACTTTTCAACCTATGTGACTTCAAAATTAAAAGTAGATTTATAATCCCTTTTTTTCTGATAGAAGCTATATCAGGGACACAAACCCTGCTAAACATAACCTCATTAACTTGAGAACAAAAGAAATAATACAAATGCATTCAACTAGCAGAATTTTGAAGAAATACTTTTTTTTTTCCCACATAAATGCGTCTTTAATCTGACAAAGCAAGAGATGGGAGCTCTGATTTTACCTGCTGCTACAATCTTTATGAGTCCAGGCTTTCACCTGTGGTTGTCATTAATATGCAAAGTCAAAACTGGCAGAATGTCAAAGTCTGTCTTGTGATTTCAGCTTCTTACTTGAATAAAATATCGGGTTTCTCATGAAGATACATGTTTATACATTTTAGATGTATTTGTTTTCAGGAAGTGGCCATTATTTTGCTTTTGCATAGAAATAATAGTAGATTATGTAGTTCTGTGTAAAAAGTGCCTTTAATAAGTCTGTTTATATAAAAGTAATCTCCAGGGCTCTTTATCTACCTCTGCCCTCAAGGTTGGGCAGGGAGGAGAGGAATTGCAGGAAAGGGAACAAAATTCCTTCTGCTTAGTAGGCCAGGCATGGTGGTCTACTTAGTAGGCTCATGCCTGTAATCCCAGCAATTTGGGAGGCCAAGGCAGGCAGATCGCTTGAACCCAGGAGTTCGAGACGAGCCTGGGTAACATGGAAAAATCCTGTCTCTACAAAAAAAAAAAAAACGAAAATTACCCAGGTACGGTGGTATATACCTGTAGACCCAGCTACTCAGGATGCTGAGGTAGGAGGATTGCTTGAATTTGGGAGGTGGAGGTTGCAGTGAGCCACGATCATACCACTGTACTCCAGCCTGGGTGACAGAGTGAGACCCTGTCTCAAAAAAAAAAAAAGTTTTTCTGCTTAGTTGGTGCACTTTGACTGTCTTCTCTTGACCTGTATGTATGACAGGCATTCAAATGCTGGCTGTCTCTCTCTTGGGATGAGGCACAGGGGCTTCTCTCATGTAACATTTCCTCATGTGGGCAACGATGTGCTTCTCCTCTTCAGATGCCTTCCCTGAGCTCTGCCTGACAGTCCACCCGGGCCTCTTTTTTAGTACCCAGTTCCCCTTGCTCGAGCAAGCAGGCCTCTTAGGGGGGCCCAATTGAGAAAACGTAAGCCTGCCAGCTTCGCAGTGGCCATCTGGAAAACTCCTGCAGAGTTTATCTGCTCTATTCTCCCCACCCAAGACTGCTCCCTCTGCTGCCCCCTTTCTTGGCCCCACAGCTTTCAAAATTCCCCTGGCAGGAAGCCAGCACTACCCTCTGTGTCTATCTCTATCCCCAGATTCCAGAACATACTGGCCAAACTCTCTCAATACCACTCCCACTGTGGACCCACGGCCGCTCCAGGGCCCAGAGTCCATAGCGTGATGCACATGCATGGGGAGGAAGTTCTGTCTTTCCTTCTTGCAGGCATTCCTAATTTCTGTGTTTGGTTTTCTTGGGGCTTCCCTCACTTGGTTTGCAGCAGCAGGGAGAGAAGCATTCACTGCTCCCGCCGTGGGCGAGGGGAGACACCCAAGCATGAGCTCTACTTCGATGGTACTCTTCAGTCTTTCAGATTTCGAGTTTCATTTTATGTAAGCCTGAGGTTAAAAGTGGGGCTTGACAGTTGCTTGGCTGGTTCTGCTGTATGTTAGTACCTCTGGCACAGATTTTTCCGATATCTTTCTTCAGAATAAATTACCCAATGTTCTCCAATGTAGATCTTTGGCTGAAATTTTGAGATGAGGAGGAAAGGTGTAAATACTTGAACAAATGAATGAATGTTTCTCTTAGAGTGATTTATGAAAGTGAAAAACTAGAACCATCCTAAAAGTCCTTCAATCAAGGATTTGCTAAACAAATTATAGTATTCATTATACACATTGTGTGTTTGTTGACATAAAAGACACTTGTGATATACTGTTAATACCTTTTAAAAAGAACAGTGTATAGTCTAATCTCACTTGGTTGAAAAATATATGGGAAGGGGCACTGAAAAATATGTTATGTCTAGGTGTGACATTATGGGGATTTTGTTTTCCATCTGATTTCTGTGTTTCTTGAATTGTTTTACATTGAGTTTGTTTTACATTAATTGAGAACAAAGGCAATGGTGAGATTTACTTTTTTTTTCTTTTGAGATAGGGTCTTGCTCTGCTGCCCAGGCTGGAGTGCAGTGGCACAATCACAGCTCACTGCAGTCTTGACCTCCCAGGCTTAACCCTCCTACCTCAGCCTCCTGAGTAGCTGAGACTACAGACATGTACCACCATGCTCAGTTATTATTATTATTTTTTAAGACAGGGTCTCACTAAAATTTAATTTCTGTATTTTAAAAAATTTAAAAAGCAGGGCTACAGAATGGCAGATGAGCTACTGAAGAGGAAGGAAGAAAATGTGGCAGCTGAGCTGGGAGAGACAAGAGAGGCATCGAGGGCATAAGATGTAATGCTCAAGATCGTGCAGATGACCTGAGGCAGGTGGCCTGAAGGTGAAGGCTATATTACATTTGCACCCTAGATGCCTCTCTTGACTCACCCTATTCCTAGCCTTGTTGGAAAGATACCAAAAAGAACAAAACGTGGAAGATAGTACTCTGTCCCCACAGACTACCACCGTAGATATAAAAGTTTGGAAGTCCCTCAAAGTCTAGTTTCTGTAAAGATAACCAAGGCACTTACCCTTGCTCTCTGCTTTATCTTCTTTCATAGGTTAGGGATAAAATGAATATCTTATTGACACAGGAATTTTCTCTCAGCCCCTTTGCTGGACTCGCATCAGGGGCATCCTGTCTACTTGGCCTGCCACACTCAGTCTCTTGTGGGAGGGTGCATGTGAGAGAGCGAGTGCAGGAGCCAGCCAGCCACTCCAGGTGCCAACACAGGAATAAGCTCCATGTGGGGCCTGCAGCCAGACCAGGAGTGTTGCCTTGAGGGGAATGTCATGTTGCCCAGGCAAGGGTGCCTGCAACTCTGAAGCCCCAGAAGAGGTGTTAGTGTGCTGATTAGCTCTTTTAGTTCCACTGTCCACAGCTCAATGGATGGTAGTGTGTTGGCAGGTCAGTTGGCTCCTGTCCCTGTCACATGGAGTGGCTACTCTTCGCCAGTGAGGGCAAAAGATCAGTGTGGCAACCTTTCTGGGTCCTGAGCTCTTGTCCAACATCCAAGAAGAATGAGGATATGCTGACAATAAAACAGTGAGCAAAGCAGGAGTTTCATCTAGTGACAAAATAGCTTTCTGTGGAGAGGTGACAAAGGGGTGGTCCCCCTACTTGAAGACAGGAAAGTCCCCCCAATGTGGCTGAGTCTGGGGCTTTTATGAGCTTAGAATAGGGGAAGGGCAGGCTATAGCTAGTATTGGAAAAGGCAACATTCAATTGATTAAAAGGCATTATTCAGAAAGAATCAACTGGGAAAAGGCAGGCCAACAGGAACAGAAGTTCTCACCCTGTATCACACGTTTTATCTGGGACCAGCAGTCTGATCTTTCAGCCTTCAGGCTTTTTTTTGGCTTGAAGGTGGGGTTTTACCAGGGACCCACCCCTATCTGCCTAGGCATTTAGCTGACTCTTGTTGCTATCATTATCATTTCTTTACTGTTAACAACTCTAAAATTTAATTCTACATTCCTTTTTCAAACTCCACTATTGTTTTAGCCTGAACAACCTCACCATCAACTTACAACTATTTTTCCAACCTGTTAACTTGCCGTCATGACAGGTGTCCTGGCAATGACTTGGGTGCATAATTGTAGATTCAGTAGATATTTGTTACATGTATAGAGTAAGCATTGTACTATTGAAGCAATGTCATTCGTCTGGGGTAATATCCGAGGTTTGTTGCCTCATGCCAAGGAAAGCAAGGACATGGACACACGTGGAGCGAGGTTAAGAGCAGAGGTTTAGTAAGTGAAAGAAAGAGAAAAGAGAATAGTTCTGTCTTCTGCAGAGAGGGGCACCCGAGTGGGTCTTCTGGTCCCATGGTAAGGTGTATGGGGTTTTACAGACTGGCTTGAGGAGGCAGTGTCTGATTTACATAGGGCCTAAAGATTGGTTGGACCAGGCATGATGTTTACATAGTACATGAAGAAGCTGGCCACCCTACCCTAATCTTTTATTATGCAAATAAGTTTTTTACCTGGCCAGCCATGTTGTCTGCCCCTTGCTGTACACATGGTTGACAAAGAAAAGGGAAGATGGAACCGCCATGTTGAACATGTCTAGCCCCCAGGTAGCCTTTTCCTATTGAAACAGCTGCTGGCATTCACCTGTACAAGCTTCCACCTTGCTTATCTATGTCTGCAGCTCAGTTTTACAGGCTGCTCTTTGTTAGAAAAGAAATGATTTGGGGGCTGCTTTTCATTAAAAGGAAAATCTCACCAAGGACTTCCATATCCTTACTAACTGCCTAACTCCTTTTTAACTCCTATGTCACCATGAGAAAGACAAATAAATATAAGAATAAAACCTAACTCTTCTAAGTTTTGTTTGTTGGTTTTTGAGACGGGGCCTCACTCTGTCACCCAGGCTGGAGTGCAATGGTGTGATCACAGCTCACTGCAGCTTCAACCTCCTGGGCTCAAGCAGTCTTCCCACCTCAGCCCCCTGAGTAGCTGGGACCACAGGCACACACCACTATGCCAGGTGAATTCTTAAAAATTTTTGTAGAGACAGGGTCTCACTGTGTTGCCTAGGCTGGTCTCAAACTCTTGGGCTCAAGCAATCCTCCCAACTTGGCCTCCCGAAGCGCTGGTATTACAGGCATGAGCCACCCCACCTGGCCTGCTTACAAGTTTTTAAGTGATTAGGGGGTCATACCAGAGAAGTTAAATACAGAAATGTTCTATTATGCCACTCACTCAAAAGATAGCCTCCAGCAAGTTTCACTCTGACTTATAATCAAGAATCGTGAGGCAGGAAAAAAATCATCTGAGCAGGCAAATATAACTGTTTTGAAGTCTCTATTCCTTTCCATACAGAAAGTTGAAGTTGTCCCTAGGCCAATTGATATTGATTTCAAATTATTTATCTATAAAGTCACTGATCTAATAAACTTGGCTCTCTGATTTACTCTGTGGTTCTTCCTGAATCTAGCAGATGAGAAACCTTTAACATCAACTTACAACAAGGGATGAGCCCCAAAGAAGTCCTCCTAGCTGGCTCTGACTGCGCAATACAGTAATTTTGTACATTTTGATATCATTCCAAGTATTGAAGTGTAAACCAAAAAGTGACTGAGGCAGGTCTCAAAACAAATACAAATTTATTTAGCCAAGGTTGAAGATACACCCAAGAAAAAATATAAGCATACAGGAGCATTGGCGACCTGTGCTTTTTCTAAAGTGGGCTTTGGGAACTTCAGTATTTAAAGGGGAAAGAGCAGTCTGGAGGGAAAAAAAGAGAGGTTCATAAAGCAGATGGCTATGTTCTTGCAGGCTCTGATTAGTCTCGGTAAATCTACATTTTACGTGTAAAAAGATGAGTGGAGGAAAAAGTAATTACATTGTCTTGTGCTCAGTAAGTCTACATTTTACATAAGATATGCATGTGAAAAGAGGGAGTAGAGGAAATGAAGCCATGACACAAGGTTGTGAAATGATAGCTGTCTGTTTGGGAACAAAAGCAAAGCATATTTTGCATGCCTCAGTTCCCAAGCTTAACTTCCCTTTGGCATAGTGAGTTTGGGGTCCTGAGATTCTATTTTCCTTCACAGAAGGAAAAGATGAAGTACATTCAACATACTCTGAGGGCAAAGAAGCACATAATCCCTTTGGCAAAAATTTCTGTCAAAATGGTTGTGTCTGACTGGTCTGAGTGCAGTGGTGTTTATAACTAGTTGATCACAACCAGTTACAGATTTCTTTGTTCCTTCCCCACTCCTACTGCTTCACTTGACTCGCCTTAAAAAGAAAAATAATAATTAGGGGGAAAAGGTAGTGTTTTTTGGTAAAGTTGTATTTTTGGTAAGCCTCTGTTTTCTAGTACATCCACATATGGGTAGAGCCTCAATTGCTGATAATGCCAAATACCAGAGGAGTCAGGGTAAGAGTGAAATGTGCCAACGGAGCAGCGAGGAAAGTAAGAACCCTGGACCTGTGCAAATGGGAGAGACCTCTGAGCTTCCTGGGATTGAGGGGAGGACTCCTGAGGGTGTGGGTGTGTGCTGGAATGGAGACAGGAAGCCATCCCACTCTGAGAATCTGAGGCAATCAACACACTCAGGAGAACTGGAGTGCAGTGCACTTGAGGCCCAGGAAGGTAAACAGAGGAGATGATTGTTACTATTCAGGCCTCAGGGTATAAGATCCTGGATTTAAGAGGCAACAAAGGCAGTGGAAAATAAGAGTCAGATATGAGCATAAGAATGGAGGGAGAATTATGAGGCAGCAGTTGGCTGGATGTGAGTGGCATGGGAATAGAAGAGTGGAAAGCAGTTCCAAGGTTTCAAGTCTGGGTGACGCATTACCCTTGCTATGCCCTTGACAGAACTTCATGTAAAATCATTTTTGGCAGTGGGGAAGATGGGGTGGTGGAAACCACAGTGTTTTATATATGTTGAGTTCAAGATGGTTGAGGTCTCTATCTGGATACTCTCTTTAGGAATTTGGATTCAGAATGCCTTTAGTACCACTAGAGCCGAGCCTAGAGAGTAGGGCCTCTTCATGAGGCCCTCCAAAGGGGAGGGCTTTGCATGAATGTCATTTGGACCCTGCCTCGGATGTGACTCAGTCTTGTCCTGTTAATCTATGGGCTAGGATCTCAACATTCCTATGGTTTCTTTCTGCTCTCACCTTGTCCATTTTTGGCATCCACACCTGCATTAGTCCATTTTCACGCTGCTGATAAAGACGTAACCCGAGACTGGGCAATTTACAAAGGAAAGAGGTTTAATGGAGAACTCACAGTTCCACGTGACTGGGGAAACCTCACAGTCATGGTGGAAGGCAAGGAGGAGCAAGTCACGTCTTATGTGGATGGCGGCAGGCAAAACAAAGAGCTGTGCAAGGAAACTCCCATTTTTAAAACCATCAGATCTCCTGAGACCCATTCACTGTCACGAGAACAGCATGGGAAAGACCCGCCCCCATGATTCAGTCATCTCCCACCAGGTCCCTCCCACAACACATGGGAATTATGGGAGCTACAAGATGAGATTTGGGTGGGGACACAGAGCCAAACCGTATCAACCCCAGATTCAGTTTTCTTTCAGTGTTCTGGGCCTTGATGTCAGTTTGTGGGGTTTTTTTCTGACCTCTTCTCATTCGAATTGGTGACTCCCTTTTGGATTCCTACAGCCTATCCACACATATTTCCTTTATGGCCACAATCTTGTTAGAGCTTAGTCTTCACATGACCAAGTGGTTGGTAAATTCTTGAGTGCAGGGATCTTGGTTTAATGCCTTTCTAATCAAAATCCCAATAGGGTTTTGTTTGTTTTTATTTATTTATTTATTTTGAGGCAGGGTCTCACTCGGTCACCTAGGCTGGAGTGCAGTGGCACCATCGTGTCTCACTGCAGTCTTGACCTCCCCAAGCTCAGGTGATCCTGCCACCTCAGCCTCCCGAGTAGCTGGAACCACAGGCATGAGCCACCATGCCCAGCTAATTTTTGTATTTTTTTTTTAAGAGAGGTGGTTTCACCAGTTGCCCAGGCTGATTTTGAACTTCTGGCCTCAAGCAATCCTCCCGCCCCAGCGTCCCAAAGTGCTGGGATTACAGGTGTGGGCCACCACATCTGACCTATTTGTTCAAGAATTTTAAAACACATATTTCATCATCTTCTGCTACTGTGACTTGGGACAATTCATGTTGCATGCCTTCATTTACTCACTCATTCCATAATGTTTATTTGGGGGTTGTTGAAAGATGGTTTCTGCCCTTAAGGGGTTCTTTTCAAGTAATGGGACTGAATCAACAGCTGGATAAGGAAGTGATCAACAAGGCACCATGGGAGCATGATTAGGCGCCCAAAACTAGTGTAAGTCACATTATCACCCTTTTCAGGAACTTCATTTTAGAAGTGATGTTGTGATGGAAAAGTAGGTTAAAAGTGGCTACTTTTTAAAGGCCTTCGGAGATGGATAGTGATTAAAATACTCTAGAAGTATTGCTCCCATAGATAAGTTCCACAAAGTCTTGGAGGATATCAGACCACCGTCTGGTAATTTGCTATCTTGATGTAGTTACTTCTTGGTGTTATGCAAAGAATCCATTTACCTTTTAATGAATGACCCCTTGATCTACAGAAAATAATGAATTGACTTTAGAGAATCACAGTTGGGTTGAAATAGTAGCAGGATTAGTATTACCTGCAGACTAAAAGAAACTTGCCTCATCAAAGTAAGTGCTAGAGTTGTTTGTTTTTTGTTTTTTTTTGTTTTTTTTTGCTATCAATAAAACTTTTTCATAACAATACATTTTGCTAAGTTACCTTCCAGCCACAGTTCAATCATTCAACTTTAAAATCTCCCTTTGCATTGGCTAGAGTCACAGAATTTAAAACAAAACAAAACAAAACAAAAAACTTCCTTTATCTTTCTTAGATTAATTCTGTAAATTAAAAAGTTTGATCTGTAGAGCAATTTCCATGTAAAACTGCAGCAGAAACATTTTTACCTGTGTTATAGATATAAGCATAACATTTATGCTATTTATGTCAGTACAAGAGATGCACTGAAGCACTAGGATGATGTAAGTTTGGCTCTAGTGAACTTTTCCAGTTGAACTATGGAGGTACTATTTTTTAAATACCAAAGGATTTAATTCACTTTTACTTTTTAAATCTCCTCTTCTCCTCCAGCCCTCCAGTCTTCAGTTCTCCCTCCTTTTTTTTTTTTTTCTGAGACAAGGTCTCACTCTGTCATCGAGGCTGGAGTGCAATGGTGTGATCACGGCTCACTGCAGCCTCAATATACTGGGTTCAAGTGATTCCTCCTGCCTCAGCCCCTCAGTAGGTAGAACTACAGGCCCACACCACCATGCCTGGCTAATTTTTGTATTTTTTGTAGAGGCGGGGTTTTGCCATGTTGCCCAGGCTGGTCTTGAACTCCTGGGCTCAAGCAATCTGCTCGCCTCGGCCTCCCAAAGTGCTGGGATTACAGGTGCGAGCCACCGTGCCCAAACTCTCCCTCCTTTCCTTCTCTCTCTCTCATGATTTAAAATAACCTAATGTACAAAAGGCAAAATATTAGAAACAAAGCAAAGGATTGTTTGCATTGCAAAGGGTATCCACTTTTTGAAGTAATTTAACTTCTTTTAACTAGCAAACTATACACAATATTTGCTTTATCAAATTTCATATCCAAACTATCTTTCTAGGACCCCATAGTAAAATGTATTTTTTTCTCCTATTTGGCACCCTCTTTGAAGGATAGTCACTCAATTGACTTTTCCTAAGCTTTCAAGCAAAAATACAAACGTTATTAACAACGTATATTTCAATAAAAACCTAATGATGACACAAGACCATTTTACTCACATGACATGACCATTTTACTCATCCTCCCTCCCTACTGCATATGACCTGGAGGACCAGCCCCAGAAGGAGGCTACTGTGAGAATTGATTACCCACCACCTCTTTTTTTTAAGACGATTTTTACTCTTGTCACCCAGGCTAGAGTGAAATGGTACAATCTCAGCTCACTGCAGCCTCCACCTCCCGGGTTCAACCGAATCTGCTGCCTCAGCCTCCCAAGTAGCTGAGATTACAGGCACCCACCACCACGCCCAGCTAATTTTGGTATTATTAGTAGAGATGGGGTTTCACCATGTTTGCCAGGCTAGTCTGAAACTCCTGACCTCAGGCAATCCACACGCCTTGGCCTCCCAAAGTGCTGAGATTACAGGCGTGAGCCAATGCACCCAGCCTACCGACCTCCTCTTAAGAGACCATCAGGACTAACACCACCAGTCCTGTCTGCCTGTCACCACAGAAGTCCAGCCTCTCTGGTCACTTCTTGTCATTGGCATCTTCACCCTATACTTTCTGGAGACTCCTCACCTCTGCCTCACCCCCAAGTCCTTCCACTGTGTCCTCTGGAACTTGGGGTGCATCATCAGGAAAATCCCCCAGACTCTCTGAGGTGCCTCCTTTCTCTGAGCAAAACCTGGACCTCCCCTAAGGATGTTACCTTTCTTGCCTCCCTCATCAGCACCAGCACTGGCCATCTTTCCTTTGTCAGTTCTACCTCTCACCCAGTGGAGTAAGAGGTATTTTCCTTGCTCCTCCTGGCTCTTTCCAGACCCTTGTTCTGTCTGCCTCCTCAGCCCCTTGGGGATACATGCTATCCTTGCTACACTCTAGTCCTCCTGAGTGCTGCCCCTCATTCAATGAGGAGTAACACCTGAGCAACCCTCTCTCCTTCCAGCTCTGCTGGCAGTGATTTCAGTATCCAAGTAGAGGACCCATCCTTGCACCTTTGCTTCTCAGTTTTGCTGCCTGTCCCACCTCCGCCACACTCACTGTTGTCTTGTCATTGCCAGCAATTTTACGACCTCCAAAACCTCAATTTATCCTACTCCTTGACATTCTATGGTTGCAGCTAACTCCCTTCAGTGTAGGGTTTTTGGTCCATTATCATCATGCCGTTGCACACAGCCTCAGCTCCCTCACCCTCTATCTTTCATAGTCATCTGGGAAAATTCCAATACTGACATATGCAGCTCTCTAACTAAATACGCTTTCTAACGCAATGTGACTGGAGAAAAAGGTCACAACTATGTTGACTGGTTTCACTTTATTTATTTACTTGTTTATTTATTTATTTATGAGACAGAGTTTCACTCTTGTCACCCAGGCTGGAGTGCAATGGTGTGATCTCAGCTCACTGCAACCTCTGCCTCCCAGGTTCAAGCAATTCTCCTGCCTCAGCCTCCTGAGTAGCTGGGATTACAGGTGTGTGCCACCACACCCGGCTAATTTTTATATTTTAATAGAGACAGGGTTTCACCAGTTGGCCAGGCCAGTCTTGAACTCCTGACCTCAGGTGATCCACCTGCCTCAGCCTCCCAAAGTGCTGGGATTACAGGTATGAGCCACCGTGCCCAGCCAGTTTCACTTTAAATTCATGACCACATATGCTGTGCTGACCCGGCAAATCCTACTGTATTTCCTCACGTCTTTTATTCTCCATTCTCTTCATCTCTCCTCAAAACTTTAAACATCACTCCCCATCTCAGCTGATGCCCTCGCTTTTTATTCTGAGAAAACGAAATCTATCATTTAGAATCCCACACCCACTACCAACTTCTCTTCATTTGTACCCGTGTCCTCAACTTTTCTCCTATTGCTATGGATGTCCATGTTCATGTCTAAGTCAAGCCTTTCACTTTTGCTCCTGACCCCATCCCCTCTCACCTACTCAAAGTTCCCTCCTTCCTGAGTCATTATTCTTCCTTTCTCTTCTGGGTCATTCCTATCAACATACGGATGTGCTGTAATATCATATATCTTAAATACACACACACGCTTTCCTAGACCCCACAGCCACTCATTTATCTGATCCTCTTTACAGAGAAAAAAAAAACACAGAAGAGTGTTCATACTTTGCTATTTTCATTTCCTCTTGTCCCACTTTCTTCCCCTTTCTGATTGGAACCCACTCCAATTGGGCTCTTCTGAAATAGTCTATGAGGGTCTTGAGGTCTCAAAGGAATGCCTAATTAATAACACTCTTTTCTTTTTTTCAAATCCACAGTCAACATCAGAATAACACTATTTTCTTGCCTGGGTTCTAGACAGATTAGGAGAGCTCAGGTGTCCCCAGTGGGCAGAGTCTGCCCCTGGAGAAGCAGAGAAGAATGGCTGTGTGTTCCCTGCACGCAGCTGGCTCCTAAAAGGAGGAAGAATGCACCAGGCATGCTCATTAATTCTACCCAAATTTATCAACCAGAGAAGTCACTGTCTCCACAGAGGCAGAGTGAGAAGAGGGACTAGGAGTCGCCTGAAAGAATTCCTTCCACGTGGAAGGAAACGTCAGGTTTAGGGGCTGTCATTTACTTCCATGCTGCCAAATTCAGTAATTAATTCTTAGACCTCCTTTTACTCAAATTATCAGCAACATCTCTCAACACCTGCAGGTTTCCTTTTTTCACTGGTGTCCTATGACACTAGGCCCTTCTCACTTTCCTCCTATCTCCATGAACTCTCTTTTTGCCTCTTTTGCTGGTTATTCCTCCTCTTCCCAACTTTTAAATGTGGAAGGGCCTCAGGGCTCAGTTCTTGGAGCTCCTTTCTCTCTGCATTTACTTTCCAGGTGAGCTTTCTAGACTCACAGCTTTAAATCATCTCTATGATTCTGACTCCACATTTATATCTCCAATATCCATCTCTCTCTGCATCCCAGACACATGTATCCAACAGCCTTCCCAGCCTCTTGACTTGAACTCTAATATGCTTTTGTAATATATTAAATAACAGTTCCAAAACCCAACTATTGATTAATTTTCTGCCAAAACCTGCTCCTTCCTGAATGTTCCCTATCTCAGTAAATCTAAATAATTCAGTATTTCAGGCCTCCAAATCTTGGAATCATCCTGGAAACCGTTCTTCCTCTTACACCCCACCTTCAATCTGTCAGTATCATTCTGTCATTAACATATGTCTAGAATCTGACCACACTTCTTAGCTCATTCCCAGCTGCTATCATCTTAGTCCATTCTTCTGTGATGTCTAGCTTAGATTATTCAAAGAGCAGCCTTTGTAGTCTTCCTTTTTTGTGTCCTGCTGCCCACTCTCCCCCACTGAAGTCAGTTCTCTACGTAATAGCCAGAGAGATTTTTTTTTTTTTTTTATTAAAAAACATTTTCCCCCCAGAGGGATTCTTGAAAAACCTAAATGTAATGGTGTTTTCCTGCTCAAAACCCTTCAGTGCTTCCTCATTACACTCAGAATAAAACCCGTAGCTACCTGGCTTATGGCCTGGTCCCTAAAACTGCATCACGTCCTGCCTCTGTCTGCCTCTCGCAGCCCTCCCAGGCACATTCGGCCTTTTTCACTTTCTGGATCACATTGAGCTCAAGCCTGTGTGCTTGTTGTTCCCTCTGTATGGTAATGCTCTTCCCCAGCTGTGTGCTTGGCTCATCTTCCTCACATTATTTAAGTCTCTGTTCAAACATTTTCCTCCTGAGAGACCTCTGTTCAACTGCCCTTAAGACAGTACCTTCCATCACTTTATCCTCTGAAGCCACTTCATTTTTCTTTGTAGAACTTTTCAATACTTGACACTATAATTAATATTAGCTTCCTTTTGTGTTTATTCTATGTATCGCTCATTCAAGAGTAAGCTCCCTGAGGGCATTTTATTCACTGTGGTAAGTCACACAAAAATTTTTTTTGTTTAGAGAATTAATGAATATTTCCATTGAACTGGACATAGTATATTAGAAATTAGTCAAGCATTAAAAATTAAATATCTCCACTCTTCTCACTTTTTTATGTCTTATGTAAACAACCAATATGATGGATAATAATATCTGGTATATTTTACTTTTTCTTTTCTTTTTTTTTAGTTGACTTCTTTAGACTTTCAGATCTGGTATATTTTCTTTGGAAAGTCAAAGGCAGTATACTCATGTGATATATAGTAAAATGTTTCTGGGAAACTTATAAGAATTAACATTTGTAACGAGGTTTGCAGTTGACAAAGTGCAATCACATGTACTATCCCATTTAGTTCCTCTAACAACCCTGTGTTGAGTTGTATGGTCATCCTTATTCTACAGGTGAAGAATCTTAAAGTCCGAGAGAAAGTATCTTGCCTCACGTGATACAGTTAGACATGGCAGAGTTGGCATTTATGTAAGGTCTTCTGATACCACATCAGATTCTCCTTTTACTGTAGGAACACAAAGAAAATATTTGGCATAAGGCAGGTGTTTCAGTCCTTCAGTTCATTGTCCTTTCTGTGCATCAAAGCATCACCCCAAATTCTAGCCCAGTTTGGCAAAACTAAGAGACTGTGAAGGAGCTTTGTGGAAGTAACAGATCAGTTGTTCTCAGTTGAGGCATCTTCTCCAACTTGTTATCAGATAAGTCAGAGTATCCTTTCCCTTGATCTTTTGTGAATGCAAGTTGCTCATTGAGGTTCTAGAAACAACCCAAGCTAGCTGTTCACTTGGTATTAGAACAACTTCTCTTTGTGGAGATTTTTATAGTTTTAGACTCTTTGAAATGGATAAAACCAATCTGTAAGGCTGGCAGAGTTGATGACCTGAAAATTTTACCCTTTGGCAAAATTATTTTCCTTTCATTTCCTTCTATTTTCTATCTCTATGTGGAACATATCACTGATTAGCCTTGCTAATCAGGGCTGTGGCCTCTCTGAATAATGAAAGGATAACATGTGCTTGAGTAAGGGGAGGGTTGATCTGGATAAACCATTGGAATGAGATGGTTGTGCCTCAGTTCTCCCTTTTATAAAACAAATACTCTTTTAGGGACTATAAAATAAACTAACAAAAGGAAAATGTCCATGCTGTATATGGGAATTTCTCCTACATCCATATATATATATATAAAATTCAGAGGAACCATGTGGCATGAGATGAGACTGGCCAAATACCATAGCTTAAATACAAAAGTATGCCAAGTTGCATACAAAACACTTTAAGTCACTTACTCTAGACCAAAATATGGCTTTTATTTTTAGCTATTATTGCTGTGAGATATATTCCTTTCTAAGCATGAAAGTAACCGAATAATGAAACCATTTTATTATTAAAGGTGGAGGTCTTATACTACAGTAAATAGTTAAACAGCTTTCAGATCATGCTGGTCGGGTTCAGATCCCAGCTCCACAACTTCCTGTGTGACTGTAGGCCCATTAGTTAACCTCTTTTAGCCTCAGTTTCTTCCTATGCATAAAATGCTAGTAATAACACCTATCTCACAGGTTTATTGTGAGGATTAAATGAGGTAACAGATGTAAAGTGCATACTTAGCACAGTGCTGGGGCTATAACAATCACTGGATAAAATGTAGTTATTACTATTAAGCTAAAATTGTCAAGGTGCGTAGTACTTTTGAGTTGATTCTTTATTTGCCCTTTCCTACTGCCCTGTTCATTTAAAATAGTAAGAGATCAATTCAGAAATATATTACATATTATTTTTTAAAATCTTCTTTTAATCTATCCATCATTTCTAAAATATATTTAGATTTCAGGTTTCTCCTAATAAACACTTAGAACAACTGGATTTTCTATGGATGATTTTCATAAGAAATGACCCAGTGTAATATCTTTATGAAAAATGGATTTTAGGCTGGGTGTGGTGGCTCAGGCCTGTAAATCCCAGCACTCTGGGAGGCCAAGGCAGAAGGATCACCTGAGTCCCAGAGTTTGAAACCAGCCTGGGCAACATAGCGAAACCCCTGTCTCTACAAAAAAAATTTAAAAATTAGCTGGGTATGGTGGCTCATGCCTGTGATCTCAGCTACTTGGGAGGCTGAGGCTGCAGTGAGCTATGATGGTGCCACTACACTCCAGCCTGGGCAACAGAGCAAGACCCTGTCTCAAAAAGAAAAAAAAAAAAAAAGCAAAAGGATTTTAGCACAGGGCTATGTGACTTTAGACTGCTTTGGTTATCTATTGCTGCATAACATCTACCCCCAAATTTGGTGAACTAAAATAATGATTCTTTATTGTGTGTAATGATTCTGTGCATCTGAGACTTTCTGAGGTGGGAACGTGTAACGTGGCTCCTTCAGTCACATGCCTGGTGAATCAGCTAGGGTGGCTTGAATGGTGGGAGCTGGCTGAGCCACTCCACCCAGGTCACATGTATGGGGCCTCAGTTCTTGTTGTCTGTTGGGTTCAAAGTTTTTTCCCATATTATCTCATGGCCTTTCCTTCTCCATGGGGCGTCTGTAGCCTGGTAGCTGCCCCTCTTACACGCAGCTCAGGAGAGGAAAATAACTATGCTTCAATGTAAAGAGCATCATGCGGTACAGAGGGGGCAACTGTCGGAACTGTCTTTGTTTTTGTTTTTGTTTTTGTTTTTGTTTTGAGATGGAGTCTCGCTCTGTCACCCAGGCTGCAGTGCAATGGCATGATCTTGGCTCACTGCAACCTCCCCCTCTCGGGTTCAAGTGATTCTCATGCCTCAGCCTCCCGAGTAGCTGGGACTACAGGTGTGCACCACCATGCCTGGCTATTTTTTGTATTTTTAGTGGAGATGGGGTTTCACCGTGTCAGCCAGGCTGGTCTCAAACTCCTGACCTCAAGTGATTCCCAAACCCGGCTTAGGGACTGTCTTTGGAGACAAGTTACCATAGCCTCCTAAAAATGAATTCATTTAGTGCTCTGCCATGGAGTCTCCTAAACCCCACCTTGGGATAAACCTCTCTCAAAATAGTCAACAACCTGCTTAAATATGATATAAGTACATTCTTAGCTGGACACTTTAATCTTTCATTTAGTGCAGATTCTTTCTTCACACAGTCTTTTTAAACTAAAGCATTTAGATTCTAAGCCATCTTGAGAATGATGTCTGAGTTGCACTGTAAGATGAGGAGATAATTCAGCACCACGCGATATGCCTTTGGGAAAAGCCTGCTCAATTCCCCTAATTCTAAAATAAAAGTTGAAAGAAAAAAAAAAAAAAAAAGGCTGGGTGCCGTCGCTCAACCCTGTAATCCCAGCACTTTGGGAGGCCAAGCCGGGCGGATCACAAGGTCAGGAAACTGAGACCATTCTGGCTAACACAGTGAAACCCCGTTTCTACTAAAAATACAAAAATTAGCCCGGCGTGGTGTCGGGCGCCTGTAGTCCCAGCTACTGGGGAGGCTGAGGCAGGAGAATGGCGTGAACCCGGGAGGTAGAGCTTGCAGTGAGCTGAGATCGCACCACTGCACTCCAGCCTGGGCAACAGAGTGAGACTCCGTCTCAAAAAAAAGATGAGATTATAAACCTAGATGGGCAAATAACTTGCTTGTTCCAGTTAAACAAATGCACCAATCTGAAAAAATGTCACTGTATTCTGTTTTATTGACTTAATTATTCTACCCGTAGGTGGACAGACTACCCTATGAGGGGGAGAAAAATACATGCAGGAATGGCCATGCTGTTTTGTAGTGTGCTATATTTTTGTTATTGAACACCCTAAGTCGTTTGTCATGGGACTTGCCTGCAGAAGTGACAAGGGGCCGTTTGGAATGTTTCTATACCCTACAGCACCTACCCTACAGAGGGCCAGCTGGCTCCCAGGGAATTCTATCAAGGCTAACATCTGGTATGGGCCCACTGTGGCTTCATAGAACCAGATATCATCATCAGATGCAAATGACATGATGAATTTGCCACCCACAAGGCTGTGTTGACATGGAGGGGTTTCTTTACATTGTTTACTTAGGCATCAGTTCAATTATAAGTGCTTGTGGGTAGGGCCCTGTTTTATTGAAAACAATGCTCTAAAAACTGACTATATTCTTAAAGACCAGAATATTAATTCTAGTATGGCAAAAATCATTGCTGTCTTCTAAATGCCTCCTGTGTCTTGAAGCTCTTTGAGAGTGAAATATTCAAATAACGACTCTTAATTGTGCCTCATAACCTAGATTCCTTGGGAGATGAATCACTGTCAACGCGAAGAGGAGTTTTCCACCCTACTTTGTACTCTCATTAATGTTTTCTGCATGACTTTGCTCACTTCAGAAATTTTCAATGGAAGGAGGTCCATCAAGAGAAATTATACAACTTTGTTTGAAATAGTTTGCAATACAATAGATTATGTAGTTTGAAGAAAACCATATTGTACTTCAAACCTGCTCTTCTCTCCCTTTCTCATTTCCTCCCTTCTATCCCTTCTTAGATATCTGTTGAGGGCCTTCTATGTGAATTCATTGTTCTACAAGCTGTTGTAGGTACGAAGATGAAAATGACCCAGTACCTACCCCGCAAGGAGTTAAGTATGTTCCAGGGGAAATCAGTAGGTTATTGGAGGGCTTGAACAAATGAGAGTTAAGGGTGCAAATCTCTAACCCAACATAGGAGCTGGTGAATGCACCTGGGCTCTGCTAAACAGGTGCAAAAAAATGGAGTTCTCTGGTAGACTCTTGGCAATGTGTCCGCCATGCGCACCTCCGCCTGTCCTCCTTAACCCATGATTTGGCCTTTGAGGCCCCTCCATTAAACTCCTGGGCTTTATACATTCTTTGTAAAACATCCTAATAGCCCTCCTGGGGTGAATGTTGTGTTGATTGCAGTGCCTCCATATTATCTGGGATTTAATTCTTTGACTAGTGTCACTGTAGCAATAGAATGGAGTCGTTGAGACCTGCTTTAATGGCTGATATTGGAATTGTTATAATATAGAGGAAAGTCTCCAGTTGGTTTGAAGTTCATGACATTTCTGGGCTTGAGACCTGGGCTAGATCTAATTTACAATCCATTTGGAGGAAAAGATTGCATCTGACAGTTTTTGTTTGCTTTTAATTGCTAGAAACTGGGAAATATATATATAAACATACACATACATACATATGTATATGCAGTAGTAGTGCAGAGGTAAAGATACTAATTTTCTATTGCCATGTAACAAATTACCCCAAAATTTAGTATCTTGAAACAAAACAATGAACATTCATTATCTCTCAGTTTGGGCAGGTCAAGAATTTAGGAGCAGCTTAGCTGATTGGTTGCAGTTCAGGTTCCCTCTTAGGTTGCTGTCAAGCTGTCAACCAGGGCTGTAGGCATCTGAAGGTTTGACTGGGACTGGAAGATCCATTTCCAGGTTCACACATGAGGCTGTTATCAGAAGGTCTCAGTTCCTCACTGGCTGTTGGCTGGAGGCCCAGAGCAAATGATATATCAGAGAGAGAGAGAGAGATTGAGAGACAAAGAGAAAGGAAGAGAGAGAGAGAAAGGAGAAAGAGGACACGCTGTTACTACCTAGTCTTGGAAGTGAGGTATCACCACTTTGTATAAGAGAGGACACAGGCGTAAATACCAGGAGGTGAGGAGCATGTGGGATGTTTTGGAGGATAGCTACAACATTAGTCAAAAAAAATTAAGTAAATTTAAGAATTATTCAGATTTTGAACTGCATTTAAGACTATGGGCAATTTTTTCCTGTCTTTAAGTTTATCCAGGATTGGATAAACTTGGCTTGAGTTGTAATACAGTTATCTGATAATACCAATTAGAGTTTTTAGGAGTGCTTATTCCTCTTCAATGAAGGTTATAAAAGTGCAAAAAGAAGACACTGTGCTAAGCAAACCTCTAGACTCCTAAAACAGAGGTTGGCAACTAAAGGTCTAGGTAGTAAGTATTTTAGGCCCTGTCAGCCACGCAGTCTCTATTGCAACTGCTCAACTTTCTCCCATTGTAGCACTAAAGCAGCCATGGACACGGCTGTACTACAATCGCAATGTGGCTCTTCCAATAAAACTCTATCTACAAAAACAGGTGGTGTGCCAGATTTGGCCTGCAGGCCTTAGTGTGCTAATCCCTGATGTAAAATAAAAACTAGGGGATAATAAACCAGATGATTTTATCCTGGATCAGTTTGCAAGGGAAAAGATTTACTTGTAAATCTTTACCAGTTTCAGTTGATGGATTTGTTGATTTGTTCTGTAAAATGTGTATGGCTAACAAAAAGAAGCTGTAGGGTAAATGAGAAGATACAGATCACTGAAAAACCAAACAATGAATGGAATCAGGGTGCCCCTTCATTGTTTGTTCCCTGTCCCCTGTTTAGGTAGAGTAAATGATTTTGAAATGATGCACAGCAGGAAACAAAACAAAACAAAGACGTTCTCCTGTTAATTTCTGTGTTCTCCGGTCCCACACCTCAATCTAGCTGCCAGCACTACAAAGTTATTATTATTATTATTATCATTATTTTAGAGACAAGGTCTCCCTCTATCAACCAGGATGGTGTGATCATAGCTTACTACAGCCTCAAATTCCTCAGCCCAAGCCATCCTCCTCCCACCTCAGCCTCCCAAGTAGCCAGGACTACAGGGGCCACCACACCTGACTAATGTTTTAAATTTTTGTAGCAATAGGGCCTCACTATGTTGCCCAAGTTGATCTTGAACTCCTGGGCTGAAGTGATACTCCTGCCTTGGCCTCCCAAAGTTCTAGAATTACACACATGAGTCACTGCTCCCAACCTACAAAATTACGTTACAATCATTTGTAATGATTGCTTTTCAATTATCTGACAAGTGTCAAAACAGATGTTGGCTGCATTATACAGGCTGAATTTCTCTGCAGTATTGTTTTCCTTGCAAATTTAATTAATTAATTAATTTTATTTATTTATTTTTGAGATGGAGTCTCATCCTGTCACTCAGGCTGGAGTGCAGTGGTGCAATCTTGGCCCACTGCAACCTCTGCCTCCAGGAGTTCGAGTGATTCTCCTGCCTCGGTCTGCCACCATGCCCAGCTAATTTTTGTATTTTTCGTAGAAATGGGTTTCACTATGTTGGCCAGGCTGGTCTCTTAATTCCTGACCCTAAGCACTTTGGCCTCCCAGAGTGCTGGGATTACAGGTGTGAGCCACTGTGCCCAGCCCTTGCAAGTTTTAAAAACAAATGGTGTCTTGGAAACCATCCAAGAAAAAATTTGTGAAGTATTCCAAGATCTAGATTGGGAATTATTGGCCTAAGAAATTGGGAAAAAGAAATTGAGACTGGCAGGCAAAATCTATGCATTAATATTTTATTAAATTATGTAAAAAGGTCTTTGTTCCATCATCGGAGTTTTACCTTCTATTACTGCCACTCAAAATCTTTATTTAAACTTCCCTGAGGAACCTATTAGGAGTTTTAAAACATTTTTATTAAATGTTTTTCTTATTATAAGAGAATGAATGTCAATTTTGGAAAATACAGAAAGAAAAGAAATCACTCATGATCCAACTAGTCAGAGATAATTCCTGTTCAGATTTTAGTGTTTTTCCTTTCAGTATGCTCTCAGATATGTAACATAGTTGGCATGCAATGTCTTATTCTACTTTTCTACTTACCGTTCTATCACAACCTTTGCCCCTATGACTTAAAGGGTAAATGGCATTCCATAATGTGGATATGCAATAATTTACTTAGTCATTACTTGAATGGGTTGAGTTGTTTGCAAATTTTGTTGTCATAAATAATATTACTATAAGCATCATTGTAAATAGATCTTTGAATGCTTTGAAAATTATTTCCTTCAAATCATTTCCTAAAAGTAGAGTTATAGGGGATAGGTATAGGAGCATTTTAAGTCTCTTGATAAGTATGAATAAATTGCTTACTAAAAGACTGTAGCAATTAATATAACCCCCCCCCATAGTATGTTAAACCATTGAACATTATCAATTTTAAAATTGTATCCTGAGCCAGGTGTAGTGGTGCACACCTGTAGTCCCAACTGTTTGGGAGGCTGAGGCAGGAGGATCGCTTGAGGCCAGGAGTTTGAGACTGCAGTGTACTATAATTACACCTATGAATAACCACTGCACTCCAGCCTAGGCAACAGAGAGACCCCCTTCTCTAAACACAAAACAAATAAAATTGTATCCTATTGTTACTTTAATTTGCATATAGTGAAGTTGGGAAAATATTTTCATTAACCCTTTATTTCTTCAAATGCTTTATTTTTTCATTTCCCTTGTTCACTCATTGGGTTTGCTAATATTTTTCTTATATATTTATATGGTTTCTTTAGTATGGCTCTTAACTAATCATCAGGTATATTTGTTGAAAGTATTTGCCTGGCTTATTATTGCCTTTAATTTTTTAATGTATGGAAATTTTATTTTTGCATAGCAAAACTACGAATGTTTTTCTTCTTCTTTTCTCTTTCTTCTTCTTCTTCTTCTTCTTTTTTTTTTTTTTTTTAAGAGCTAGCATCTCGCTCTGTCACCCAGGCTGCTGAAATGCAGTGGTACAATGTTTGCTCACTGTAACCTCAAATTCCTGGGCTCAAGCAATCCTCCTGCCCCAGCCTCCTGAGTAGCTAGGACTACTGGCAAGTGCCATCACACTCAGCTGATTTTTGTTTGTTTTGTAGAAACGGGGTTGCTATGTTGCCCAAGCTGGTTTTGAACTCATGGGCTCCATTCATCCTTCTGCCTTGTCCTTCCAAAGTCCCAGGATTACAGGCATGAGCTACTGCACCTAGCCTTTCTTTTTTATTTCTCTCATTGCTTTCAATCTTAGGAAGTTGTTTTCCTTCCTTTCTAATATGCCATAATATGCTTCTGATCTTTATGATTTGATGTTTTTGCATTTAATTCTTTAGCCACCAGGAATTATCTTTGATATGGTGTAACTTGGCTGGGATTTAAAGGAATGGATGATATAGTGATACACAGTTCTCTTTAGCTCAGAGATTCTCTCTCAGTACTTCTCGATTTTATTTCAAGGTTTCTTAGTTCCTGAGACAACATTTTTTTATCTTGGGACTTTTGGTGTCTTTGGAGTGCCTGGATGACTTTAAAGGGCATGTACATCTTTTTATTTATCTTTCTTCCTTCCAGAGGGCTTAGTAGAGTGCTTTACTCAGAGACAGCCCATTCTATACCTCCCTGGAAGAGACTGGCACAGGCCAAGCCTCATTTAAAAACTACTCTGAAGGCCAGCGTCCCTAAAAACATCTCTTCCTCTGAGTTATTACTGACGCCAGAAATACCTATTATTTCATCTCTGTGTTAAACACTGCCCTCTCCTGAAGTCGTCTTTTAGAATGCACATTCACGTTGGGGTAGCCTGGTATATTAGTGTCCTGTGGTAGCTACTACAAGTTGCCATAAACATGGTCACTTAAAACAACAGTTTTTTCTCTCTCACAGTCTGGGGCCTAGAAGTCCAAAATCAAAGTGTCAGCAGGACCATGCTCCTTCTGAAGGCTCTTGGGAAGGATGCCTCCTTGCTCTTCCTAGCTTCCCATGGCTGCCAGCAAACCTTGGTGTTCTCATTGGCTTGCTGCTGCGTCACTTCAATCTCTGCCTCCATTGTCACAGGCATGTGGCTCCGTCTATAAACAAATAGTAAATCCATATGTGTTTTGCTTTCCCATAACATGCTTACCTTTTAAGCAGAGAATCAACGTTTTTGCATGGTATTTCTTTGGTTGATCGATATCTTCCCTTTTCTACTAGTGAAACAGATAAACTATTGATAGGAAAGCGAGAGGACAAAATGAATAATCCATTGGAATGATTCATGTAATAGTTTGATGTCAAATATTTTTGGTTTTCAAAAATAAATGAACTAATAGTAATTGCAGTTATGTGATTTTCTCATATTTAAAGTCTAGTAACATAAATTGTAACTCTTAAATTTGGTAACAAGAGAAAAATATGGTCAGGTGCAGTGGCTCATGCCTGTAATCCCAACACTTTGGGAGGCTAAGGTGGGAGGATCACCTAAGCCCAGGAGTTTGAAACCAGCCTGGGAAACATAGTGAGACCTGGTCTCGATTTACTAAAAAATGAAAAAAAAAAAAAAAAAAGAGAGAGAGAGAGAGAGAGAGAAACATTTTGAGTATTTCCCAAATGAGGAAAACCTAAGATTTTCTTCTTTTAAAGAAAAAAAATTGATGACAGATTGGCAAATTAATTTTGCTAATAAAATATTTTGATCCTTTTTGGTAAAAAGCAATTGTCAAAGCTGGGAAAAATACCAATAGCCTTTTTTCTTCCATTTTAAACAATCTGCGAAATAGAAAATTTTAATAAAATTTATTTATCTCCTTTTTAATTTTATGAATTTCTCATTTTTAGAAGCATTTTTATATATCCTACCATTATCCAGTTTATAAAAAACAAGTTTGTTTCTTTTTTGAAATAGTGTTAATATTTTTAAAATTTTGGTACAAAGACAATATGAAGATATTTTTAACTGAAGAATATGAATACAGAGGTTCTTTCTGTTAGATGGTGCCCAATTTTCACAAAGTGAAAGTTTCTACCTTCGTCTTGACTGCAGGAATAAAAATCTCCTGTGTGCAGAGACTGTTGACTCATGAGTCCTCATTCTACCTGATGAGATAACACTCCCTAATTTAAAATGCTGTTAAACAAAATAAATATTTTCTTGGGACAGAGTGCTCTGTGGTTTAGTGACTCAACTCTCTCTGTACTGGAAACCTCAACCAGTGGCACAAGAAAAAACTTGTTTTGTATCATCCCTGACTGGAAAAAAAAAAGCATTTGTTTTATACCCACAGAGTACAGATTATAGAGACAGAAGGTGATATGGTTCTTAGCTCCTAAAAAGTCTGTGATTAAACTAAGAAACTGATATATGTTCACGGAAAACCTAGATGAACACTTACCAAGTAATACTAGGTCCAACTATATGAAATTGCCATATTTGACTGGTTTTGACTTACAAAAATGGTATTTCATAATGTTCAGCCTCAAAGTTCAAAACCACTTACTTTCTCTCCCCTGCGTTTTGCACATCCTTCAGTCCTCTGTGTCAAGAGCTGTACAAGAAACCCATGCTAAGCCTGGCAGTCCCAGCGCCCAGCCCAGGGAAGACATGGGGCTGGTGGCTTTCCCCTTCCAGGGCTGTGCACCTGCTGTGCTGCCGCTCTTCTTCTGCCCTCTATTCCCCCTCAGCTACATTATTTCCATATATAGAATTTTCCTTCCTTTAAAGCACATCCTCACCTTATTTGAAACACTTTCCTTTCTTTCTTTCTCTCTCTCTCTCTCTCTCTCTCTCTCTCTCTCTCTCTCTTTTTCTTTGAGACAGAGTCTCTCTCTGTTACCCAGGCTGGAGTGCAGTGGTGTGATCTCGGCTCACTCCATCCTCCTCCTCCTGGGTTCAAGCAAGTCTCCTGCCTCAACCTCCCAAGTAGCTGGGACTATAGGCACACCACCATGCCCAGCTAATTTTTGTATTTTTTGGTAGAGGTGGGTTTTCACTATGTTGCCCAGGCTGGTCTGGAACCCCTGAGCTCAAGCGATCCACCCTCCTCGGCCTCCCAAAGTGGTGGGATTACAGGTGTGAGCCACTGCACCCAGCCCCTTTCTTTTTTTTCTTTCCATTCTTTGTTTCTCCTTTCATTCCATTATTAGTCACTATCACTCAGTTGATGGCTGTAAAGCCTAAAAGTAAATCTAGTGATGCATTTGTGTGAAGGAAAGGGAAAAGCCATGAATCTTGATGTGAAATTAGAAATAATAATCATCAACATGTGGTAACAACAAAAGCTCTGTAAAGTCATCTTATAGCCTCTGAAAGATTCTCCACCCACCATCTCTTTCTGATTAAACTGATGTTTCTCAGTAATTCCTATTCTTAAAAAAAGAATAATCTACACTTGAGAAAAATAAACATTATTTCTCACACCATTTTATTGCTTTCTTGTTCTTTTTAAAAACTAGTATTGAAACAATTCTGTGATTCATAATGATGTTCTTTTCTTTTTACTGTGGTATAATATTTCAGCTACATGAAATTGACTTTTCGGGGCTTATGAAATACAGGATTTATTACAATCAGAGAAATCTTGGAGGAAGTGAATTTTGAAATTAGACTTGATGGAATTTGATAGCCAAAGATTACAAAGAGGAGAGGCAAAAGCATTAACAGAAAACCCAAGCAAAGACGTACAAATAATGAAGCAAGTGTTGGGTATGGGAAGGGCAAACAGATCTGTCTGACCACAACTGGAAGTCTGAGGTGGAGGGAGGGGAGAAGGAGGTTAGAGTGGTATTGGAACACCCTTAGGGTGGGAATTTGAAGCTGACATTTGGAGATTGTGACTAGCATCTTTGCAAGGACAACTTTGTTTGGATAGATGGAGAGTAGGGATATGATGTGAATCATATCACATCAGAGGGAAGAAGAGATTATCACATCTCTTCTTCCTTCTGCTTGCGTCTGCACCTTAGAGAGTTTCTATTCATGAGAGCTGAGATGATAAATATCAGTCCATCTCCGATTCAGCTTCACAGCTGTTCCATTGTCTTCAGTCAGCAAATCTGTATCACTAATGTGTTGCTAATACACATAAGATTTTCCATGAGAAATGATTTTAAATTAGAGTTCTCTTTTGAAACATTAACACCAGTTAATTGAACTAATTCATTAGGTATTTGATGACAATTCTAGTCGCTACTTAAGGATGTATGTACATAAGGATGTATGTATCTAGGAAGCCTTAAAGCAACTTTGGTCCCTTGTGGAGTTGACCCACCTGGTGCAGGTGAGTGAGAGAAGCCAAATATATGATTCAGACAATTATGAATTATGTACTAATTACTGATCATTTTGTATTAATCATCAAACAACTGGCAGGTATTTGGAAATTGAGTAAGTGGAACATGATGAAACTGACAGTTGTAAAAATTAATATAAAAAAATGAACCTCCATAAGAATTATTTTGAAAAACTAAAAAAGATAAGGAAACCCACTCTCATATTGAAAATGTTATTTTTTTAGTTTTATATTATTATCAAAAGGCATTTACTGTAAGCACCCTATTATGCGTAGGAATGTTTTAGAGGTCTTGCAAGTAACCTTTAAAGACTCAATTCTCACTTCTAGGTTTATAAAGATTTATTGACCACCACATGAAAGAATATATTGAATAGAGCCTTGAAACCTCTGAATTATAGCTGTGAGAAAGTTGAGAGTATATGATCTATAAGAAAAATAGGTGTTTGTGAGTTCAGAAAATACAATAAATGCTAAAAAATGTTTGATACAAGGAACAGTTACACAATTTCTCTTGAAACTTTATTGCTTCTAGAAATGCCCTGAAGTAATGATGATTGCAGCAGTGTAAGTGCCATCAAAGCTCAGGATTGATGAAGATAATTATTTGAGTGCCTGGAAGGATTAACTAAGGCAGATGAGTTTCGTGCCAGGTTGTTTAGGGACCCCAGAGTTTAAGAGACTCTTACTAATTGTTGCTGGAATGGGTTTTGGACTAGTGAGCTAAGGTGGGGCAAAGGTAAACAAAATAGGCAGATGATGCATATTAAAGATGCTATAAAGTTAACTTCAAAGTGTGTGCCATCACCACAGACTTCTGGAAAATGACAACCAACAGACCAGTTTTGCATGTAACTATCGTGGTTAGGAGGAGGTGCTTTTGAACCAAAGCTTTATATTGACATTATTTGAAACAGTCATAAATAGCAACAGGCTCTACAAGCAGCTGCTATCTTCATGAATCAAACCACCTTTGCAGAAAGCGCTTTGTAGTCACTCAGCCAGTAAACTCTTACTGAGCATCTGTGATGTGACAGATGTTATTATATGCCGTGGCAGAAACAAAGGGACTCACACCCAGGAGCCCCTTAAAGAGATGAGATGAGAGAAAGAGCCATCAGTGATAAGTAAGCTAAAATGTAACAAAATTGCCTGGAATATAGGGTGTGTAGGGGAGCTACATTTGAAAAGTTAGACTGGGTCCAGAAGGTGAAAGCACTTGAATACCAGACAATGAAGTAAGGGATTTATTCTGTAGACAGTGCTGAACTATCTGATGGCTTTCAAACCAGACAGTACATCAGGAAGATCAATCTATTTGTAAAGTTAGAATGGATTAAAGGCTGCAGGAGAGACTCAGTAGCAGAAAATAACTGGACTCTTACTAAATTGAAGACATAATGAAGTTTCGAAGTAGGGTAGTGGTGGTTGGAATGCACAAGGGTAGATGGATGTCATACTGGTGAGGTGGAAGAGACAGTTTTCATGTATTTATAACTGCCTCCCTGTCACTTCTTCCTCTAAAAGATTTACAGTAGTTTGCATCCAATTAACAATGCAAATAAATACAGATCAGAAAACTAAAAGAATGATAGTGTGATAAGAGAAACAATTGCTTTACAGAAACACACATTCATAAAGTTCTGTATAATTGTTAAAATTGATTCATGATCAAGTACATGGACCTCATTGTCTAAAAGACAAGGAAGGGGTGAGAAAGAGAAAAGCTTTTCTTGGCATTTCACAATGAGAGACATCTTTCCCTTCAGTATCCGTATAAAGGATATTAAGTAAGAGGGTACCTAACATCCTTCTCGGCATCCCTGCAATATGTCCAACCAAGAGTTCTATGTGGCTGCATCTTATAGTGTCCCTCAAAGCAAGCTCAAATGTGATGACAGAGGACCCCGTAATGAGTGATCAGAGGTGGAATGATTGGAGCAGGAGGGCTCAAAGATGACTCCTCAGAGTTGCCCCTGGTATTTTAGAATGATTTCTCTACCCTTGTGCCTATAACCACATAATTTCTTTCTCATTTTTAGTTTTCGTGGGTACATAGAAAGTGTATGTAGTAACAGAGTACATGAGATATTTTGATACAGGCATACAATGTGTAATAATCACATCAGGGTAAATGGGGTATCCATCACCTCAAGCATTTATCCTTCCTTTGTGTTACAAACAATGCAATTATTTTCTTTTAGTTATTTTTTAATGTGCAATAAATTAGTGTTGACTGTAGCCACCTGTTATGCTACCAAATACTAGATCTTATTCATTCTATCTAACTGTATTTTTGTATCCATTAATATAACCATATTCTACCAGGCTTTTTCCTCCTTGCCTGCTCCATGGTAATATCATCAGTAGCTTTGTTTGGTGCTACAAAGGAAAACAGTTGAAAATACCCTCTTTTACATTATTAATTTGTTATCCATGAGCTTAGTAAGATCATTAGTCTTTCTCTGGGGAGTATAGACACTATCAAAATAAAAGCTACATTTTCTCTTCTCTGCCATTAGATGATAAGAATTTGAATTGCCTTAAAAGGAAAATTCCAGCAATCAAAAAAATCTTTTCTATTTTGACAACTGAAAACAAAACTTGCCCAACTTGACTGTTACAAAGAGAAGTTGAAAAAAAAGGCCATGATCTTCGGCTTCTGTAAATGAGAGCATGTGCAATCACGCATGAAACACAAGACTCTTGATAAACTTGAGCCTTTCCTTGAGGCACAGACCTCAGTTCCTCAGTTCTCCTGGGGATTTGCACAACAATTCTCCTGATTGTTTTGTCCTCGACCTTGGCTTCTCTTTGCTTGTGCCCAGAATGAAATCATTTCTTCCTCTGGGACCAATGCTAATAAAGCCAAACCTTCTTGAACCTAGCCTGGTTCTGGATGGGTTTCATGGTTCATTAATCATGTGGGGTGATCTGAAATGATCAAAGTCAACATAGTAGTGGTCCTGAGACGCCTTGCTTAACTTTCACAGACTCAGTAGCACCCAAAGCCTCGGTTTCACAAGATAGAAGTATTAAGGCAAACATTTCCAGCCTTTGTTGGAGAGATGATATGCATCCCACTGGTCAGATGTGAGGGGAACTTAGACATTTCTGCACCACAGAGCACATTGGGAGATGGCTCCCAGCTTTCAGGCTGCCATTTTAAAAGACTTGCTGGCTCACACCTGTAATCCTGGCACTTTGGGAGTTTTAGGTGAGACAATCATTTGAGGCTAGGAGTTCAAAACCAGCTTAGGCAACACAGGGAGACCCCGTCTTTACAAAAACCAACAAAACAAACAAACAGACAAACAAACAAAAACCATCAAAGTGCCCAGGAAGGTGAATGCAATCAGGAAGTAGAGGCTAACTGGACCAGGGAGTGTTACTTTTTACGAAAGCACTGCTAAAAAGGATGAGTAGCAGAGTGATATTCTTATGCAACCACTAGATGGCAGAGTTTCTGCATTCTATTACCATTGGCAACACGAAATACCTGGGTTAGTGATGTAGCATTCTTTACATACCTATAACTTTGAGGATGCTTTGTTTCGAATGAGCATAGCAAATTGTTTTCATTTCCCCATCCAACTTGGAATTTTGTGATCACAAAACTCATCTACTGAGAATTTAAAATTAGTCTCTGAGGGAGGAGTTGGGTGGGTTCTCTACTCCTAACTCTGTCGGTCATTAGCCGTGAGACTTTGAACAGTGAATATCTCTGGGCCTCCATGAACTCATCTGAAAAATGGTATGGTTGGCTCACTAGATTATCTCTAAGGGATCTTCCAACCCAGACATTCTCCTTTCATAGTCGAGCCTGATAAATATGCTAGCTCAAAGTACCATCTATATAATTCCTTATAAATTATTATTCAGGAAACGTCAACTGACATTCATATACATAATTACAATAGCTGATACTTATTGAGAACCTACTATATGGTAGTACTAGGCTAAGCATTTTACAAGTTTTACCTAATTTAATTCTCTTAACAATATATCACTCCCATTTTGCAGATGAAGAAAGTGAGGCTTAAAGAAGTAACTAGCTCAAGATCACATAGCTAATGGCCAGGCAGGTATGACTCTGAAATCTGTGTGTATACATTGCTATATTTGATCCTTTATTCAGCTGAGAAAAATATAAATTTGAAGACAACACTGCTTCTAAAGGAGAAACCCATTCTGTAAATCCAAAATCCTTGGTTTCCCAAGGGAAATAGATGTTGGGGTTTTGTTTTATTTCTGGAGATGGGAGAGATTTACATGGCTCTATCTGCACAGTCATTAGAGGCCTCTTTGTGAGCCTGGGCTTCCAGTACCCTATACATGGGTAACTAGCAGGCTCAACACTGTCAGTCAGTCATGTGGTTTCTCAGGAACACTGTCTCTTCAAATCTGCAATGAAGTGACTGAACCAGGTAACCACTAGGGGCCTTTTCAGGTCTAGCATTATCTGATGGTATGTGTCCATAATCGAATACGGTGTTTAATGTTAGCAGGAAAGAGGTTGCTCAGTAAATGGTTGCTCTCTACCATTTAGCAGTTGCAGTAAAGAAACACTGTGCACCCTATTAGTGCCGTTTGTTAGTGAATTAAATTTTCTCCTTCCTTTGTGGCCAGGAAACTTATGCGCTTTACAACCAATGCCTTAATTCAGAAGAGTGGTTCTATTATCTGGTGTCTTAAGTTCTCCTGAGGAAATAATTCAATTCAATGCAGGTGGAAGCACCTTTTGGTGACTTTGAAATCACAACTCTGAGGCTCAGTTGAACACAGTAATAATTCTTTGGACAGACAATAGATGGCAGTACAGCATCAATTTATAACTAATAAACTAGAGTTAAACCTAAACTTTTATGCTACTTTTTATTATTTTGGATGTACATTACTGTAAAACAAGAATTATTGAAGAAACTTATTTAACTTGCCTTATATTAGGCTACACATATTTAAATGCTTAAGGAACAACTTGGTGGAGTAGACCAACATTAGGAAAACTCGAAGTAGATTTATCAGGGCCACTTTCATGGCCTTTGGAGAGGCCCTAGCACTGTCAATCTTGAGAAAGTAAGAGATTCTCTTTTCTTTTTATTAAAGAGCACCTCCCCCGCCCCCGCCCGGCCCACTTCTTATATAAGCTCCAGGTCTCACAACTCTGGGATTTGTCTGAGAATAGCCATGTGGCTCTTTTAACTTGGAGAAGGGAAAACAGTCTTGCCATTATTAATTTTGCTACCAACTTAATCTCCAGGGAGGGGGCAATCCGGTTTTTATAAGTAAGCCAAATAAAAAGGAAACATAATTGAATGAACTGGCAAATGTTCCACTTACTTCTAAGTCTGAGTAAAATCAAGTACCATACTTAACACTGAAACTTTCTCTCTGGCAGTATAATATCTGTGCTTAAAAAAAAAAAAAAAAAAAAAAAAGGAAGTACAAAGGATTATAATTAGCAAATTAATAAATTATCATCTGCTAAGACTGCAGACCAATATGATAACATTTGGCAGTTGTTTTATGTTATTTATCCAAGAGGTTATTGTTGTTAATAATTGTCCAGTTGTGACTATTCACAAAGCAAACCGTGCTTCCTTTGGCACATAAATTTCTCATCAGGGAGCCAAGCTTAGCCTCTCTTATGACCACCTACACCCTACTCGTCAGGAGTAAAACTAAAATTAACCCTTTGGGTACAAAAGGAATAGAAAGAATGAATAAGACCCAGTATTTGATGGCACAATGGGGTGACTATAGTGATAATAATGTAATTGTACCTTTAAAAATAACTAAAAGAGTATAATTGGATTGTTTGTAACACAAAGGATAAATGCTTGAGGGGATGGATAACCCCTTCTCGATGTTGTGATTATTATACTTTGACTGCTTGTACCTCATAAATATATATCTATATACCTATTATGTACCCACAAAAACTAAAATAATAATAATGAAAAAATTACCCTTTGGAAAAGAAAAGTTAACAAACTTTCCAATTCGTCTTTCCTGTTGCAAACATTTATTAAGGTTGGCTTTTAGGCTAGGGAGACTTATCTATGTGTAGTTCCAGAGGTAACCATTATTCGGAATTCAAAATATTTCTGCCCATTCGATAAGCCCCTATGTCTACTAGACCTTAATATCCTTGAGGGCAGGGAGTGGAATTGTTCACCTTTGTGTGCTTTGATATATGACATATCATGGAAGATCTAGAAAATGCTGAAAGAATGAATGCTAGATAGTGTTACAAAGTTCCTTTAGGTCTTAGAGACCTCTTGGCACGATTTCAAGTGTATTGCTTCTGTGTAATAGTTTGTGAAGGTTGTGTTTCAGGAGACAAACTTGTCCAGTAAGCTTGCTAGGAGTAGAAGGCCTGTGACTGATTCTAGAGAGGAAGTAGAACACGCTCCTGGGACAGCCCGAGTTTCCGGGGCTGGGTGAGAAGCTGCCCTGAAGCAGAACTCTGTTTATGAAGCCCTCTCAGCCCACACATCCCGTGACCTTGCCTCACCTCCAACCAAGTCCTGGGGCAAACTGTGAAATCATGGCGTCTATGGCCAGGTGCACAGCAGCATTGTCTGGGTCTGGGTCATGAGGAAAGGGAATTTAGCCAACACCCCATCATTCCCCTCCTGTCAAAGGGAAGCAGAGGTTATTATGTGTACCACACATACTCAGCAGTTCCTGTTTTAGAATGATGGTGAAGCTAGGGCTTCCCTGGAATTGTCTGTGATAGTCCTCACCTCCTGTAGGCACTGAAAAACTATTAGTGCCATTTGTTAGTGAATTAAATTGAAAAACTAAGCCTTCCCCCAGGGCCACGTGTACCCTCCCATCTGGGAGATCGTGACCCAAGTATAGAGAACTGACGGTTGGATAGCACACTGTATCGACTTAGTTTACCCCCCAAATCAGGAAGGCAGGCAGGTTCACAGGGTTCAACACGCTATGAGGCCCAAATTATGAAAGTTCCTACTCTGATAGCTCGAATTCCATCTTAAATATGTGTCATCTCTACCTCTCCCGAAGTGTAGCAAGTGTGGGGAACTTATTTTAAGACAAAGCTGGGGAGAGGATAGAATGCACGTTGACATCCATTTGTACCCTCTTCCTTCTCCTTTTTTCCTAATTGAACCTCAGTTTCTTCAGGTGCCTAATTTCTGCACGGTAGTGTCCTTCAGGTGTCAGCCTTAATGGGTTTGGTCCGGTGATCGGTTTAGTGCAGGAATGAAAAGAAGCCTGCTAAGTGGCTTCTAGAGGAGATTTCCCTCATTTCTAAGCAAGTTACACAGGAAGGAATTATCATACCTCTGTGTGACAGCTAGAACTGTAGCAATGACTGAAGTCAGTAGCAAAGGAATATACTGGTTAAACCAACTCAATCTACCCCTTTTGTTTTATATGTGATTATATATTTTTTATCAGGCTTCTGTGAGTTGGACTGTTATTTGCAGGCGAAAGGATCCTATGTTTTAATCAGGGATTGTATCACGAGCAAAATATATAGAAAAGGCTACTCTTGCCAGCTTTTAATTATGTAATACGTAAGTATCTAGGAAGAAGAGATAGGTCTTTTTTGGAGTGTCCGCCTCTGACAATGCAAAGCTTAGGAAGCACATGTAGATTGCTTTCATCTCTGTTGTCACTTGGAGTCAGTCAATGGGTACATATGTTTTTCCAAAAAGGAAAAATATTAAGGGGAGAAGACTGCCTAACATTCGTGGTTGACTTTTTACAATGTGTAAGTCCAGTCTATGGCCACACCACCGTGAATGCACCTGATCTTGTCTGATGTCGGAAGCTAAGCAGGGTCAGGCCTGGTTAGTACTTGAATGGCAGACAATGTGTTAAGTCCGCAGCGGTTGGAATAGTCTTCTCTTGTTTGCTGCTTCTTTGTTTGTTTGTTCAAGCAGTCTTCTCTTGTTTGCTGCTGCTTTGGCATATTTGTGAGCAGCAGGACAAGGTGAATACTGTAACTTAGGGTCACTGGAACAATTAGTAAAAATAGGTCTTGATGTAAGACACATTCATGGTAAGACGATGACAGCATTTCAACTTTAAGGTATTTTTCAGTTGTTACTTAAATTCTCCTGAGCTATATGTGTTTCTCTTTCCCTTCAAAAATACTGTATTTAAATTCCTAAGAAGATACTAGCCTCGCAGGTAGAAATGTGTTTTTATATGTGTTTATATGAGGCGTAATATATTGTCTTTACTATACACAAGTATTACTTTCATAGTACGAAACTAAAGGAAAAACAAAAAGAAATATATTGCTGTTAATGTACCTTTACATTTTATATAATGCAAACAATAATGGTTTTAAAAAAAAATATGTACAGGGGCCAAGCACAGTGGCTCATGCTGTAATCCTGGCACTTTGAGTTCGAGATTAGCCTGGCTAACATGGTGAAACCTCGTCTCCACTAAAAATACAAAAAAATTGGCTGGACGTGGTGACACACGCCTGTAATCCCAGCTGCTGAGGCAGGAGAATCACTTGAACCCGGGAGGTGGAGGTTGCAGTGAGCCAAGATCGTGCCGCTGCACTCCAGCCTGGCGACAGAGCAAGACTCTGTCTCAAAAAAAAAAAAAAAAAAAGTACACAATAGAGTTCCACAAATTACGCCAAATTCTCTATCTCCCTTGCTGATATTACCATATTGATTAGATCTTCCTGCCCCTCTAAAGTGTTAACGCTTTGCTCTATTCCTCTTTTTATCCTTGCAACATTGTAGAAATCCCACAAAAGCAGCTTCTGTTTCTTCTGTGAAATGCTGAGGTCTTGCATTTTTAGTTCTCTTTGTACTTTACTGGCATTCTTCATTCAACGCTCTCATTCTGCTCTGGCATCTTTATTCCTGTGCTTAGAAAATCTACCAAACCTTGGATCAGGTATGATGCTCAACTGCAGACAACAAAGAACACCCAAGTCAAAATGGCTTGAAGAATAGGACATTTATTATCTAACACAACAAGAACTCCAGAGATAGGTAATTCTGCTGCTCATTTCAAGAAATCAAGAGATAGGTATTTCCGCTCTGCTTTTTCCTCAGTCTAGTCTCCTTAGGCTAATCCCGCACATGATCCCAAGATGTTCTATCATATTCATCACATGCAGGCATGACCCTGGCCTGCAGGAAAGGGAAACTTTTTCTTCTTGTAGAAGACCTTTTCCCCCATTCCTTGAGCAGACGCCTCTCCCATCTCATTGGTCAGGATTGCACCAGAGAAGTAGGGCAAAGTATGAACATTTCAGAGGGTTAGTGGGGTATCAATCAGTGTGGTAATATCAGCAAGACAGAGATGTATGGGCATTTGCCTAAATCAGTTACTGGTGAGGGGAACTGGAAACCAGGATTAGAGCAATCCTGACTGACTACTGGGGCTGGAAGCAGCTTCCTCTGAGGCATATAGAGGATGAATCATTGAACAAATTTAGGATTATTAGCAAAGGCAGTGTGTATGGGGGAGGGGGGAGGACAGTGGAGGGTTGGATAAAGGAAATGGTTTTGGGGTGGGCAACCATCAGAGTCTATAAAACATTCTGTCTGCCTTTATTAGTTTCCATTCCTTTTGAATCTGATAAATATTATAATCCTAGGAACAGTTCCTTTTTCCTGGCATAGTCTAGATCGTGTCTCTAACTGGGATTCAGTTCCCGCTTTATTTCCAGTGTTCAGGAAACTTACAAATTTCTTTTTGTTATTTCTTAAGAGCCATGACATAGAAAAACCAGGAAATTGGAAAATGAAATTAGATTACTTTCATGCCAAAATCTGTCTATTCATCTAGTTATCTGTCTACCTCCGTCTATCTCTAATTTGTTTTCTGCATAGGATTTAAAAGAATTCAGTTAGGCACAGGGTGAAGTCATCCAGGTTGATTTATAAATGTGCTATGAGAGCACCAGATTATCTACAACGCTGTGTAGGTTTTGAAGAATGATTCATTATTTGGGCTGACTGGAAATATATTAGTACATGGAGAAATATGCCTTTGGGTTTCTTGAGATTTTGGCATTGTTCATAGCATATTGACATGACTGTGTTTCCATTCTTCACAGAGCTTTGGAGCTAGTAGATGGAAGATATGTGGTTCGAGAGTCCCAGGAATTTCCACTGCACTGTGGGGATTCCCAGTTCTTCCACACCACCAGTGAGGTGCTTGGTTCCTTACTTCTAGAGTCTGGAATATTTAAAAAGGTAATGCTTCGTTTCTAATGTTTGACTCCCGAGAATAAACCCTTCAAAGAGTTAAAGCACTGTAAGATAGCCTAAGAAACACATACTTAAAAGTAATGGTATATATTATATATCATAAATTATATATATCATATATGTTATATATATCATATGTAATATATGTTCTATAATATGTATTCTGTAATTTTCTATATAATTATATTTAACAATATAATAATATAAAGTAATTTATTATATAATCTATTTTTATATAGTTATTATATATATCATATATAACATTACATATCAAAGCACCATGATAATACAGAATGAGCTTGGCTGGGCCTGGTGGCTCACGCCTGTAATCTCAGCACTTTGGGAGGCTGAGGCAGGCAGATCACTTGAGGTCAGGAGTTTGAGACCAGCCTGACCAACATGATGAAACCCTGACTCTACTAAAAACAAACAAACACACAAAAATACAAAAAAATTAGCTGGGTGTGGTGGTGGGTACCTGTAATCGCATGTACTCAGGAGGCTGGAGCAGGAGAATTGCTTAAACCCAGGAGGTGGAGGTTGCGTGAGCCGAGATCATGCCGCTACACTCCAGCCTGAGTGACAGAGTGAGACTGTCTCAAAAAAAAAAAAAAGAATGAGCTTATTGAATGAACTTGACTCTGCTTTTTGCGGCCTTCAGGTGTCTTATTCCTTCTTGTAGGTGCCTTTTGCCCACCCTTTTTTCTTTTATATGAACTAGGCTTTAACTTGAAGGCATACAGAGTAATATGACATCGATATTTGGAATTAATTGTTCTTTCCTTTAAGAAGCATTTATGCTTTTTTCTACTGTAAGGCGTTCTGAGTTATTTTATCAATAGTTACTTCTTAATATCTAGATGCTTGTACAGAAGGTTCTGACTTAATTATATTGCCTTAAAAGAAAAGTTTTCTCCAAGGTGGGAGATAGAGGAATGTACTAATGAAGGAATTAACTGCATTCCTTCACTTGTGGAAAGATATTGCTCATGCACTTACTTGTCTGCAGGATGGGAAAGTAGAATGGTATCTTTAGTCACAGGGTGAGTGAGAGCTAGTTTCACTGCCAGGCCTGAAGGTTGTATAATACATTTCTTGTTATAACTTATTATAAGATCAATGAGGGTTAATAGCAAAATGTATTTGTCATGAAAGAAATGCTTTCCTCCATCCCAAGAGACATTTGCTTTAGTAACACGGTATATTAAGAGTTTAAAAAATTACTTCGTGTGAGATAGAAAGTGTTCTGGGGATTAGCTGCACAACAGTATGAATGTACTTAAACTATTGTTAAGTGTAGTTAATATATTGATCTGTATAGTTCAAAATGGTTAAGATGGTAGATTTTGTTACATGTATTTTACCACAATTAAAAAATGTTAAAGCTTACTTAGTGATGGAAAGCAGTAAAAAGGACATGAAGAGATTATTAGCTTATATTTAGAACGTGAAAAAAGTAGGTAGTGAAATTCAATACGGAATGCTTTCTAAATCAAAGTAGCATAATATCAGTAAGGGTACCAGAACTATAAAACATTTTATAAGATATTGAGTTTAAAAATCAAATTTAAATTTAAAAAATTAAGTAAGCTGGCTTACTGTTCTTTATACTTACTTTCAAATTGGTTTCACATTTTATTCTTTTCTCTTTATAAGAAATAACTTATAACTGGGAAAAAAAAAAAAAAACCCTGATAAACCCAGTCATTGATCCTAGCCAGAGTTTCAAGTTGTTTCCTATATTTGTCCTTTAGTAAGTATGCCTTTTATAATACAAAACAAAAATAGTTATTTGAGCATAATGCAATTATATATCCTATAATGTTTGCTGAAGTCCAGGAAACAATTCGTGACAGTGTTCAGAATTGAGGCAAAAAATAAGTTCCTTGATGTAGGTGGCAAGTAAGGGTCTGCTGTGGCCTCCTCCCTTGCAGAAAGCTCTGGGCATTGGGCTGCCACAGCCCCAAGGCCAAGCCAAACAGGTCAGGGAAGGGAGGAGGCCAGTTGGTATACCTGGGAGAGGCAGAGACTTGAAGCCACAGATTAACTGGGATCCCAGTGTAGGGATGGAGCCAGAGCAGGGAGAAGAAGGGCAGGAACTTGAGAGAGCAAGGAGAGGCAGAGTGTGGTTCAGGCGACACTGTCTCTAAGTGTCACTGGAATGGGTTCAGCCAGGCACTGTCTCTACTCTCTACTCGCTGTACCACACCTGCCGCCTCAGAGAGGCTCAAAATCTCTACAACAGAAGAATTGACTCTGGGATCCACGTACGATCTGCCTGTTGTCTCCCTCTCTCACCTTCTCCCTCATCCCTTCTCCCCTCTCTCTTTTCACCCTTGCTCTCTTAATCTTTCTCCCTCTGCATATCATACCAGGGCTGGGAGGAGGCAAGAGGCAGTACAACAGCCTTTCTCTTCCCCACTGATGTGTTTTAAACTCTGTCTCTTGAGATCATGGCTGAGAGGTTTACTGAACCATTAGCTCAGGAGTGCAAGACCCCACCTACCCACCCACACACACACCCCGCTACCACCACCCTGGCCAATACTACTGGGAAACAAATGTTGACTCTATTTAGATTCTGCGTGGTTTAAATTGACAGTGAGTTCTAGGTGCCAGGGGCACCTCCCGTACATTCTAAATTACCCTTCTCTTAATCCACTCTCCCCAGTGAACCTGAGCATTTCCTGCAAGATTCAGCAGATTTGCTGAGGGAATTATAACAAGGACTACCAATGACCTTCTTTCCCAGGCAGAATAAATTATATCTATTTATGCAAACTAACTCTCACATTTTTAATTTGTATTATAGCTAAGCAATTTGCATTTTCCAAAACAACCAGAATTTACCCATTTCTGTAACTGTTCCATATGTTCTATGTTATTGTATTCGTTTATTATTTTTAACACGTTGTAACATTTCTTAAAGTTGACAATACTATATCGAATCTTTCAATTAAATTAGAAAACGTGCAGGTCCGAACCGAGTGCAGTGGTGTTTATAACTAATTGATCACAGCCAGTTACAGATGTCTTTGTTCCTTCTCCAATCCCACTGCTTCACTTGACTAGCTTTAAGAAAAAGACATTTACTATACCTGCTTGCATAAACGAATGCAGATTTATAGTTACAAATACAATACTGCCTCTCAAATTTACACATACAACAACTACAGGAAAAAGTGTAACTACAAATTAGCATACTGCTAGAATTTAAATCTGAAATGAGAAAAATCATCAAGGATTGCATATTTATTTATACAAAACAAGTTTTCCTTTAAACAATTGCATTAAATATTTAGTTGGCTTTAGCATAGAAGCTATGTTTATTTAAAATATTTATATTTCAAACAGACCATTTTTTCACATGAGAGAAAAGCATAAGAAGTGGTATCATTAAATAAAGACATATTTTGTATTATGTGACAAACATGTGAATTGGATAACTCTTTCTTTGCATATAAGAGTGAATTAACATTGTAGATTATTATGTGTTTTTGTATTTATTTTTATATATCTACTTATATGTATTATATTATATTTACTGCTTAACTCATTTTGGAAATGAAAATGTCTTTATTCCACTATGTGGAGTTATTTCCAGGACATGAAGAGATACCCTTTATGAATTAAAGTGTTTATTTAAAAAAACACGGAACAAGAATATTGAGTAATGTATTATTAATGAAAATACAATATCTTCAAAGAGAGCACTTGCCTTAATGAGAATTTCAATGATTTCCAGCATAAGAATATTTTAATTCCCCTTCAATTCTAGTCACTTATTTTCATCTCGAAATTATACGTGACTATAGTGATTATAAATTAAATTGTCATATTTTCAGTTATTCTGGCATCACATTCAAACAAGTAAAATGGAATAAACAGTAATTATTTTATTAATTCAAGCAAAAAAAAATTCTTTTGCTTTAACCATTTGGATCTTTTCCTTCTTGGCAGGCTGAATAAAGCTGCTGTTTCCCATTTTCTACTAGTGCGTGTGTGTGCTTTTTAGGAAGAAAAATAAGCCTCTCCTTCCCCCTCAGAACAAAAGTAACTCTAGTCTATAGACTATTGCCAAATCACAGCTGCTCCTTTATAAGTCACTTGTCCGAATCTTAGTTCTTGGTGATGCTTGTCTGCCCCATTATTCAGGAGACATCTGTGAATCTTTAATCTCACTCTTGAGATTGGGATGCTCCCAAATCATCCAAAACAGAGAAGTATCTGCTTTATTCTCAACTATCTCAGAGATGGTTCTAACCACAGTCATTTTTGACAGCTTGTTTTATTTTTGTTTTTTTGAGACGGAGTCTCACTCTGTCGCCCAGGCTGGAGTACAGTAGTGTGATCTTGGCTCATTGCAACCTCTGCCTCCCAGGTTCAAATGATTCTCTTGCCTCAGCCTCCCTAGTAGCTGGGATAACAGGCATGTGCCACCACGCCCAACTAGTTTTTTTGTATTTTTAGTAGTGATGGGGTTTTACCATTTAGGCCAGGCTGTTCTTGAACTCTTGACCTCAAATAATCCACTTGCCTCAGCCTCCCAAAATGCTGGGATTACAGGCGTGAGCCACCACACCAGGCCCTAACAGCATTTTTCATAGCCCAATTAATCTTATAATTGTAGAGGTAGTATGTTTGCCAATTTCTAGCCTGGCTATTCTAATTTAGTCAATAAGCAGAGCAATTCAGTTCAACAAACATTGGTTGAGGTAGCGGAGAGAAAAAACCATTTTCGAATCCTTTCATTTTCCATGTTTCCCAGGTAGGTGGCCACTTTGAGAGGTGATCTATCCCTCTGTTTCATTTCTCTTCTCCCTCCTGTTATTTCCTCTTCTCTCTCTTTATACCTGTTCCACAAAAGTCCACTGGTGTTTCTCCCAATGCCCAATCCCCAATCTCACCTTATTTCTTAGACTAAACCGAAGCCAAAATATAAAGCATTTAAGGGACCTCAGACTCATTGACCTCACCCCACACCTGCCCCATCGCCTGGGCCACATGTCATGACTCCTCCACTGTTGGGCTGGCCTAGGACATAATCCATCAACATTATCACTGGGCGCCCACATTGTGTCTCAAGTCGCTTATGCTGTTAATCTCACCGAGCACAGTTCTGAAATCATTCTACAAGACGTAAGACCTCCCCAGATCTTGAAGTCCAACCCACAACCCTGAGGACTAGGACATTTACTAACTGTTTTAGTCTATTTTCTGTTGCTTATTAAAGAATACCTAAAACGGAGTCATTTATAAGAAAAAGGAATTCATTTCTTACAATTCTGGAGGCTACATCTAAGGTCGAGGGGCCACATCTGGTGAGAGCCTTCTTACTGGTGGGGACTCCCAGGGCAGTACAGAGTATTACTTGGAGAGGTGACTGAACACGCTAATGTGCTAGCTCAGGTCTCTGCCTTTTGTTTTAATGCCACCGGTTCCCCTCCCATGATAATTTATTAACCCATTAACTCATTAGTTCATTAATCCATGAATGAATTAGTCCATTCATAAGGGCAGAGTCCTCATGACCCAATCATCTCTTAAAGGCCCCACCTCTCAATATTGCCACATTGGGGTTTAAATTTCCACATGCGTTTTGTAGGGGACAAATATTTAAACAAAGGTTAGAAATTCTCCATAGTGACTTACTTAAAGGACTTACTAGTGTCATCCATCTGGACACCCCAGCACTTCTATTGGGATGTCATTTCAAATAACTTGTGCCATCTGGTGTGATTAGAGATTGCTGGGCCCTTGGACCTACTTTGTCCCAAATCTCTGCTTTCATCAGCAGTCAGATCTTGCCATCATGTCACCCCACCCCACTCTGGAACCTGTTCTATCCACGTGGGTAGATCTAGTACCTAGCTTAAATCTCTCCACCTTTCCATAGTGTCTGCATGGTAGGAGTCTGTCTGTGCTCTGTCAGTGCTAATTTAAAAAGTCAAATACACCTAGGTGAAAAAATGGAAAATAGAGAGCAATGTATATAGCATGTTATATTTTGTGCAAAACAGTGGGAGAATAGTGTGTGTATACATATATATATGTAATGCATTAATAAACTATGGAAGTATACATTAAAAACTAATAATAATTATATGTGGTAAGGTGATAAGGGTGGGGGAAATAAATGTAGGAAACACAAGCCTTTTACTGTGTACTTTTTAATACTTTTATTTCTGAGCTATGTGAAAGTATTGCGTATGCAGAAATTTTCTGAAGATGGAGGAGTGGTTTTTACTTATATTGTGACTAAAGTTAAATTGAAATGGTTTAGGTATCCATGTCTAATTTTTAATGATTTTCTGATGCGCTGTAAACTCTGCAAACAGTCCTGATTGCACTGTCAGAAGGCTACTGTTGTTTCCAAGTTACCTCACTGGGCCATTCTACTCTTTTTGCACAGACTCTGTCCCATGCCTACAAAGTCTTTCCATTTTTTGTGCAGCTACAGTCTTCTACTCATCCCTTAAGATCCTGCTCAAACAGCTCCTTTTTTGTGATCTCTGCCCCAGGGAAGTTGTTTATTTTCCCCTGTATTGCCACTTACCTTGAATGCACCTTGAACTCGTACTTATTGTACTGATTTACAAGTCTCCTTCCTTGTCAGACTAGGAAGCCCTAAGGATCAGACTGCATTTGTATGACTGGAACATTATTTATATGTTTTTTCATGAATGAAATGCATATATTCATAGTTTTTTAAAAAGTAGAAAATACTACTGTAACAAATGCACAGCATTTCAGCTCTAATATGAATTTTACTTTTGTTTAGACTTTCGAAGGTAGAGCAGGAAATCTCACCAAATACAAACACATAAGCCTGCTGCGTGCAACAGAAAGAGAATGAGGTAGTTTCCAGAGCATGATACCACCCTTCTCCTCCCACACATGGGGCGTGGAGGTGCCGAGATGCAGGTGAACACAGAGCACAGTGGCATAGGAAGCAGTTCTTTGTCCCCAGAAACATCTGATATTACTGAGTGCAACAAGAGCTGCCTTTCCGTACACACACAGGTGCACAAATTGGGCATTCTCCAGGCTGGAGGCTGTGGCTTTGGTATCCTAAGTATGGCATTACAGACTAGGACACTATATCTCATGGCACACTATATCTCATAAAAGCTAAATATCTTGTAGTGTATGAAGAGGATTGGTTGCCTATGTATAGCCAGCTTTGGAAAAACCCAGGTTATCTATATTTATTTGTGATGTTTCCATTTGAAGGTATTATGGTCACCAGGATGTAACAGGAAAGCTCAGTGAGTGATGTGTTTTGCTTTCCACCACAAGTAATGTGTTGTCTTCTTTGAGGCACTTACTATGGGTGCTCTTTATTTACATATGTATAAATAAACATATAAATATACAGCAGCCAGTCCATTTCCTGTATTAACTCGAATTAGAAGGCTTTATCTGTTGTAGGGTGTTTTTAAAAAAGAGCATGGTAATATATTTGTTATTTTTCTTCTAAATATTATATTTGCTTGCTGCAAAAAAAAATTTCAAGAATACTGCAACACATAAAATAAAGACTTAAATTCTCCCCTTACCTTGAGAGGTAACTATTTTGGTATGCCTCTCAGGGTAAGGAGAGAAAAATGTCCAAATTTTTTTTTTTTTTTTCTACTAAGAAATCTTTGTGATCATCTTTCCATGTCAGTCTCTATAAATATGCCTCTTTAGAATTGCTGAGTAGTGTTCCATATGTATAATATGATGGATGTACTATCACATAGTTTACCAATCTTTATTTGTGAACATTTGAGTTGCTTCTACATTTTTTTCTTTTATAAACAACAACATCTCTATGCTTTTTTTGGTCAGTTATTTTTGCGGGATAAATTCCCTAGAAGTGGAATTGCTGAATCAAAAGCTTGCATATTTTAAAATGTTATAGATACTATCAAATTGTCCATTGAAAAAACGTTTATCAACTTACACTTCCAACAGTAAATATGTCTATTTTCCCACCACTTTATGAATGTTATATATAATAATTTTTTCATTTTGCCAACCTGTTGATACCTCATTATTTAAATTTGCAGTTCTTCAACTAAGAATGAGTCTGAGCTCTTTTATACGCTTATTGACCACTTGTATTTCTTCATTGAATTATCCTTTCATGTTCTTTGCTCATTCCTGTATTGGGTTACCTTGCTGAAGATATTGTGCTAAAGTAATAATCATTGGTATTCAGAGCTGATCAAAATTATATTTTTATATGGGATATTTTTACCTTCTTTGTAATTTTTTTTTTTGAAAATATCTTAGTGTTCTGTTATCCAGTCAGGTTTAAATTTGTTGTGTGTTTATGGGAGTGGGGGATTGTGAGGGGGAAAAGCTGTAATGAAAAACCCAGAATGCTGCCCTGCTCTTACTCTAGAGGGGATATCCAGAGATGGGGAGCAAGAGTGGGACATTTGAAATCATATTTTGTGGTCACTCATATGCAATGAAACTAAATGAAGTTCTCAGAAGAGTAACTGAAATGCTCTTCCCTCTCACTCACTCCAGTTCTGCTCCTGTGACTTTCAATCCCTTTGTTTTGTTTTGGTTTTTTTCTTGAGACAGTCTTGCTCTGTCGCCCAGGCTGGAGTGCAGTGGCTAGGTCTTGGCTCACTGCAACCTCCACCTCCCAGGTTCAAGGGATTCTCCTGCCAAGTAGCTGGGATTACAGGCACCTGCCACCACGCCCAGCTAATTTTTGTATTTTTAGTAGAGACAGGGTTTCACCATGTTGGCCAGGCTGGTCTTGAACTCCTGACCTCGTGATCTGCCCCCCTCAGCCTCCCAAAGTGCTGGGATTACAGGCGTGAGCCACCACGCCGGGCCTTCAATCCCTTTGTTAAAGTAACTTTCTTGCTCTTAACATGAAAAATATTTACAATTGCCTTTGATTTAAAGCATCAGGAACTGAAAGCATTTAAATTAAGTCCTTTGGGATCCTAGCTCCAGCTCTGATCAAGACAGGTGCCTTTCCTCCAGGAATACTTGAGTGGTGAGCACCCTGACCAGCTGCCCATCTTGACGTAAGGAATCGCTAATGAGTCTAAACCATGGGGCAAATACAAAGCTTTATATAAGTGGTAATTACTGTTATTGTTCTCAGACGTCCTTACATTTCAAGCTGAGTTCCTTCCAGCAAATGTAGTACAGGAGAAAATTAAAGCTCTGATGACATCATCCCCATAATAAAGAGGAGTCACTGGCCAGTGATGCTCATTTGTGTTCCTGAGGCCGAGACAGGATCGTATCATCATTTTGGCTGGAGAGATGAAAACCTGGGGATTTGTCTTCTTTTGAGTTGTTATAGGGTCTTTCCTAATCGTGATAGAATATTTGTTTTGGTCAGAAATCCCTCACTGGGGGAAATCCCATCTATTGCCAAGAAAAAAGGCCACTGGCTGCAGTGACTCATTTGAGACTATTGGCACCATATTGGTCTGCGCATGTAGCTCCGGACACTGCAGCTCTCCTACGATACTTTCTGTTCTCTCTTGGGAAAAAAGGCTGATCCATCCAGAACCTCTATGGGGGGTTCAACCTGCTGTGGGTGTGGCTGTGGCAGGTGCAATGGGTGTGCTAACAATCGCAGCAGGAACATTGACTCTCGGCATAGGCGTCCTGACTCCTGGAATAGATATGAAAATCCCAGAAACAGGTACTATGACCGGGATCTTGAGGTAAGTCCTTGCTGAGGAAATCCTTCTGAGTCATTGATTTGTCCAATATTTCTCTAGTGATGTTTGAGTATGAGGTATATGATTGTGAATCGGCATGTATTACTATTATGCAAGGTTAACTAAATATTTCAGTCTCATATATTTGAAAATATCCTGGCAACTATTAAGATATTCATTTAGCTATATTGTTTTTCTGATTTTTTTTTTTTTTTTTTTTTTTGGCGTGGAGGTGGGGGACGGAGTCTCGCTCTGTCGCCCTGGCTGGAGTGCAGTGGCAGGATCTCAGCTCACCGCAAGCTCCGCCTCCCGGGTTCATGCTATTCTCCCGCCTCAGCCTCCTGAGTAGCTGGGACTACAGGTGCCCGCCGCCGCGCCCGGCTAGTTTTTTGTATTTTTAGTAGAGACGGTGTTCACCGTGGTCTCGATCTTCTGACCTGGTGATCCGCCCGCCTTGGCCTCCCAAAGCGCTGAGATTACAGGCGTGAGCCACGGCATCCGGCCTTTTCTGAGTTTTAAACAATGTTTTTGCAATTGGTTGGAGTTTAACTAGCAAAGTAAGTAAAAGTAGTTCCTGCTGGGTTACGTTCTCTGACACTTAGCTCTGTCTCACACCAAGTTTTTCAGAAACTCTAATGCTGGAGAAAGAAGCAAGCTACTTTATAGTCTCTCAAAAGCCACTTTCCTTTGGTCTGGGCTCATTTGCAGCATACCAAGTTCTTATTTGAATCAGATGGTAATAAATCACATAAAAATGCTTTGAGAAGTGGAATAATTAGTTTAAGATTCTGCATCAACAGCGCATAATTGCTTTGTGTATGCTGGACTTGACAGGTGATGTTGTCTTAAGATTGAGTGGTGAATCCAAGGTCTTAACCCAGACTTTACTCATTATCCCCAATTCTCGTTTGTAAAAGCTAATGTGGACAGGCTCGGTGACTCACACCTGTGATCCCAGCGCTTTCTGAAGCCAAAGCGGGAGGATTGCTTGAGGCCAGGAGTTTGAGACCTGCCTGGGCAAGACCCTACAAAAGATCTCTTCAAAAGATTTTAAGAATTAGCCAGGCAAGGTGGGCCATGCCTGTAGTCCTAGCTATTTGGGAGGCTCAGGCAGGAGGATCTCTTGAGCCAGGGAGTTCAAGGTTCAGTCAGCTAGGATGGCACCGGTACACTCCAGCTTGGATGATAGGGAAAGACCCTGTCTCTAAAAAACAAAACAAGCCAGTGTGCTATTTTAGTATTAAATCTTCTGTGCTACTTTGTAAAGTGGGAGGTGGCCGTCACCACCAGCCTGAACTCACCTTTGATGCTTGTTTTTCCTTCTCTTCTCTACTTGTAATAGTACATTTGCTTTGTTTTGCACATGATGCCTTTGAAGCTATTGGATGGAATGTGTAGAATGTTTGTCACCCAGGTTTTGTAACGTGTTCTAGGAAAAAGCATGCCCTTTAAACTTACGATCTATTCTTTATTTTCCCTCTCAGGGTGCTGATTATCATATAACCCATCATTTAATGAAGTAGATAATTGATTTTAAATATATGTGTTTGTATGTGTATAGATATGTGTGTGTGTATGAAGCACACCTTTGAAAAACATCTGAATGCTGAAGTGATAGCTGAAGATGGAATAAAACATTTGATGTTGGCAGTTTGTTGAGCATATCAGTCAGATAAAGCCTTTAGTTGTTTCTTGCATTTAAGACTGCAGGAAAGGGATTTAGTGTTTTAATTATTCTGTTTATTCCCATGACTACTGATTTTACTGTCATTTTCTGTTAGTGGACCTTTGATGTAACTCTGCCATTGTGCCTGATGACTCTTTTAGAAGCTTTAGTCAAATACCAGCTATAGAGAGGCCAAAAAGTCACTGTACATAGATTCAATGCCATGGCTAATTATTGGTTAATTGTCAGTTACCAGTAGATATTTTAAATAATTTTCAACCAGTCATATAAAAGAAAATCCCCATAAAAACACAGGGAAAAACTAAAATGTGTGAGTGGAGGGCAAATGGGCAACTGTAACTTAAATGCTTAGAGCCTTTGTGACAACTTGTGGTTATAGGACTGCTCTCGACGTGACAAACACAACCAGCATGAACAGCTGCAAGGCAACCTGGGTCTTCTCAGTAAACACTGGACCTGTCAAATCAGATGCCCTGCTTGACTTCAAGCAAAGATCTTAGAAATCTAAAAGTTGGCCAGGCACAGTGGCTCATGCTTGTAATCCCAGCACTTTGGGAGGCTGAGGTGGGCGGATTACAAGGTCAGGAGTTCAAGACCAGCCTGACCAACATGGTAAAACCCATCTCTACTAAAAATACAAAAATTAGCCAGGCATGATGGTGCATGCCTGTAATCCTAGCTACTCAGGAGGCTGAGGCAGGAGAATTGCTTGAACCCGGGAGGCAGAGGTTGCAGTGAGCCAAGATCGCGCCACTGCATTCCAGCCTGGGCGACAGAGTGAGACTTGGTCTCAAAAAAAAAAAAAATGTGAAAGAAATCTGAAAGTCGGCATGCTATTCATGGAATAAGATCCCTAAATAATGAGAAACTTTTTCCTATTTGATTTTGTTTCATTAGAATCTTAAAATGAACATTTCCCAACTTAGAAAATGAGAGAATTAGGGACTGTTCTGAGCACTGATGCTATAACTTCTCATTTAAAGTATTCCCCTGGTGATGACAGTACCATTAAAACTAGTGCAGAGGATTTTGCCCTTGGCTTTCTCTCATAACCTTTGCCTCAAATAACTAAAAAGATTATCAAAATGCTTCTTCCAAGAATTAACTTCTAAGAGTTTAGAGAATTAAGTGATGTTTCACCAAAATCTATATGTTGATTCAAAATATTGAATTTGTTCAGATATTTTACAAAATGACAGTATACATCATAAAAATAAAAAATACCCTTAAAACATCTTCTTTGCTTTTCTATTTTATTTTTAAATGGCACTTATCCAAACTGGCAATAGTAATCCAGTAAGTATCTGTGAATGCAAAAAATATACCTGATCAATATTTATTCATCTTTAAAACTCTGATTAAATATTATCTTATTTGCGAAGTTCCCCTAATTCCCAGCTGGTATTGTCTGACATCTTCCATGTTCTCATGGAATTTTGTAATATCTCAAGTAATTTGTCCATGTTATTCAGAAATTACATCTCTTCTCCATGAAACCATTCACTTCTCCAGGGCGGGGAACTGACATCTTATTCATACCTATTACAGTGCCTGGCATATAGAAGACTGTAAAACTGAAGTATAAAGCACTGAATATGGCCAAAAGACCAGAGCCCTGATTTCAGCTCTTCTCCAGACAGCCTGTGATGTCTTGGGTTAGGTCATTCATCCTTTCTGGGCATCAGCTTTTATATCTATAAAAGAGGGAATGGGAATGGGATTAGATAGTGCTCTGTGGAGCCCTAGGCATCCCTTTCAGGTACCTCAGGGCTACAACAGGAGGAAGAAGGAAGCTGATGGGAGGAACTCAGGCTTGCAAGTTCCATGCCATGTCTTTACTCGGAGAAGCTCATCTCTATCTGTTTTGACAGATTGCTGAATCTGTGTAGATTTCTTTGGAGTAAAATGTTGTACTGCTGAAAAAAGTCTTTAAAACAACTGGACTAGATTATGTATAATGTTATTCCACCTCTAGTATCTATGATTTTATGTAACCGTTTTATTAATTCATCTCATTATTATGTTGCTTTTTAAAAGAAACTGTATCACATTGCTATCATTAACTTATTATTTATACCCCGCCCTCTCAAATGCAGGTCTGTTTTTGCTCTATTTTTACTTAGCCAGCTTGTCTTTTATATCTTGTAATTACTCTTTAAACCTGAGCAAGTTGCCCATCCCTATTGGATTTTCTCTGGTTTGTAGAATCACTCAAATTTAATGCATTGTTTTGAATTTTATTCTTATCTATCTGTGCATTACCAACCCTAAATATCTAGATTCATCCCTTCCTTCCAGTCATTTGTAAAGTCACTGAATAGAATGATATTCAAGTTGAAATTACTAGGGGCATGAGTATTTGAACAAGTTAGTATTCTGACCTTCCTATGTTGCTAGCTGATCTTGCAAATGAGTTATCTTCTCTACTTTCATGTTTTTTTAAAAAAGATATTTGAAATAGCAAATATTTTCAAGGTTACGAGTAAATATTCAATGGCTATCACCCAAAGTACTAAGTGCAGCCTCCCATGTTTTCACAGCATAAATAGTAATGAAGGAATTAGTAGGTGGATTACAGGAGAAACAGAAAGGAGCACCAGAAGGTCAAAGTATATAAATAAGGAAAGGGATTCAAGTACCCATGAGCTCAACATTCATATAAAGCTCACTGAAAGTCCCTAGTGCTTCTGCAATTTTAATGCTAACATTCTGCCAGTGGCTTATCCTTTGTTCCTTATGTTTGGTACATGTGCTATTTATTTATTCACTTCATGCCTGTTAATGAGGTGCCTTGGGAGTTTCTTCTTTCAGCAAAAATGGAAGGGAACGAAAAGGGAATTGTTGGAAGTACATTAACTAACTTTGTTACGTACGTTACCAACAACTTAATCTAAACCAAGCCTTTAGAAATGAAAAATAAACTAATTTTATTTACAAATAAAGAAAAAGATAGTGTGTTTAGTTGCATTTAATACTGTGTTGTTCTGTCTTACAATTAGGAAAGGTATCAGAATCAAGGTGCCAGTTGAAGACGTAAGAGAACAAGTTAAGTAGAATGTGTTTGGCTACAGAGAATGCTACAGAAAGGAACCTTCGGAAGTAGAATTTTTTTAGGAATAAGTGTGGGGTAGAACCCAATCTTTAAATTCAGACAAAGAAATTGCTGTAAGATTTTAAGCAAAGACATATTTGTGATAAATGAAATATTTCAGAGACAGGGCATTAGTATTTCTGATATGATGGAGGAGTTGGGTATAGAGAAATAAAAAGCTTTGAAAGCAGATGGGAACTGAAATCTCAGAAACCGACAGAGAGGCTGCTAAAACAATATGGGCTTGTATTAAGATAGAGGCTGTTGAGTGGGATGAAGTCAAGAGATTTCATGATAAATTACATGTAGGAGCAAAAGTGGATAGAACAAAAAGATTTTAAGCTAGAAAAATGGTGTTCCTGGTAACAGATGAAATTCTTGTCTGGGCACGGTGGCTTATGTCTATAATTCCAGCACTTTGGGAGGCCGAGGCAGGAGAATTGCTTGAACTCAGGAGTTTGAGACCAGCATGAGCAACATGCTGATTTGGAGAGACCTTGTCTGTCCAAAAAATAAAAAAATTAACCTGATGTGGTGGTATGTACCTATGGTCCCAGCTACACAGGAGGCTGATGCAGGAGGATTGCTTGAGCCCAGAAAGTTGAGGCTGCAGTGAGCCCTGATCAGGCCACTGCACTCCAGCCTGGGTAACAGACCCTGTCTCAAAGAAAAGAAAAGAAAAGAAAAGTAAAAGAAAAAGAGAGAAAGAGAAAATAAATTCTTCATAAAGGGAACGTGCTTGCAAGGACAAATCCATTTATTCTTTTAAGAAAATGTTGACTTTGAAGTAGTAACTTGAAAACCAGGTAGAAAGTTTTAAGACTAACAGAGAGCAGTACAGAGAAATATATTTAGAATATCATCAGAACAAATTAGAAAGAGAAGAATTTCAAATCTTTTCCTCTTACTTTTTTTTGTAAATTAATATCGAAATTTATTTGCCAGCAAAATCTTACTTGAACTGATATGAGGTAATTTATTGCCCTTAATTGTCCCACTTAGAGTAAACAGTTACATATTTTTGCTGCAGGAATAGTGACACATTATGATATATGCATATAGTACTTTTCCAAAATCTGAACATTCCTACTTTTTAAGTACTTCTGGCCCCAGTGAGCTTTTTCACCAGGGATTGTGGTCCTGAAGTAAGTTTAGAGAAAGAGTGGCAGGGAGCGGGTCTTAAATGAGGGAGTCTTACAGAATCACACATAACTGGGGGTCATCTATAAGTGTTGAATAAATGATGAGAGTAGAATAAATGATTAAACTGAAAAAACAGAAATATGATGCTCACACCAGTAGAAAGTAAAAAGTAAAAGAAGAAATTCAAGAAATAGCTAATGAAGAGGATATTGTATTTGGCAAGAAGAAGGACATTGTTGAATCTGTCCAGCTCTTGACAGTTTCGGGAGTTGAGGAAGATAAGCAATAGGAACTAGAGCAGGAGCCTGAGATTTATGTACAGGTTGAAAGAGGGGCAAACCCTGGGAAGGGAAAGGTTAACGGCTGTCAAAGGGGTAGCACAGTTAAGGGAAGGGCTGCATGCTAAGATGGGACAAACTAGGCAGTTTTAGAAACTGGTGGGAAGTCATCAGGAAATTGATGGCTGTCCAAAGGCCCAGGATGAATTAAACAACATACATCTAAAATCCAGATGTGTGCAAAGTACTGTTTGGCCATGACTGTCTTCTAATTTAACACAGTCTAAAATTTCCTAATCCACAAAAAATGTGAATTAGCCGGGCATGATGGCATTTGCCCATAGTCTCAGCTACTAGGGAGGCTGAGGTAGGAGGATCAATTGAACCCACTAGGTGGAGGCGGCAGTGAGCCATGATAGCACCATTGCCTCCAGCCTGGGTGATAGACTGAGACCTTGTCCCAAAAAATAATAAAAAATTAAAAAACGGCATCTTTTTACTCTCCCAGAAAACATGTAGATGTGATACATGAAATGCACACAAAAAATCATTTGTTGTTATCTTTCCCAATAATGTGCAAGTAGTGATTCCAGAACCGTCTAAAGACAAAACACAACATTGTAAGTGTCTCCTAGTTGGTCTCCTTGCCCCCTTCTTTTGTATTCTTACTCCCTATGCTTCTTTGTGCACAGAGCAGCCATCTTTTTATCTTTTTACAGCATAAATCAGATCCAACTACTGCTCTGCATGTAACTTTCCCAGGGCTTTCATATACTTGGAAGAGAGCATTCCATCTCTCTGTGGGTTTATAGGCCCTGCATGGCCTGGCTCCTGCCCCTGCCCAACTCACTGTACCTCTCCCCACCACTCGCCCCTCACTCTGCCCCAGCCAAATGGGAGCAGTCACTTGAACATGCAGAACCTTTTCTTGCCTTAGGAATGTGGTATTACCTGTTGGCTCCACCTAGAATGCACTTGCCCCTGTCCTCACAGAACTGATTCCTTCTTATTGGTCACGTCTTAGCTTAAAGTCACCTCTGTAGAAAAGCCGCTCAGATATGACTGCCTCAACCTACATGAGTATCTGTGGAGTACATATTACTGTACGATGTTTTCCTGCTTGTTTGTTGTCTTTCTCTTCTACAATATGAATTCCACAAAGCAGAGATTTTTGTCTCTTTTTTTCATTGCTGTATCCCCATTCCTACTACTATGTCTGGCATATATTAGGTGCTTGGTAAATATTTCTTGAATGAAGAAATGTTTGTACCTTTTATTTTCAACTTAATTTCCTTAATGATTTTCTTTCTCAAGGACTACTTAATACTTAGTAGGTATTCAGGAGTTTGTTCAATTTTTTGATTTGGTTTGATTTATTGATTTCAGTTGACACAGTAAATAGAGAACATTGCTTCTCTTTTCTACAGTTTTGTAATTTTTGGTATTAACCATTCTTGGGCAGTCAAGTCCAAAACCTGTTTTGTTCCCTTGTACCACAATCTTCCCATCCACTGCCCCACTTAATGGCATTAAAAGAAAAAAAAAAGGCTTTCTTTGTAGCTATCTTACATAGCAGAAAGTCATTATTTTTGTTAGGAAGCAGTTTTGTAACCAACAACTTTGACAGCTCTGCCCCAAGGCCCATGAAGACTCAGTGTGATGGGAAGGCCTGGAAGGGTTACAGGAGAGGAGTAGGAGATCTCATTTATGCTATGGGGCTGTCACTTGTGCCGACAAAGTAGAGGGCGGGGAGTGCAGTGCCTCTGCTGAGCATTCAGGCTGCCAGGCCAAGTCCTGACTTTTCCTCGGGGACAGGGCGCTTCCCTTCTCCCTTTGGTCCCCGAGGTGTAGGTGCAGTCACCCCTCTCCAGTCTGCCCAGCAGTAAGCCAGTAAACACAAGGTTCTGTGACACACATAGAAGAATTTAAAACAATTCTCACAGCCAGGTGTGGTAGCTCATGCCTATAATCCCAACACATTGGGAGGCTGAGGAGGGAGGATCACTTGAACCCCAGGAGGTCAAGGGGGCAATGAGCCGTGTTCACGCCACTGCACTCCAGCCTGGGCGACAGAACGAGACCTTGTCTCAAAACAAAACGAACAACTCTCAGCCTATCCATGCCTCCACTGGACTGACTAAAAAATGGCTATACCTAAGGAGGAAAAGAAATATACATGAAAAATTAGCCGATCGTGGTGGTGGGCACCTGTAATCCCAGCTACTTAGGAGGCTGAGACGGGGAATTGCTTAAACACAGGAGGCAGAGGTTGCAGTGAGCCGAGATCGTGCCACTGCATTCCAGCCTGGGTGAAAGAGCAAGGCTTCATCTCAAAAAATATATATATACACATATATATATATAAATAAAATACTTCTGCACTATAAAAAGATGAGTCTAGAGCAGGAACACAAAAGCAAGTATATAATCATAAAAATGAAGTAAGGTAGAACTACTTAGACCACCTTTCTCAAAGTAATTGACACAGGTGCTCTGTGCTCTAACACAATATAATTAATGTGTATCACTCTAAAAGGGCCACATCGCCTGCCTGTACCACGAAGCATCTTTAGAGTTGGCACTGTACAGTCATTAATTACAGGAGCCCCTGAGTTAGGTATCATTATCCCTGCTTTGCAAACGAGGAAAATCAAAGCTGTTGGTGCCTAGACTCTAAGCAGTGTGTGGCTGGGGTCAATAAAGAATCCTGGAATTTCTGACTCTTAGCCTGAACTTGGGTTTCCTGCACTGTGGAGTCAGTATATCATTGAAGACAACCAAGTGGAAATAATCCAATACACATTGTTCTTGCAGTATTTCAGCCCCACCCTTGTAATTTTCTACATGAAAGGAGACTGCTCTCTGGCATGTTTGAGGACTGGAAGAGACGGACTGTGGAGCACAAGGAGGAGGATGGCATGGTGAAATGGAAGGGACATGCATTGCATGATTTCTGGTCTTTAGAGAGGCTACCTAAGCTTGGTTTCTTGAGAATGATTCTAGTTTGCACACTGAACATGCAACTTGGCCTTCCCTTCCAGAATGTTCCTGGTAAATCCCAGAAGAAAAGAGCAGACAAGTTTTATCTGTAAAGGAAGTACTCCAGCACAAGGATGTAAAGACCTATGAAAATAGAGCACATGTACACCAATGTGTGGGTCTTGTTTGCAAGCATTTCAGAGGCAGCTGCCTAGTCTGCTGATAGGTAATGCTGGTCTGGTTTCTCCTATTCAGGATCATATCTATTTTAGTCTCCTCTATAAATTATTCAAATACACCCAGAAGCCTTTCTGTATCAGATGGGTAAAGAAGTCGCTGGGGATTAATTTCTGAAACATTACACTCCAAGAAGAATCCTTTTAGGAGAGTGCTTGGTACAATTTTTTAAGTACAAGTTACTCTCCCAAGCAGACTGCAGCACTAATAACCAGGTGACAAGTGGAGTGTGGGTCATCCTGGAAGTGACGTGGCAGCCTCTGGGCTATGTCAGTTCTCCAAGCCTCCCCACCCCTAACCCCCATCCCCACCCCAAAGGGTGTTTTAGCTCTAAGCATTCTTTATGCCAGACAGTTTTTTTAAAAAAAAGAAAGAAAAAGAGAAAAAAAATTAAGAGTCTTATTTATTGGCATACTCTAGAAAAAAAGGAAAAGATGGAATATTTTACTCCCTATCTCTCATCTCTGGTCTTATTTAGGGAGATAAGTTTAATAGTAACTATGGAAACATTTCTTTCAACAGATTGAGCTGACCAGTGAAAACTTCACTGATTGAGATATATTTTTAAGCAAAACATACTTATTCTCTGAGCACGATGCGTATCAATATGGATTTAGCTTCCCTTTTGCAGAGAGAAAAATATCACAGTATCCTATTAAAAATTTTGCAAATATAAACTGTTATCTGCTTTATGTTTTTAATGAGAAGCAGAACTTAGAAAAAAATTTCCTATAGTATTTTTTCTTCACAAAGCTATTAGAGTAGGAACTGATTTTGTTGAATTTTTTTCCTAAGTTAAATCTGAGACTCTCATGAACACAAAGTATATGTTTCTCATGGAAATGTAAATTAAGTATTTTGGAGAATTGGATGTCTATAGATAAAGTATAATACTTGGCTGTCTAGAACCTTGGGAAATGAGTTATTCAAAACAGCTGAGTTTTACAGATGACACAGTGTTGATAGGTTAAACACTTTAAAATGTTTACCATTTCGAATAAAAGCTATCTAAAGATGTGTTTATTTTCTATTTTTTAAAAAGCAGAGTATGCTAAACATTTTTTAGTTTTTTCTTGATGATGATGATTATTATAGAAAAAGCTTTTTATGGAATTATAATAATGTTTATTGAGAGCTTATCGAAAAGTATATTCTGGCCAGGCACACTGGCTCATGCCTATAATCCCAGCACTTTGGAAGGCCAAGGTGAGCAGATTGCTTGAGCCCAGGAGTTTGAAACCAGCCTGGCCAACAAGGCAAAACTTCATTTCCACAAAACATTAAAAAAAAAAAAAAATTAGCCGGGTGTGGTGGCACGCACCTGTAGTCGCAGCTACTCGGGAAGCTGAAGTGAGAGAATCACTTGAGCCTGGGAGGTGGAGGCTACCATGAGCCAAGACTGTACCACTGCACTCCAGCCTGGGCAATAGAATGAGACTCTGTCTCAAAATTAAAAAAAAAAAAAAAAGAGTATATTCTGTTATTGCAGTAAATTATCACTTCTGTGTTATTTTTAATAGACTTTTTCTAAAGTTTCTCTCTTGTTACCTGTCATTTCTTACTCTTGTCAGCACACACCTTTTCAAATCTTGAGGCGTGATTAGTATTGTGTTTGGAAATTAGCTACCAGTGCTCATTAGACTGTTCTATAAAGGAGGAGTAAAATGGGCTTGGAGTGAGGCCAAAGATACCCTCTCCAATTCTAACTATTCTTTTTCTTCTTAATTATTATAGAAACTTTGAAACATACACAAAATAGAGCGAATAGAATAGAAACCACCACCTCACCCCACTTGACTTTCCGTATCATCCAGTTTCAACAGCTACCAACTTCTGGACAATCTTGTTTCCTCTCTACCTTCCCAGCTCTTTCATCCCACATCACTCCATAATTGGATTAAAAGCCAGTTCCAGCATCAGTTCCAGAACTGATGTTTAATGTAATATAGATGCAGATAGTTACACATAGAAATATTGAGATATATTGGTCTATACAGTGGTTAGTATACACACATGTATTTCCTTGCTCCCTCAGCTGAGAGGGCCTAGAAACAGTGATACTCTTAAAGAGAGAACACAGGTGATGGACACAACACAGTGAATCAAAAAGACAGGCAACAACAGCGGGGCAAAAAAGACATTATACACAATAGAATGCCACTAACAATATTCTGTGCCCCAGGGATGTTAACCACTGACCTAGACGATCTCTGTTTTGCCATTCCTTTCTTGAATGGCAAGAATTTTAAATATGGTAGTATTCCTTATCTACTCTTAATGCCAACTCTAAACTATGAGGATAAGGGTAAGTCCTCTTTCTCAACTGTTTTCTTACTTCTGTGGCACATGACATAGTTTTCTGGACATGTAATTTCAAGACATGTTGGTCTGTTGTCATCTGAGCTAACCGTGAAATGGACTTGTCCTACATAAATTGAGATAAACATGTATTTACTTACTCACCGGAATCCAATGCATAGAGTTTACATACGATTATATCTTTATAAGAAGAACACTACTTGCTTAGGTTGGAGAATATGACTACATTTGCCAAACTAAACTATGACTCAGAAACTAACTTAGAGTAGGATTGGAAAAACCAAAGAAACTGTATCTTGTTGATTATGCAATGTATCTGTAGTCCTTTTTAAAAAACCTTATGTTCAGATATTGTCAACACTGACTGTTACACTTTTGACAGTGTGTTTTTAATGTAAACCATCTTGCTGTTAAAATATCAGTATTTTGCTGGGCATGGTGGCGTGTGCTACTCAGGAGGCTGAGATGGGAGGATGGCTTGAAGCCAAGAGTTCGAGGCTACGGTGAGCTATGATCCTGTGCTTACACCCCAGCTTGCATGACAGACAGAGAAAGACCTGGTCTCTAAAATATAATAATAATAATCAGTATTTTGTTGGGAATTGTTATAGTATATAATAACCTGAAAATTTGTGTAATTATGTTTCTCGTTTTTATGTGCTTTCAGAAAAAACTTCTTTTAAAGGTTTAATTGATGTTTTAAGTCATAAAGGTTTTACTTTTTATTTAGTATTTTAAATATGGTAATTTATATGAAGAAATGAAAAAGAGTAGATTCGATATCTCCCTTAGATCCAGGCAAGAGTGTCCTCGCTTTTAAGAGGCCTATGTGTACTTCCTGTCTATCCCTCCGAGGGCAGAGGATATGTCTCTTAGGCAAGAGAGGTGGCCAAAGGGAGGCTGTGTGCAGTGAATGTGTCCAGAGCTTGGATGTGCAAACTGAGATGTCCATGGGCAGGCATAGGAGGCCACTTGTAGTGTGGAATGCACACAAGGGAGGGAAGAGAAGGAGGCAAACCTGAGTTTCAGTTCATTTTGAAGGTGTGTTTTTAAAGCCAAGAAATTAGAACACACTGTGTTTGTTAACTTGATTTGAAACTTTAAAATATTTAAACATATGGTATGTGAGCTTCCACTTATGTTCTTATTTCCCTTTTGTCACCAACGTTGGGGGAAAACAGGTAGATTTTTTTAAAACAAAATAAAAAAGATTGGACTCACATGTTCCTACTTTCTTAATTCTTTTAAACTTTTGATAAATACTCAGTAACATTGTCTTTGAATTTAACCATTAATTATAGGTAAAAGATTCTACCTAAAGATATATTCCATAAACTTCTAGGTTTTTAGAATAAATATATAAAAATCACCTGAAGTGTTTTAAATGCCAGGTCTTCAAGGAGAATATGGGGGAGGAGAGGGATAACTACATAATCAGCTAACTGAAACTTACTTAGTTGTTTATGTGTTTGAACCACAGAGGGCATATTTTTAGCCTAAGAAATGTCCCTCGCTCTAAACGAATGTATAAACTGAATGGGAGGGTAAGACAGATGTACGTGAAAAAATTAAAACAGAACAGCAGATATGAAATCAGTGTTACCAGTGATAAATGCTTTAAGAGAAGGATTTCAGTAAGCTTGGGTAGTCAGGGAGGCCTCCTGGGCTGGGCTTTGTCGTGTGAATCAGAGTTGGATTGTCACAGGCAGATGAGGTGATATTTGGGAAGGAAAAGTCATGTGGGCAAAGACAAAGAGGCAGGCAAGCACTACGTGTTTTTGGGGAACTGTGAACATACGAATTGGGTTAGAGTGGATGGTCTGTGTGGGCACATAAAAGCAGGATGACTTGAAAGATATATAGTGCTGTCTCTGTTTAAGGCTTTGAGAGTTGGGGCTTTATCCTGAAGAAAGTGGATAGTCACTGAAGGTGTCTGAGATACAGATGGTAGGATTAAATCTGTGATCTGGACAGAACAAACAAATGGCTTTGTTTAGATGAACTGGCAGAGGGAAACAAGAGGCAGGCAGACCAGGGGATTCCTGAGCTCATGAACCAGAGAAGAGGCCAAGGATCTGACATTTTAAAGACAGACACATTTCCTCTTTCACAGAACTTAAAACTCTAGTGGTTTTCAGAGATACCACCAACAAATGTGAACAAATGATAGATGATGAGACAGAATAGAATAGAAAATGAGTACCTGTGTAAGTAGGATAAAAAGTAATACACATTTGCTGTTTACCACACTCATATTTCATGTCCTCCTAGTGTTTGATGATGTTACTTCTCTAAATGAAGAAAGATAAGCACCACCCAACTCATATTGAGGTAGATAAAGTATATTTCCAAAATTCAACCTGTGGAATATAATTACCTTAACCTTTTCTGTACAGAGCACAGGGACATGTCTTCAGCCCCAGCTAACAAGAACATGTTATTTTTTATATGAAGATGTCACACGGGTGGGGTGAGCAGCATGGTAAAGTGTAGAAAGGCACCGGGCACTGGGCAGTCTGTGAGTTTGTTCTTGGGATGATCTTTCTGACTGGGTCTAGGATCTGGGGCAACTCATTCATCCTTCTTGAACAGCCTCACTTAAGGAGATGAAATTCTATAAATGCCAAGGCCCTTTTCAGCTCTAACATTCTATAATTATATAAGTTAGATCTAACACCAAAAGAGCATTTAATAGAATAGATTTCTAAATACACTTTGACTCATACTCTTTGGTTAAATTTCCTGGCAACTATGATACTAAGGGATGACATAGCTATGGGCTTATCTATGATTAATTCATGGGAAACTTGAGGTGGAGTTTTTTTAATGCTGATTTTGTATCAAGGTTATTAGGTCATTTGGTATGTGAAATTATATTCCTCCTCCCCATGAATCACTATTAAAAGTAGGTTAGCTTATAGATATAATTCAATAGATCATATTCTTTTTGTGAATTTTTTAAGGACTACCTATGAGGGACACGAAGTAAGACCAGTTCCCAATGTAGAACTACACACACCTTGGAAGAGACTAAGAAATAGTATGGTAAATTGGTTTAAAGCATAGATTTCAAAGTCACATCTGCTCAGGTTCAAATCCTAGCACTGCCACTTGATAGCTGTGTGATCTTGGGCTAGGTGCTAAACCTTGCTGTGCTTCAGTTTACTCATCAGGTCACTGTGAGGATTAAATGTGCTTATTACAGGTAAAGTACTTAAAATACCACCTACCGTAAATTTTTGGTATTGTTATTATTATTGGACCCCAGAAAATATTTATTTAGGAAGGCAGCCTGGCATATAGAGCTATAGGCATAATTATGTGAACCCAACATTTCTTTTTCAAGATCAGTTCAGCTGTTTTGGTGATGTGTTTTGGTATTCATCCCATTGTAATTCCAAAGCCACAAAGATGACGTTGTTTCCATCATTGTTTCATCCTATTTGCATTTTACTAAAGATAAATATATTAAATATTTACTCTGTATGGGGTACATACTTTTAAGGGGAAATGTTCTACAGAAAAGTACAGAAAGAGATTTAGAGGCAGAAGAGGAGGTTTAGAGACATGAAGGAAGTGGTTCTTGTGTTTGCTTTGTGCTTTCAGTAGATAGTGAATATCCATTTAAAGGATGTTTACTGGGGGGAAATTCTGCTCTAGTTCGAGGGACTAAAACGTCATGTTTAGCTGGAGTAATGCATCAGGGTTCTTAAGAATAGTTTTATTCAGTCTACTTCATCTTAGATAACAAACTGAGTTGGTCTTCAGCCCATAGTTAATGAATTACCTATTATTATTTCAAATTAAACTTCATGTATTTGAGCCTTAGAAAACTCCTAGCAAAACATCTGTCTCTGTTATCCCTGGTGATCTGAGCTGTGACCAAATAGCCAAAGAAGAAGAAAAAAGGAGACCCATGGACAACAGTTCCGTCCGTGGCCCCATACTCTTCTTTCAGACTCTTGCCCTATTGGCAAATGACTTTCTACCCAGGTTTTCCTGAATTATCTCTCTGTTTCTCAGTCTGAGAAGGAACCATTTTTGTGGGGTTCATCAGAAGCGGGTGTGAAGGTTTTCTTCCTGTCTAAAGGATCGAGGCATGTGCCAAGGCACCAGTTCCATTGCCGCAGGGCAGGGGAAAGCTCAGCAGAAGTTCCTGTCCCTGTACAAAGGAGGAGGGCACGGCTGTTGTTCTCCCTGGCAAGGAGCCAAATGTCAGTACAAGTGCCAGACTGTGCCCCTAAGCTGGGATGTGAGTGGGTAAGATCAGCTAGGGGAGGGATGTTAGTTTCCACCACTGCTCCTTTGGGTTTAGAAGATTTCAGGATAATCCTTCATATCCTTCAACCCTGTTGGTTTAGATCTGCATACCACATAAAAGCTGTTCCATAATGAGGGGGCACAAAAATTAAAAAGATAATAATGAGTGTTTATGTATTATCCTTTTGTGTGAAGATTAGATCTATCTTATCTCTTCTTGTAAACCATAATTCCAGTTATGTTTGTAATCAAAGCCAGTTAAACTGTGGTTTGGGATGAGACTGATGATAGCTACAATCTAGAAACTGATGTACACACTGAATTATAAAATCTTGTGCTGAAAGTAATTGTCATGTGGGACGATGCCTGAAGGTTTGGGTTGTTCGTCTTATACATCTGCTAAAGACAGTGTGACATTTGGCAGCACACAAATCAATGGAAAGTGTGTCCACATCGAATGCATTTTATATCCCAACATACCATTTCTATAGAACACATGTAAGTGCCACTTACCTTCTACTTTGAAAACCAACCACAGAGCTATAGATCAGGGGCTCCCGCCTAGGAGAGCCTAGGGGCTCCTAGGCCACAGACCAGTCCCAGTCCATGACCTGTTAGGAACTGGGCCGCACAGCAGGAGGTGAGCGATGGGCACACGAGCAAAGCTTCATCTGTATTTACAGCCATTCCCACTTGTGTTACCACCTGAGCTCCACCTCCTGTCAGATCAGCGGCGGCATTAGATGCTCATAGAAGCACAACCCCTGTTGTGAACTGTGCATGCCAGAGATCTAGATTGCATGCTCCTTAAGAGAATCTCATGTCTGATGATCTGCCACTGTCTGTCACCCCCAGCTGGGACCGTCTAGTTGCAGGAAAAGAAGCTCAGGGCTTCCACTGATTCTGAGTGGAATTATACAATGTGTAGCTTTTTGTGCCCGGCTTCTTTCACTTAGTATAATGTTTTCAAGGTTCTTCCACGTTGTAGCATGTATCAGTACTTTATTCCTTTTTATTGCCAAAAAATGCTACCTTTTATTCATTAGTTGATGAACATATGGGTTGTTTCCGTTTTTGACTGTTATGAATAATTCTGCTACGAATATGTATGTACAAGTTTTTGTATGGACATATATTTTCAATTCTCTTGACTATACATTTAAGAATGGAATTTCTGGGTGTCTTAGCTTGGGCTGCTATGGCAAAATACCATAGACTGAGTGGCTTATACAACAGACATTTATTTCTTACAGTCCCATCACAAGGGCACAACCCTCATGACCTATTCCAAACCTAATTACCTCCAAACAGCATCCCACTGGGAGTTCAGCCTTCAATATAAGAATTTTGGAGTGACACAAACATTAGCTCATAAAACTGGAACATATGGTAATTCTACATTTAACATTCTGAGAAATGGCTAAACTGTTTTCCAAAGCGGCTGCGTCATTTTACAATCCCACCAGTAATATATAAGGGTTCCTTTTTCTCTGCATCCTCTCCAACGCTTATTGTCTTTTTTATTTTAGCCATCCTAGTGGGTGTGAAATAGTATCCCATTGTGGTTTTGTTTTGCATTTCTGTAATGATTAGGGATATTGAGCATCTTTTTATATACTTGTTGGCTATTTGTATATCTTCTTTGGAGAAATGTCTATTGAAAGTATTTGCTTATTATTTATTTATTTATTTATTTATTTAATTTATTTTTTTTGAGACGGTGTCTCGCTCTGTCGCCCAGGCTGGAGTGCAGTGGCGCGATCTCAGCTCACTGCAAGCTCCGCCTTCTGGGTTCACGCCATTCTCCTGCCTCAGCTGCCCGAGTAGCTGGGACTACAGGCGCCTGCCACCACACTCGGCTAGTTTTTGTTTTTTGGTTTTTTTTGTATTTTTTTAAGTAGAGACAGGCTTTCACCGTGTTAGCCAGGATGGTCTCAATCTCCTGACCTTGTGATCCATCCGTCTCGGCCTCCCAAAGTGCTGGAACTACAGGCTTGAGCCACCGCGCCCGGCTGCTTATTTTTAAATAGGGTTATCTATATTTTAATTGCTGAACTGTCAAAGTTCTGTAAGCTAGACCCCTATCAGATATATGATTTGCAAATATTTTCCTCCATTCTGTGGATTCTCTTTGTATTTTCTTGAAAGTGTCCTTAGAAGCACAAAAGTTTTTAATTTTGACTTAGTCTAACTTATCTTTTTTTTTTTTCGGGTTGGTTGTACTTTAGGTGTCATAAGAAGCCGTTGCTAAATTCAAAGTCACGAAGGTTAAAACTCTGTTTTCTCCTGTTTTATTTATAGTTTTAGCTCTGTCATTTAGGTCTCCAATCCATTTTGAGTTATTTTTTTGTATATGGGGTGAGATAGGGGCCACCACCATTTTTGCTAGAAATACGGTCTGTTTTCTCAGTGACACGATGCCAGGGAAGACATAATTGCAGAACTGATTGCCAAGACTTAAGTATGAAGTTCGTAAGCCCAGTGCTGTGTGGTTCTGGTTAGGCACAGTGTGATAGGGAAAAGTGATGCAGGCCATAGAAGGGCCTGGCTGGCCCTGTGACTAAGTTAGGATTGCACACTGCAGCCTGAAGTTAAGAGGATTTAGGTGTTAAAAGAAATTTTGGGCTGGGCACGGTGGCTTACACCTGTAATCCCAGCACTTTGGTAGGCTGAGGCAAGCAGATCATGAGGTCAGGATATTGAGACCATCCTGGCTAACACGGTGAAACCTGGTCTCTACTTAAAAAAAAAAGAAAAAATCAGCCAGGTATGGTGGCGTGCACCTGTAGTCCCAGTTACTCAGCAGGCTGAGGCAGGAGAATCTCTTGAACCTGGAGCCGGAGATTGCAGTGAGCTGAAATCACTGGGCAACAGAGCAAGACTCTATCTCAAAAAAAAAAAAAAAAGAAAAGAAAAGAAAAGAAAAATTTGGCACCTCTGCACGGTAGCTCACACCTATAATCCCAGCACGTTGGAAGGCTGAGGCGGGTGGATCACTTGAGGCCAGGAGTTTGAAACCAGCCTGGCCAACATAACAAAGCCCTGTCTCTACTGAAAGTACAAAACTTGGCCAGGAAGGGTGATGCATGCCTGTCATCCAGCTGCTCGGAAGACTGAGACATGAGAATTACTTGAACTCGGGAGGTGGAGTTGCAGTGAGCTGAGATCACGTCACTGCACTCTAGCCTGGGTGACAGAGTGAGACTGTCTTAAGAAAAGAAAAAATTGGCTGCTACAATGGAGGTGAAAGTTTAGCTTACTGTCATTCTGGCAAACTAAATTTATAAAGAGAACAATTACCAACCCTTACCAGCCATAGAATTAGATCATGAGAGATAGATAAGATACACTTGACACCCCATCCTGGTCTTCACGGTGACTGACATCTCAGCCTTTCCTTTCCCTAATCTCATCTGCATCTCCTCTCTCTGAAAGAGAGGCAGAAGCCCTCTAGATATCTTTGCCTTCTCTCCTGAAGACCCTCTGTTTGTCCTTCCAGGTCCCTCTCCACACTTCTGCATCCTACTCTGTGTCCTAGATGGACTGCATTAACCAGCTCTCTCTCACTGATCATCAGGCTTCCTGTTGGGGGTCAAACGAAGGGAAGTCCTGGCAGGAGATAAGAGAGAGGGAGGGAAATGAGGCTGGGGTATTCATTCTCCTGGATCCCTCCCTCTGGGGCCACTGCAGGCTGGCCTATCCCTCAGGCCCATCAGGGCCCTCGCAGCACAGCCCTCTCTGTGCCTGTCCTGGGAGCTGCTCCCTCCTTGTCCTTCAGGCCTGTCATTAATCCTGGGGTAGGATGCCAGCTGTGGGGGTTCCCCAAGTCTTGTGCATACATTTGCCCCTTTATTAGACTGTCATCAGATCAACCCACTTCTGTACTTTCTTACAGGACCTGAGTGATACATGTTCTCCCCCAGTCAGGTATTTATATGCATGATACACCTCTCCCAGTCTCTCCCAGTTCCCAGTTATGTATGGAACAGGCCAGACTTTAAGCCTGTCACTTTAGAACAATTCTGAGAAATGCATTTATTTGCTCTTAAATGTTTTCGAAGTACCTATAATATATTTGAAACGCCTACTATAGGCCAGGCATGGTGGCTTACACCTGAAATCCTGGCACTTTGGGAATCTGAGACAGCTGGATAGCTTGAGCCCGGGAGTTCAAGACCAGCCTGGGTGATATGGTGAAACCCCATCTCTATAAAAAAATACAAAAATTAGCTGGGTGTTGTGACACACTTGGGAGGCTGAGAGGTGGGAGAATTGCTTGAGCCCAGGGGGTTGAGGCTGCAGTGAGCCATCATCACAGCACTTGCATTCCAGCCTGGGCAACAGAGCGAGACCATGTATCAAAAAAGAAAAAAAAAAATGGAAAGAAATGCCTATTATGAGCTCGCTCTTTCAGACACTGAGGATTTAGGGTGAGCAAGATGAATAAAATCCTTGCTCTCAAGGAGCTTCCATTTGAATAGGAGATAGACAATAAACAAATAGCCACGCAGTATATCGTTAGTGACAGGTCCTAGAAGGAAAAATAGCACAGACTTAGGGAGTAGAAGATGATTATAGGAGAGTGCTACCTAGATACGATGCACAGACAGCCACCAAAGGCCTCTCTGAGGAGACTAACATGAAGAATGAGCATGTGGATATCGGGGGAGGGCATGCAAAGGAAAGCAAGGTGTGACCGAAGGCCCTTGGAATCACAAAGAAGTGGTGAAGAGACCACGGAAGCTGGGGGCGAGTGAATGAGGCAGAGAGTAGGAGGATTTGAAGGCAGAGAGGTAGGCAGGGGCCAGATCATGCAGAGGCTTGAGGACCATGGCAAGAGTTTTGATTTTCATTCTCAACATAATGGAAGCCATTGGGGGAATTTTAAGCCTAGGAGTGAGGAGCTCTAACTTTCAATTTGAAAAGAAATCACCCTGGCTGCCATGTGTGGAACAGACTAAAAGGGCAAGCATTAAAGCAGAAAGAGCAGTTAGGGCAGAAGCAGTGGCCCCGGAATTGCAGGACAACAGATGGGTGCTCTGGCAGCCATCTTGGCCACTGCCTGCCTCCAGACAGAACCATTCATGTCACTAGGAAGAAAGCATCCCTAGAGAGCACCCAGTCTTGCCTCTTCCTCTGTGGCCTCAGACACATCTCCTAACCTCGAGGAGGCTGAGGATCTGATGTGTAAATGAATGTGACGTGGTGTCTGTGGCATGGAAATGTAGGGAGAGAGAGGCCCTCGGAAGATGGTGGGGCACCTCCAGGGGACAGCGGATATTGCATTGGGGGTGGGGAGGGAGGGTAAAAAAAGAAAATTGGTAAGTGGAAGATAAGCAAGAAAGTTGTGAGAGAAGTCGTGAGGGATCTCAGAGCCACAGAGTGGTTGGTGGTTGAGCGGCATGGTGGTGGCAGCTAGCAATTCAGAAGGGTGGCTATGAACATGTGGAGTCCAACAACCCTGGGCTTGAACCTGGGCACTACATAATTCTGCACCCCTGGGCAAGTTACTCACCTTCCCTGAACTTGCTTCCTCATTTCTAAAATGGGGCAACAATTTGTACCTCCACGGATTCAGTGAGCTTATGAATGTGAAGTGCTTAGCAAAATGTATGGGACACAGTTAACCGTTAGGGTCACAGCTCATAAACTGTAATACCAATATCTGTTATCTGGTGTCCCCCCAAGACTTCCAACCATGTGAGAGTACCCTTATTCCACATGCTAGGCAAAGCCAAAGTCCTCCCCTATCCCTGCCCTGTCACCTTTGGCTCTGACTCTTCTCTGAGGACCACTCTGTCTCTCTCCCCTGTTACCTTGCAGTCATGAGGCTAGTCTCCTCAATTCCCCCAAATCACCGTCAAGTTAGTCTCCTTCATTTCCTCAAAGTACCACTACCTTAACGCAGTCATGTACAGTCAACTTTTACTGAGGGCTTGACATAGTATGGTAGACAATTGAAAATTATATATTGGTCCCTGCTGTTGATAAAGTTTCCTCAGCTATTCCACATACTGGGAATTTCTCACTAGTCTTTAAGTTCCAACTTGTTGCTATTTCTAGAGACCAGTCTTCAATCCTCTAAATTCTCATTCTTTATTTTTTGAAGATCTCTACTTCCTACTCTGACTGGGACTAATTTTAAATATATAAATATTTAACAAAAATTTTCTGCTAAGCCAAGGGGCGTTTTATTTTAGGCCTATATTCACTAAAATGCACAGAAGATTTTGAAACTATTATCTTTTTAGCATCATCAAATTCTTAGGTGTGGTTCTCTTACATAGAGGACAGCAGTAGAGATTGATGCTGTCTCCTGCCACCCCCACTCCCTGCAGAAATGGATACAGTTAGTGTTTTGTTGCAAGAAGTAAAATTTCCTGTTAGTAAATAAGGCACCTGGGGTATCATTAGGGGAAAAAAAATCTAATGTTTACTGCATAGCCTGAAGATTCCCAAGAAGCAGGAAGCAGAGAACTGTAATATCAACATCTAAAAAGCTGGAGAGAGCAAAGCAAAGGACCTCTTATCCTCTTCTGTAGCAAGAAAGCGGTCAACTTTTTCAAGAACCCAGAAGGAAATGCATATGCCTGCTGCCTTTGTTAATGTACAAATGTGCTTTTCCCAATCTCTTCAATCTGCCTGCTGACTGCCGGATGAGTCCGAGCCATCCCCTTTGGGAGTCCCTTGTCTCAGCCGTTCCACTGGCACTTCCCTGAAGAGACGGTGCATTTTTCCACCTTCATTTTGCTTGTGCTCTTCTCTTTGCCTGGGAAGTTGATCCTTCCATTTCTGCCTAAACCCTAGCCTGGGCCACCACTCTCACAAAGCCCCCTCTCTTTCTTCACAGTTGCTCTCTTTCTTCACATTTCTAAAATTCTTAGTTGATATGACTCATACAGATACATGCTGCTTTATTTTGTCATCAGGTGCCTATATTATGGCTCCCAGTGGATTAAAGTTCCTCAAATGCATAAACTAATCCTTATACTTTCTTTTAATTCTATGTAAAATATACTAGAATGCCTAGACCATAAAGAGTTTGAGTCCAGCCTAGGCAACATAGTGACACCCCATTTCTACAATATGGAAAAAAATATATTAGCTGGATGTGGTGGTATGTTCCTGTGGTTCCAGCCACTTGGGAGGCTGGGGTGAGAGGATTGCTTGAGACCAGCAGTTCAAGCCTGCAGTGAGCTATGATGGAGCTACTGCACTCCAGCCTGGGCAACAGAGCAAGACTCTATTTCAAAAAAAAAAAAGGGGGGGGGGTGGATTTCTTTTTCTATTTCTATGAATGTCATTGATATTTTAACAGTGATTGCATTAAATCTGTAGATTGCTTTGGGTAGTATGACTATTTTAACAATATTATTTCCTCCAATCCAAGGACAAAAGATAGTTTTCCATTTCCATTTGTGTTCAATTTCTTTAATCAATGTTTTATAGTTTTCAGTGTAGAGATTTTTTACTTCCTTGGTTACATTTATTCCTAGATATCTTAATTTTTTTGTAGCTATTATAAACAGAACTGTTTTCTTGATTTCTTTTCCAGATAACTTGCTGTTGGCATATATTAAATAGAAATGCTACTGATTTTTCTATGTTGATTTTGTGTTCCATGACTTTACTGAATTAGATAATTAGTTCTAACAGGTTTTTTGGTGGATTAATTAGGGTTTTCTAAATATAAGATCACATCATCTGTAAACAAGGACAATTTAGCTTCCTCCTTTCCAATTTAGATGTATTTTATTTCTTTCTCTTGTCTAATTGCTCTAGCTAGGACTTCCAGTATTATGTTCAATAAGAGTGGTGAAAGTGGGCATCCTTGTCTTGTTCGTGATCACTGTTTCATACATTATGTCAATTGTGGGTTTGTCATATATAGCCTTTATTGTGTTGTAGTACATACTTTCTATATCTGATTTGTTGACAGTTTGTATCATGAAGGGATGTTAAATTTGTCAACTGCTTTTTCTAAATCTCTTGAAATGCTTTTTGTCTTTTTGTTAATGTGGTGTGTTACATTTATTGATTTGTGTATCCATGGGATGAATCCACTTGATCATAGTGGATGATATATATATATATATATATATATATATATATATATATATATATATATATATTTTTTTTTTTTTTTTGACACGGAGTCTCGCTCTTTCACCCAGGCTGGAGTGCAGTGGCGCTATCTCGGCTTACTGCAAGCTCTGCCTCCCGGGTTCATGCCATTCTCCTGCCTCAGCCTCCCGAGTAGCTGGGACTACAGGCATCCACCACCACGCCCAGCTAATTTTTTGTATTGTTAGTAGAGACAGGGTTTCACCGTGTTAGCCAGGATGGTCTCAATCTCCTGACCTCGTGATCTGCCTGCCTCGGCCTCCCAAAGTGCTGGGATTACAGGCATGAGCCACCGTGCCCGGCCATGGACGATATTTTTAATTACTGTTGAATCTGGTTTGCAAATACCTTGTTGAGAATTTTTGCATGTGCATTCATCAGGAATACTGACCTGTAGTTTACTTTTTTTTTCAGTGTTTTTGTCTGGTTTTGGAATCAAGGTAATGCTGCCCTCATTTCCTTTCTTCTACCCATTTTGGGTTTATTTTGTTCTGTTTTTCTAGTTCACTGGGGTACATGGTTAGGTTATTTCTTAGAAATCTTTCTTCTTTTTTGTTGTAGGTATTTATTGCTATGAACTTCCCTTTCAAAACTGCTTTTGCTGTGTTCCATGGATTTTAATTTGATGTGCTTCCATCCTTATTTGTCTCAAGGAACTTTTAAATTTCTTTCTTAATTTCTTCATTGACCCATTGATTATCAAAGAACATGTTATTTAATTTTCATGTATTTATAAAATTTCCAAAGTTTTTCTTCTGGATTTCTAGTTTTATACCATTGTGGTCTGAAAAGATATTCTATCTTAAATTTTTCAAGACTTGTTTTGTGGCTTAACATGTGATGATCTATCCTGAAGAATATTTTATGTGTGGTTGAGAAGAATGTGTATTTTGCAGCTATTGGATGGAATGTTCTGTGAGTGTCTGTTAGGTCAATTCGGTCCATGACATAGTTTGTTGATTTTTCTGTCTAGATGGTCTGTCCATTGTTGAAAATGTGGTGTTGAAGCCCGCTGTGATTACTGTATTGCAATCTCTCCTTTAGAGCTAATAACCTTTGCTTTATGTATTTGCTCTGGTATTGGATGTATATATATATTTACAATAGTTATAGCTTCTTGTTGACTCAATCCCTTTATCATTATAAAATGATCTTCTTTCTCTCCTTTCGCAGATTTTGACTTAAAGTGTAATTTATCTGATATAAGTATGGTTACTCTTGTTCACTTTTGGTTTCCATTTGCATGGAATCTTTTTCCATCCTTTTACTTTCAGTATATGTTTGCCTTTAATGGTTAGGTTCATCTCTTATAGGCAACATATAGACCAAAAATTGCTTCAAAATAGAAAAAAAAATCAAATTAATCACTATTTTTAATGTAAAAGTCTTTATATAATGTATATGAAAAGATAATTCCCTTGTCATTTTTTTTGGTAGATTGAAAATGAAAACATTTGCAGGGTGCAGCGGCTCACTCATGTAATCCCAGCACTTTGGGAGGCAGAGGCGGGTGGATCACCTGAGGTCAGGAGTTTGAGACCAGCCTGGCCAACATGATGAAACCCTGTCTCTACTAAAAATACAAAAACAAATTAGCCGGGGGTGGTAGTATGCACCTGTAGTCCCAGCTACTCAGGATGTTGAGACAGGAGAATCGCTTGAACCCAGGAAGCGGAGGTTGCAGTGAGCCAAGATCGCACTTCTGTACTCCAGCCTGGGTGACAGAGTGAGACTCTGTCTCAAAAAAAAAAAAGAATTAATAATTGTTAATCATTTTAGTTTGGCTGTAGTTTCCATTATTTGGAGTTGGTTTCAGTTCATTTTATTTTATCCAGAAATAAGAACATGAAATTATCCTCTGTAAATGATGCATTGAGTCTGTTCATTAATATCTAAAGAAACAGCGATTAAATGCCTAAAATGTCTAAAAAGTGCATAGGTGGAGAAACATAAAGAACTATGAGAAGATTTTGTCTTCTATGGAGAGACTCCTGACTCCAGCAGGGCATGAAAAGCCAACCGTAGAGGGGGGTCCTTAGTCTACATTACAGTTGTCATTTCCCTCTCAGAATTTCTACCTACTGTTTAGTGAAGTATGTCTACGAAGGTGGAGTGATGTAATGTTGTTGGCTTCTTAAAAGAGCCAGGAGACTCCCTCCTTCACCCTGGTGTGAATGCAGGCTGTTTCCCCTGCATTTCTGCTTTGGGGAAGCAACAACTGTGCCATAGCCATGTTTAAGCCAGGCTTGCCTGGTATGAGGTTTGCTAAAGGAATAAGGACAGAAAGAAAATTCTGTAGTTTAGTTTAGGGGGGAACATTTCACCAGGTAGGCTATGAAAGAGGAAGTAATCAAAACCTAATAAAATCGATTGAGGAGATTAAAATAAAGGATAGTGAATTAAATATTGTATCTTTCAGAAATGTCATATTTTTTACACTCAGAAGATTTGTAGGGCCCTGTGATCACTTTCTCTACATTTATCCACATGTACGTCGTCTGTGACTCATAGCTGAAATATGTTTATATGAATTTTTTCCAATATGATATGGAAAGGCAGGGCTAGCAAATGTGGGAGGAATGTCAGGTAAGGCAATTTTGCTTTTCTTCGCATTTAACCCCACCTCTGTGCTTTGCAGAAACTCGGTCATAGAGTCAAGAGCAGGAATACAGATTCACAGAAAGAATGAGCATGTGAGGAAAGTCCTCAAGCTAGAATTGACCCCGGCAAATTTGGCTAAGGGGACAGAAAGTAGAAGGTGTGCCGAATTCCCATTCCCTTTCTCACGCTCTGTGAAAAGGCCTGTTACTAGTGATAAGCACCTGATCGTTTTTCAACTTGTACTTCAAAAAATGTGTCCTCATGACATAGTATAATAACTTGATGAAGGCTGGAAAGTAACTAAAACAGGCAGGTCTTCCTCTAATCGCTATGTGATATTAATTTAAAGAAGTCTCCTCTTGCAAGAGAATTTCATTGGTTTGTTTAAACACAAAACTACAGGCTTGCTATATTTATTTCATTCATTTTGATGACCACAAAGCATTAGCCTTTTTTCAAGCACTTTATTTAAACAAAATGATGAAATCCTCACAAGTCGTGTCAGAGCAGTTATTGCGTATGCTTTTTAATGAAGGTCTCAGTACAAAGGCTCCTCAGCATGAGCCGCCTGTGTGGAGGCTGCATGCAAAAGGACTGACTCCTGATCAAAACCTGGAAAATGCTGATGGAGGCTGAAGGCAGGTAGAGGTGTCTTTTGTCTTTTACAGGGAACATTGCCCTGTAACCGAGTTAATAATGCCATTTACAGACTGGAGCTTATATTTTTTCCTACCAAATTGTGATCTACTATGAGACTGACTTAGGGCTCAGATAAAGTATAGAGGCATAGCTTTGAGAGTGAAACCTACATGGTTTGTGGTCATTTCCACTTAGAAATATTAACTTTCCCCTAAGTTCAACATGACCCAAACTGGACTCCCTATCCTCTGACAGAGCTCTCCAGTGCTCTTCCAGGCCTCAAAATCTGCATCATGGAGTTCCTTTGGATTCATCTCTCTCTCTCAGTGTCTGCTTTCCTTCGGTTCTTTCTTTTCCTCCCTCCATTTCCATATCTGGTGGTCACTTCAGGCCCCTTAGCGCCTTACGTCTAAACTGCTGACTCTAGGTCCTCATCCACTTGGGCCCACCAGGGGCTGCCATGCTTGTCTTTCTCCAGCACTGCTGCAGATCATGTCGCCTCCCTGCTCAGAAACCTTAAAAGGCATCATATTTCCCATGACATCACATCTAAGCTCTTGACTTGCCTCTCAAGGCTTTCCCCAAACGAGATCAATCATACTTACTCAACCTCCCATGTATCCATTCCACCAATCTTCATGCCTCATAACTCCAGTTCGAGCCCTGTACCTGGTGTCATTTGGTTGCCTTTCTTCAGTCAGTTCCCCTCACCCAGAATGCCTTTTCATGGCCCTCATCTTATTAAATCCATCCTTTAAGGCTAGTACTGTGTTATTCCTGTGGTCTTCTGACTGCACACCTTCACTAATCTCTTCCTCTTTGAACTCTTAAAGCATTACACATATCTCAACTACATACTTTAGCAGCTAATTATATGCCTGTCTGCACATTGGTGGTTGTTTTATAGACAAGCCTATAAGCTTCTAGATGTCAAAATAAGTCATATGTTCTCTATCCATTCCATACTGAGTACATTATAGGTGCTATATAGAAGATAGCAATTGTTTTGCATCTTTTCTGTGCAGCTTGCATTAATAGAAGAATTCTTTTCATATTTTGTTTTCAATTACTTACAAAGTAATAGTACCAAACAAATGTTTATAATATAAATGATTGCTAGAGAGTTAGATTAGTATTAGATTATAAGGGTTTTATCTGCTATCAGCCATAATACTTCTGAAGGAAGGAAGGAAGTGGGAGAGGGAGGGAGGGAGGAAGAGAAGAAGGAAGGAAGGAAGAGAAGAAGGAAGGAAGAGAAGAAGGAAGGAAGAGAAGAGAAGAAGGAAGGAAGAGAAGGAAGGAAGGAAGAGAAGAAGGAAGAAAGAGAAGAAGGAAGGAAGAGAAGAAGGAAGGAAGGAGGGAAGGAAGGAAGGAAGGAAGGAAGGAAGGAAGGAAGGAAGGAAGGAAGGAAGGACCCACCCAGAGCTAGGGTGCTTGTATTTTAAGTATTTATTCAAATGCCACTTTCTCAACAAAGTACTGCTTCTTCTACGCAGGCCATCCATAAATGGTAGCTATTATCATATGGCACTAATCATATACATACCTGTAAATATTATAACAATATCCCCTTGTATTGTCTTCACACATCCATCCTTCTTCCTTCCCTTTTACCCCAAACTGAGTTTCTTAATGTGAGACACCTGTCCTTTAATCCCTGACACTGCAAAGCTGGCAACCAATAAACGCTTGTTGAATGAATAAATGAAATACAGGAGCCCTCACGTAACGATGAGTGTGACATACTGTAAATATAGTCATGGAGGCAAATGACCATTGAGTCTTTTCATAAATGAACCTTTTTCTATTTTTAATTTTTTTTTTTTACTTTTAGGAGAGCCTAACTGTTAATCTATTCTATTTTTATCCTTTTACATAGACTTACATAGAAAATTACAGCTGAGTTTAGATCAGGAAAAAATGAATCATTTCTTGCCAAGCCTGGGAGATTTTGCAATATTTTTGTAAAATTGGATATCACTATCTTCTTTGTATAACCCTTCTGAAAAACAAAAACAATCTTTAAAAAATGGGCAAAAGACTTGAATGATATTTCTCCAAAGATAAACAAATGACTAACATGCATAAGAGAAGATGCTCAACATTATTAATCATTAGAGAAATGCAAATTAAAATCACAATAGGATATCACCTCATATCCATGAGGATGGCCACTATCAAAAAATACTAAGCTGGTGAAGATGTTGGGAAACTGGAACTCTCATGCACTGTTACTGGGAATAGAAAATGGTGCAGCTACTGTAGGAAAGAGTATGGCAATTCCTTAAAAAGTTAAAACTAGAATTATCATATAATCTACCAGTCTCAGGGTGTATATATCCAAAAGTATTGAGAGCAGGATCTCAAAGAAATATTTACACACCCATGTTCACTGCAGCACTATTCATAATAGTCAAGAGAAGGAAAGAACCCAAATGTCCATCAACAGATAAATGGATAAAGAATATGTGCCATAATAAAAGGAACAAGATCATGTCCTTTGCAGGGACATGGATGGAGTTGGAAGCTGTTATCCTCAGCAAACTAATGCAGGAACAGAAAACCAAACACCACATGTTCTCATGTATAAGTGGGATGAGAACACATGAACACATGGTGGGGGAACAACACACATTGGGGCCTGTCAGGGGGGAGAGGGAGGGAGAGCATCAGGAAGAACAGCTAATGGATGCTGGGCTTAATACCTAGGTGATGGATTGATCTGTGCAGCAAACCACCATGGCATACATTTACTCATGTAACAAACCTGCACATCCTGCACATGTACCCTGGAACTTAAAATGAAAGTTAAAGGGAAAAAAAATAAGAATATGTGGCATATATATACAATGGGATATTATTCAGCCATGAAAAGAAAGAAGTAATGATACATATGCATACAACATAGATAACCTTGAAAACATTATGCTATATGAAAGAAGCTAGTCACCAAAAACAAATATTGTATGATTCTGCTTAGACGAGATACCTAAAGTAGTCAAACTCAGAGTCATAGAGTAGAATTGTGGTTGCTAGGGGCTTGGGGTGGCAGGGGGTGGGCAGAGGAGAATGGGAGTTTCTGGATGATGATAGATTTCAGTTTTTCAAGATGAAAAAGTTCTGGAGATCTATTGTACAGCAGTGTACATATAGTTAACACTGTAGAACTCTACACTTTAAAAATGGTTAAGATGGTACATTTTATGTTATGTACTTTCTACCACAGTTAAATTTTAAAAAAAGAATAGCATTTCAAATGCATATTCACCATCACCAATACACTGACATGAGCCAGCAGATGCTTAATATATGTTTCTAATACTAGTGGTTATGATGAAAGAAACAGGAGAGCATTTTTTCCTGGTGTACATTAAAGACTTAAGTAATTAAGAGGTCTGATAGCAGTGTCATTATTTTGTGGAAGAATGTAACTTGTTATCAAGTACTGAAAACTTCTGACAAGACATATACCAACTAGAAACTGTAGACTAAATGTTATGGTAATTTATAATTATTGAATTATATTGACAAATTTAGGTGTCCATTATTTAAGTATTATGAGGTGAACATAGTTTTTGCCTTTTCAATTATTATGTTGCATGCTTGGACACATTTTTGTAATGGCACATGGGATGTAGTTTGTAGTGTATAATGTATACTTTTGTTTTTAAAAAAATGTAAGTAAATAAAAGCTGGAATTAAAATAAAACAAAACAAAACACAGAGTATTAAAGAAAATTGGCCTTGTTCACCAGAGAAGGAAAATCAAAGGTACCATATCCTTCTTTCTCTACCTACTTCCTGTCTACCTATAATCATATAATCAGGTTTTTCATGCAATTTAATATATGCAGGGCAACTTTCTACAAACTACCTACTACTTCCTCTGTTGTCTTTTCAGCAATTTTGGTGTAGTGTCACACCCAAAAAAGGGCACACCTCTTTAACACTTTCAACTCTTGGATCAAACACACCCTTATTAAATGTGCTTTTCACATAAACAGTCAGTGTCTGTCATTCAGCTCTGGAAGACAGCCGGCTCTGGCTCTAGGAGAGAGCAGCACTGCCAAAGGTGAGCTGATGAGAGCTCACCAGGGTGTGCTGGAAGGAGAAGAATGAGACAAGGGTATTTTGAGAAGTAAGAAGATTGATATGGTAATGCACACACGGCTACATTTTACTTCCCGTATTCTCTTGGTGTATCTATAGAAAACAAAAAAGAAGCAACACCATGGTAAGAAACTAACTGAAGTTTTTTTCTTTTCATTGCCTAAGACTTTGTTTTAGACTTACATAGTATTATTAATAACATCGAATAACTTCACAATGTATTTATTGTCTAAATCTGGCAGTTTTGGTGGGGGGGGGCGCGCAAAAATCTGAAGCATTTTTGAATATATGGAATATCGTGGGGGGGCTGACTACCCTTGGATACTTTAGCTTGAAGCAGAAATAAAAATGACCAGTATAGGATCTGCTACTGTCTGTGCTTTTCTAGGTTCTTTAAAATATTACAGGTAATCATTAACAAGCTACTCTTCATTGAATGTATTTGAGTTAGTTCCATAAGTCATTCTTACAATGTCTATTTTATAGGCCCGTTGTTGAGTATACTATAAATAACTTATTTAATCCATTTTTTCCTTGAGTTAAAAAAAAAAAAAAAAAAAACCTTTTCCCCTTGTCCCCTTTCCAAATTTCAAAGGCAAAGTGATATTCAACTCCTTGGAAAAAGACAGTAGGGAAATAATTGTTTTGAGAGTAAGGATTGATTTGTATTTTTCTTAATGGTAGGCGAAGTTAGAACTCTACTACACATTCTTTTAAAATGTAGGTTATCTTTCAAATGTGTTCCCAGTGGGTGTTGACAGCCGTCTGCCCTCACCAGCCTGTCCCCATAACAAGTTATTATGTATTGCACATACTTTCCCCAAACAAGATTTTATTAGAACAAAAAATTTATTGGAGACACTTGGCTTCTTACAACCCTGCTATTTAAGAAGTGGTTGGGATTGAAATAAATGATAAGAAAAAGCAATCTTGTAAACTTTTAAGAAAAAGAAGTTTACATAAGACCTATTAAACTTTGCTTCACCAGTTTGGTCATAGAGGCGTAAGTATAAAGCCCCGATTAAGTGTTGGGCATTATGGTCATTCCTTTTCTTTGTTAATACTTTAATACTTAACACTTTCCTTATCATTTGATATATTAAACACAATGGTTTAATAACTACACTGACAAATCATCTTTACACTAAGATATAAGCTCTTTATCTTCCCCTAGAAATCGTAACAGAATTTATACCTTGTGACTTAAAAAAAAAAAAACTTTTTGAAATGATTTGCCAAATTTTTTTAAATCTAGGTTTAAGAGCATCATGACTATGAACCTGCAAAAATAATTTTAAGTTTAATTGAAATTTCTGATATTTTGGTCAACCATCTTATTAGAGACTAACTGTAAATATCTAAAAATGTACTAAGCAGATTAACTATAGCCTATGTACATTGACAGGTAAACTCAGGATGGGGAGAACAGCAGGAGGAGGTGTTTTGGCCAGGCTGATCATTTTGAAGGTTGTTTCTCTCTTGAGTTTTTCTGTGATATAAGATAAATGTACATGGCAAGTACTGCAGGTACTAACAGCACACTGGCTAGTAAGACGACATTTTAATTTTCATTTGAAGTGTTGAAATGGGCAGGATCCTGCTGCCTGTGCCTCCAGGTGTAATCAGGACTAGAGCAGGGCAGGAAAGCCTGGCGCACAGGCTTGTCCACCTCAAGCCTGTACAGGAGTGGTGTTTGTAAAACACAATCCAGACGCACAAGCCAAGGCAGAGAGAAGGCATCTGAGGCTCCCGCTGCCTGCCAGGAACACTGTAGTAAGAGGGTGATGAAATATTTCACTTTTCAAAACCGAAGGAGCAGGAAATTTCTCACCATCGGCCCACTCCTGACACATGCAGTCCTAACCCCTGCCACCCTCCCCACCCCCCATCACACCAGCCCAAGACAGAATCTAATGGAAGGGGTGAAGAATAAAACCAAATTCCATACGAGGGGAAATCAGGCCTGTCTTCCTGAGGGTAGAAAGGAATTGAGTGGGAAAAGACATTCGATGTTACATGAAAACCCTTACAAGGATACTTTTATAGAATATATTCACCCCAACGAGAGGAAGTGTGAACTGCTTCCAAGTTCAGCAGTTCGATGTGGCTTCTTGGGCTCTCCTAGAACTGTCCTTCATGGCCCCTACTCCTTGGTCTCCATGGTCTATTTCCTGTCTTTTACACCTGTCCCCCTTCCCCCTGCACTCCCTAGCAGCAGGCTCTGCTTCCAGCTCTTTCTGTGTCTGAGGGGACCTACCTTGTTCATCCCTGTTCATGTTTACATGTGTGTGTGCACGCATGTGTGCGTGTGTGATAGTCAAATATAGCTCAATGGAACAGAACAAGCAATAGAAGAAGAGAAACAGCACAAACATTACTATGCATCTTCTAGTCCCACCAGCTATGTGTGACTGTTGGCAAATCCCTTTTCACCCTGCAGTTTTTTCAAATGTGAAATGAAGATAACAATTATCACCTCATATGACTGTTATAAAGTACTTGGCACATGCAAGTACTTAAGAAATGTCAGCTGAGGCTGGGTGCGGTGGCTCACGCCTGTAATCCCAGCACTTTGGGAGGCCGAGGCGGGCAGATTGCCTGAGCTCAGGAATTCAAGAGTGGCCTGGGCAACATGGTGAAACCCCATCTCTACTAAAAATACCAAAAAATTAGCTGGGAATGGTGGTGGGTGCCTGTAGTCCCAGCTACTCGGGAGGCTGAGGCACAAGAATCGCTTGAACCCGGGAGGCAGAGGTTGCAGTGAGCCCAAGGTGGCACCACTGCACTCCAGCCTGGGCTACAAAGTGAGACTCCGTCTTAAAAAAAAAAAAAAAAAATTCAGCAGAAATAAATCACAAAGAGGAGAAAATGAAAGGCCAACAGGTATATAAAACATGGTCAATGCCATTAGAAACCAAAGAAATGCAAGCTACCTAGTTTTGCAAAATATAGCTTACACTAGAAAACTGTATGAACATATAAATGCAGGGTATAATGACTAATTATAAAGCAAACACCTGTATAACTAGACGTAATTCAAGAAAAAGAATTTTGCTGCCACCCCTTAAGTATCCTGTTGGTCTCTCTGATCAGGTTTTGATCATAATCCCTAAAGACACAATCCAGAATGCCATAATCCTGAATGGGATTGTGATGCAATCCCATTAGGAATGTCTTATGGAAATAATTAATGATATGGGTAGAGATAAGCTAGGAATACATTTTCTGCAGCCTGTGATACATTAAAAATTATATAAATGAGCAACTGTAGCAATTGTGGTATATCAGCATAATGGAATTCAATGTGACCATCAGAAATATTAATATAGCACACACCTGCAATCCTAGCACTTTGGGAGGCTGAGGTGGGTGGATACTTGAGGTCAGGAGTTCGAGACCAGCCTGGCCAACATGGTGAATGTCCATCTCTACTAAAAATACAAAAATTATCCAGGCATGATGGCGCACACCTGTAATCCCAGCTACTCAGGAGGCTGAGGCAGAAGAATCGCTTGAACTCGGGAGGCAGAGGTTGCAGTGAGCCAAGATCATGCCACTGCACTCCAGCCTGGGCAAAAAAGTGAGACTCCATCTCAAAAAAAAAAAAAAAAAAAATCAATATAGAAGTATATTTATTGGCATGAACTCAGCGAAAGAACAACATACCAAATAACACATACAAAATGATACTGTGTAATGCCCTGGGGAAAAATAAGTCAAGAAAAAAAATAGTAACAATTATATTTTGGGATGAAAAAAATTAAGGTAATTTATATTTTTTTATTGTAGTTATTTATATATTCTGACTTTCAAATGTAAATATATATTTTTTCGCATGTGGTTTTTTTCTTTTTTTTTTTTGAGATGGAGTCTCTGTCTCCCAGGCTGGAGTGCAGTGGCGTGATCTTGGCTCACCGCAACCTCCGCCTCCCGGGTTCAAGCAATTCTCAGCCTCCCAAGTAGCTGGGATTACAAGTGCTTGCCACCATGCCCGGCTAATTTTTTTATTTTTTTATTTTTTTGTTGTTAGTAGAAACGAGGTTTCACGATGTTGGCCAGGCTGGTCTCAAACTCCTGACCTCAGGTAACCCACCCACCTTGGCCTCCCAAAGTGCTAAGATTACAGGCGTGAGCCACCATGCCCAGCCTGCGTGTGTTTTTATACTTAAAAATTTTTAAATTTAAATTTAAATGTTTACTTGACAAATAATTGTATATATGGGGTATAATGTGATGTTTTGATGTACATCGTTGTATACATTGTGTTGTATACATGGGTGTATACATTGAAATTATTATATCCTGATAATTAACATATCCATCACCTCAGATATTTATTTTTTGTAATGAGAACATTTAAAATCTATCCTTTTAGCAATTTTTAAATATATAATACATTAGTATTAACTATGATTACCATGCTGTGCAATGGATCTTGAAAACTTATTGCTCTTGTCTAACTGAAACTATATACCCTTTGACCAACATCTCTCCAAACTTCTCTCAACTCATAGCCTCTGGTAACCACTGTTCTACTCTCTACTTCTATAAATTTGACTTTTTAAGATTCTAAATATAAGTGAGATCATGTGTTATTTATCCTTCTGTGCCTGGCTTATTTCACTTAGCACAGTGTCCTCCAGGTTCATCTATAGTGTTCCCAATGACAGAATTTCCTTCTTTTTTAAGGCTGAATAATAGTCCACTGTGCATATATACCCCATTTGCTTTATCCGTTCATCCATTGATGGACACTTGGGTTGATCCCATATCTTGGCTATTGTGAATAATGCTGCAATGAACACAGTGGGGCAGATAGCTCTCCAACATACTGATTTCATTTCTTTTGGGTATGTACCCAGAAGCAGGATTGTTGGCAGTTCTATTTTTGTTTTATTGAGGAAACTCCACACTATTCTCCATGATGGCTAAACTAATGTATATTTGCACCAACAGTGTATGAGAGTTCCCTTTCTCCACATCCTCATCCACACTTCCCTGTCACCTTTTAGATCACAGCCATTCTAACAGGTGTGAAGGGATAGTTCATTGTAATTTTCATTTTCATTTCCCTGATGAATAGTGATATTGAGCACTGAAAAAATAAACCTCTCGGTTATTGCATGTCTTCTTTTGTGAAATGCCAGTTCAGATCGTTTTTCCATTTTTTGAATCAGATGGTTTGTTTTTGTTTGCTGTTGAGAGGTCTGAATTCCTTGTCTATTTTGGGTATTACTCCCTTATCCAATGGAGGATTTGCACATGTTTTCTCCCAGTCTGTAGGTTTTCTCTTTACTCTTTTGTTTCCCTTCCTGTGCAGAAGCTTTTTAGTTTGATACAATCCCATTTGTCTACTTTATGCTTTTACTGCCTGTGCTTTTGGGTCAAAAGTGTATGTATTTCATGGTTTTCTTTGCCATTTCCCTTCTCTTCCCCAGAGATTGTATGAGGTGCTTTTACAAACATTTCAGCTGACCCTTAAAATAATCCAGAGGAGGAACATTTTAGAAACTAGATTTTGGGGAGTCATTTGAGAAAGAGAATAAGGCTAGAGATGGGCCTTCGTTTCTATCTGAAAGTTGCTTCCTCAGGTTTGGTGATAGGTGATTGCCCCAAACCACTGTCCATTCCATGATACACTGTTGTCTGACTCGTGATTGTTGACAGGCTGGAGGATAAAGGATTTCTGGAAAATATGTAAATTTGATAAATATTTAAGTGCCTATTGGTACCAAGTATTGATGAAGAGTTAGGGACACAGATGAACAAAATAACATTCTTGTCCTCATGAAGCTTATGTTCTGTGCGCAGACACAGACAATAAAGAAATAAACAAATATTATGCAATATGGTTCAGGTAATATTAAGTGCTATGAAGAAAAATAAAGGAGAATAGATCATAGAAAGTGAGAGTGCTGTTTTACATAGGGTGATTCAAAAGTGTTCACCCTGCCTAGTTTGCATATCCCCCATACCTTATGAGCTGCAAAAAAGAGATTAAAAAAAGACTAGGCTTACATTGTTTTCTTTATTCTAGCCATGACATATTAAAGATGAGTACTCATAAGCAATGATATGCCAAGTTCTGCAGACAAGTTAACTCTGTTAGAAACCACATCTGATAAAGCTATTATTTTCATCTTCTTCTCACCAATTGAGAACCATAAATTCATTGTGTTATTTACTTAGCTTCTATAATTTTAACTTGAGCAAAACATCAGCAAAATATTGCACTGTTAGTAAAGCCAGCCATCACTGTCATAGGCCACTTTGTGCTTTTCAAAAGAAGTTCACATGTATCATTTCATATGAATTTCTCAATACGCTGTATGATAGATGCGCAACTTTTGAGAAGATAAATGATTTGATCCCATTTAGTAGTATTCCTGACTTCTGTTCATAAAAGTGTGAAATGTCCTTCTTAATTTGAAAAGTATTGGTAGAAAGTCAACGATTCTCACTAGAAACTACAGGAAACTAAGACATTTCTAGGCAGTGTATGTTAATTGGAAAGTAAAGATTGTTCCATTTTCTAGGAATAAATCCACTACTAAATCCACACTTAAAAACATGGCTAAACTGACCTGAAGTTATGAGGTCTCAAGGTCACTAGAAGTCTCAGAGCCAGCCTAGCTCGAGTCCGTGCTGTGTTGGAGAGGCTTGTCTGCTCCTCTTGTTCAACTCTTATTTCTCTTCTGGGTCCCAGTCAGCCCCAGGGCCCCTGACTCAGCTGTAGCTGTGCCTGGTCGGTTCAGGCAGGCTGTATCAGTTGTTTCCAAGGGCCACTTTACCCTCTTCCCCCCAACTTAATCCCCATCTCCCTCATCATATCATCTCTACGTGGATGACCCAACTGAAGTTTAGTCCTTGGTTCTTTAGTACTTAGATTCCGAGACTCACCAGTGGCTTTTAAGTGTTTTAAAGTAACCATTCTTGATCTTTGACATGAATTATTGCACAAGTCATTCTTTCTAAATTGCATAAGAAATTTACTTTTTGGGTTACAAGTTGATAAAAAGGAACTAATTTGACTACTACAAGGAATACATTTCCATTTTCCAGTTTGGCTAAACTTTAATTAGGAACTAACTTGTCAGTAATTTGATTATGTTAATCAGGATATGCATACAATCCAGGAGGTAGAATAAGAAATACTTTTGCTATAAATTTCAAACTCTTCCATCTCCTTTTAGTTACACATCATGCATAAGAAAAAAAAATCACCAAATTAGGATAATACGTCCCAACTATAAAGCAAATAAATTCAGCCGGATAGCTCTGTGAGAAAAAGAAAATGTTGGGGAGACTATTCAGAGCACAGGTAGAGAAACCTTCTGGGGTACTCGTTAGTCATAATTAGGCACACAGTAGAATTAGTCAGGATCCCAGCACAGGAAACACATAGCAGGCTCAAGTTGTGTAATTAAGGAAAGTAGTGAAGGACTATCTACTAAGTGTGGGCAAGGTTTTAAGGAAGCCAAGAGGGGCTAAAAAAACCCTTAGGCTTCAGGGTTCTTCATTCACATGGCCTCTTCCAAGTCCCTCTCCTTACAATCTATAATCCAGAATTGTGTGTTCTTTGTCTTAAAGAAAACTCTCAAAATTACATGTGCCTCATGCCCCACAGAACATCATTCTACCTCAAGCAATAGCTAATGAAGCCTTCCCAGCTGGCACCTGGTGAGATCCTTTCCCATCTTAGGCCTGAAGGAGCAAGAGGGGAAAGCGACTTGGGAATGTGGGGAGAGAGAACAGCAGCGGAGGTGGGCTGGCTGGCAGAAGCCCTAGTCACACCCAACCCAGAGCCCAACTAAGAGATGGAGAGATTAGCGGGGAAATCAGGGCCTCCCACTGGCTGAACCTAACCAAATCCTAAGGGCAAGAAAGTCAGTTTCTACCTTTCATCGTAACTGGGAGCCTGGGGCACAGACAAGGCTGAGGGAGGGTGAGCCTACAGAAAGATCCAGCACACTCTACCTATAGTTACCTGGATTCTAAAGACAGAGTTCCATCACAAGAGAGGGCTCATTGGCTGTTTATGCTATCACATCCATTGCTGTACTGCATGGCCTAGGAGAAAGCATGTAGGCCATACCTTCATAAAAGTAACACATTAATTGTTCTAGTAAAGTCTTGTTTTTCTAATGATACATTATAATTTCTAACAGGAAAAGATATTGAGCTACTTTTTAGAAAGCCTGATTTGTGTCTTAGAAAAAATAATTCAATTCTACAGGCCACGAGTTGCCTCTTTAAGGTGAGGAGAAAATTCTGGCACAACATAGACGCTCAATAATTATCAGTGGAATGAATGAGTAAATGATCCTACAATTCAGATATTCCATGATCTTATCTTTTTTCTTCCTTTCTGATTGATCAAGTGTCAATGGTTTGAAACAATTAGGTTTCACTTTGTCTCTGTCAAAATATAAATGACTTAAAGACAATATCAACCCGAAACTGGGAGTCTGCTTTTTAAGAGAAGAAGAATGGGGAGAATGAGAGTTTAACTTTTATAATTGATGGCTTTTGTATTCAGTGATGCCTCTTTTTCAGGACACAGGTTAATCTGGAAGTTAAAATGTCTGTCACTATTCTTTCACCCAATAGTGTACCTTTGATTGTACCCAACAGGATGCTATTGTTGTTTGACCTGAAATGACAGTATTAGAAAAAACAAAAACAAAAAAGCAACCATTGAGGTGTAAGTAGAGAGGCATGTGTTACATGATGTTGAAATGACAGAGGAAAGATTTTTTAAGAAAAATAGCATCAGAGATGGGGTGGGCACTGAACGTGGTGACAAATATTGGAAGCAACATGGGGCAAGCAAACATTCCACCCTGGGAGACTGGGAGGAGTGACATCGGAGAAGAAGGTTCTGAAGCCCTAACATCAAGGATTATTGGTTGCATCATATGAAATTGGACCGTAGATCAAAACTGGGTTGGACCGTAGATCAAAAATGGTCAAATGTCGCAATTTCATATACCTTTTCATAAGAGACCTGCTTACTACTGGACAGTGTTATAGTCTGTGGGTCATTTAGTGTAAGCTTTAGTCTTCACTCCTTGTAATAGCCCTGGAAGAAATCACTATTGTAGCACAAATGTAGTAACAGAGGTGCATAGTTCTGTCTCCAGAACCATAAAGAAGTAGCTAAATTATAATCTAGTATGCTCTTAGAGAACTGAATCATATATAATAGAAAAATATTTTAAAAGTTAAAATAAAAAGCTTCTGTGCTTAATAGATCAGAGTTCATTTTTGTGAACATTTCTTTATTCTTTTTGCAGTGTGTATGTGCATGTGTGTATTTAGAATGCGCCACATATATTATCCCAATTAATATCAAAAAGGAAAACACAAATGGAAAGGTGGGGAGGATAGTTAATTTATTTTTAATGCCTATTCTTAATCAATGTCTATGGTATCAGGGATCCATATGTGAATCCTCCCTTAAACTTAACTTCATCTGCGTGGTGTTTTTGGTACTGAGATGATATTCTGCCATACACTTATCATGGAAAAATACAATTTTAACTTTAATTCTAAAAGTCTTCAGAATGAATATCCTGAAGTTATTAAAAAATGATGTCTCATAAAAGTCTTTCTTTAAGATGGACTGGAGTGCAGTGGTGAAATCTCAGTTCACTGCAACCTCTACCCCCTGGGTTCAGGTGATCTTCCCGCATAGGATGACAGGCATGCACCACCTCACTTGGCTAACTTTTTTTTTTTTCTTTTTGAGACAGAGTCTTGCTCTGCCAGGCTGGAGTGCAGTGGCGCCATCTCAGCTCACTGCAACTTCCACCTCCCGGGTTCAAGCAGTTCTCCTGCCTCAGCCTCCCAAGTAGCTGGGACTACAGGCATGTGCCACCATGCCCGGCTAATTTTTTGTATTTTTAGTAGAGACGCGGTTTCATCATGTTAGCCAGGATGGTCTCTATCTCCTGACCTCGGGATCTGCCTACCTCAGCTTCCCAAAGTGCTGGGATTACAGGCGTGAGCCACCACGCCCGGCCCAATTTTTGTATTTCTTAGTAGAGACAAGTTTCACCATGTTGGCCAGTCTGATCTTGAATTCCTGACCTTAAGTGATCTGCCGGCCTCAGCCCCCCAAAGTTCTGGGATTACAGGCATGAACCACCATGCCGGGCCTTGTTTTTCTGTGTGTGTTTCTCCTTTTTCTCCTCCTTCCCCATTCCCCATCTTCGTTCTTTAGTTAGTTGTCACGAGTCTAAAGTCTTTCTTGCTTCTATTGAACAGAATTTTCTAACCCCTATTTTAACTTTTAAAGTTGGAGTGTAAAGTAGCTCAAATGCCTATATTTTTAAGCCACACAACTCATGTTATTTTTTTTTACAAAAAATCTACTCAGAAAAAAAAAGTTGTTCTCTAGCGCAAACACACATATGTGTATGTTGTGAACAAATAACATGGCCAATCCTATCAGTTACAGTAATATCCAGTTGACTCATTCCTCGTGTGGCTGAATTGAAGAGCTAAGGTATCTTTCAGAAATCAAAGTGAGAGCTCTTAGGGAATCAAAGTGTTTTTTTAAAAAAGTTATTTTTGTACATTGATGACCACATTTTAGAAGGATGGCCAGGTGAGTATGTGTAACAAGATTTTGTTCCGCTTTCCTGAGTCAGATTTGGGCTGAGAGGCAGCAGTAAACCTGTGCACCAGTATCTCCATCAACACGTGGAATCCTCACTCAGACAGAATAAAGCTGCCAAGTCTTGACCACACGAAGTTTTAGGCAGATAAGATTTTCATTCTGATTTCTTTGGAACGATGTTTCTGGCTCTCTCCAAGATCATTGACAACTCCCTTTTTGAAAGGGAGGAGGGATATTACTAATTCTTTAGTAGCAGCAAATACTTTATGTCCACCTCTAGCTGTGAGTCCCCCTGCTAGCTGTTGGGAAGGCAACGGGACATTTTTCCTGTTCTCAAGCAGCTTACATTCACTGGGGAATGGAAAGGTGGGAAACATAGGAAAACTTATTTATTATTTTTTTTATAAGAAACATCACTTTACTTAAAATGTTATTAGATTTCTTTTCTTTTCTTTTTTTTTCTTTTTGAGATGGAATTTCGTTCTTGTAACTCGGGCTGGAGTGAAATGGTATGATCTCAGTTCCCTGCAACCTCTGCCTCCCAGGTTCAAGCAATTCTCCTGCCTCAGCCTCCCGAGTAGCTGGGATTACAGGCACCCGCCACCAGGCCCGGCTAATTTTTGTATTTTTAGTAGAGACGGGGTTTCACCACATTGGCCAGGCTGGTCTCGAACTCCTGACCTCAGGTGATCCGCCTGCTTCGGCCTCCCAAAGTGCTGGGATTACAGGTGTGAGTCACTGCGCCCAGCCTAGATTTCTTAAAGATATAAATAGATTATAAACATAAAACAAATGTCAATGACCCATAACTGTATTAAAATTTAAAAACTTAGTTTTTTTCCCATAGTTACTGTAAAAAGGAAAAACTCTTAGATAATTAAATTTAGCAGAATTTATTTAAGCAAGGAGAAAAAGAAAAATTCATGATTCGACCAGCTTCAGAACCAGAACCGTTTCAAAAAACTCTAACATTTACATTATCTCCTTAACCAATGGGTAGCAAATGTTACTAGGTAACATTTACTAAGTGGTAGCTGCTGATAGCAGGCACTGCCACACCAGGAAGGTTGAGAATCAGCCAACAGCACTGCAGCTAGTGCTGCCTGGGCCTCTCTATACGCTGCTGGAATATGATCTCGTGGATGGTTACATGTGCCCCTAATGAGCCGCATTTCATATTAGCCAACAAGAACACTCTAAAGCAGGTCCTAGCCCACAACCCATGTGCTGCCTCTACAATAGTCCTGTTGTGGACTGCTCCATCCCAGTTGGACGTGGACGATGCGAGGGTGTCAAGTGCAGGTTCTGCACTGTGAGGTGTGCAGGCTGCCTTAAGTAAGGTGGGCAGAAAATACACAGTAAAAAGGTACATACAAAGGAGGACCCGGGATTGCATGTGCTCTCAGAACACCCAGCCTGGGAACCCTCAGGAGCCTTCCCAGGCCTGTGGGAAAGCCAGGGGCAGAGGAATCTGAGGAAGCATAAAGAAGCTTGATGGTCGCTTGTGGCCTCTTTGCAAAACACTCCCCTTCCTAGCAAATTATCATCAAGCCTGGAAAAGTAGTGGGCCTGTGGCTTCCTATCCTAGGTTTAAGACTCCAGACCCAAAGGCTCAAACCTAAGAAGGTGCCTCTCTGACAACTCCCGGGCCAGTTAGTTTTTTTGTTCTCCCTTTGCCTTAGTTTCCCCATGAACAATGGAAAGAAACAATCCCTGGTTGAAAAGAAATATGTATTGCATTTAGGAAGGGGTGTTTCTCAAAGATGTGACTGAGGACTTTACTCGGGAGGCATGGGGCATTCTGAGCCCTGCTCAGATGGTTCTGTTTGGAGATATGATCCTGGATAGCCACAGGGACCTGGTCCTGTGGAGAAGACTGCATTCCCCTGTAAACGAGTCTATCATTTGAAATGACATGAGACCCCTCAATAAGAACTGCATAATGTGGCTGGGCACAGTGGCTCACGTCTATAATCCCAGTACTTTGGAAGGCTGAGGCAGGAGGATCACTTGAGCCCAAGAGTTTGAGACCAGCCTTGATAACATGGTGAAACTTTCTACAAAAAATGTTAAAAAATTAGCTGGGCATGGTGGCACATGCCTATAGTCTCAGCTACTTGGGAGGCTGAGGTGGGAGGATCACTTGAGCCCAGGAGGTTGAGGCCCCAGTGAGCTGTGATCGTGCCACTGCACTCCAGCCTGATCAATACAGCAAGACCCTGTGAAATGTGCACCCAAGACATATGGATTGTACCACATAGTGCATTTCTATTCTTTATTTCCCAGGGGGAAAACTCTGTTTTTAAAGAGATTTTATCTTAACTTCATTTATTAATACCCATCTTAAATGTACAGTTTGATGAGTTTTGAAAGATATGTACTCATGTATAACCATCACTACAGTCAAGATATAGAACTTTAACCCTCAACGTTCCTTTGTGCCTCTTCCCTGTTGCACCACCACCACTTGCCACCCACTGGTCCCCACGCTCAGGCAACCAGCGACCTACTTTCTATCATTATACATTAGATTTGCACTGTCTAGAATGTCATATAAATGTAACCATACAGTATGTAACGTTTGGAGTCTGACTGCTTCTCAAAAGCATTTGGCATCCATATCTGTACACGTTTCGGAACTCTGTTCCTTTTTTATTGCTGAATAATACTCTGCTGTATAGATGTACCACAATCGGTTTATCTGTTCACAAACTGTGTACAGTGACTTTGAGCTGTTTCCAGTTTTTAGCTATTATGAATGAATGAAGCCACTATGAACATTCATGTATTTTTAGGAAATTCAGCAGTCTGGCTGGTGATACACAGGCTGCCCCTCTGAGGGGAGGAGGAGTCAAGTAGTTGAGCCAAGTTGAAGAGCAAGCAACCAATTTTGTAAAAAGCATCTAATAGCCAAAAAAAAAAAAAAAAAAAAAAAAAAAATTGTTTTAATGCCTATACTGAGCATAAAAAGGACTGCTGATCAAGCGTCTTTACTGCATGGGAAAAGCAGATTGCAACATCATTGGCAGGACAGAGTAATACATATACTTAGTTGTTTTATTTTGACAGGGAATGGAATTAAGCCAAGACTCAAACCTATTTTCCCTGGTTACTTCTTCAAGATACGTTTGAAGGCCTGTCCAGACAGCAGAGACAAACAGCTTTATGTCAGAATCAGAATGACTTTACCTGCGGTGGGACCTTGGACAGGGAGAAGTAACCTTGGCAAATGGGCATTAAAAAAAGACTACCTACCTAGCTATTGGGAAGATAAAATGAAAGTGTGTGAATCACAAGGGCCTGACCCATAGGATAGCTCAGTAAACATCTATTATGATTTAAAAATCTTGCCATACCTTTGACTTGTAAAATAATCCAAATGTTTCCTTAGGAAGTTACAATATTTTGATTTTTTCCCTTAAATCATACTTTGAATTCTTCCCATATTATTTATATAACCATTGAAGAATCGATTAATCAAACTCTGGTTAGATTTTAGAATCGTTTATGACCTCAGGTACAAGAGCTCCGAGTGGCAGCATCACTGGTTCATCGCAGCAGCAGCAGCTGTCTAGTCCCAAAGCGCCCACCAGGTGCTTCTAAGACCGGGAGAATCTTAGAACCTTGAGAGCAAATCTGATTCATGAGCACTTCCTTGGGAGCTGACTCTGGGGGTGTGTGACCCGCAGTCTGTTCCTCTGGGCGGACTGTGGTGGCTGCAGAATCTCCGCGGCCTCTAAAAGGGACGCCTGTGGCGGAATGAAAGGAGCATGGGGCGGGCAGGAGGCGACTTGGATTTGAATTCTGACTTTACAGCTCTGACCGCCTCTCCCCCCCGCCCCCCCCACCTTAATTTTGTGTCTTTATGGGCTGGCTGAGCTTCCTTTCCTCATCTGTGTGGTAACAGCATGACCTCACTGGGCTGTAGCGGGGTGACACTATGTTACAGTACCAGGACTGTCTCAACAAATGCTTGTTGACTGTTAATTTCATGCGTTATCTTTGCTATTTCCCATCGCCAAAGTCCATTTGCTGCATGTAACTCAAACAATGGAGCTACTTCAAAGGGTAATTGGGGAACCTCCCGTAGTTGGTACTATCCTGAATGTTCCTCTTCCAGGAAAGGTGGGGCTCTTTCCTGGGTCGCCAGGACTCAAGCTGGCACCCGGGTTTTGAATGTAAGAGTTCATTCTTAAGAAATACAGGAGCCACACGTTTGGCCTGGTTTCAGAGGAGTCCTTACGCAAATACGCTTCCCTCTCCTAGGAGCCAGGCTGGACTCGCTGCCCCTGCTCCCTCCCTTTCCCAGGCTCGCCTCCTCCTCTTCCTGCCCACCTCCATGCCCGGCACCTACCCAGTCCCCATTCTGGCGAACCCGACCCCGGTGTGCCACCGCGCCCATTGGCGGGTTTGCTTTTATTCGTTTGTTCTGCGCTCCCTCCCACCTTCTGGCTCGGGCACCAGATGCTAGCCGTTTTGCTCCAGGCAATGTACGAAGCCCAGGTTTTCCCCCTTACTGGGAGCGCTGCGGATCCTTCGCAGGTGGCCCGGCACCCTCGCATGGGTGAGCCAGCCCCTGGGGCTCCAGCCGTGCGCCCCCGGAACCACACGAGTGGTAAGGAACGGGTCCCGGGGCCAAGTAGGCAGAGTCCCGCGCATCTTTCAGCCACGCCTTCTCGACTCAAGGGGGCAGTGAGCAAAGGTGATCAACCCTGCAACCTCGCCTGCTACCCCCGCGCACTCCTCCTCGTTCACATGGTAGGAACTCCCACAGGCAAAAGCCCTTCCGGTGCGCTCAGCAGCCGCGGGATCACTCGGGTGTTTGAACGCTCGCGCCCTCCTCCCATTGGAGCTCGGGCTAAGGCGGGGCCCAGGTGCTCGCTTCCTCTGAGCTTGCTTAAGGTTTTCTTGTTGCAGGTACTGTATGTTGAACCCGGGTGGCTTCTTACTGTTCTCGAGGAGAAGGCTGCTAGAACTGGTTTTTTTTCTTCGTCCTCCTTCCCTCCTACAAAAAGAAAGGGCGGTGTTTGGGGGAAAGTCCGCCTTAGGATACTTTAATGTGTTTACTGCTCCCCCATGGTCACACGCACCGCTGTTCATAAATTGCATCTTTGTTGAGGAAGAAGGTAAAAAAGCTAGAGAGGGCAAGGAACTATTTATTTTGTATATGTGATTATTTGGACCGTTCAAATTTTCCTTTAAAAAACACGAATTCAAAGAAAATGCTATTCTAACTAGTGCCAGAAACTTAAGGTGTTCAAGAAAAATTCAAAAGTAAAACTAGAGTTTATTTTGTTGGAATGAATGTAACATAAACATAACTTTATCATTTTCAATTAGAAACTCTGGTCTGTTATCATTTTGGCTGGTAGTTCTGTTATGTACGTCTAACGGGAAAAACACCAGATTCTCATATGTTCCCTCCTCATCCCTTTTATTTTTCAGTCCAGAGCACAACCTCCAGAGGAGAACAGAAGGAAGCCAGTTTTGGGGAAACTTGGCACTCTATTCACTACAGGAAGGAGAAGGAACAGTAGAAATGGGCTAGAGAGTCCCACCAGATCAAATGCCAAACCACTGTCTCCCAAAGATGTGGTAGCCTCTTCTAATCTCCCAGAGAGAGAGAGTGAGAAGAGCAGATCTCAGATCAGCCAGCTGAAGCAAGCGGACACGAGCGAGGAGGGCTCCCCTCGGGAGAATCCCCGGGAGGCAGAGGGCGAGCTCCCTGAGAGCGATGGCCCCGCAGCCCCCCATGACGCCGAGCTGTCACCTCGCTGGAACAGCAGTGGAGCAGCTGTGGCTGTGCAGCAGTGCCATGAAAATGATTCACCCCAATTAGAACCTCTGGAGGCAGAGGGAGAGCCTTTCCCAGATGCCATCACCGCTGCCAAGCAGCTGCATTCCTCGCAGGGAAATTCCTCCAGGCAAGAGAACACAGAGACGCCCGCCCGCAGTACGGGGGAGGACGCTTCACCAGGTGCTGGCCACGAACAGGAGGCTTTCCTGGGTGCGAGGGGTGCGCTGGGGTCGCCCACCCGGGAGCGGTCCAGAGGAGAACTAGGCGAGGCCCCTGAAGAAGCCCCAGGTGTGTGTGCGGAAGAAGGCTCCCTGGGACCCCGTGACGCCCGCATCCAGCCCCCCAAGGGCGCGTCTGCTCTGCCAGGTGAGCCTCCGGCCGAGGGTGCAGCACACACGGCCAGCTCCGCGCAGGCAGACTGCACAGCCCGGCCCGGGGGTCGTGCCCACCCTACTAAGGTGCTAACTTTGGACATCTACTTGAGTAAGACTGAGGGGGCGCAAGTGGACGAGCCGGTCGTGATTACTCCCAGGGCGGAAGATTGCGGTGACTGGGACGACATGGAGAAGAAGTCGAGCGGCCGCAGGTCCGGGAGGCGGAGGAGGTCGCAGAAATCCACTGACTCCCCCGGCGCGGACGCCGAGCTCCCTGAGAGCGCGGCCAGGGACGACGCGGTGTTCGACGACGAGGTGGCGCCAAACGCGGCCAGCTACTGCTCCTCGGCGGAAAAGAAAGTGAAATCTCCGCGGGCAGCCCTCGACGGGGGCGTTGCCTCCGCTGCGAGCCCGGAGTCCAAGCCCGGCCTCGGCCCCAAAGTGCAGCTCCGAGGCGAGTCGGACCGGAGCAAACAGCCACCCCCGGCCTCGTCCCCCACCAAGAGGAAGGGCAGGAGCCGTGCCCCCGAGGCCGTGCCCGCCCCGCCCGCCAGCGGCCCGCGGGCTCCCGCCAAGGAGTCTCCACCGAAGAGGGTGCCAGATCCCAGCCCGGTCACCAAGGGCGCTGCGGCCGAGAGCGGGGAGGAGGCGGCCCGGGCCGTCCCCCGCGAACTCCCGGTCAAGAGCAGCTCGCTGCTGCCGGAGATCAAGCCCGAGCACAAGAGGGGCCCGCTCCCCAACCACTTCGACGGCCGGGCAGAGGGAGGTCGCAGCAAAGAGCTGGGCAGAGTGGCCGGAGCGCCTGGAGCTTCTGACGCCGACGGCTTGAAGCCCAGGAACCATTTCGGCGTGGGCAGGTCGACGGTGACCACTAAAGTGACCCTGTAAGTAGCCTCGCAAGTCCCGGCTGAGTTGCTGTCCGCACACGTGCTGGGGGTCGGCTCTGAGAGGCTCGGGGTCTTTGCATTGTGGAAGAAATGTCTGGTCACTGAACTTTCCCCTCCATGCTGAACTTAAGATAGCGAAGGGCCAGTTTACACAGTCAAGGTTTAAGATGCCACTCGTGGCAGCCTCCTCAGTTAGTTCCCTTTTTAACACAAGATTTAAGTTTAACGAACGTAAAAATAGGATTTTCCTTGAAGCTCAAAGTTTATGTAGATGAGAGAGAGAGAGAGAAGACCTCACGGCCTGACATGAGCTGATTCTATTCTTTATTCAAAATGTACAAGGGTGTTCCAACATGGGATGTTCTTAAAATACATGTGCTGTGAATTTCAAAATATGGAGCAAACAGTAACATGTTAAGTACGACCCAGTAGCTTTGACATGTGTGAGTTTTAAGAGAATTCACAGAACCGTTTATGGAACTCAGTGCATTTATTTAAACACACAAAAAGTTTTAAACACACACACATACACACAAGAAAAGTTGCTAATACAAGTATCTTGGTTGCTTCTTCCCCTTTATAATGTTAGGGAGTCTGGTGATACTTTTGGACCCAGGTTGAAAAGTAGTTTTCAGTTATTGAAATAAAGATCAATAATCATACAAAAGATTATTTGCTACATGAAAGCAGCTGTGACAGGTGTGAGTTTAAGATGATTCCAAAACATTTCATGGAACATAGTGCATTATTGGCCTAAGCCTTTTTCCAAAAGTCCCTAATTCATGTATCTTGGTTGCTTCTTCCTCTTTGTGCTGCATGAAAGCACAAAACAACTGTGACTACTTGCTGTTAAGTTTATTCATTTCACAAGTAATTTATTTAATACTTTCTGTGCAAGATATTGTGCTAGGCACTGTGGGGAAAAAAACCCTACAACTATGACTCAGGATATTGCCCTGAAATTTTTATAGCCCCATCTGGCACACAAGAAGCACACAAGTCAAATAACAATATGAGATGATATCTGATGAAATTGCCAAATGAATGTTACCATCTGTAAAGCCTGGGGAAGTGCTAGCAAGGAAGAAATCACTGCTGGTGCTTTGGAGGAGCTGGGCCTTGTGCCTTGATCATAAATGCAATTCGTATAGGTGGACAGGATAGGCAAGGTACTCTGAAACTGATAAGACCCTCCCTTCCCACACTTCTTCTCCCTCACCACTCCCACTTAGCACAGGTGAATAATGATTAAGTGCTTAAGTTTTTCCTCCATTCACATATTTGTTCAAAGAGTGGGTATTTTAACAACATTATCATTATAATTCTTGAACTTAATGGTTTCTTTCATTCTATTTGATTTCTTGGGTAAGTAAGCTTTAGAGGAACTCTGAGAGGGAAGTATGCTTAATGAATAACTTGACTACCTCACGAGCTGCCAACCTGGAGACCTTTGATATAGTCAGTGATTTATTCTGTAATGGTAGGTAGCATCAGAGAAATAAGCTGGGTGAATGATGCCTATTATTTATAGAAGACCAGTGTGATTGAATGCTAAAGCCTCCTAAATGTGAGCCTTAGAGAAACATTGCTGTGTACCTTAAGAAGGATGGTTCACCTGTCTTCCAATCAGAAGACACCAGTAGAAAAACCAGAAATGTTACACTGTGAAAGAGTAGGCTAAACAAACAGGAAAGATGATCTCACAATGAAATTCTTCATGTGCTGTTCTCTGTAATAGAACTAAACCAAATGTCTCTTTCCCAGTTCTGATTAATTTCTACCTAAAAATTTTCTTTATCAGACATTCAATGTATTTGTTTTGCGCATGGTCATTGCACATGGTCATTTGGCAAATTATTGACTTAAAAATTAATAATTATTTCTAGTCCTTTGACCCATTTCTTTGTGACTGATGGGTTTTTCAGACCCTTTAATTCTTCCTCTGACCGTATCGCAAGATGTTAATCAGATTATTCTTTAAAACAATTTGAGACTGAAGAATTAGAAAAACTATTTCATATCCCCTGAAAAATAATGCCACTGAAGTAACATGTTTCTTTCTGCTGTTAGAAAAATTATTCCTTCAAGTTCTCTACTAAGTGCTGAATGTTGAAATTCTTAAAATGGTATATGTAGAATAAGGAGAATTTTCCTCTTATAATAGAACTATGGCTTTTTAGACTCCAAATTATTTTCCCCTCTCTCATAATGAAGGCATTACAACATGAATTATAGGAGCCTTCCTTTTAATCAATCTGAACTAGGTTAATTGTAGTGACTCTTGGTAGCACAACTTAATAGCACAGAAAGTTTGGTTGTAAAATTTATTTTGATCTTGGTGTAAATCTTTAATGTGCAGAAATGTGTTTCCTGTCCTTAAGGCAGCCTGCTAACCTGTAGTGTTTCCTATTTACATCATCAGATACACTTCAATGTTTGAATTGAGTACCCTTCCTTGAACTCATTAGTGAGACTTTTTAAAAAGTATATTCTCTGGTATGTGACCATCCCTCATTAACTGATAGCAAATCGAAGCTTTCTATTTCTAATCATCTCACTGGTGTCATAATTTGATCTTTAAGGAAATGCTTATAAATTAATTTTTCTTTTAAATTTAAGGTATGGGCATGCTATAAGGGAGCCTAAGTATCTTTTGGAGATATTGTGGAAAGCAATGCCTGGGAGAAATTTATGAGCAGAGATCAAATTTATTTATTTATTTATTTATTTATTTATTTATTTATTTATTTATTTTTGAGACAGGGTCTCACTCTGTTACCCAGGCTGGATTGCAGTGGCATGATCATGGCTCACTGTAGCCTCGACCTCCCCGGGCTCAGGTGATCCTTCCATCTCAGCCTCCCTAGTAGCAGGGACTACAGGTGCACCACCATGTCTGGCTAATTTTTGTATTTTTTTAGAGACAGGATTTTGCCATGTTCCCCAGGCTGGTCTCAAATTCCGGGGTTCAAGTGATCCACCTGCCTCAGCCTCCCGAAATGCTAGGATTACAGGCAGTAGACACTGATCCCAGCCTCAAATTGAGTATCAAATAAAATTTGAAAAAATTAAAATCTAAATTTTCAGTGCTGCTTTTGGAGAGGACTTGATGGTATCCAGCCCAGTTTTATTTTATCCAAAAGGATAAGGTGACTCACCAGCAGTCATACTGCCTGTCCCTTCTAGAAGCTCCTTAGGCCCAAGCTTCTTTTTTTTTTTTTTTTTTTTTTTTTGAGACAGAGTCTCACTCTGTTGCCCAGGCTGGAGTGTAGTGGCACAATCTTGGCTCACTGCAACCTCCACCTCCCGAGTTTAAGCAATTCTCCAGCCTCAGCCTCCCAAGTAGCTGGGATTACAGGCATGTGCCACCACACCCGACAATTTTTGTATTTTTAGTAGAGACGAGGTTTCACCATGTTGGCCACACAAGTCTCGGAACTCCTGATCTCAAGTGATCCACCCACTTTGGCCTCCCAAAGTGTAGGGATTACAAGCATGAGCCACTGCACCTAGCCAGGCCCAAGCTTCATGAAGGCCAAGTCCATGAAGGAGAGGCAGCATGGGATTTCAGTGTCTCCACTTATATGTTCTCATTATCAAAGTGGCCTCTAAAGTCTATGTTATGTTATGGATCTCATGATAATTCACTGACTTTAAATGATAAAGATGGAAAGAACCAGAGGAGCTCATCCAGGCAGGAATAGTCCAAGCCTATCTGAAGAAGTAGAATAGTTTAGTGGTTAGGAGCATGGCATCTGAAACCAGAGCACCTGGCTTCAAATTGTGGCCCTGTCACTTATTAGCTGCATAACCTCAGGCAAGTTCCTTCTTGACGCCTCAACTTCCTCAGCCAAAAATAGAATGTATAAAGTTGTATATGAATTAGGTGAGCCCAATGAAGCATTTCTCAAGTTCTTGACAATCAGTGACTGTTCGTGGTTATGCTTTATTTTTCCCATTTTATAAACCACTAGACCAATGGTTTAGACTTTTGTTGTTGTTGTTGTTGTTGTTGAGACAGAGTCTTGCTTTGTCACCTAAGCTGGAGTGCAGTGGCACGACCATAGCTCACTGCAGCCTTGATCTTCTGGACTCAAGTTATCTCCCACCTCTGCCTTTGGAGTAGCTGGGACTGCAGGCATGCACCACTTCACCTGGCTAATTTTTTTTGTTTTGTTTTGTAGAGACTGGGTCTCAGTATGTTGCTCAGGCTGGTCTTGAACCCCTTGGCTCATGCAATCCTCCCTCCTTCACCTCCCAAAGTGCTGGGAGATATAGATAGATAGATAGATAGATAGATAGATAGATAGATAGATCTATATATGTAGATATATATATATAGATATATATAGATATGTAGATATAGAGATATCTATATAAGTATATAGATATATATCTATAGATATATATAGATAAATATATAAATATCTAGATATATCTATAAATAGGATATATTTATATATATAATATATATTTATATATAAATATATAGATATATATCTATAAAATATATATATATATATGCTGTGGAACCCTTTCTTCTAAGAAAGTTTAAATAGGAGCAATAAATAAAACAGATACTGGGAGTGATTCTGGTTGAAAGGAGAGTGGACAGCCCCATCCCTGTCCCTACTTTCCCCAACTGTAGCCCTTGAAGAAAACCCCAGGGATTCCTTCAACTGTAAGTTGGGGGAAATAAAAACAACTCTGTTCTAAACCATCTCATTTTTTTAAAGATGAAGAAGGTACAGTCCAGAGAGGTAAAGTAACTTGACCAGGTTCACACAGATAATTAGCATAAAAGCCAGGACCAGAGCCAGAGAATGCCAAACAGAGCACATTTGTTTCTCTGAAAGAAAGCACTGTGTACATTCAAAGACTTATTATTTCCACTGGGGGTAACTATACCCAAGAAATGTGACAGAGAAAGGGGAAACTCTCTTGCCCAAGAAGTGATGACAAAACCAACAGCTGCATAATTGATAAGTAAATGATGGTACATCCATATGATGGACTTCCATGCAGCATTAAGACAGCTTTTCAAACAAATTTTTTGGTAATCTGAAAAATGTTAACTATAAGGTTAAGTCATTTTATTTCTTGAAAAAGCAAGACATCAAATTATATGAACAGAATAATCTCAATTCTATTCAAAATATTTAATTATGCATATAAAAAGATTAGAAATGTTTAAAAATGTTAACAGGGATATTCTCTGACTGGTAGGATTATCAGTGATTTTTAAATATTATCCAAAGTTGCTATAGTGAACACACTTATAATCAGAGAAAATCTTATGGGAGAAGGATGAAAGGAATAAAATATCTGAAGAGGTCAATAGTAGATGCATTTTTAAAATCTATCCTTTTGAGATAATGCTTAAAAAGTTACGCTAAAATAAAAATACATAATTGATGTTGGCGTATGGGAATGCATTAAATATTTAAATTTCTTCTAATGTTCTTCAGGCCTTAAGATGTCTTCCAACCCTAGTGCCAAGCACTGTGCATACATGCTAGGTGCTCAATAAATTAGTTCATCCCTCATCCCTAGAGTTTCTTGGCTATATAATCTTCTGATCCCTCATATGCAAGCAAAACACCCATTAAAAATAGTTGATAGTGTACTTAGGACTATTTAAAAATAGTTTCATTAAAAAACAAATGTGGCAGAGAATGGTGACTCATGCCTGTAATCCCAGCACTTGGGGAGGTCAAGATGGGAGGGTTGCTTGAAGCCAGGAGTTTGAGACACCAGTCTGGGTGACATAGACCCCATTCTACAAAAAATAAAAATAAAGAAATTAGCTGGGTGTGTGGTATGTGCCTGTAGTCCCAGCTACCTGAGAGGCTGCAGCAGGAGGATTGCCTGAGCCCAGGAGTTTCAGGCTGCAGCAATCGATAATCACACTGCTGTACTCCAGCCTTCGCGACAGAGCAAGACCTTGTCTTAAAAACACATGTGTGCGCACACACACACACACACACACCACACTCCAAATGTTATATATCAGGGAGATGTTGGCTTTTCATAGTTTTATAATTAGTTGGTTTGTGTGTTCACTTTTTAAAACTAGGTCAATAACTTTGTCTTCCTGCTTTTTCCTCACAGCCCTGCCAAGCCCAAACATGTGGAACTAAATCTTAAAACCCCTAAGAATCTTGACAGTTTGGGAAATGAGCACAATCCATTTAGCCAGCCAGTTCACAAAGGCAACACTGCCACCAAAATCTCCTTATTTGAAAACAAACGGGCAAACAGTAGCCCAAGACACACTGACATTCGAGGCACAAGGAACACTCCTGCCTCTAGTAAAACATTTGTTGGGAGGGCGAAGCTGAATTTAGCCAAAAAAGCCAAAGAAATGGAGCAACCTGAAAAGAAAGTAATGCCAAACAGTCCCCAGAGTGGTGTGCTGGTGAAGGAAACTGCTGTAGAAACCAAAGTTACTGTCTCGGAAGAAGAGATTCTACCAGCAACCGGAGGAATGAATGGAGACCCTTCTGAGAATCAAGCTCTTGGTCCTCAACCTAACCAAGATGATAAAGCAGATGTGCAAATAGATGCTGGCTGCCCTTCAGAACCAGTGGCTTCTGCTCTGATTCCTGTCAAAGATCATAAGCTCTTAGAGAAGGACTCAGAGGCTGCAGACAGCAAAAGACTTGTACTTGAAAATGTAACCAATGCAGCACAAGACATCCCCATCACTGTGGATACCAAAGATTTACCCCCAGCAGCCATGCCAAAGCCACAGCATACATCTTCTGACTCACAGGCCCCTACTGAGTCATCTCCTGAGCCTTCTCTTTCACTGTCTGCACCCACTCCTGGGGATGTTGCCAAAGACACATGGGTTCAATCGCCCATAAGCAGTTTTCCGTGCACTGATCTGAGAGTGTCAGAGAATCATAAAGGATGTGTTTTGCCTGTGTCTCATCAGAACAATGAAAAAATGCCACTTTCAGAACTTGGAGGAGAGACAAACCCTCCTTTGTCCACAGAGCAGAGTCCAGAAGCTGTGGGAAGTGAGTGTCCATCCAGAGTCCTCGTCCAGGTCAGGTCCTTCGTGCTCCCCGTGGAGAGCACCCAGGATGTGAGCTCCCAAGTCATCCCAGAGAGCTCTGAAGTTAGAGAAGTGCAGTTGCCAACTTGTCACAGTAATGAACCTGAAGTGGTTTCTGTTGCAAGTTGTGCTCCCCTACAAGAGGAAGTACTGGGCAATAAGAGCATGTCACCCGAACACTCTCATTGCACAGCAGAGCTCGCGGCAAAATCTGGCCCACAAGTTGTGCCACCAGCATCAGAGAAAACTTTGCCTATTCAGGCTCAAAGTCAGGGCAACAGAACACCCCTGATGACTGAATCTAGTCCCACCAACTCTCCCAGCAGCAGAAATCATTTAGACACTCCTCAAAGGCCAGATCAGACTGTTAGAAATGGCCGGAATAGCCCTGCCGGTCTTTTGAACATTTCTGCTGGTAGTGATGACAGTGTATTTGATTCTTCTTCTGATATGGAAAAATTCACTGAAATTATAAAACAGATGGATAGTGCAGTTTGTATGCCCATGAAAAGAAAGAAGGCCAGGATGCCAAACTCTCCTGCTCCTCACTTTGCCATGCCTCCTATTCATGAAGACCATTTAGAAAAGGTGTTTGATCCCAATGTGTTTACCTTTGGTTTGGGGAAGAAGAAGGAAAGTCAGCCAGAAATGTCTCCGGCTTTACATTTGATGCAGAGCCTTGACACAAAATCCCAACTGAGACCCAAACGTGCATCTGCTGAACAGAGTGTCCTCTTCAAGTCCCTGCACACCAACACTAATGGGAACAGTGAGCCTCTGGTGATGCCGGAAATCAATGACAAAGAGAACAGGGACATCACAAGTGGTGGCATTAAGAGATCGAGACTAGAAAAAAGTGCACTTTTCTCAAGCTTGTTATCTTCCTTACCACAAGACAAAATCTTTTCTCCTTCTGTGACATCAGTCAACACTATGACCACGGCTTTCAGTACTTCTCAGAACGGTTCCCTATCTCAGTCTTCAGTGTCACAGCCCACGACTGAGGGTGCCCCACCCTGTGGTTTGAACAAAGAACAGCCAAATCTACCCGACAACTCCTTAAAGGTCTTCAATTTCAACTCGTCAAGTACATCACACTCCAGTTTGAAAAGTCCAAGCCACATGGAAAAATATCCGCAAAAAGAGAAAACCAAAGAAGATAAAGAAGATCTGGATTCACGAAGCAACCTACACTTGCTGGAAACTAAATTTTCTGAATTTTCAAAACTGAAGAACGATGATATGGAAAAGGCTAATCATACTGAAAATGTTCTTAAATCAAACTTGCCAAACTGCGGAAACAGTGACACCGACTTCATGGGTCTTTTCAAATCAAGCCGGTATGACCCAAGCATTTCTTTTTCTGGAATGTCATTATCAGACACAATGGTAAGTAGCAATGTATTATTATTTATTTGGGGTATTTATAAAGCAAGGGAAGAGAGGGATGATGAGCAACTCCTGTTATACTTTTAGAAATGGTTAAGCTCATGCGCTATAGTTTTTATTCATTCATCACATATTTGAAAACCTGCAGTGTACAAGAGACTGTTAGAGGGCAAGAAAAAAATGTACTAAGAATCTTCACTGAAGGCCTTTGTAGTCTTGCAGGGAGATAAAGCTACAAATGTTTTAAGGCACATGATCTTTTTTTTTTTTTTTTTTGAGACAGAGTCTTGCTCTGTTGCCCAGGCTGGAGTGCAGTGACGCGATCTCAGCTCACTGCAACCTCTGCCTCCTGGGTTCAAGTGATTCTCCTGCCTCAGCTTCCCTAGTAGCAGGGAATACAGGCACGTGCCACCACGCCTGGCTAATTTTTGTATTTTTAGTAAAGACTAAAAATACAAATACGGGGGTTGTACCATATTGGCCGAGCTGGTCTCGAACTCCTGACCTCGTGATCCATCTGCCTCAGCCTCCCAAAGTGTTGGGATTACCTGATGTGAGCCATCTTGACTGGCTGGCACGTGATCTTTTAAGGCACATGTGAATTTCTATGTTGTATTGTGAAAGCTATAGGTAAACTTTTGGAGTTCAGAGACAGACAAGATGCTTTTTCTTACCTATTCTACGTAAAAGTGCTCAGTGCTATACTTAGAATTCTGAAGATGTGTGAAGCAGCTTCCTCTATTTGGGAAGTCCCCAGCGAGGGAAACTTTTTCTTAATCCTTATCTCTGTGAGATTCACTCTTTGTTCCCATAAGTAGCAATAGGTGTGTATCCTATGCAATTGAGAAAGTATTTTCTCTTTATTGGGAATTAGTTTTCATTAGGGAAATATTTTTTTCCCCTGCAAAGCTGTGGGAAATAAAGAATTTTGGTTTTCATTGGATCTTAAATATTAGAGAGAAGACAGCAAAACATGATTTTGGGGAATAATTTTTGCATCTTCTTTTATCCCTCTTCAGAAGATGTTTACTCAGTTTTTGATGTGAATTTGTGCCTTTTTGTTACCAAGCTTATTTAAGGTAAGGGAGGACTATGAGAAAGGAAGGTGGGATATGAGTTTAGTGATCAGCTCTGCCAGGCTAGAAGCCTGAGTGGGGCTTGTATTCTGGTGGTCTGTTCTGTGAACCCGGCTGCCTGGCAAGTGTGGACCGCAATCCAGCCCAGTTTATCCAGGCAGAAAATACCTTGCACTTTTCCTGGTCTGTACAGGGTACTGCAGCATAGTTCAATGTATTATATTGGCTTTTGCTACAGTCCTGTCAGAGAATGTGATGTTGCAAGCTCTTTCAAAATATATGGTTGGGTTTCCAGCAGAGGTGCAGATCCCTTTTTCATGTGATTTCATAAACTTTCGTAAAGTTTGGGTTTCAGATGTTTGGTGTTAGGACCCTTTACATTTAAAAATGATTGAGAACCCCAATGAGCTTTTGTTTGTATGGGTTCTGCCTATCAGAATTGATTATATTAGAAATAATTGCTGAGAAAATTGGAAAACACCAGAACATACAAGTGCACACTGCAGCAGTGCTCAGAGCAACGATGCCATCACACATCATGGAGCCTTGTACTCCACTGGACATTTGAGAAAGAGATGAAAAAGGCAGATGACCTCTTCTTATTATGAAAATAGTTTTGATCTCATGGACTACCTGAAAGGATCTTGGAGACCCCCCAGTGGCCTCTGAACCACACTTTGAGAACCACTCCTATAAACAAATAAGACTGAATCAGCCTATGGTACCCAGAAATCATAAAATTCTTAACTGTTTCTCTCAAGTACAAAATTTCCACTGGTCCACTTCCCATTCATTACTGCTTTGTTCTTTTTAATTTTTCTTAGGTCACTTTCCTTATTTAACTACAGTCTAACAAAGCCGATAACAGAATATACAGTTTCCTTATAAAAATCAAGTCAAATGACATAAAAAGGAAAAATAAAATCTTTATACTTTTTCTAGGCCTTTTTATGATTAAAAAATAATGGCCTTTCTTTAGGTCCTGGGCTTTTATTGATTGTATAACTATTCAATCATGAAGGTTTTACCTGAATTTTGTTTTAAATTTTAGGCTTTTTCTTCAGTTTATCTACTTCTAATGTATATATATGCATAAATAGGTATATACCATTTGGTTTCTGATAATGCTCTAGGGGGGCCCTTATGGACTTTTTTTTTTTTTTTAAGAGACAGTCTTGCTCTGTCACCCAAGCTAGAGTGCAGTGGCATGTTCTTGGCTCCCTGCAACCTCTCCGCCTTCCAGGTTCAGGCGATTTTCATGTCTCAGCCTCCCAAGTAGCTGAGATTATAAGTGAGCACCACCACGTCTGGCTGATTTTTGTATTTTTAGTAGAGACAGGGTTCTGCCATGTTGGCCATGCTGGTCTCAAACTCCTGACCTCAGGTGATCTGCCCACCTCGGCCGCCCAAAGTGCTGGGATTACAGGCGTGAGCCACCGCACCCCAGCCTTTTGTGGTCTTCTGGCCATATCACACTCTGGTGTGATGCAAGAGCAGTCAGAGCAAAGGCAGTTCCTAAAATAGGCATCCTGGTCAGCATTGAAAGTAGTTCATGTTTTGTAATATTTTTACATGTATAATTACTATTTTATTATCTTATGCATTTCTGGTTTTACTGGTCTTGTCAGATGGTCTTGAAAATGATTAGTTTTGGAGCCATATTAAAATGCATTTTGTCTATCAAAAAAACAGGATTAGGCCGGGCTTGGTGGCTCACACCTATAATCCCAGCACTTTGGGAGGCCGAGGCAGGCGGATCACAAGGTCAAGAGATCGAGACCATCCTAGCCAACATGGTGAAACCCCATCTCTACTAAAAGAAAAATACAAAAATTAGCTGGGCTAGTGGCATGCACCTGTAGTCCCAGCTACTCAGGAGGCTAAGCCAGGAGAAACACTTGAACCCAGACGGAGGTTGCAGTGAGCCGAGATGACGCCATTGCACTCCAGCCTGGTGACAGAGTGAGACTCCATCTCAAAAGAAAAAAAAGGGGATTAAATATACTATGTGCAGTGTACATTATGAAATATACCATATATACCATAAACACTTCTGTTTAGACCAGTGGTTGTTATAGATTTACTATGAGAAAACAATATTTGTATGGATTCAGATAGGGTATATATATGAACATAAAATTGATTCAGCTCTTTCTAGGTAAGTGATTAATATATTATAATTTCTCTTTATTTGATATGATACTGATATTATTTGAATTAGAATTTCTTAGCTGAGTTCTTATTCTGTAAACTGACAAGAAACATACATGCCCTGAATTTTCTAGCATTGGTGGAAATAGCCTAGACATTTAAATTAGGAGAAATTGCAATGGCAAATTCAGGTAGAGGTGAAAAAACCTTAATTTAAAAGTATAAACTCAAAGAGTTTTAATACAACTTTAGCATCGATTAGAGTGGACGTTTCAAGATCAATACAGTGTGGGATAAGTGTGATCTACCTAGAGGATCATGGGTGGAAAAAGAGAATTGTTATGCGAAGTTGTAATTATTTGTTGTGTTTTTGTTCATCTGATTACAGACACTTAGAGGAAGTGTCCAAAATAAACTCAATCCCCGACCTGGAAAGGTAAGATTATTTTCTGTTTCTAGCCTTGATTCTATTTTGGTCTGATAGAGCATGACAAATTGTGCTACCACTTTCGTTTTCATGCAGGTAGTGATATATAGTGAACCCGATGTCTCCGAGAAGTGCATTGAAGTTTTCAGTGACATTCAGGATTGCAGTTCTTGGAGCCTCTCTCCAGTGATACTCATAAAAGTTGTTAGAGGATGGTAAGAATGGCACTTTAAGTTCCTGATGTCAAATGTTTGTGTTTTACATGCTTAATTACCTTTTTAGTCCTCACTACTAGTTTAAAATTATGGCTTTAGCAATGGAAAGCACAGGAAATACTACTCGTGGTAAGATAAGGGATTCGTATCTTAACAATGTCATTTTAAATCATGTTTCTGATTATAGCAGTGATACATGTTTATGGGAGAAAAATCAGAACAGTACAGTGGAGCAAGCTTCTTTTTCCCATGTTTCCCCATTATATTGCTTTGAACTAATCATAAATCAGGGCCCATAACATACTTTTGGTTGATGACCCTTAAATGAGATTGATAAGAATTGCACTAGTCGTGTTGATAGACCAGAAAGGACTTTTAAAAAATCTATAAAGAAACTTGAGAACATGTAAGAAAAGGCAAAGTAAAGAAACAATAAGGAAAAAAAATCTATAAGGAAAAACAAAAACAATCTATAAAGGCATTTTTCTAATTTTTTAATGACAGTTCAGTGCAGCACTAACTTAAAATTTAATTTGCTTTCCAATATTTCCACAAAAGATTGTTTTGATTAAGTAAAGAAACTAGTGAAAAAAATAAATATTTTGACAGTTTCTGAAATCATTTTATCAACTTCATTGCCTCTTGGAGACACACAGGAAGCTGAGTAGAGAAAGGCAGCTTAAAAAAAGAAATAGCTGATCTGGCATAATACTTATCTTTTGGTGCCTATTTGTAAACTTGTTTGAAATAAAGAGGGTAGACCTCTGGATGTTTATGGATTTAAAAATTCATAAGCTTTTCTTTTGGTCTCCATTTGATTAAATATGCAGCAGCTTTCCTGTTAGATTTCTAGGTATTTTAATATTTTTTCCTATATATCCAACACAGTCATGAGAAAAACAAGTTTTGCTTTTATTCTTAAATTTGAAGACAAATGCTATTTTAATTGCTGGAGAATTGGCCACTAATATACAATATATAATAGTGGTTTTTTTTACACAAATTTTGTTTTTATAGAACAGTACTTTTTCCTTTCTTTTGCAACTTTTGTCGGCTTCTTTTTCTTGAAAGCGTAAGCATTTACACTGCCATACGTTGACATGAGGTTTTTCTTTAGTGTTTGGCTGTTGTTCGGAAGAATATTGTTAAAATGCTTTCCATTACCATATCTAGAGTCTTTTGTACCAACATATTCATTGATATGACTGTAATATGTAAGTTAAAATCTCTCTAAGAGAAATGTTTTCTACACATATGAAGAGACAAAAGGCCAGACATGATGGCTCATGCCTTTAATTCCAGCACATTGGGAGGCCGAGGTGGGCAGATCACTTGAGACCAGGAGTTCAAAATCAGCAGGCCAACATGGGGAAACCTCGTCTCTACTAAAAATACAAAAATGAGCCGGGCTTGGTGGCACATTCCTGTAATCCCAGCTACTCGGGTGGCTGAGGCAGGAGAATTGCTTGAACCTGGGAGGTGGAGGTTGCAGTGAGCTGAGATCGCACCACTGCACTCTAGCCTGGGCAACAGAGCAAGACTCTGTATCAAAAAAAAAAGAGAGACAGAAAAAACAAAAAAACACTACAGTAAACATCCATTTATCTGACATATTATCATTTATAAGTCTCCACCACCTGGCAATTACTTGGAACGCTAGTAGCTCTATAGCATTCATATAGATAACTCCAAAGTTCTCTAAGATCCTGATATAGTTCATGAGTTATCAGAGACTTAATTATACCCAGTAAAATATTAGTGTTAGGGAGAGTTTAAGCTATTTTAATTGCTAGATAATTAGCCACTAATATACTATATATATAATGGCAATTAGCCAGGATATTTGAGTAATCAAAGCCTCTCGCATCAAGAGTGGCTAATGGTTTTGCTGTGTTTTATTGTTAGTTGGATTTTGTATGAGCAACCAAATTTTGAAGGGCACTCCATTCCCTTAGAAGAAGGAGAATTGGAACTCTCTGGTCTCTGGGGTGTAGAAGACATTTTGGAAAGTCACGAGGAAGCAGAGTCTGATAAGCCGGTGGTGATTGGTTCCATCAGACATGTGGTGCAGGTAGGTTGCGGCAAATCTGGATTTTATTTATTCACCAAATATTTATGGATTCGTACTTAAAGGGAAATGCTCATTTCACGAAATAAGTGATTGGGAAACATATTTGGTGCCTTATGGATATATTTTCTGTATTTTAAGTTTATTTGTACACTTTAAAGAATTTAAGAAGAAACATAATTGGTTAGATAATTTTTCACAATAAACCCTTAAGGTAAATCTTTTATGCCTGTCCTACTATTCCCATCTTCCAAATATATTTTACCTGATAACTTGGTTTAAATGAGTTCTGCATCTATGAACAGATTTTTCATTTACTTAGTGTTTTTGTTTGCTGTATGAGTTGTGATTACTTTGAGTGGTTTATAGGAATTCTATTTTGGAAAAATAAATAATTCAAAAATAATTTGGTTGATCAACTCTAGGATTTCATGTGGATTTAACAACATATTACTTGCTCTATTTGAGGCCACTTTATGGATGAGGTAAAATTTCTTGGTTTCTTGTTATTTGATGAGAAAAGTGTTGTCAGAGTCTTTCTTTGTGGCTCTTGGGATTTGATGATTCTTTACCTTAAAAATGCAATTAATGGTGTCCTCTAAGTAGAAAATTAAAATCCCAAGTTTTAATGGAGACGAGTGTCAAGATGCAATACAGAGAAAAGGAACATTCTGATGTGAGAATGAGTAAAGATGAGTAACAGTTTTGGCAGAGGAAAGCGTCGCCTACTTCCTGGGTCAACATTTCTGAGTAACTTAGGTGGTAATTGGTATGCTAAATGATTTATCTTTTATTTGTTTTAAGTATATAATATGAGAAGACTAAGTAAGACTTGAGAAACCCTATTTCAAAGTGTCCTCATTAATGGAATATTTTGCCTAGAGTTTTTATTTACTGCTCAAATAATATTGGTAATAAAGCAATGTTTAAAAATATCATCTGATTCCCATCATGAAGTGCCCTCTCTCCCCTTATTTTTTGAATTTTCTACCCTTTGCTGGCCATATTCTAGTCTGCTTTTTCTGCAGTTGTAATCATAATACAGGGACAATGCTGTTCCACCTGTCTATCCTAACACTGTGGTTCTCAATCCTTTTTTTCTCTTTATACCACTTTCCTGAAAATCACACTCCCCTTGGTAACATCTTTGGGATTGCAACTGGGGAAGGTATCAGTCTGGTGGGGTGAGGATTTGGGTGCATTCAGGAAGATGGGGAAGGAAAACAAGATCTCTTGTTTTGTCTGATAGTAGCAGACTTACTGTAGCAAAAGCTTTTCATGTTACCACAGGTTTAGGGTTTAGCTGAATATCATATTCCATTGAAACAATGCATTATTTATTATTTAGTATAAATGAGGTACCATTATTTATTTGTTATTTCTTCTTTCAGTGAATCTTAAGGTTGTTTCTAGTTTTTTACTATTATAAGTAATGCCATGAGAATGTTTTTGTGCATTTAATAATTTATAATTTTCTTTTTCTTTTTTTTTGAGATGGAGTCTTGCTCTGTCACCCAGGCTGGAGTGCAGTGGTGCAGTCTCGGCTCACTGCAACTTCTGCCTCCTGGGGGTTCAAGTGATTCTCCTGCCTCAGCCTCCAGAGTAGCTGTGATTACAGGCACATGCCACAATGCCCGGCTAATTTTTGTGTTTTTAGTAGAGATGGGATTTCGCCATGTTGGCCAGGCTGCTCTTGAACTCCTGACCTCAGGTGATCTGCCCGCCTCGGCCTCCCAAGGCTGGGATTACAGGTGTGAGCCACTGCGCCGGGCCAGTAATTTATAATTTTCTAATTTGTTTCCTTGAGGTACATTTTTCTGAATGGTGCCATGTTAAAGGGTATGGTTATAGCTCCTGATATGTCATGGATTATATTTTCTTTACAGATCATGTGCATGGTTTCTTGAAACATAAACATAAGTCAGAGCATATATTTTAGAGGTTACCTTTTTAGTTCATTAGCGTTGTTCCTAACATTTGAAAAGCCTCATCTGAGCTTATTCAGGTGTTAAAATTTCTTCTGTTGCTCAGTTCACCCAACTCAGCTGCATAGATGAGGTTCAATAAATATTCCATTAAGGCTTAGGCACTCGACAAGACGAGGCCTTTTGAAGGCTGTTTGGACCACAGATATGTGGGGCATGGAACAATGACCAAAGTACAGAGATTTGTAAATCACTATGAATGTGTGCTTTTGCTTTTATGACTTAGATCAAACCAGTATCATAAAGGTTTACTCAGTCAAGGAGAATTACCACAAATCAACAGAGGGCTTATGGACACAAAACAGTGGCTGAGGAAGACTCCGAGAGCAGCCATTCTACAGACTAAAGTCTCTGTGCTTGGATAATTATATCAGAGCAAAGGAACCAAAACCCCAGACCAAGGAGGGTCAAGTGAAGATGAGAAAAATAAATATATTCCAAAACTCAAATAAAATACATTTCTGATGATCTTTGCTTGAATGCAACACTGAGTTATATAACTAAAGCAAATGTGTCTGCCCCAAAATAGGTGGATTATTAATTCATGGATGGAAACAGGAAAGGGCTAAAATGGCAGGTGCTCTGTGAAATGTATTTGTATATTTAAAGCTCATTTTAATTAGTTGTAAGAAGAAGAATGAGCTTACTAGAGAGTTAAATGCATGGTGCAATTCTTACTGTCTATGCATCTATATTTTTTCAGGATTACAGAGTTAGTCACATTGACTTATTTACTGAACCAGAAGGGTTAGGAATCCTAAGTTCCTACTTTGATGATACTGAAGAAATGCAGGGATTTGGTGTAATGCAGAAGACTTGTTCCATGAAAGTACATTGGGGCACGTAAGTATTTTGTTTCAAACACAATTTTAATGAAGTTTTTTTGTGAGTGTAGTACTGGAAAAAGGACTTAGGATACTCTGACTCTGATTTGTCATCCTGTGAAGTAATTATTAACTGTAAGGTATATTTTTATAAGGCACATAAAATTCTGGTTCTTTTGCACCTATGTTATGATTCATCTCTCTTAAAAACAATATAGATTTATTATAGGAAATGTTGGGGGGGGATTGAATTTTTAATGTAAGGCTTTCCTTGTCACAGAGGAATCTGATTTATTCAAAGCTGAGTAGCAGATTATATTTTCATGATGATTCAGAGGAGGTAATTCAAAGCATACGCCTCTGATATTTCTGGGGGGGGATGGAAGCCAACACACATGGTACTTCCTTGAATATTTTCACACAATGCTGGTTCAAAGCCCCTAGGAGGTTGGTTTCACAAATCACAGGAAACAGCAAGAATATTTTGAAGGAAATGGGAATACCTCAGATAGGGGAGAAATGAGGATAGAAAGTACAGGCTGCAATACTAAAGAATGTGGTCTCCAAGGTGAAGCACAAAGCTCCACGGCATGTGAAAGGCATTCACTGAGATGCAGGAAAAAACACTAAAGCTTCTTTCTATTTGATTAAAGTCTCCACCTCTTAAGATTTTATTTTTGTATATGTTTTCTAATATGCATAATGTATTAGTTCAGTGGTAATGTATATAATTTATAAATATTCATATATTCAGAGAATGCTGAAATGTTTTTACTAATGGTTTATATAGTCAAAAAAGTTTACAGTCTGTCCCTAAAGTGGTATGGAGTATCTCTGCAGTGAACAATAAGGCACTCCTTAATCAGGCTTTTTGCATTCTATTTATTACTAAAAGTCTCGGTTTGCCATTGTTCATATCTTAGAAAAATGATTTGATTGTGCAAAATGTAGGAATAGGATAAGTGACAGATCACAGAATCTGATTTTTGATCCTCAGAAATCAGAAACTAAAAACTTCTAGGCAGCTTAACAGGAAGTGTGGCTATTGAGAATTGGTAGCAGCTATCCTTGAGTAGTTGGAAGGTGGTCATACAGAAGAGATATTAGATTTGCTCTCTGTTATTCCGTAGCAGGTCCCAGGAAAAACCAGTAGAAATTAGAGAGATGGATTTTGACTTGACCCAGGGCAGAACTTTCTGATGGTTAATACAGTTAAAATGGAAGTGGCTGCCTTGTTAGGTGGAGAGTTTCTCATCGCAAGGGGTATTCAAGTAGAGGATGGACAAGAATTTATCCAGGGCTTTGTAGGGGAAGGAAAGTATGAGTTAGATACCTCCTTTATGACAGTTTGTTCATTTATTTATTTACTTTTAACATTTTGAAATACAGCACACCTAGAAAAAAGTTCACAGAAGGTAAATGTACACTTAAACAAATAAAGTGAGCGCCCAAGTAGACACCACTTGAGCCAAGAACTGGAACATTACCAGCACCCCAGAAGCCTGAGGGTGTTCTTTCCCTATGGCAGCCCCTCTCAGAAAACAACCTCCCTCTCCCAGAAGAGTAAAAAAATAGCAAGGGAAGACTATAGTGATGGTTCGTCAATATACAAAGGTATAGTTATTAGGGCAGAATTTGGGGTATAGAGAATAATATTAATTTAAATATCTCCTCTTGATGTATAAAGTTATTTTCCAAGGGTAATATACATTTTACTGCTTTTTAAATTATTTTTAATTGACACATAATAATTGCACATATTTATGGGGTACAATGTGATGTTTTGATACACGTATACATTGCGTAATGATCAAATCAGGGAAATTAGCAAATCCATCACCTCAAACACGTGTTATTTCTTTGTGGTGAGATCATTTAGAATCCTCTCTTCTAGCTATTTTGAAATAATCAAATATGTTATTGTTAATCATAGTTACCCTACTGTGCAATAGAACACCAGAACTTATTCTATTGTATATTTTTACCACATTTTCTTTATTTTTTCATCTGTTGATGGACACTCAGGCTGATTCTGTATCTTGGCTATTACGAATAGTGCTGCAATAAACATGCACGTGCACGTATCCTTTGACATGCTTTATTTCATTTCCTTTGGATATATACTCAGTAGTGAGATTGCAAGATCACACAGTAGTTCTAGTTTTAATTTTTTGAGGAGCCTCCATACTGTTTTCTGTAATGGCTGTGCTAATTTATATTCCCACCAATAGCATGGAAGAGTTCCCTTTGCTCCACATCCTCACCAACACTTGTTATATTGTGTCTTTTTGATAATAGCCTTTCTAACTGGAGTTAGGTGGTATCTCATTGTGGTTTTGATTTGCATTTCCCTGATCTTGAGTGATGTTGAACATTTTTTCATATACCTCTTGGCCATTTGTGTATCTTCTTTAGAGAAATGTACCGCTTTTAGCATACATTTTGAGTTATATCAGTTGGTACCCTGTAGTCCTTAAAAGGCTCCGAAATTTTTAAAGGTGGTGAATTTAGAAGTAGAAATTAGGAAAGGCTTTTATTTCCTCTGCATACCCTGTCAAAATATGACAAGAAATTGGGACTTTAACAAATATAAACCCAAAAGAATGTCTATGAGATGCATTAAATATATTCAGTAAATCTGTTAATCAAGCATCTACCAAGTGCCAGGTGCTTTTCTAGTCACCGGGAATACAGCAGTGAAGACATAAAATGATGTTCCCACTCTCCTGGAGCTGTCAGTCTAGTAGGAATAAACAACACAAATACATATATAATGTGTCAGATGGCAAAGGCTACAAGAAACATAAATTACAGAGAGGGGCAGGTATGTTGCTATTTTAGATAAGGTGGCTAGTAAAGGACTCTGGTGACATTTTAAGCAGGGACTGGCAGGAAGTGAGGGAGTCTGCCCTGGAGCTAGCTGAGGGAAGAGGGGCAGGGAGCCAGTCCCAGAGAGGAAGCACACCATTTGCAAAAGCCCTTCTGGGCATGCTTGGGCAATAGCTAAGAGGTCAAGGTGACTGAAGCTGAGTGAACTAGGAGGTTAGGGATAGGAGAGGGCTCAGGTCACATCTGGCCTTTCAGGCCTCGGGGAGGAGGATTTAGATTTTCGCTAAGTGGCATGGAAAATCATTGGAGAATTTTGATCTAACTTGTGTTATTAACAGAAGGATCAGCCTGACTGTTCATATAGAAAATAATCTATAAAGAGGCAAAGGTGGAAGCCAAGAAACCACGTAGGATGCACTCGCAATCATACAGCCAAGAATGCATGGTGGCTTAGACGTGCGACGATGGTGGTGGGAAATGGTCAGACCTTGGATGCATTTTGAAGGTAGAACTAACAGCATTTCTGACAGATTGTGTGTGGTGTATGAGGGGCTGAGGCATGCCCAGGGTTTGGAACCCCAACACTTATCGAGACGAAGAAGACTTGGAGGAGCAGAATAGGAGAGAGTGAGATTCAGGAGCTCAGTTTCAGACAGGTTAAGGCTGAGATGCCAACTGCAAATTCAAGTAAGTGGGCAGGAAAGTGACTAGGTGTGTGATGCTGGAGTTCAGGGGAGAGGCTGGAGGCATCAATTTAGGAGTCATTGACATAGAGAATGCATTTAAACCAGAAACAGGACACGGTCACAAAAGGGAGTGGGTGTAGTTAAGGGAAGAGAAGGCACTTTTGTATTTAGAGACTGGGAAGAAAAGTGGAAATCTAAGCAAAAGAAAATGCCTTCATCTCTTGCTGCCCTTAATTTTTTTACATAAGTCTATACACTTTTTTTTAAAGAATTAATGTCAGGTTGAGAAACATCACTTTCCTTAGAAAAGAATGCAAAAGGCATCTGCTATCATATTTTAATCTCAGTGTCTGGAGGGTGCCATGATTCAGGCTTGGCTATGTTGAAGCACATTAAGCTACCTTAAATGATATTTCTTACATTTCCAGTATGTTTAGTTTTGTCTCCTAGGTGGTAGTTACCAGCCTGTCACAGTTTACAATTTATGACAGGTTTGTGTCATGATGGGCATCTTTTTTTCTGGCTGTTCATTTCTGTTGTCATTAGGATAGTGGAACACTGCCTCGGATATTAATTCAAAGTTTGGGCTCATTGAACTTGGTTGGTGAGCTTAGACACCAGGTCATTAGTGCTTTTATAGATCTCAAAGGAAAGTCTCAAGGGGTTGAGAAGATGTAACTGATAGTAAGCACTCAAGCTCATTTTCCTTCTGCTGATGTACCAGTTCCCCTGAACTGGGATAAGAAGTCTTTACTGTGGAGGGAGCTCCTGAAGAATCCATTAGGTGATTTATTCCAGGGCCCATTCACTCTAGATTAAGCTCTTCTACTCATCTACAAAATAAGGGTATTACCTGTTTTGTCAAATTCTTATTTGAGTAGATGAGTAATTTCTAACTAAATTTGCCTTTCAGATTCTGTTGAGAGTAATTTGTTTTTGAATCTTTCTTTTAAGCAGCTGGCTAATCCTAGCACCCATCCTCCCAGAGGTGAAAGCATATTGGGTTTTCTGGGGGCGGGGTGTGTGTTGGGGTGGAAGTGGGGGTTAGTATACTTATAACAAACAAAAGCAAGTTTAGAACTTCAAAGGGAGTATAAAGATGATCTGGCCCAACACCATCATTTGACTGAGGAAGACAAGCTTTGGTCACTTTCTCCAGACTAGGGTTAGCTATTAGCAGAATGTGTACTAAAATGCAGGTGTTCTAAAGTCAAGGGACTCCTTTTTTAATGGACAAACATTATTTGATCATTTTTACTGTGTAATATTTGACATATACAGAAGAATATATGTATATATGTGAACTATGAAGCCCAATAATAAAACAATCCCCCGTGGACCCACCACCCAACTTACAACCTAGACCATTACCAACATTGCTACAGAACCTGGTGTAGCCCACCCTGGTTACCCATGTAACCACACTCCTAAGATTACTCAGATTGATGGCTACATCTGTATGTATTTTTTTCATTGCTGTGTAATAGTCACTGTATATTTCATTGTGGAATATACCATATCAGAGCCCAATTTTTTATTATAAAAGTTTTCAAACATACAGACGAGTAAGAAGAACAGTTCAGTGAACACCAGTGTATCATTCACTTTGACCCAATAACTGTTAATATTTTGCCATATTTGTGTTATTATTTTTCTGAGCACTTGAATGTACATTGGAGATATCATGATCCTTCATCCATATGGGATTCAGCCTGACTTTCTTTCTAATGATATCCTCCTGTGTAACTATCATTATTACATCTGAGAAAATTCACAAGGTATCCATGATAATATCTGTTCTATAGCCCATCACCAAATGTTCCCAATTGCTTCAGGAATGTCTTTTATAGATTTGCGTTTTCAAATCAGAATCCAATCAAGGTTCATATAAATGCGGTTGATTGTTCTGTCTCTTTAAGTCTCTTTTTAAAAATCTCTAAAATGCCTCATCTTTGTTTCCCAAGCCACTAACTTTTAAAAAGATTTAGGCCAGCTGTCTTAGAGAGTGTGCCACATTCTAGGTTTGTCTGAGTGTTCCCTCATGCTATTATTTAGCTTGTTCTTCTGTTGCCCGAATTTCCTATCTACTAGGGCTTAGGTCCTGAGATATGGTTAGGTTCAGGCCAAACAGTTTGGGCATGGATACTTCGTATAGGTAGTGCCATATATTTACGTTGCATCACAGCAGGCGGCATGTGCTAACTAGCTTGCCCATTAGCAATACCAAGTTTGATTGCTTGGTTAAAGGGGTGCCTGCTCCATCTTTCCATTGTAAAGGTTCATTTTCCCCTTTGACATTCACAGCCCCCTCTCTTGTGAATAACCTCAAAGTCAGTGCATTCATATTTAATTTTTCACGTATCCAGTTGGTTTCTGTGAATGGCCAATATTCATGGACAGCCATATCTAGGGAACAAAACTTAAGATCCATCTGGAAGTGCTGTTTTTGGTTTAAGAACAAGTGAACAAGATAAGACTGATTTTTCTTGTGTGACTCAAGGGGTATTTCTAAAAGAGTAATTAGACAAATATTTTTAATAAACAGATGGCCATTGTTATTACTTTAACATTGATTTGTAGGTATACATTTGTTTGTTTAAAAAAATAAGCTTGGACTTTATAATCATACTGTTTGTTAAGTACAACTATAAAGTTGTACTTTTTAATCTATATTGGCAAAAGCTTATGACCTAAGTGCATGAGAAAATAAAAGATTACCTTTAGAAACTGAAATAACACTGCCTGGAGATAGTTTCCCCCTCCCCTGATGGCCTCATAAATAATGTATCTTATTGGAACAGAATTTAGAAAAAGTGAATCATACTCTGTATATGAGTTTTCAAATTCCAAAGTCCACCCAACATTAGTAAATGTCTGTCTGAATTACCCAGCAGGCCTTCAGCACTCATTTACTAAGGAAGAACTTTCAGAACAGCAGTCTTTTCAAATGCATTCATTTATGTGTTCAGTTTTTTCACAAATTCCCCTCTACCTAGAATTACTTTCCTCCATAAATGTTATGCAACTAAACCACACGCTTCAACAAAAGTGAAATGTTTAGTATCAGATGAATAAATCCTCTTTGAACTCAAGCTATAGAAGGAAAGACTTAATGAAAAGGTACTTTGGTAAGGATCATTTCAAAATCTCAGATCACTTGCTCATGAGCCATACATTCAGTTTATGAAAAATTAAGCTTTAAAGAAGTCAGCCTTTGGAGCCTGCTTGGTTTGTTAGCCTAATACCATAATGTGTTACAGAACTGCCATTATTTTGTTAGAGAAAAAAATCTGTGGGTAGTGTGCCTGTGATAACTTTGAGCTCCAGAATACATGTAGTGTATCCTTGGCTGTCATGCTTTAAACATAAGGAAGTTTAAAAGTACCCTATTCTTAGCCTCTGTTTTCTTGTGCTTTAGAAGCATTACAGTAGTATTTAAAAGTCTCTTTTTTTCCTTAAGGTAACTTTTTTTTTTTTGAAGCATAACATCTGTACAAAAAGGTTCATAAACCCTAAATATATAAGCTGAGTGAATTTTCACAAAGTGAATACACAAGAGCAATCACCACTCAGGTCAAGAAAAAGAACATTCCCAGCATCGCAGAAACCCCTTTCATTCGTGCGTCTTCCTAGTCATCTTCACGCCCTCTACCCAGTAACCATCATCCTGACCTCTAACACTGTAGTTCTGACCTCTTACCCATATCCCACACCTGGCCTCCCAACATTCTTTCATGTGTGTGTTGTCAAATCATCAGTAGGAGCCTGGTTGTAAATCACTGTATAATTAGAGAGTCTAGAGAAGTTACCAGTTTATCCAGCGGAATCTTCAACAAAACCCATTGCCAAAAATGTGCCTTGGGCCAAAATTGGGAAGAAGAAAAAAGCAAAGAGGGAGGTGTCAGACCCATTTTGTTGGTAAAAGGTTTCATTTAGAGCCACTCTCTTCTTGGCATGGTGTTCTGGGGAACACAACAGCATGGTGGAGTCCCACGGCTAGGACCTTTTAGCGAAACTAATCAAATTGGTGAGCTGTAAGTGATCACTAAGAAGTCTACGTTTGTTTATGAAGTGGGTACATTAACCCCTCTCTTATAGAAAACTCACTTCTTCAGCATCCTTACCTTCTGGGAACCCTTCCCAGGAACCAAGACATTTACAAGAAGACCTTGTAAACTTCAGAGACAGGGCTAATAGGCATGGTTTTCTGGTTTCCTGATTTCTGGCACGTTAGAGGAGGGTGGGGCTGCTGGTTCCCGACTGAAGCAGAAGCCACAGCTGACAAGCTGATAGAAGGGTGTGGTATTGAAAAGCCATAACAATCAGAACCAAGAACTCAAAAAACTTTGCAGCCTGGGAACAAGCAGTCCCACAGACCTTCAGAGCCCCTGAGGACATCACTGTGCATTAAGTAATGCTCACAGTGATGATCCTGAGTAACTGTGAAAAGAGTAAACTGTGTTCAGTGCACTTCCTGTAATGAGAAAAATTGCCATCACCAAAATGATTAGGGCTGGGCATGGTGGCTCACACCTGTAATCCCAGCACTTTGGGAAGCCGAGGCTGATGGATCACCTGAGGCCAGGAGTTTGAGACCAGCCTGGCCAACATGGTGAGACCCCCCCCCCCCCCAGCAGTAAAATAAAAAAAATGCAAAATGCAAAACTTAGTTGGGTGTAGTGGTGTATGCCTGTACTCTTAGCTACTTGGAAGGCTGAGGCAGGAGAATCATTTGAACCAGGAGGCAGAGGTTGCAGTGAGCCGAGAGCAAGCCACTGTACTCCAGCCTGGGCAACAGAGTAAGACTCTGTCAAAAGAAAAAAAAAAATTGATTAGGAACCTGGATCTGGAATCGGCTTGAATCATTCCAGCCTTTCATACTTACAACTGTGTGACCTTGGGCACCTTACTTATCTATCAAATGGGGACAATAGCATCTCTTCCTCATAGCATTGCAGTGAGGATTAGATGAAATTCGGAATGGATTCCTTTTATGCTTAGGGAGATGTTAGCTGTTACTAATGTTTGGCACCATGACACATGATTAGGTGGAACTTAGGAGCAATTAATAATATAAATTAAAATAAGGGGACAAAGCCAGCCAAGGAGAAAAGTGAAAGATCAAGGAGAGGAGCATATAATGGCTTTATTTGTCCTTGAGTCGAGTGTGATTCTAACACCTAAGTCCAGCCGTTCATTGTGTGGGTCCATATCCTCTCTTGTTCTTTTCCTCTCATCCTGGGCACCAGACGGAAGGAAAAACTGAAACAAATGATGAGTTGGCTCCCTTTCTTTCCTTCCATGGTGGCTGTTTAGGTGGCTGATTTATGAAGAACCTGGATTTCAGGGTGTTCCTTTCATCCTGGAACCTGGTGAATACCCTGACTTGTCCTTCTGGGATACAGAAGCAGCGTACATTGGATCCATGCGGCCTCTGAAAATGGTAAAAATGAAATCCAAATGTTCTTGTGGTGATTCTTTGTCAGCTTGACATGGTAATTCATGGGGTGTGACTTTGAAGCAATAAAGCTGACTTTTTTTTTTTTTTTTTTTGGAGACGGAGTCTCGCTCTGTCACCCAGGCTGGAGTGCAGTGGCCGGATCTCAGCTCACTGCAAGCTCCGCCTCCCGGGTTCACGCCATTCTCCTGCCTCAGTCTCCCAAGTAGCTGGGACTACAGGCGCCCGCCACCTCGCCCGGCTAGTTTTTTGTATTTTTTAGTAGAGACGGGGTTTCACCGTGTTAGCCAGAATGGTCTCGATCTCCTGACCTCGTGATCCGCCCATCTCGGCCTCCCAAAGTGCTGGGATTACAGGCTTGAGCCACCGCGCCCGGCCCAAAGCTGACTTTTAAGAAACAAATTTGTAGCAGATTGGACCTATTGCTCAACAGAAATTATGGAAACAGTAACCTGCTAGATGCTGTAGATTAAAACAAAAAAAAAAAGCAGGTAAGACTATGTCCTTTGTCTATAAGGCATTCTCAGCCCTGCAGACCTGCAGATGGGTGCACAAAGCTTCAGCCCAGTGTAGGTTTAACAAGTGAGGAAAGTGAAGAATTAAACATTGGTGGAAAAACAGGACAAGGATACATACAATTCCTAGTTGTGGGTGATGTGACAGGAAAGGGGGATAATTAGGAAAGCTTCATGCTAAATTAAATTCAGTCTTAAAAAATTAGCAGGATGATTTTTTTAGATGGAGATGTTACAGGTGAATGCACTGCGTGAGCCAGGGTGCAGCCTGGGAGAGAGCAGGGCACGCTGAGGACTGGCTCAGCTGCTGTGACATGAGGCTGCGCTGGGTGGTGGCTTGGGGGTCGCTGGGGCTGGACCAAATGAGTGTTGTCCTCCTGAGTATCTGCTGTGGAAGGAGCCTTGTGCTTCCTCTCCCTTGTCCCAGTGTCTTGCTTTGTTCTTTGTCTCTTCCGGTAGACTGTCAGCTTTGGGAGGAAGCAGGCCACATCTGTCTCGTCCCCAGTGTTGAGCGCAGCGTGTGCTGCAGCAGAGAAGTTGTTCCCTAAGTACCCGCAGCGAGATGAGGCTCCCATTACAAAATGTTTTTGAAACTGCACTTTGCACTTGGCTTCTGAGACAGTTTGAGACAAATTAGAAACTTAGGAAGACAATTTTTTTTTTAATCTTAATTTTACCCCTCCTCCCAAAGTATTTGGTTTAATTATCTGTATGTTGGCTGGTCTTAATGCAAATGATTTGGGCTTTTGTTTCTAAAATGAAACTCACTTTCAAAGAACAAAGTTTTGTTAGTTTTGTGAATGTATGAAAGAATTCATCCAGGTTTTAGGAGCAGTTTGTAATGATGATGAAAAATCTGCAAAGTCTATGGTGTTCGAACAGGATTACTTTTGAAAAGGTCATGTGCTTGGTGGTATAATCTCTGGGTTGCTGATAATATCAGCCACATTCCTTTTTTTTTTTTTTTTTTTTTTTTGCTTCTTTTTTTCATAAAAGGTAAGGAAACCAACACATTCTTTTATAATTATAGTTCATTTGGTGCCTTTGAGCATCCTTAGCGGCACTTTTTTCAAAAGCTATTAAAGATACTAATTTTGAAAAAATCCAACTTTCCCATTGCTGATTTAAACTCTTGACGTATTTAATATTTTTGTTTAATATCTTTTTAATGTAACATCATTTCTCGGATTTTAGTGAGTTTGTTTTTAAAAAGCTTTTTATTTTATAACAACCCCCCCCATAGACTCATCCTTTGGGATGTGTTAAATTTTATTTAACAGTTTATCTAGTTATTCCATGAGTCCTTCAGATCTTATTATGTGAACTTCAACACGTAATAGTTTCGTAAGCCCTGGTTGCAAAATCAAATACCTGCAGGCGCCAGGCAGAAAATACAAATGGCTGAGAGTTGAACCGAAGGGAATGGTAGAGACAGCAACCCTGTGCCTGTTCCCAGCTGAAGGGTGATCCCAGGGCAGGATCGTTAAATGCAGAAGCCGAAGACAGCGGCCTGGGAGAATCTGAGTCCAGAGATGTCAGCCCTTGGAACTGCTTTTTCAAGAGAAGTATGGATTTTTATGAGAAATTTTTGAAGTTAAGAAAACTTACTAGGTCAAAAAACACTCCTACAATGCAGACCAGCTTATAGACTGCCTGTGCGAGGCTCCGTTCGAGCCTGCCTTCCTCGTGTGTTCATCTCTATTGTTGGTAATTTTAGAACTATCTCATGTAAGTTAAAACAAACTGGAACGTAGTCACACTGAAATTCAATGGCTTACTATAAACTGCTATGGCTAATATAAAATGGTAATGCTTCAGTGAAAAACTATTTTTCTTACCATGTTATTGTTTTTTTCAGGGTGGCCGTAAAGTTGAATTCCCTACAGATCCAAAGGTAAAAATGTATATTAATTATTTAAACATATACACACACATATATATATACTTAATATTATTTCCACTTCATCTCTATGAAGATATCGCTTATGTGACTTCTCATATTAAACCTCTATAACACATAAATGCAGCCAAAGGAAGTTGCCAACTTACACGTGCCATCCTTCAGGGTGGAAGATGATGCTAATGGCACTGGTTACACTAAGAGTACCTTTAGCCATGGCTCAAAAGGGTCATTGTTATATTAAGTTAACAATTTGCAATTGTATTTACTAATTGTAGGGCTTCTTGCTGCTTGCCAGTTAGCCAGGAAAAAAACTTTTTCAAGACAAACTTTCCCTACTCTAAAATACCCTTTCTGTTATTCCCAATTCCCACATCGATGCCACACACTATAAATTTTTTCAATTTTCAATTTTAACACTACTTTAGAATCCTCTGATTCCTTCTATGTGGTTCTAAATGTCAGTTATATATATACATAATATATGTGTGAGGGGGTATATATTTATTTTATTTATATATATATGTATTTTTTATATATATATATGTATGATTTTAAAACTGTTTGGAACCATGGCTTTGGGCTATACCACATTAGGGAAAAAAAAAAGAGTCTGATTTTTTTTCTTTTTTTTTTCTTTTTACTATTTTATCAGATGCCGTTATTTATGGTTTTTTTTTTTTTTTTGGAGACCAGGCCTTGCTGTGTCACCCAGGCTGGTGTACAGTGGCACCATCATGGCTCACTGCAGTCTCGATTTCTCCAGCTCAAGTCATCCTATTGCCTCAGCCTCCTGAATAGCTGGGACTATAGGCATGTACCACCACACCCAACTTTTTCTCTTTTTAGCAGAGATGAGGTTTTGCCATATTGCCCAGGTTGGTCTCAAACTCCTGAGCTCAAGTGATCCTCCTGCCTTGGCCTCCCAAAGTGCTGGAATTACTGGTGTGAGCCACTGCGCGTGGTCTAGTTAATGTTTTAAAATATGATTCGAATATTTTATTTTATTTTATTTTATTGAGACAGAGTCTCACTCTGTTGCCCAGGCTGGAGTGCAGTGACGCAATCTTTGCTCACTTAACCCTCTGCCTCCTGGGTTCAAGCAGTTCTCCTGCCTCAGCCTCCTGAGTAGCTGAGATTATAGGCGTGCATCACTATGCCCAGCTAATTTTTGTATTTTAATTTTTGTATGAGACGGCGTTTCACCATGTTGACCAGGCTGGTCTTGAACTCCTGAGCTCAAGTGGTCCACCTACCTCAGCCTCCCAAAATGCTGGGATAACAGGCGTGAGCCACCGTGCCTAGCCAGAAAATTTTAATTTGTGTTTTAGGACTTAGTGATATTAAATGACTGATTTAATGTTAAGCTGTTGGGATACTTCTTACAAATTACTGGTATATCTCATTTCTGTTGTAGGTAGTTGTTTATGAAAAGCCTTTCTTTGAAGGAAAATGTGTGGAACTAGAAACAGAAATGTGTAGTTTTGTCATGGAGGGAGGTGAAACAGAAGAGGCGACTGGAGGCGATCATTTGCCATTTACGTCAGTGGGGTCTGTGAAAGTTCTAAGAGGCATGTAAGTACATGGGTGACTTGTTAGGATTTCTTTTTTTTTTTCCTAAATATTAAGTAATAAATGTGTCCTTTCCCCCCTAAAAACAACATTCCTGATTCTATAGTGTGGTGAATTTTGACAGGTATGTCCACATTCTCCTCAGCCTATAGTGACTGGATTTAAGAAAGCAGTTTGAGGCCGGGCATGGTGGCTCACACCTGTAATCCCAACATTTTGGGAGGCTGAGGTGGGCGCAGGAGTTCAAGACCAGCCTGACCAACATGGAGAAACCCCGTGTCTACTAAAAATACAAAATTAGCTGAGCATGGTGGCGCATGCCTGTGATCCCAGCTACTTGGGAGGCTGAGGCAGGAGAATTGCTTGAACCCAGGAGGCAGAGGCTGCTGTGAGCCAAGATCGCACCATTGCACTCCAGCCTGGGCAACAAAAGCAAAACTCCATCTCAAAAAAAAAAAAAAAAAAGGCAGTTTGAGGGACAATTGTGGGGTCAGTCCACCAAGCAAGGCTGATACATTGGCCTATTCAAGTTGATCAAATCTACAACCTTGCTTATTAGAATTATGCTCCAAGCTATTGCAGGGTTTGACAGTTCGCTTCCTAATTTTTGTATTTTTGCATTTTATAGATCTTACACCTTTCCCATAGAAGTGCACACTAAAATTGCTCTTGTAAATCGCTAACTATTCATAATATTTTTGCTACTATTTGAAGTGAGTTTATCCAGTTTTGCTTGCTGAGGTTCTTTTGAGTCAGCCCTTATTAAACACACACACACACACACACACACACACACACCACTCACACACACACTCCCCTTCCCTTTTTTATACAACTCTGATATATGTCTCTTAGGTTATTTTCTTGGGGCCATTCTGTTATTCTCCTAAATTTTAAAGAATTCCAATGATAATAAAGCAGAAGTTCATGTCTAGCTTTCTAACTATTTGTATTTTTCAATGAAATTGATACGTACCTTGAAAAAATGTGAACACGTCTGAAAATGACTACTCCTCATGTTCTTTGTGTGCAGTTGGGTTGCGTATGAGAAGCCTGGATTTACAGGTCATCAGTATTTGCTAGAAGAAGGAGAATACAGGGACTGGAAAGCCTGGGGAGGTTACAATGGAGAGCTTCAGTCTTTACGACCTATATTAGGTGTAAGTAAAGAACAAGCTAATGGCTAATACTTGGTCTTCTTTGGATAATAAATGGCTAGTTTTTGAATTTTGAATTTTTTTTCTCAATAGGATTTTTCAAATGCTCACATGATAATGTACAGTGAAAAAAACTTTGGATCCAAAGGTTCCAGTATTGATGTATTGGGAATTGTTGCCAATTTAAAGGAGACTGGATATGGAGTGAAGACACAGTCTATTAATGTAGTGAGTGGAGTGTAAGTGAAATAATCCAATTGGAATTTTAAACATGGGTTTTACCTTGGTTTGTTTTAAACTGGTAAGAGTCTATGACAGAGTAGGCACTCAATACACAAATATCTCAACAGCTGAACATTAAATCAGTCATGTAATAGTTGCTGTCATGATATTTTCGTTAACTCTCTTTAAAAATCTTTCTCATACTGTCTCTTCATTTTACGTTTGGGGTAGGCTTTGGGTATCATGATAGAAATCTACAGATCTGCTTCCCTTGTCATTCTGCACGGAAATATCGTGCATTTTTTAAACGATGGAGATCAAGTAATAATAATAATAGTAATCTAACATAAACCTGAGACTGGGTCAAAGTCCCATTAGATTTTCCTGTGGTCCTACACCTGTTCCGGTGTATTTCTTCACTGTTAGTTTGACATAAAAATAATTGTTCTATGTACGTGGAGTTAGCAGTTGACTGTTTTATTAGTGGTAAAGCAAGTTTTTATTGAAAGATGTTCAGTCAAGATTATCTGGGATGAAGTGATTGCAAACCAAGCTAAATTGGCTCAAGGGATTAAAATGGAACTTACTGGCTTAAGTAACTAAAAATGTCCTGGAGAAGATTTTGCTTCAGGCATGGCTGGATGCAGGGGATCAAACACTGTTATCAGAACTTGGTCTCTGTGTCTTGACTGGACTTTTTTCTGTGTTAACTTGACTTTAGGTAGGCCCTTTGCATCTGGTGGCCTACGGCCACATCTGGCTTTTGTTCTCCTAACTCTTTTTTTTTTTTTTTTTTTTTTGAGGCAGAGTTTCACTCTGTCACCCAGGCTGGAGTGCAGTGGCAACATCTCAGCTCACTGCAACCTCTGCCTCCTGGGCTTAAGCAATTCTCCTGCTTCAGCCTCCCAAGTAGTTGGGACCACAGATGCATGCCACTAGGCCTGGCTAATTTTTGTATTTTTTTTTTAGAGACAGGGTTTTGCCATGTTGCCCAGGCTGGTCTCAAACTCCTGAGCTCAGGTGATCTACCCGCCTTGGCCTCCCAAAGTGCTGGGATTGCCATGCCTGGCCCCAGCTCATTTCTTGCAGTGGAAAGAACTTCTCTTTTCCTCACAAGTTCTATGTTTGACTTTGCTTTTCTAGGCTTGGGTCATGTGCACATGCCTGAACCAATCACTGTAGCCACAGAGATGGTCACGTCTGGGCTATGTGTCCATCTCCAGAGCTGAGATGTAGGGTCTATCCCATAGAAGCCACTTAGATATGATTATCAGAACTTCTCCAGGGACAGAAGTTCCTCAGGGACATCAGAAAGAGTGGGGAGATAGATGCCAGATGGGCAAAAACAGCAGATGGCTGTTACAGGGAGTTACATAATTATTCTTAAAATCCAGGCTAATGTCTATTCTAATTTGTTATAAGTGAGAGTATTCTTAAATAGTTATATGAAATAATGTGACATTGGTTATGTTGAAAGTGTTTGGTGTTAGGTTTTTGTTGTCATAGTGACATAAACTATTTGAATCCTCCTAGCCTCAACCCCGTTGTATCTCATGGGGCCTCCCACAATAGCCCTGGATATTTGAAATCTGTGTACAATGTACTAAAAGTTGATGAACATGGTTAATGTTTACTCTTAGTAAATAGAGTAAAAAAAAAATCTTGTTTACCAAGTTCTTGTCTAGGCCGTTGCATGTGGGGGCACTGTGGCAGAGTATCAGTGATCTGATTTCTGGGTATTCCATTCTTAGCAGGAAATGCCTACTCTTGGGTCCTGTTCTGGAGCCCTAACATTTTAGAATCAGTAGCCTGTTTATAAAAGCCAGAAGTCATCTGAAATACATGGTACAAGTTATCTGAAGTATTGCTGGGGCTCTGCAGTATTTTAGATTGCCTTTAAAGCTAATCATTTAGGAGGAAAACATAGTGACCAACTTAGTCTGGTGAAACAGTTGTACATTTTGATATTCACCAGTTGTGCTGGTTCTATTAGTCAGAGCCCAGTCATCCACCCTGGCAGAGGAAGCAAAAGGATGCTGGCTAGAATGAATTCCCTTAGGCATTTTGTAGATGATGCTGTTAACATAGGTAGAATTGTTGTGCCTTGAGCCAATCTCCTTTCCTTTTTACCCAGGCCTTGCTTACTTAAATCAGTTTCCTTTATAAAGTGCTGCTATTATATGTTTCTATTTTTAGTCATTTCTAATTGCATTTCCTGGCTTAAGCTTTTTTTTTTCATCTGTAGCAGTTAAGTTTTGGTAGAAGGGGGAAGTTGAAGGGAGGTACATACACATACATGGACACACACACACACACCCCCCCGCCACTTCCTTTGAAATTCTTTGCATATGGAAGGGCTTTTGTATTTACCAGAGTCAGCTGCTTCCTCATATTTTGTTCGATTTGTCATTTGACAAGTATTTATTGAGGTCTATTATGTGCAAAGCATTGTATTATGTCCTCAAAGAAGTTACAGTATTTATGTAAAACATAATTACTGCTACAAAAGAGGAACACATTAAATGCTCTGGGAATCCACAGCAGACAGAGATTAATTTCCAGTCTGGACACAGGGAAGGAAGACTTTGTGGAGGAGGTGGCATTGGAGTTAGGCCTGTGGGATGGGATAGGAAGGCTGAGATGAGCCAAGATGATGGAGGAGGACTACCTATTCACTTTTAACAGTTTCAAAGGAAAATTATTGTATTTTAATGGCTTTATTTTTATTGGCAATTAAGTATTTTAGCTTGTTCTTTATTTCTTAGTATGGCACACATTGTCAGAAAAAAACTCTTCTGAAGCTCTTGTTCCATGAAAGTATCTCCCAGGAGGGTCACCATCACATGGGTAATACATCCCGTGGGTCGTAAACTCATTAGCCCTGAAACAGAAAACAGCCTTCAGGAAGGATGCCCATGAAACCGGCAAGTGAGGTTTTTAGGAACTGCATTTGATTTCTTACTGGAAATGTTGAAAGAAACTCCCTGCTTATCAGTTTCTACTTCTATGCTATATTCTTGCCCAGAGAGTGGAACCTGGACTAGTTTTTTAAAACTTGGAGCAAAATGAAATATTTCTAGTATTCAGATAAAAATGAAAAGTGTTGTTGTTTTAAATTCTTTTTCCTTCGGCCTTTCACGGAAGGGCAGGTTTACCCTGCTGCCCTTATCTTCTGAGCAATTATTCCACCAGGCTGAGACCTGCTAGTACTTGTGTACATGCCTTTCCCCCATTTCCCTACCAGTCTTTAAACAGAGGAGTGTTGATTCATGTGTACAGAATACATCCGGACAAGGACAGTGAGGGATTTTCTTAAGAGCCCCAAGTGTAAGTTGTAAGTAGACTCTCGGATCACAGAGCAGAGAATCTCAGATCTGGGTTTTGCGGTTTCTCCCCTCCCCCAGTGCCCCCGTGTTCATGGGTGATTGATTCATCAGGTCTCTTGGAGGGAAAACAACACTACTGTCAGTTCAAGTAACATCTTAATACATTGTTTTCCGGCTTCAGCTTCAGTGAATTAGAGATAGGCTTAGCTGGGTGTTGGGTATTTACTTACAAGTAATTTAATTTCATAGGAAAATACAGTACCCATACTTGTTCGTAAAAAGAACAGAGTATTGGCTAAAGCTGCTTCCAGGGCTTGCTCAGTCTCTGCCTTCTCTCCTGGGCATTCAGCCTCCCTCCTCACTGTCTTTTTTCCCTCCAAACCTTGAAGTCAAACAGAAAGGGCTTTAACCCTCTGATCTCTCTGCTTGTTACCGACCCAGAGCCCTGCTGAGAACGCTTTTTTCGATGTGACTCTTCTTCTTTAATTGTTCGTTGTTGTTTTTTTAAATCCTAGCGTTTGTAAGGTAGATTTTCTTGATGTGCAGACATTCCTCCCACATAGCAGTGCTCCCTGCTCAGGCTTTGCTGTTGCTTCCCTTCATGCTGGGGGTAAAGCCTGAGGCCCTGTGGGCGGAGGCAGCACATGCGGGTACCCGTGTGCTGTACAGCATCACCTGGTCAGCCCAGGGACCTTGGCCCACTCCCCTACTGACACTTGAAAATACGAACTTTCACAAAAGTTAAGTGAATTCTTCAAAGTCATCTGAAAGTTAATGTCACGACCACAGGTGGAGCCAGGTCTCCTATCTCCCCACTTCTCAATGATCAGGAATAGGTTTTTAGGCCCGGAACTGTGCTCACGCCAGTAATCCTAGAACTTTAGGAGGATGAGGTAGGTGGATCACTTGAAGTCAGGAGTTTGAGACCAGCCTGGCCAATATGGTGAAATCCTGACTCTACTAAAAAAGTAAAAAATAATAATAATTTAAAAAGAATAGGTTTTAAAAATTGCTAGTGAGGTTCTGAAATCGGGGGGTGGTAGGGGACTGCACTTCCTGAAAGACTGAGTGATAGGTATAGCAGTTTCTCCATTTGGATGGCCGGGACTGAGTGCACAGATGTTGGCTATCATTAGCTCCTTCTCACTGGAGATCTTGGCAGTGTTCTTTTTTTCCTTGATGGCTGTTCATATTCTAGTAATGACTGTACTTGAGTTTTTGTTTAAATCAGCCCTTTGGATAGTAAATTCGTAATCTGCCCTAATTATAAAGTGTGTGGACTGTTTTAGACATGGTTTTCTGGAACAGTAAATGAAAGGGAACTTTCCAGGGCACATGGCAGGTTGGGTCACAAAGCGAGGAGAGCCTGGTGAGCCTCAGGATAGGTAGGTTCTGTCACATTCTGGCCAACAGTCGATTGTGTCACCCTGGACAAGTCATTTCCCATTCAAAACAAATACCAACAGATAATTCCATGTGATGCTTCTTACCCATCTGTGGGCTTTGTCTTTTTCATCTTTGTATGTCTAGTGCCAGTCTAGTTCCTGGCACCTGGTACATGAATTAACTTCCCTGTGTCTTAGGTTTTTCCCATCTGTAAAATGGGAACACCAATACCTCCCTAGAAGATTAAATATGATAACAGATGTGGAAACATTTTGCAAAGTTCTGATCACTCTACATAATACCTACATAGATATTATTCCTTTAAGCTTTGAGAGGATCCTGAGAGTGATGAATTAATTGAGGAGATACTTGATGTCTTTAATATAACAGTATTAAGTATCTCTTTAATATAACAGAACTGAAAAACCTTTTCCTTTCAAAGACTTTATCTTTGGATAGGAAATAGCATCATTAAATTGGTTTTGTTGATTTTCCTCTGGGTGTAGATCACTTAGAAATAAAAAACATTCCAAAAGAGATTTATTTTTAGTATTTCTGTGAGTTTGCTCAATTTTATTTAATTATTACATATTTATGTGATGTTGGAAACACTGTTGGAAACAATATTTTAGTTCTGTTCTGCATTTTTTAAAGCATTTCTTCTGTTAACTTCTTTTTCAGTGTGATTTGTTGTGTAATAGACACAGCTTCCTAAGATCTTTCTGCAAAAATATTTTAAGGTTGAGGATGAAAGGATTTATTGGTTGTTTATTAAAAGAACTGGTTCTTCTTTAAAGTCCTATTTGTTTTGTTTCCTCAGAATACAATTAGAAAAAAAGCACAGAGAAGTATTGCCTTCGTAGCTTTCTGAAGGAATAGTATTGGATAAGTGAGGACACCCAAAAGTTCATGTCAAGATACTCTTACGCTTACAATTTCTTTTGCATTAAATTTTTTTCATCTGTTATTTTAGATTCAGGGGGTGCATGTGCAGGTTTGTTACATGGGTATATTGCATGATTTGCCGAAGTTTGGGGTATGGTTGAACCTGTCACCCAGGTAGTGAGCATAGTATGCAATAGGTAGTTTTTCAAACCCCCCTCCCTCCCACCCCTTTTGTAGTCCCCAGTGCCTATTTTTTTTTCATCTTTATGTCCATGCATAACCAATGTTTAGCTCCCATTTATGGGCAAGAACATGCTCATAAGTATATGTTCTTGCTCATAAATATTTGGTATTTGGTTTTCTGTTTGCGTTAATTCGCTTAGGATAGTGGCCTCCAGCTGCATCCAGGCTGCTGCAAAGGACTTGATTTCATTCCTTTTCATGGCCGTATAGTATTCCATGGTTTATATGAACCACATTTTCTTTATCCAATCCACCATTGATCAATGAACACCTAGGTTGATTCCACATCTTGATATTGTGAATAGTGCGGCAGTAAACAAGACACGTGCAAGTATCTTTTTTGGTAGAATAATTCATTTTCCCCGGGTATATACTCAGTAATGGGATTGCTGGGTGGAATACTAGTTCTATCTTTAGTTCTTTGAGAAATCTTCAAACTGCTTTCCACAGCAGCTAAACTAATTTCCATTCCCACCAGCAGTGTATAAGCGTTTCCTTTTCTCTGCTGACTTACCATTTTGATTTGTCCTGTAGACAAACCCATCTGCTTCTAAAGGTTAATGGAGAATCAGAAAAATTAAAATTTCAATTAGCAAAACAAATGAAAGTTTCTGTATGATACATTGTTATTGCAATATGTGATCATTTTATATGTAAAATATGAACTCTAACAAGTTATTGTTTTTGTTTCTTAGATGGGTAGCCTATGAAAATCCTGACTTCACAGGAGAACAGTATATACTGGATAAAGGATTTTATTCCAGTTTTGAGGATTGGGGAGGCAAAAATTGTAAGATCTCTTCTGTTCAACCTATATGTTTGGTAAGGAGTTATATTTTTGCATGAGAACATTTAACTGAATTCTGGATTTCCTTAATGTGTGTTACTGGTTCATGTAATAATAATTGCGGTGGAAAATATTCTGAGTTTATTTTTAGCAGTAATTGTTAATAATCTAGAAGAAAAAAACTTTTTCAATGTGTTTGTTCTATTCATTTCCTTTTCTCCTTCCTTTAAAAATTTTTAGGATTCTTTCACTGGCCCAAGGAGACGAAATCAGGTAACTTTAAAAATATTCTTTTATATTAATATATGAGGGGCCTTCCACTGAAAAACTGAACTTACGTTTAAAATGTCAGACATTTGGGACCGGGTACGGTGGCTCACGCCTGTAATCCCAGCACTTTGGGAGGCCAAGGTGGGCAGATCACTTGAGTTCAGGAGTTCAAGAGCAGCCTGACCAACATGGGGAAACCCTGTCTCTAGTAAAAAGACAAAAACTAGTGGGCATGGTGGCTTCTGTCTATAAGCTCAGCGACTCATGAGGCTGAAGCAGGAGAATTGCTTGAACCCCAGGAGGCAGATGTTGGATTGAGCCGAGATCGCGCCACTGCACTCCAGCCTGGGTGACACAGAGAAACTGTCTCAAAAAAAAAAAAAAAAAAAGAAAATCAGACATTTGGGACATTTTGTTAGCTTTACCCATTTTTATGCCTGAAACCATAATTGTATTTAAAAAATAAGATTTAAGTTTACTTTAATGGTTAATTGACAGTACTGACCCATGTCTAAATACTTCTTATAAAATGCTCTTATCATATAAAGCTGAATTTTGTATCATTACATTGCCTGAGAGTGTACATTAATACATTGAGATTAATATTTCAAACAATAGCGTCTAGTTATTGTGATGGTAAAATGAATTTTCATATTTGCTGTGTCGGCTCTAGACATTTTATATGGTCTCGCTCAAGCTTTCTGAATGCTGATTCTCAACATCAACTGGAGTGTACGTTTGTTATTTAGGTCTTTTAATGGAAGTGTTCACAGAGCCATAATTATAGAGGAACAAACACCACTATAGCCTCCTTTATTGGCATTTACAGGATTCTGATAAGTCAGCAAGTATCTTCCATTGAAAAGGAAGGAAACTACACTGTGTCTTTCCAAAATACTGTTTGTTGTGACTGTTAGAACTGATGAACAATGACTTCTGGCCACAATAAAGCTTTAAAATGCCCCACAGCTTCACAACAGGGTGTTCTATAGAAAGTTACCTCTGTTGTTGCATTTTACTTTGATGTCTCTGAATTAAATAAATAGTCATGAATGGTGCAGCTAACATGTTTCTAATGGATCATGAATGTAGACATGGAAAATTAAAGGATTTATAAAATTCACACCGGTTTACTGTAACCAAAGTTAACAGGTCATGTTTGGGTCATCATTTCAAAGGCTAAATTAGTTAATGTGTTTATGAAAATAATTCTTTGTGTTTCTGTTTACTTTTTCAAAGATTCACTTGTTTTCAGAACCACAGTTTCAAGGTCACAGTCAAAGTTTTGAAGAAACAACAAGTCAAATTGATGATTCATTTTCTACCAAGTCTTGCAGAGTTTCGGGAGGCAGGTAAGTAAAACAATGGCCTGGCGGAGCTGAATCACTGCAGTAAAACAGAATTCACACATCAGCAAGTATTTAGTGATGCCTGCTAGGTGCTTGGCACTATGTGAAACCACCATCTTAGTCCAATGGCATGCTTTGCGACATCTGAGTACCAGATGCCAGAGGACACGGGCTTCTGGGCTGGTTGGAGAAGCTGAAGATCATCTCATGGTATAATGGAATTCAGAGCAGGTTCTTTACTCTGTATGCCTTTCCATCATCTAGAAAGGGAGAGTTGGGCTCTAGTTAATCCAAGGTACCTCCCAAGGTGGATTGTTTTTACAGGTAGGTAAGGACAGGATCCGCACTCTGCATTAACAGGAAGGTGGAAGGTGCATGCTGGAGTGGAGCCGGAGGACATGCGGATCAGGGAGCCACTAGTCCTGCTTGCTGGGAGGGCTTTGTACTGGGAGGAGAAGCAAAGCTGAGCACACTGAGTTTAGATGGCTTCCATGGGAAACACAAGACACAGGGCAAAGGCAATGGGCTCAAAGTGCCATGCTGAAACAATCCATGTACAAAAGCTTCATAGAGAGGGGAGAGCCCAAGGTCAGGGAAACTCAGTCAGGAAAGCCTTGGAGCAATCTGTGCAAGAGGTGTTGAGGATGTAAGTCTCTTAATAATAGTAGTAATAGTGCCTTTAATCATGTGGTTCTTTATGGTTGAAACAATGCTATCCTATCCTTTAGTATTGCACAGCAGAAAAGCACTGACTTTGCATTCAAATACATAGACGGAGGCCGGGCGCAGCAGCTCACGCCTATAATCCCAACACTTAGGGCCGAGGCAGGCAGATCACTTGAGGTCAGGAGATCGAGACCAGCCTGGCCATCATGGGGAAACCCCATCTCTACTAAAAATACAAAAATTAGGCGGCTGTGATGACACACCTGTAATCCCAGCTACTTGGGAGGCTGAGGCAGGAGAAATGCTTGAACCCAGGAGGCGGAGATTGCAGTAAGCTGAGATCACACCACTGCACTCTAGCTGGGCAACAGAGCAAGACTCTGTCTCAGAAAAAAAAAAAACCACACACACACATAGATGGACAGTAAAGCTTCCTAGTTTGTTGGACATAGTGCTACCACGTCCCTGCTCCTCTTTATCCCCTGCCTGTTTCATTTATTACCACCAGTCCTGTGCACGTTGAAAATTACCTGTCTCAGCTCACTAGAGTATTAACTTCAGGAGAGCAGGGACTTTGGTTCTCTGCTGTATCCCCAGCAATAGAAAAGTACCTGGCACACAATCCTCAAAAGGCATTTGTTGGGTTAAAAACAACAACAAGGCCGGGTGCGGTGGTTCACACTTGTAATCCCAGCACTTTGGGAGGCTGAGGCGGGCAGATCATGAGGTCAGGAGTTCGAGACCAGCCTAGCCAATATGGTGAAACCCTGTCTCTACTAAAACTACAAAAATTAGCTGGGTGTGGTGGCACACACCTGTAGTCCCAGCTACTCAGGAGGATGAGGCAGAAGAATCACTTGAACTGGGAGGCAGAGGTTGCAGTGAGCCGAGGTCATGCCACTGCACTCCAGCCTGGGTGACAGAGCGAGATTCCATCCCCCTAGCCTCCAAGAAAAAGAAAAGAAAAGGAAAAAACCCCACAAACGTCTAGGGAAGCATGGCAAATCACCATTTTATGAATAATGTTGATACCAGAGAGGCTAAGTGACTTAAGTCACTATAGTATTTTGACTCCTGGCCCAGTGCAGAGGTATTAGAAATGAGGATAGAGGAGTGTGCGAGAAATTTTGGAAGGAAGTCAATAGACCAAATCAATAGACCTTGGTGATTAACTAGTCACGAAGCTTGAAGAAGGATTATTCAAAGAGGACTTGAGGGCTTGAAGCTCCACTGGCTGGGCAAAAGGTGGCATCTATGAGAAGTGCAAGGAAGGCTGGAGGCTGGGGAAGTCAGAAAGAACATGGAGAAAGAAGTTTATTTCCCAAATGCAAAGTTAACTGTCTTATGAATATTAATTTGCCACAAGCAGAAATGCAATAAATATATCCAAATATTTTTGAAGAAAGAACTCTGTTTGCCACAAGCATTGTGTTTATTTTATAGCAGGCTGCCTCTAAAAATCAGACTTCTTGAATAGGAGTACTCAAGTTGCATACTCTGTGCATGTGTGTGGTTTTTCCCATTGTAGCTGGGTTGTATATGATGGAGAAAATTTCACTGGTAATCAATACGTGTTGGAGGAAGGCCATTATCCTTGTCTGTCTGCAATGGGATGCCCGCCTGGAGCAACTTTCAAGTCTCTTCGTTTTATAGATGTTGTAAGTATATCATTGTGAATAGTGTTGCAGAAATGTATGCCTCACATGGCTGATGATCAGAGTGAGGTAACCAGCAGGTAGAACCTGCTCTTAAAGTAAGTTAAGGGCTTGGAGGTGGAACTGTCCGTTTGCCTCTGTGTACATCTAGTTTATTGATTCTAACTGGTACACATTTTCCACCACCCTGTTGTACTCACTTAATCCTCATATGCATATCCCTATGGACCTGTGTGGGAGTCTCTTGGGACTAGGTATTAGGAGTAGAATTACTGGATTTCACATGTAAGAACAGGCAGTTTCATTCAGCACTGCCAGATCCCACCACTTGAGACTCCTACCAGCAGTCCATGTGGGTTCCTGCTTCCCACATTGTTGCCATTACTGAATATTCTGTCGTTCTAATTTTTGTCAACTTGATAGAATGAGCAGAAAGCATTATGTTGTGGTTGGGTTAATTTGTATTTCACTATTAGTGAGGCTGGTATCTCTCATTTATAATTTGTATTTTCTATTCAGCTAATTGTGTATTGTATCCTTTGCAATTTGGCTTCCTCTATCTTTGGTTGTTATTGTTGAAGAAATTTCTTATAGGTTTTTAGTCTATTATTCTGTATTTTAGAGATTTGCAATCAAATGACTTCTCCCAGTTTGTCACTATGTGCTAATCCAGATTATAGTGCCCTCTTTTGGACAGAAATCTTTCAGTTTGATGTAGCTGAAGCAATATTCGATAGAACAAAACTGCAAGATCATGTTCAAATATTAAAGTCTGGAAGTATCTGTAGTTTCTGAAATTTTTATTCGTTTTTGGTAACTGCTTTCTCATGAAAAGCTTTAAACACACGTAGTTGGTCCTTTTAGTTTGAAAGGTAGGAAGAACATATGTGAGCTGGTTTTCGTCTCATCCCTGCCTGCCTGTTTAAATAGCAAAAATGCTGCTGAGACATGAAAATAGTAGCAGTGAAACATGAAATGAGGTAGTAAGAGTCATTAGCTTACAAGTAATGAAATAAGACTTGGATTGTTATTCTGCCTAGAATTCTAAAAGCTACCTACAAGTATATATTTGAAAATGTCAATGCCTTCCCTCAACCAGAACTTGGCATATATGCTCACAACACTCTGAGGCTATAGATGACATCTTTTTATGTTTTAATTGTGAGGAAATGAATGTTTTACCCATATGAAGACTACGTATCTTTGTGACTTAATAGTTCAAAATTATTTAATTGCTTTTTAATACTAAAGTGTTTAGAACATTTTTGGGCATGCCATCTCAAAAGTGCAATCAAAGTGCAAAGTAGTAATGCTACTATAATTTTTGTCTTCTTTCCTCCGTGTATGTTTTATATAAACTAATTCCTAGACCATACAAACTACTTCTACACGCTAACATGCTCTGTTTACTGATAGACAAAATCTTTTTTACAAGTCAGGACACATCCACACAAATGAAGCAGTAAGGTACTACACCCTTTCCACACACTTTAAGCAGGATAGGGAAAAAATTGTAATCCCACATGCTTTTTTTTTTTGAAATGGAGTCTCACCCAGTTGCCCAGGCTGGAGTGCAGTGGCGTGATCTTGACTTACTGCAGCCTCCACCTCCTGGGGTCAAGTGATTCTCTAGTCTCTCACTCAGACTCCCAAGTAGCTGGGATTACAAGCATGCACCACCACGCTCGGCTAATTTTGTTGTTGTTGTTGTTTTGTTTTGTTTTTGTATTTTTAGTAGAGATGGGGTTTCGCCCTATTGGCCAGGCTAATCTCAAACTCCTGACCTCAAGTGATCCGCCCACCTCAGCTTCCCAAAGTGCCGGTATGACAGGCATAAGCCACCGTGCCTGGCCTCCCACATGCTTTTTAATGCATCATTTATGATCTTAGCAGTATTATCATTACAGATTAATGTAGAGTCAAAAGTGTCTATAATTTGAAAAAACAGGCATAAGCTGCCAACTTTTCATTTTGCTGAAAATCAGTGAATGTTTGTGCTGTTGTCTTCTTTAAAATGATTGACAGTTTGAACATAGAGCTTCCATCCTGTTGTTTTTTTTCTCTCCTCCTGACAATGATTCCTACAGGAAAGTTTGGGAGCATGAGTACACAGAGTCATTATCTTATTGATGAACTGAAAAAAAAAAAAAAGACATTTGAAAATACATACAAGAGGAAGGTCCCCTGATCAGGCAATACCACCGTACACTAAGCGACTAAACATCAGATGCCACAGCCCTCTGACCCTCAACATTTATGTCCATGACCTTCCAGCCCCTCCTTGTCCCAGTGAAAATGGCTAAGTCAAAAATAAATGCCGGCCGGGCACGGTGGCTCACGCCTGTAATCCCAGCACTTTGGGAGGCCGAGGCGTGCGGATCACAAGGTCAGGAGATCGAGACCACGGTGAAACCCCATCTCTACTAAAAATACAAAAAATTAGCCGGGCGCGGTAGTGGGCGCCTGTAGTCCCAGCTACTCGGGAGGCTGAGGCAGGAGAATGGCATGAACCTGGGAGGCGAAGCTTGCAGTGAGCAGAGATCGCGCCACCGCACTCCAGCCTGGGGGACACAGCGAGACTCCATCTCAAAAAAACAAAACAAACAAAAAAAATGCCATCAGAAGTGTTGATATTCCCAGCATATACCCATTTCTCTGTGCCTGGAATTTTTTTTCCTGGTTTACGAACTATTTATATTTACCTGCCTTCCTATGCAAGGCAAAAACTAACTGTCCCTCTGTGCTCCCTCTAGCTTGGAGCATACAAACATCCGGGCTCCCTGGGAAAAGGAGCTGATGGAAAGGCCAAATCTGGCAGATTTGTTGTGCTTTGTCCTTGTAACAAGATGATTTTCACATAAGTTTGAATTATTAACAAAGATGAATAACAGAACATTGTTTTTGTTCCTCAACAGGAATTTTCTGAACCAACCATTATTCTCTTTGAAAGAGAAGACTTCAAAGGAAAAAAGATTGAACTTAATGCAGAAACTGTTAATCTCCGATCCCTGGGATTCAACACGCAAATACGCTCTGTTCAGGTTATTGGTGGCATGTGAGTTACCTACTTGTTGACTCAATAAAATAGATCATTTTAAAAATCAAGTTTGGGCTGGGCACAGTGGCTCACGCCTGTACTCCCAACACTTTAGGAGGCCGAGGTAGAAGGATCATTTGAATCCAGGGGTTCAAGAAAAGCCTGGACAACAAACTGAGACCCCACCTCTACCAAAAATTTAAAAATTAGCCAGGGGTGGTGGCACATGCCTGTGTTCCCAGCTACACAGGAGGCTGAGGCCGAAGGATCACTTGAGCACAGTAGGTTGAGGCTGCAGTGAGCTGTGTTCACGCCACTGTACTCCAGTCTGACAGAGCAAGACCTCATCTTAAAAAAAAAAAAAAAAAAAAAAAAAATTTGATCAGATTTCTGCCTCTCTTATATTACATTTCTCTTACTTTCTGTAAGGGTTAATAATTATGCACCTTTCTAGAACACTTTTCCACTGGGAAAAGTCACGTGTAAAGCATCTTTTATTTCATTATCCAGATTTTTAGTTTATTTAAGGTAAGGACTTTGTCTTTAACACCTCTCATAGTCTAGCAAGTAAGAAAGAGCTGACTTTTCTTATCCCTTTAAAAAAAAGCAAGTCCTCTGATTTTGGAGCTCAGGGCTGAGATTTTCTTTAGCTGGCAATGACTGGCAGATGTTCTATAAATGATTAAAGGTCAACTTGGAAAGATTTTTTTCCCTCAACTTTGAATACTTTTGAAAAATATAAAAATGAACGAGTACTATCAATGTAATATATGTTTTTAAGGAAGTATTTTTCTTTTATTCACAAAAACAATAGGTATGGTCTACCTGTGTACAACAGATGTTGGGGTGGACTACATCTACTTAAAAAATAATCAGGCCGGGCTGGGCGCAGTGGCTCCTGCCTGTAATCCCAGCACTTTGGGAGGCTGAGGCGGGTGGATCACCTGAGGTCAGGAGTTCAGGACCAGCCTGGCCAACATGGTGAAACCCCGTCTCTACTAAAAAATACAAAAATTAGCCAGGTGTGGTGGTGGGTGCCTGTAACCCCAGCTACTGGGGAGGCTGAGGCAGGAGAATCACTTGAACCCGGGAGGTGGAGGTTGCAGTGAGCTGAGATCACACCACTGCACTCCAGCCTGGGCAACAAGAGTGAAACTCCATCTAAAAAAAAATTTTTTTTAAATCACAGAAGCTGGGCGCAGTGACTCACGTCTGTAACCCCAGCACTTTGGGAGGTCAAGGCGGGCAGATCACTGGAACCCAGCAGCTCCAGACAAGCCTGGGCAACATGTTGAAACCCTGACTTTACTAAAAACACAAAAATTAGCCGGGTGTGGTGGTGTGCGCCTGTAGTCCCAGCTACTCAGGAGGCTGAGGTGGGAGATCACTTGAGTCTGGGAAGTTGAGACTGCAGTGAGCTGTAATCGTGCCACTGCCCTTCAGCCTGCGCAACAGAGTGAGACCTACCTGAAAAAAAAAATTATAGAATATTAGGGTGGTAGAATTACAGGTGATTTTTTTGCAGCAGGTTTGAATATTTTGTTTTTATGATAAGATGACTAAAATGATAAAATTTTATCCAGGATTTAAGTTCCTGGATTAAAAGTAGAGTGCATTCTTCCTTGATGTAATATGCAAGAGAGGAGGGCACTGGGCTGCTTCCACGCCGGTCTGCACTTGAACCTCAGGTGTGCAGCAGTGGCATCTGAGCAGAAGGGAACTGAGTATCTTAGCAGTTTTTTAGATTTAACAAAGATTACTCTCATTGCAGACAAAACTTATTATTTAACCCTATTTAGCACCTACTAAGAGCTTTGGAAATATTAACTACTTAAACGACTTAAAGATCCATTATTACAACTGAAGCTATTTTATGAACAGTTCCCAGGAAGAACTGAGGAATCCACTAAAAGACAATATTTCATTGCTTTATGGAGGAAACAACTTACCTGTTTCTTTTCAAGAATGGAACTTTTTGGCATAAGTACTCACATAGCAAAATTTTGCTATTTGTCAAGAAATTACTTAAGTGTTCTAGAAAAGATCTTCATTTTTCCCCCAATGTATGTTAAAAGTATATAGTTCAGTCTAGAAATGGAAAGCATTCTAAAAATAAATGTAATTGGGGTCCACTGTCAAATGAAAATTGCCACTTACTGTGGTTATTTGCTTTTTGTTTTCAGATGGGTTACTTACGAATATGGCAATTACAGAGGGCGACAGTTCCTATTGTCACCCGCAGAAGTACCTAATTGGTATGAATTCAGTGGCTGTCGCCAAATAGGTTCTCTACGACCTTTTGTTCAGGTATTTTCTTCTTCTCCATGCTCTGTATAGACTCTTCTCTGAAATTTGTTTTTTGTAAATGCAATCCAACTTTTTATCCAGTTTTTAAATTCACAGTTTATAATTGGCCTCACCCCATAAACTCCTTCCCCGCCCCAATAATCTGGGCTCAGTTTCTGGTGCTAAGAGGTGTGGCTGCTTCAGAATGCCATAAAACTGAACATCAAAGGCAGTTATCCACAGGCAGGCACCCTTCCTCAGGCACTTTGACATTTTTGTCAAACTCTTCTCATTGAGAAAATCTAAAACCTCTGAGACTCTGGAGTATAGTAATTACCCTTAATCCATAAACACTTTGGATTCTTCCTGATATTAATGCTTGTTCAGTGCTTCCAGCAGCACATCTTGTATGACGACTGCTGGGGTTTTTGTCTTCTAGAAGCGAATTTATTTCAGACTTCGAAACAAAGCAACAGGGTTATTCATGTCAACCAATGGAAACTTAGAGGATCTGAAGCTTCTGAGGATACAGGTCATGGAGGATGTTGGGGCCGATGATCAGATTTGGATCTATCAAGAAGGATGCATCAAATGCAGGGTGAGCTTCAGGATTCCATGGGGGCCTGTGATGCCTTTGCTAGGAGGTGACCATCCTTTCCTAAGCTTTTGATCTTTTCTTCAAGTAGATGCAATTTCACAATTTCCTGGAGTACTTTCAGAAATGAACTTTTTTTCATGACAGTATATCCTAGCTCTGATAGAACCAGTCTAGGAACTTAAAATGAAAGGTAAATATAGCACTGATCCAAGATAGAATATTTACTTCTATGCTTGGTTTTTATATAGTAGTAGAAAAAGGAAGCGTTTCTCTTCCCTTTTTCCTTAACGTAACTGTTACAGAAACAAACTATAAGCTCCAGCCCTGTCAACAAAAATCACTCTTGGTTTGTTTCTGTTTTGGGGAAATCCAAAGAATAGGATGAAGGGTAAAGAGATCCCTCTGTGTACTACACAGCCCATTTCCTAAGTGTCATATGCTGCAAATTGGAAAATGGCCCGTCTCCCTCCTGCACCAGTCCTGCTATTAACAGACACTTAAAAGCTGACTGTAGTAAGATTTTTATGAAAGAAGCTCATATTTCTATGGTAGATAAAACTTTTTTATTCCTTGATTTTTATTAGCTTGACCGTTGGCTCCTGATTTTCTTTAAAAAACAAAACAAAACAAAACAAAGAAAACCACCTGGTGCCCCATGAGTCAGCAGAAGGAACACAGCCTTTCGAAAAGGAGTACAACTCGTTCATTGGGTCTGTTGTGCTGGAGGGGGAATTCTTTCCGTAAACAGAAGTACTGTTTGGACATGCATAGAAGAACTAGCAGGAGAAACAGAAGTAGTTGTAATATAGAAGCAAGAAAAGAAGCTTTCTGCCTTTGAATTGTCTTAAACAAGCCAAGAAAATGGTGCCTTTCAGCAGTTATTTCTAACAGACATTTCAGTGATGTTATTTAACAACTTTGAATTCAATAGGTCAATGAGAAAAAGTCTCCTAGATTATCAAGTGCTTTCATCTCAATATAGAATAATACACTTTATTTTATTTCAATTTTTTTAAGACAGAGTCTTGCCCTGTCGCCAGGCTGGAGTGCAGTGGCACGATCTCGGCTCACTTCAACCTCTACCTCCCGGGTTCATGCGATTCTCCTGCCTCAGCCTCTCGAGTAGCTGGGACTATAGGCACGTGCTGCCACGCCCAGCTAACTTTTTTGTATTTTTAGTAGAGATGGGGTTTCACCATGTTGGCCAGGATGGTCTCCATCTCCTGACCACGTGATCCGCCTGCCTTGGCCTCCCAAAGGGCTGGGATTACAGGCGTGAGCCACTGCACCTGGCCTAGAATAATACACTTTTAACAGACATTTTTATAGCAACATTGTTTTGTTTTTGTGTTTGAGACAGAGTCTAGCTCTGTTGCCCAGGCTGGAGTGTAGTGATGCGATCACAGCTCACTGTAGCTTCGACCTGGGTTCAAGGGATCCTCCCACCTCAGCCTCCTGAGTAGCTGGGGCCCACAAGTGCATGCCACTACACCTGGCTAATTTTTAAAACTTTTCTGTAGAGATAGGGCCTCACAAGTGATCCTCCCACGTTGGCCTCCCAAAGTGTTGGGATTACAGTTGTGAGCCACTGCACCTGGCCAGTAATATTTGTTAATGGCATGTGAATATGACTGTCATACATTATTTATATAATAAGGGTAGACTCACTTCAGGGAAGGGCTCATAAAATCTCTGCATTGAAACACCCTCTAGTGAGTCTGCATTTTTCTCTTTTCATAGCTGGAAAGCATGCCTGTCTAGAAAATTTTAGTTCTCATGAAGGAAAGACAGACGCTAATAAATGCAATTCTGAATTTTAAAATGATAAAATGCCCTTTAGCCACCCAGTGCTACAAAATTAGAGGTGCAGTCATATACTGGAAGGTCAGGCCAAGCAAAGGTAGAGATGTCAGAGGGCGACATAGCTACAGAACCTGCCTGGGATCATGGTCACTTATGGCAGGGAAAAATATGATGGGCAGTTTTAATGTTCTGAGGCTTTCCCTACTAGTAAGATAGTCTTGCAAAGGGCAGAAGTCTTATGACGCACAAAAATTGAGATTTTTCCATCACTCGTGTCATCTGAAATAAAGGGCATACATATTTATTGTCCGATTCTAGTTGGCTAAGAGCTGAACTGCCTCATGTGGGGTAAATGAAGCTAGGAACTAAGATAATTTTAAAGATCAAGGTAACCAGAGAACCATTGCTATGAGACTTACAGCTGGATACATATTTAAGCTATCTTGTCCTTTCCACCGAGCAGATAGCAGAAGACTGCTGCCTGACGATTGTGGGCAGCCTGGTAACATCCGGCTCCAAGCTAGGCCTGGCCCTGGACCAGAATGCTGACAGCCAGTTCTGGAGCTTGAAGTCCGACGGCAGGATTTATAGCAAGTTGAAGCCAAATTTAGTTCTAGATGTCAAAGGTAAGGATCACTTCCCTTATTTTTATTGTAATGTGTATGTCTTTTAGTTAAGGAAAAATCTATTCATAACTTTTGAAAATGACGATGAATGTATTATGAGTAGTAACAGTAGAGAGCGCCTACTATGTGCCAGCTGCTGTGTTAACCACTTTCAGTACAGTGTCTCCTGTCATCTTCATAGCCACCCTATGAGGTCTACATTATCCCCTCTCCCTCTTCTCCCCAATTTTACAGACAAAAAAAAGGGAAGTTCAAAGGGGTTGGCCAGTTTAGCCACAATCTCACAGCTGTAACTGCTGAACCAGAATCTGGCCATAGGCTGACTTCAAACCATTTATTTTATTATATTAGACTAAAAATCACAAGCTGAAAGGCCATGATTGCACTTAGTTCAGTAGAGTTGATGATTCTCATGTATACACGTGACCTTTCATTGAAAGGATCTAAGATCTCAAAGGAATTAACACAGCCTAGAGGATTTCAATGCAATATGTGTTCAGTGAAGCTAATAAGGAGTGAATTGATGGTGCTTGGGGGAAATAAATTTAGGGTGGTGGTCCTCAAACTTTATTTGCATCAGAATCACCTGGAGGGTGAGTTAAAATAGACTGTGGGGCCACATCCTCAGAGACTGAGTCTGTAGGTCTGGGGTGGGGCCTGAGAATTCCTTTTCTAACAAGTTCCCAGGTGTTGCCAATGCTGCTGGTCTGAGGCCCACACCCGGAGAATCCCCAACGGTCATTTTAAAACAACGTAAGAATGACCTAACCTCTGTGTGGGAACTCAGTGAACTAGTGCTGTTGCTATTGACAGGAGCAGACAGTGTTATACTCATGTCATCTGGGGTAATTCTGCTTTAAATTAATGGGCACTTTTTTATTCCCTATCAGGAAAGCACAATTGTTTTGTAAATTTAGCCAACTGGTGATAATGTAACCGTACTACATACTCCATTACTTTTTAAAATTTTTATGAGTATATTACATACTCTATTTTAAATCATCACTACAAAATGACTCAATTTTACTTTAATCAGGGATTTAGGCCAATGCTGTCATTAAAGTTTAAGATGTAGGGGTAAAGAGCCAGGCGCGGTGGCTCATGCCTGTAATCTCAACACTTTGGGAGGCCAAGGTGGGCGGATCACGAGGTCAGGAGATCGAGACCATCCTGGCTAACTTAATGAAACCCCGTCTCTACTAAAAAACACAAAAAAATTAGCCGGGCATGGTGGTGGGCTCCTGTAGTCCCAGCTACTCGGGAGTCTGAAGCAGGAGAATCGCATCAACCCGGGAGGCAGAGGTTGCACTGAGCTGAGATTGTGCCACTGCACTCCAGCCTGAGTGACAGAGCGAGACTTCGTCTAAAAAAAACAAGTTGTAGGGGTAAAGAAAGCACTGCAATCTGATTTTTAAAAAGCGACATTTATGGATAATGGAGAATGAACCTGGACATTTTCATCAGGGGCTTTGGTAGCTGTATGGGGAGCAAAAGTGGCTGTATCACTTCTGGATGATCACCAGATAGGTAGTTTGGCCAACCCACTTAAAACAATGGACTTAGAATCACACAGAATCTGAGAAGTTGGAAAGATGCTCAGAGGCAAACAATGCCTTTGCCTTCATTAAGGGGGCACTTAGGGAACACAAACTAAGCACTGCAACTACAGGCTGGATGGAGACCACAAAGATCATATGAAATGCAAGCAGTACCCTTGGATATAAGAAAATAAATGTAATATTCAGAAACTGAACAGTAACATATAGTACAGCTCCCTCACGTTACATCTGGTACAACAGATTTGTCAGTATGTAGACAAGTGAAATACTCATTTTATAGATGATCAACCTGAGGTTCAAACTAGTTAAGAATTACGCACATCTTTCTTTATTCTTATTTTGATAAACTTTATTGCACTAGAGTGCTTCGGTGTTTACAAGAGTTTCAAAATCTCCAGAGACACCAAAGAAATGTGACTGAATTGGAAAAAAATGGAGTTTTTGAGGCAATGTTAGAAAAAGTAGAGTTTTTAGTTCTCAAAGGAAATCTGACTAAACCTTCCTGTTTTTTACAAATGTGATCTGCTTCCTGTGTCCAGGGTGGACGACACTGTAATCCTTAGCTAGAGCTTTCTTCTCTTATTCTTTCAACGTGTATTCGTGGGGTACACACTATGTGGCAGGCTCAGTGCTAGACATGGAGGGCACCAGAGTGAAAAAAAAAAAAAAGCCACCTCCTTGGCTTCAGACAGCTTATGTTCTAGATGCACTAGGCACACAGGATGTCCCTGACTTGCTACATTAGCAGCGGACCAGAAGGAAGGACACCTGACTCCTTGTCTTGGCTCTGACATGAACAGTGGGACTCTACGTTTCTTAAGACTTCTTTTTAAAGCTCCAGAGCCCCTTCCTAAATGACACTATATAAATTACTCAAGAGCCTGTTGAGTAAGCATAATATCCTGTATATTTGTGAACTCTCAGTAGTACAGTAGCTACAACAGTCTTTTTTTTTTTTTTTTTGGAGATGGAGTCTCGCTCTGTCACCCAGGCTGGAGTGCAATGACACAATCTTGGCTCACTGCAAGCTCCATCTCCTGGGTTCAAGCAATTCTCCTGCCTTAGCCTCCTGAGTAGCTGGGATTACAGGTGCCTGCCACCACACCCTGCTAGCTACAACAGTGTTAATTCATTGTTAAACTGATTTTAATTTTCTCAGACTGGGAGAATGGTGCCATCTTGTGGACATGAGAAAGCAGCCACGCAGAGGAAAATATAAACACTTCCCTTCTTGTTGGTGCACTTAACTAGCAGACCGTGATTTCCATTAGCTACAACTACTGAGCCACTTGTTATCTATTAAAATTGCCCTAAGAGTTATTAGATCACGCATCTGTCTTCTAGCTCATCTCCTTATGTTTGGGAAATGAGTTCTTTTGGTAGACATTCATGTATTATTCCAGACCACATACCTTGTAACAACAGTGGAAGCTGATTCATGTTCACTTTAAAAAACATGAAGTCTGTACAATTTACATACTTTCCAAAGGCAAGAGAATGAATCAAATTATTTCTCAAGAACTTTCTAGTCTTCATGATTCTAGTTGAATTTATATGAAAGTATTTTAAGACACCTTTAAAATACAAAAGATACTCTTAAAATACAAGAAGTATTTTAACATACAAAACGTATTTTCACATACTATAATAATGAAGTATGAAAAGAAACATCGTGGCTTTCATACTTCCTGAAATTTCGGCGGAATATGCTGTGTCTGTCTGGGCAGAGTGTAGGGTTTGCTGGTAGTGGCAACGCTTTTTCCCTACTGCTACCAACTTACACAAAAAGGCCTAAAGCGCCTTACCCTTGTATTCTACAGTACATCTAGCCATACATCTAGCTGTGTAGAGGCTGTAGATTATCAATGATGATAAATCAGTTTCACAAGAGAAGAGACAATTTCCTTCCCCAACTATAATACCTAGATTTATTGTGTAAATTCTCAAACTTTTTCATATTTTGCTTCAAAGGCGAAAAGAATGTTTATTTTTTCTTGGTCCAAAGAGGAAGCATGCTTTCAATACCGGTCACGCCCTGCATCAAAATGCACAGATTTTTACTTTGATGGGGTCTTTGTTGATATATCCTTGGTGCTGAGGTTTATGCTAAAAAAAGGATAAGTCATCTGAAGGGATCGTTATTCTACACTGGAAAAAAAATCAGATAACCCTTTTGTTAATGATACTTCTCCAAAGAAAGAAGCCATGAGGCTGATTATAGCACTGAAGTATCTGAAACATCCAGTAAGCACCTTTGGAAAATCTTACAAACATTCTGGTAAAAGGGAGTTAGAGAGTTCATGATAATAGTTTTACAATGCAATGGTACTCAGCATCTTAAATGCTATGAAGTTTTATCCACCAACTGAGTCCCCAGTAGTGACAATGCTACCCTGTCCCTTTGTGTACTTCCGGGTGTCATTCAAACCTTCCCTTTGACTTAATACAGCCCGTTTTCATTGTTCATGCAAATGCTGTTCCTCAATAACCGTTTCTCCCACCTTTCCACTACTGCCAGGACTGCCTGCTCTTTCCTCACTGGTGTCTCGAATCCATCATCTCACCACCAAATATATGTTAGTCTCTTTACTCCTTTTCCCTTCTCTTGAGTTTTCCCAGTTCCCTTGAATTTCAGACATTGTACGAGTGACTGTGGACTAGCTCCTAAGAACTGGGTAGAAAAAGGAGCCCATGAGGTGGGATGTCCTGTGTGAAGCTGCTGGTGCCCCGATGATGGGATCTGGACAGATTCACCTATGGCAGGTTGACCTTGTCATCCCACAGGGGCTCAGGCTTCCCTCCCTGCCTTGCCTCCTTGAGGCATGCCATTCTACACCTTGTTTACTTGCTTACTTTTGCTGTACTGGTGTTGGGAAAATTGTGTCTACTATAGACCCTTCACCATGGGCACATTCATCTTTTATTATTTTCCTTCCTTTCTTTTAGGGGGCACACAGTATGATCAAAATCACATTATCCTCAACACTGTCAGCAAAGAGAAGTTTACACAAGTGTGGGAAGCCATGGTCCTATAAACCTGAACAAAGAAGGAAGAAGAATCTTCTGGAGGTCCTTCCAGTCACCTTATTTTTTAAAAAGGACAATGCTGATGGAAGATCCAACTGGAAAGTGGATCAACTCCTCTTTCATTGATTCTAAATTCAACCTTAAATCATGCTGCCATGACTCAGAGAACTTACTCATCGTTTCAAAAGACTATCATAGCTTTAAGCCAATAATTTGTCCTCCTTTCATTTCTTGCCTTTCATTTTTGGTAGCTGCTTAAACAGGTTGCCTAATTAGCAGCTTTTGGGTGATTTTTTAAAATGTTATACCAAGACTTCAAGACTGTGTACATTTTAAATTATTTCCAAAGATAGTGACAGGAGAGAACTGGAACAAATTTACCAACTTTGTAGGCCTACAAAGCCCTTACACTTTAAAGGGTAAGATAAAGGCTTAGGTTTGAAAGGTAGAGAACTGTTTAGCATCTGAGAAGAAATACTTAATTAGGCCTGTAATTTTGGTTCTTGGCCTTAAACACTTTCTGGAACCTTAAAATATGCTGCATAGCACACAGTAGGAAAGCCTTAGGTCTTCACACCTTTAAGGAACTCTAAACAAAATACTACTTTCCTTTAGTTCATATTAAAAACTAATGCAGTTTAAAAATTTCATGTCAAAGTATGGTAACAGTTGTTAGTAGGATTTGAATTATTATTTTTTGATTCAGGGTCTCACTCTGTCACCCAGGCTGGAGTACAGTGGTGCAATCGCGGCTCACTGCAGCCTCTACCTCCCTAGGCTCAGGTGATCCTCCCACCTCAGCCTCCCAAGTAGCTGGGACTATAGGCACACACCACCAAGCCCAGCCAATTTTTGTTTTTCTGTAGAGATGGGGTTTCACCATGTTGCCCAGGCTGATGTCGAACTTCTGGGCTCAAGCAATCTGCTCGCCTCTGCCTCCCAAAATGCTGGGATTACAGGCCTGAGCCACTGCGCCCAGACAGGATTTGAATTATTTTAACTCATCCATGGGCTGCCCTAGAATGTCACAAATGAGTGTGGTTTAATGCCTTTCTTATAGCTGCTACTGGAACACTATTATCATGACCTAATTTATGAGCCACCCTTACTCATCTACAAGTGCTGAAGCAATGTTATATACATTTTTGCTAAACTCAGATTTGTTAGCCTAATTTCTTGCCCTTCTATCCACCTGCATCTGCACACGGTCTGCATGGGGCTGCCTGCCCTGCAGTGTTCTATAGCCATGCTTCGGGGTACAGCTGTTGGTGGACAGCCTCAGGTCCTGGGGGCACTGTAGCCACTAAATGAGGTGTGAAAGGCTCAAGAGGACGACCAGCAATTATCCCCAGAAAGTGAAGGAAAAGAGACCTTCAGGGATGTTGCTGGTCAAGTCTTGGAACTCATGATTTGACGGGAGTCAAATCAATCTTCAAGCAGTCTTGGAACCCTCAACTGCAGTAAGCATTTCAAGAATGCAAACATACTGCTTAACTACTGACAAGACACCGGCCCATACGCTGCTGTTCAAACTGGGTTCTAGCTTTGAAGAACAAAAGTGCTAAACATTTCCTTGAATATATTCTTCCTCTTTTTGTCCTCATCACTCAATACTGGTGCTCTTATCACACGTAGAACAACTTGTTTCTTTTCCATCTATTCAAGTGTCTTTCTAATTCTAAAATGCTGATCTTCTCTGGAGTCTGTGGTAGGCAATTCCGGTCATTGGAATAGTTTATCTTGTTTTAAAATATTATTGGCGCTGGTACAACAGCATCCAACGTACCTGTCTTGTTCCTAGATGTATAGCTTTGAATTTAGGCCTTTTGTGCTACCATTACAATATGGTGGGGTAAGATACTCTCCAATGGCCTGTGCTGAGCTGATCTCTTAAATAAACTTGCTTCTGGTTAACTATGTTGATGAAATCTGAGAGTCCATCCAGTAGCCCTCATCTAACCCTTCAAAGAGAGTCAGCTAGCAGATTAGAAACAAATGTCTGATTAGGATGACGCAGGTTTGAGGGGTGCTGGTTTAACAGCAAGAAAGTGTTGCTGACACTCTTTCCAAACGCCGTGGTTTCCGAGTGGAAACGAGGATGAGTGAGGTCCTGGCTCAAGTATTTTACTCCCACTACCACCTGGGAGCCCTCCAGGAAAAGAGCTGAGGCTGCTCCCGATGGAATTCAAGAGCAGTTGGTATTTACACCTGGAAAATCAGACTTCTTTTTCTTTCAAAATAACTCGGTAGTAAGACCAGACCAGCAATTCTAGAGAAAAGCCTACATCTAACATACATGCTACCAAACGAGTGTCTAACAGGAATAAACCAAGCAGAAATCTCAAAACAGGTCTACATCAAAAGTTAAAGGAAGCATTTCAGGTGCAATACTGAGGATGAGTATATTAGGAAGTAAAAACACTTACCGTAAATGAATATTCAAAAGTGCACACTGCAATGGGTTGACTGGAGAGAGATCTAAATGTAAACATTTGACATCAAAGTGGCAAGCTTTGGGCTCCATTGGAAGGCTGCAATTTCCATGGAAAAGCCCTCAGAGAAGCATGTTTCAGTTGCCAAAACAGGCCTAACCCTTATGCAAGACATAAGGGTTTTGACAAGTTAGAAACTCTGCCCTCACCTTTCAATATTAGGAGCATAAGCAAATGAATCACCAGCCAGATTTTTATATATAACACTAAGAGACTTAGATGTGGTGACCACATTATGGTAGAGGAACAAAAAAAGAAACCTTGGTCAGTTAGAATGGTGCTCGGTGATTAATTCAAGAACTAGCTTTAAATTATCTCTTCATGCTGACATCCATCCATACACTGAAAGTTTTAGTATGGTACATTAAGACGATCAAGCCCAGCACGGTGGTTCACGCCTGTAAACCCAACACTTTGGGAGACTGACGTGGTGGATCGCTTAACCCCGGGAGTTTGAGACCAGCCTGGGTAACATGGCGAAACTCTCTACTAAAAATACAAAAAATTAGCTGGGTGTGGTGGTGCATACCTGTAGTCCTAGCTACTTGAGAGGCTGAAGCAGGAGAATCGCTTAAGGTCAAGGCTGCAATGAGCTGTGATTGTGCCACTGCACTCCAGCCTAGGTGACAGAGCAAGACCCTGTCTCAAAAACAAAAAAGACAATAAAGTAGTTTAAGCTAGTAAAATGGAAGGTGCCACAGCAACCTGCAAAGCCAGTGTGAAAGAACAGCTTGAAAAAACCTGGAATTTTTACTGACTACAGACAAGTTCAAGTGCTGGTATTTTTATATCAATTACTGGCCAAAATGGTGTGCTTATTTTTTAAAGCTTGTATCATGGAATTTATAATCTAATCTGGAAAAAATGTTAGAAAGGGATGCCTAGAAAAAAATTTGGGCTCACAGGCACTCACCAAATAAGAACGCCAACAATCGGTAAACTGCATTTTTATTTAGACAACATTAATTACAGTCTTTCCTCGTGCGTGTCCTCTTTCCACCTTCAGGAAGGCTTCTGGAACTTGAGAAAAAGGAAAGGTTTGTTCAATAACTGGCCGGATCTGTAAAACATAAGAGGTTGACCAGTGGATAAAAAAGCCTACATCTTTCAAGGCAGATGACATTGGTAATTAGTTTCTTCACAGTGTCCCTCAAGCCACAGTCTCTCTTGAGTGTCTCTCCAGTGGACCCAGGTCAGGTTCTCACACGGGCCATGATGCTGCCTCCATTCCTGCCTCACTGCTGCTTCTCTCTTTACGGCCCATCCCACCCCCCTGCCCAGTCTTACTTCTCCTCCATGCTGGTCTGTCACTCTCCTACTCAGAACCCTTCAACAGCTCCCACCCTGGCATTGGAAGACCAATAGCATCCTGAGCTCAGCCCTCATCCAGATTCCACGCTTTCCCAAAACGCTCTACTTGTCCTTTTCTCCACCTGGTATGTTTAAGGCTCTGCTGGTACAAGTCAGTAAGCCCAGAAATCCTTCTCCTGTGAAAATTCTACCGCCCTTCCCGTCCAGGTCTCACACTGTCTTTCCTCATGCCCCAGTTTGCAACGTGTTGTCCCTTTCAACTACCACAGGAACCATGTGGCCTTCTTCACAGACTGTACTTGTTTACAGCTGAGCACCCATCTCAGTCACTCTGTGCTGTATGGTAAATAACAAAGAGAACATCCCAAGGTCCTTGCTGTATGTATCCATCTGGCCCCTTACAGAGAGTGCATGGAAAGCGTGTGTGGTTTTTTGTTTTTTTTTAAATTTGTTCAGTGTTTGGCATATCTACCCAACCAGAGCATAAAGTACCTATGGGACAGGGGACTAAGCCACTTTGTTTGCATCCCCCACAACACCCAGCATAATGCTAAACATACAGTAGGAGCTTCATCAATGTCACTTAGGTGAAAGCTAATAAGGTGAGTGGGGGGAAAAGCATCTTATATGAGCTTTCTGGGCTTCGAGAATACTTGGCCCAGGCTGGAGCTGCCCTGGCAGGCTTTGCTAAACAACGGTGCACTGGTTACAATTTACAAGAAAGCCATTCCAGCCAGCTCATACACGTTTCAGTGCTGCTGGGTCTTCTCACTGCGCTATCAGTAATGCCAGCAACCTCCTTCTGAAACTAGGTCTCAGGTAACGTCCTCTGTCTGCAAGCAGAAATCCAACTGAATTCTTCCTTTTCAAAACTTTAAGCAAACATCCACGGTTATCCACTGGGTATCTCGGTGGCCTGCCTCCCATAGCTCCACTGGCAGGGGTAAGTTATCAGAAGGCACAAGTCAACTCATCCATTTTACAACGCCTTTCCTTTTACAAGAGAAAGAAGTGTTATTGTGACATTCAGATGCATCTGATGAACCTTCCTCGTGGATGAATTTCACAGCCCAGCCACCAGAAAAGCATCTTAGACTCCAAAAGTTCCCTTCTCCAAAGAGCTGAAAATACTTTTGTACCCGCAAATCACAATATGCTCATAATAAAAGCAACAGCTGGCACCTCCTGGCCTCACTATGTGCCAGGCACTGTTTCAGGGGCTCTCTAGATTTCATCTCATTTAATCCCCATAACCATTTTCTGGGGTAAATACTGTTCTTCCCATTTTACAGATGAATAAATCAAGGCAAAGAGTTAAATAAGTTGCCCAATGTCACACTTCTGATAAATGGCAAGTCAGGATTCAATTTGGTGCCATCATCTGCTATCACCACTATGCACTAAGCCTTTCCTATAGCATCTGCTGCTGTCTACACCTACCCCTAAAATCTTGAAGGAAGGGAAAAGTAGCCAAGGACTGTAAGGATTTATTACAGTCTGCATGTCGGCCTGCCTGCCTTGTGCCAGCTGAGGACCTGGTCTCTAGACCCTGTGTCCAGGCCACCAAGATGACAGATGTGTGGTACACAGGTGCAACCCACACCTATGGATGACATCACTATTGCTGACCCCTGCAAGCTGAGCATGACCTCAGAATCTTCACCACTGCAGCCACTATTAACTGCTCTGAGCTGGCTTGTGAGACAAAGCCTATTTGTCTTCCATTCTCTCCAAGAATAAGGCAGAGGACTGTGGTGAGTCCCACTTTGGGGTGGACTGTATTAATGTTGCTGAATGGAATGGGATGCATTGTTTCTTGGCCAAGCACAGTGGCTCACATCTGTCATCCCAGCACTTTGGGAGGCCGAGGCGGGCTGATCACCTGAGGTCAGGAGTTTGAGACCAGCCCAACATGGTGAAACCCATCTCCACTAAAAATACAAAAATTAGCTGGGTGGGTTGGTGTGTGCCTGTAATCCCGGCTACTCGGGAGGCTGAGAGGCATGAGAATCGTTTGAACCCGGGAGGGGGAGGCTGCAGTGAACTGAGATCGCGCCATTGCACTCCAGCCTGGGCAACAGAGCAAGACTCTGTCACCAAAACAAGCAAACAAAAAAAACAGTTGTTTCCTCTATGTCCCACATGAGACCTGCAACAATCACTCCCCCAAAGCCCCTGGGACACTGTTTTCAGGATGCTGTTTACCTGGAAAAGGAATCACCCAAATGCATACTTAAAATGCAGTCCAAGGCCTCCCGTCAGAACAACTACATCAGAACCTGCAGGGGTGGGGCAGAAACAATGCTTCCCCAGTGATCTGCATGTACCCTAAAGTGGGACTCACCCAGCCCTCTGCCTTCTTCTTGGGATCCCTAACTTGTACCATGCACATACCCATCCATTCCACAGACTGACAAAGTGTCCGCCTCCTAAGGCACTAATCCAAAACAGGCTGAACTCAATGTTCAATTTAGAGCTCTGACTGGGGACACAGATCCTGAACTGATGACACAGGGAGCTTAGAGTTACTGCCCACTTTAATCTGGCTGGTCAGGCCTATTGTGGCAAATAACCCGAGAGGGCTGACCACGGCATAATGAGTCATTCAGTAGTTCCCGTAAGTGACAATGGAGAAAAAGGTTTCCAATTGAAGGCCGGCAAATGCCACTGTTGGCTGAATCTGTAACAGCAAACAGAGATTAACTGGATAATGAGACAGTGTCTATGTACAGCCTCACATCAGACCTAGAATACTTGTTTGTTAAGGACAAAGGGATCAGAGTTAAAATCCAGAGGGGGGAAAGAAAGGTTACTCGCAGTGAAGTGGGGATGTTTATGTGATGACGTTGCTGTAGTCCACCTGGCACAGGGAGCCCTGTTATAAAGCGGGCAGGCTCAACGGCACGCTTCCCACTGTGCAGACACACAAAGCTCACGGCCGGCCAGGGAACGCTCACAGCAGCAGCCCTCATTCAGTTTTGGATTCATGTGTGGGGTGCTCATTGTGCCTCGCATCCCTGATACAAAGGCTGAACCAAGCCAAGCACCAAGATTTGGCACCTGCTGCCTGACATCCCTTCTGGGAGAACGTAGGGATGACAGGAACCTCAGCCTCTCTGGTGTGGCCTTGGAACATTGCTGCTTACCAGCCCCTGGGCAAGTCCTCCTTCCTGCTGAGGCAAAACCCTCTCTAATGCTTGAGGGGAAGACAGTACAGAAAACCTCTCACTACTGCAAGAGCATGAGGCTGCTGGTGGAGAAGGACACTGTCTAGGCAGCCGTGGCAGCAGGCGGCGGTTTTCCCTCAATTCCCATTTTCCCAGTGAGAATCACAAAACCGCAGAGTTAACAGATCCGAGTATGCCTCTTTTGATAGATTAGGAAACTGAAGTGCAAGTGACTGAGTGGTAAGTGCAAGGTCAGAGCTGTCAACAGCAGAGCCAAAACAAGGACCTAGGACTCCGAATGTCACTACTGCATGGGATGGATATAATCTGGGAAGTCACAGTCTATTCCACTTCTTTTCCTAGACCCTTGGCCTCTTCTTCCACCAGGCATAGAGGCTGCAGATCTCAGAGGGTGAGGTGTGTGAGGGGACGCTGACAGGGGACAAACACCAAGGAAGACCTAAAGGCTCCTGGTCTGAGTCCAAATCCACACACCTGTGGACAGGCACCAGGACCGCAGTTCCAGCACTACCTCCTGGACAGGTATGCCCCTGACCTCTGTGATAGGTTCAGTATTTCCGGGGTTGGGGTAAAGGGGAAGAAGGGAACTTAAACTAAGTCTACCTTTAGACAAAAAGAAGACAAAAGGAAGAGGTGAATTTTGCTCTCAGTTGCTGTTTCTTGGAAACTTCCTGCCCCAGATGGCAAACTCAAAACTGGAAGATAGGGTGAGACAAGAGGGGGATGACAGACGGGGAAACTCTCCAGGGAGTAAATGTGCCATTTGGGAAGGCATCAAGGACTTGTCCCCAGGTACCCCTAAAAAATGCACTTCCAACAGCCAGAAGGTGAGAGGAGAAACCCCATATAAATTTGCTCATAGAAACAATTTCAGTAGCATCAGGAAACTTCAGAAGCATTGAGGCCATGAGATCCATGAGATACTTGCCACATCAGGCAAGGCAGCCCTCTTCCAGTGTGGTCCTAGGGATTCAGTCCCTCATCATTACATTCTTTCCATGGAGCAAACTCCAGTGGCAATAAGGAACTTAAGGTTTAGAATGTACTTCATTGCTAAACGAGGGCCCAGCTATTCAAGACGGACCTGGGAAATCACTTACCTCAGAACTCATTACATTTTTCTCGAAAGCTGCTGTGTCCAATATGGTAGCCTCTAGACACGTGACTATTTACGTTAATCAAAAGTAAGTAAAATGAAAAAGTCAGTCTCTCAAGTTGCATTTGCTACATTTCAAGTGCTCAGTGGCGTAGTGGCCACCAAGTGAATACTGCAGACAGAGAACATTTCCATCACTGCACAACGTTCCAAAGGACAGGCTGCTCGAAAGGTAACTGAGTGTGACCAACACACTTCTCCACCATCTACTGGGTCAAGTAAGTGCTAGTGGGCCTTCAGTAAGTGTTCTGAATTGAACTCAAATATGGTGCATAGGAACTATTCTGATGCTGGCTAAAATCAATCAACTGAGAAATCTATATCACTGCTCAACCAAGATGCTTGGCTGGCATCTAAGATTTTGAATATACCTGTGAACATTAAGTTCCTAACATCAGAAGGCTTACTAATTACATGAAGAATATATATGTGTAAATAAACATTCAAAAATATCTTCCTGGCCATGTGCAGTGGCTCACACCTATAATCTTAGCATTTTGGGAGGCCCAGGCAGGCAGATCACTTGAGCTCAGGAGTTCGAGACCAGCCTGGGAAACATGGCAAAACCTTGTCTCTACAAAAAATACAAAAAATTGAGCTGGTCAGGGGCATACCTGTCCAAGAGGTAGTGCTGGATAGTGTTACATGGGGGGCTGAGGTGGGACGATCGCTTGAGCCCAGGAGGTCAAGGCTGCAGAGAGCTGAGATCATACCACTACACTCCTGCCTGGATGACAAAGTGAGACCCTGTCTCAAAAAAAAAAAAAAAAAATTAAAAAAAAAAAAAAAAGATCGTCCTACCATGCTTGATTTCTAGCCATCTAGTTTCCCTCCTCAGGAGCAACCAAGATTTCTAGCTGCTCTCATATCCTTTTCAGATATTTTATGTATTGTGGTAGGCAGAATAATGGCCCCCAAAGATATTCACATCCTAATTCCCAAAATGTGTGAATATGGCACCTTACATGGCAAAAGAACTTTGCTGGTATGATTAAGGTTAAGGATCCTGAGATGCAGAGATTATCCTGGATTATCCAAGTGGGCCCAGTGTAATTTCAGGGTCTTTATAAGAGGAAGGCAGGAGAGTTAGAGGTCAAAGATTAACAGAAGCAGAGGTTGGAGTGATGAAGCCACAAGTCAAGGGAGATACAGCCTCTAAAAGAGGCAAGGAAACAGATCCTCCCCTATAGCCTGCTTCCAGGAGGAATGCAGCCCTGCTCACACGTCTGGACTTCTGACCAAAATCTTATTATTGTAAGAAAATAAATTTGTGTTGTCTTAAGTCACCACATTCATAATAATTTGTTACAGCAATAAGAAACTAATACATGCATATATAAGCAAATATGTATAGATATTTTCCTTCAAAACACAGTTACACAGTCCTTCTTAGCAGCAGCTGTCATCTGAAGACTGCCTCACTGCCACCTCTTCTCAGTCCTGCAAGATACTGAGAAATACAAGAGGACAGAGTAAAACACCAAGAATTCAAACTCTAGGTAACAATGTCTAGATGATTATTTAAGCAGAAAACAATGAAGGCTGTAGAAGGAACTGTCCTAAGGATCAAAAGACCTGGGCCCTGCCTATGTGACCTTGAGCACATCATTTAATTTCTTAGGGCCTCTGTCCCTTCAAATGTGACATCACGGCAGGATGGGGGATAAAGGGATGAAGACAGTAAACTGGACAAGTGCAAGGCTTTCTTCTTTCCAGTCTGTGAGTATGCTATTCAATGGCATATGCGTGACCTGAATATAATTTGTGCTATATCTCCCCCCACCAAAAAGTAAGTGTGTTAAATAGTATGAAAATAGGAACTGTTTTTTGTGCTTAGGAGAAAATGCCAATAAACAGTAGGCACAAGACACGTCAGTACCAACCCATTACGCTTAAGGGGCTAATTATAAATCATTCTTTTTGAGAATGCTCAGAACAGTAGTTTGCAAACTGGTGTCCAGGAGCCCAGGGCTCCTTGGCTGTGTGGAGCAGCTGTGACGAAACAGAACATTTGCGAGGGAGGTCACTCCCTGCCACCACTTCACCTGCAGAGCAGCTCCTCCTCTGCCTATTCTGTAAACTGGAGCTTGGCCTGACTGGGTTTCAGTTAAAAAACATTTAACTACTAGTTTAAGATAAGGATCGGCAAACTTTTTCTGTAAAGAGTTAAATAGTGAATGTTTTAGGCTTTGCAGGCTTCACATGGTCTAAGTTCTCTTCTTCTTCATTTTTCTTTTTTTAACAAATCTTTAAAAATGTAAAAACCAGCCAGGTGCGGTGGCTCACGCCTGTAATCCCAGCACTTTTGGAGGCCAAGGTGGGTGGATCACGAGGTCAAGAGATTGAGACCATCCTGGCCAACATGGTGAAACCCCGTCTCTACTAAAAATACAAAAAATTAGCTGGGTGTGATAGTGGGTGCCTGTAGTCCCAGCTACTTGGGAGGCTGAGACAGAAGAATCGCTTGAACCCAGGAGGTAGAGGTTGCAGTGAGCCGAGATTGTGCCACTGCACTCTAGCCTGGCAACAGAACAAGACTCTGTCTCAACAAAAAAAAAAAAAAAAAAAAAAAGGGAAGTAAAAACCATTCGTGGCTCAGAGGACGTGCAAAAACAGGCCTTAGATTGAATGTGGCCCACAGGCTGTAGTTTCCCAACCACTTTATCTAAGATATAATGAAAATACCAGGTAACTTAAAATTCAAACTGAAATTGTGCCCAGATAGGATGAATATGGAGTCCTACGACACACAATAAGCCTTCGTGACAATAGTCATGTGAAAACAATGCTTAAGACTGGATCTCCAGGAAAAACAGACTGTGAGATCCCCACCTACTTAGGAAATTTCAGCTCCTCTTCACTTTTGAGCCTGACAATGGTGAGCACATTAAAGGCAGGAAACCTTAATTCCAAAAACATTTACTGAGTGCTGCAGTGGGAGAAAGCAAAGGTAGGGTTGGTGTGTTCATAAAGAAGGCAGAAGGACGATGCTATTAATGGACTGACAGAGAGTGCTCATTACTGTGGATATTAACTCGGTGGCTTCTCCATTTCTACTGGGGCATGCAGGGCTAACAAGCTGAATTTAGACTCCGTCAGTAATACTCATTCATCCAGATTCTTTTTTTTTTTTTCCCCTTGAGATGGGATTGCCCTATGTTGCCCAGGCTGGTCTTGAACTCCTGGGCCCAAGTGATCCTCCCAACTCAAATTGTTAAGTAGCTGGGATCACAGGCATGAGCCACCACACCCAGCTCAGATATTAAGATAGTTTAAATCACAAGTAACCAGTAACCAGATCTTCTTCACATTCTTAAAAACAAGTCTCTAATGAGGTAAAGTGGTTCAGAGAGTTAAGATAATGGGTAAGTAAAGAGAGAAGGGGCCTAGAAGGTAAGCCACAGGAGAAATTCCAGACAATAAATATATATACTAGATTTTCAAAAGCTGTGTATTTTAATATCTATCAAAGGCCAAGCGTGGTGGCTCATGTCTGTAATTCCAGCTCTTTGGCAGGCCAAGGCAGGTGGATCATTTGAGGTGAGGAGTTCGAGATCAGTTTGGCCAACACGGTGAAACCCTGTCTCTACCAAAAACACAAAAATGAGTCAGGTGTGGTGACAGGCACCTGTAATCCCAGCTACTCAGGAGGCTGAGGCAGGAGAATTGCTTGTACCCAGGAGGCGGAGGATGCAGTGAGATGAGATCATACCACTGCACTCCAGCCTTGGTGACAGAGCAAGACTCTGTCTCAAAAAAAAAAAAAAGAAATCTATCAAAATTATAAATGCATATATCTTTTGACTCAGCAATTCCATTTCCATGAACAGAAATGGTTATATATACAATGAGGTACTAAACATAAATACTGGGTTATCCACTGAAGCAAAAGACTGAAATTCAACAAATTATGGTGTACCCATACAAATACTATGCAGCTGTTAAAAAAAGAATGAGAAAGCTTTTATATCCTGACATTAAACAAAGTTGAAGATACGCTGTTTAAAAAAAAAAAAAAAAAAAAAAAGCAGGTTGCAGAACAGTATGTTATCCATTTGTGTTAGGAAAGAAAGAAGAGAAAGAGAGGAAAAAAATTATTTTTCCTGTTTTGATAGAGTATCTTTGGAATACCCAAGAAACCGGTAATATTGGCTGCATCTGACAAGCAGAATCTCAGTGACTGAGATATAGCAGTCAAAAGAAGATTTCTTGAAATAACTTTTTCCATTTTTAGGGTTTTTGAACCTTATGAATGTATTTTTTCAAAGTTCAAGTATTTTACAAGAGTTGGCTCTGTTGTTTCACAGCTTTTCACCATCAGAAAACAACTGTAGCTCTTCTAACAGTTACCTGCTAATGAGAATCATGAAGGCTCAGCCAAAGCTTGGAAGAATTTAAATGTCCTCCTCCAATTTAACAAATCTCTACTAACCACATAACACGTAAGTAAGCTCTGTTGTGTTATTCTTTCCAACTTCCCAGGATAAAAAGGCAATGACCTCTCACATCCACACAGAAGCAGGGACACGACAAGAGAGCTGGCCTCACTGAGGCATCCAGTGCCACATACCAACTTCACAGTCCCAGAACCCCTCATTGACAGAAACGACACCCAAGCCCAAACAGCCCGTGTAGGAGAGGAGAATCAAAGCACAAGGCACATTTGCTCACTCAGCCTCCTTGGAGAATACTTCAAGGTCATCGTTTTTTGTTATTGTTTATCATGCCCTATTTTAGCCATTACCAGTTATCTGCCAAATGTAATAGGTAGATACATACAAGTCACCTCTCATCTCTGTTGGGTAAACAGTAATTTCCAGGCAGAGAGAGTCCCAATATTTTGAATACAGAAGAGCAGTGGTAAGCATGTGAACAGCCTGGAGCAGGTACAGGACAAACACAAACGTGGACTTCTGGAGGCCAAAGACCTCTCTAATAATGGGGTTCCAACCACACGCAGCACTTACTTGATGATAATTCATTCTCTCCTTCCTAGAAATAAAATAAGCATTCTTGTGGGATATGGGAGAACCCTACAAAGAAGGAGTTACACAGTCACAATAACACAGAGCCCCTGCCCCTATCAGAACACACCAAAACTTAGAAGTCCACGAAAAGACACATAAGCCTGGAACCCAAATATCTGAGAAACAGCAACAGGCCATCCTCTTTCTTATATAGTTCCTTGGCTGTGAAAGAAGAAAAACCTTAAATACAGAAAAAGCAAAAACATATATAGTTCCCAAAAACATTCCTTTCCAAAATCGAAATGGAAAGATGAAACATGCCAGCAAGGGCCAAGGGCCAGAAGAAGCAAGCCCACCTCCAGGGGCTCTGTCCAAATGTCTCAGAGTGGTTCACACAATGCTAACGGTAGCCTGCTCTAACTCCATTCCCTGCCCACTGCAAAGTGACAAAGATAAAACAATGTATGCTGAAGTCCCAAATCAGCTTCAAGTACTAAGAATACAGCGGAAAGGTGGAGAGGGAAAAGCACAAGAGTGCTGGTTCCATTTCTGCACGTTTGAGCATGCCCCTGTTTCTTGGTGAGTCGGTTTTCTCACCTGTAAAATGAGAATCAGCCTATCTATGATCTCACACGACCCTCTGGAAGTTCTCCATCCTATAATTCCATACAATCTCTCACTAACATAAAAAATATC